>NC_139036.1:21065015-21665015 GCF_964662115.1 Mustela nivalis
AGAAGGGAGCCTGCTTCCTCCTCTCTCTCTCTGCCTGCCTCTCTGCCTACTTGTAATCTCTCTCTGTCAAATAAATAAATAAAATCTTTAAAAAAAAAAAAAAAAAGAAGGTCTGATATCATGTGCTTTGATTTTGGGAAGCTCCTTTTTCTCTCTTTGATGACACACAAGCCTGTGTTTATACCTGTCCATTTGTTAGGCTCTAAAGATACAGAGAGACCTGCGAGGGAGGGAACAAGGTGAGATGTATGGAAAGCCACTGCTTCTGGCAGTGGCGAACTGCAGATGCAAATGCGGTCAAGAGTTAGAAATTCTGGGATGCCTGGGTGGCTCAGTCGCTAAGCGTCTGACTTTGGCTTAGGTCATGATCCCAGGGTCCTGGGATCGATCCCCACATGGGACTCCCTGCTCTGCAGGAAGCCTGCTTCTCCCTCTCCCACTCCCCCTGCTGTGTTTCTTCTCTCGCTGTGTCTCTCTCTGTCAAATAAATAAATAAAATCTTAAAAAAAAAAAAAAAAGAACTCGGAATCCTGCCAGAAATTCCATTTGTGGGTATGTATGGGAAGAAATGAACCACCATCTCAGAGAGCTTGTTGAAACCCCACGTTCGGTGCAGTATTATTATTATTATTTTTTAAAGATTTTATTTATTTATTTGACACAGAAAGAGAGATCACAAGTAGGCAGAGAGGCAGGCAGAGAGAGAGGGAAAAGCAGGCTCCCTGCTGAACAGAGAGCCCGACGCGGGGCTTGATCCCAGGACCCTGAGATCATGACCTGAGACGAAGGCAAAGGCTTAACCCACTGAACCACCCAGACACCCTCAGTGCAGTATTATCGACAGTAGTCAAGATATGGAAGCAAGCTAAATGTCCATCAATGAATGAATGAATGAATGAAGACGAGGTGGTATGCAGAGGCAATAGAATAGGACTCATCCATAAAGAGGAAGGAAACCCTGCTGTTTGGAATCCCGTGGATGGACCTTGAGGACATGATGCTAAGTGAGATAAGTCAAACAGAGAAAGACAAATACTGCGTGATCTCACTTCTATGGATCTGAAAAAAACAAAACTCCCAGAAATAGAAAGTAGTTGGGTGGGTGGTAGGAAAAATGGGTGCTTAAGGGGTACAAACGTCCCCATGAATAGGTATTTTTAAGATGAATAAGTTCTGGGGCACGTGGCTGGCTCAATAGGTGGCACATACTACTCTTGGTCTCCGGATTTTGAGTTTGAGCCCCACGTTGGGTGGAGAGATTCCTTAAAAATAAAATCTTTAAAAAAAAGAAAAAGAAAAAAAGATGAGAAGCTCCCGGGTGACTCAGTCAGTTGAGCTCTGACTCTTTTTCTTTTTTTTTTTTTTTTAAGATTTTATTTATTTACTTGACAGAGACAGACACAGCAAGAGAGGGAATACAGCAGGGGGAGTGGGAGAGGGAGAAGTAGGCTTCCTGCAGAGCAGAGAGCCTGATGCAGGGCTCTATCCCAGGACCCTGGGACCATGATCGGAGCTGAAGGCAGACGCTTAACGACGAGCCACCCAGGCACCCCAAGATCTGACTCTTGATTTTGGCCCAGGTCATGATCTCAGGGTCCTGGGGTCGATCCCTGTGTCAGGCTCCTCACTCGGTGGGGAGTGTGCTTGGGATTCTCTCTCTCCCTCTCCCTCTGGCCTCCCCACTCTCTCTCTTGCTGTCTCTCTCTCTAAAATGGATAAATAAATCTTAAAAAAAAAAAAAGAATGACTAAATTCACGGATGTAATATATAGCATGGTGACTAGTTAAAAATATTCTATTATATACTTGAAAGTTGTTAAGAAAGTAGGTCTGGGGGCACTTGGGTGGCTCAGTGGGTTAAAGCCTCTGCTTTTGGCTCGGGTCATGATCTGAGGGTCCTGGGATCGAGCCCCGCGTCGGGCTCTCTGCTCAGTGGGGAACCTGCTTCTCTTCCTCTCTCTCTGCCTGCCTCTCTGCCTACTTGTGATCTCTGTCTGTCAAATAAATAAATAAAATCTTTAAAAAAAAAAAAAAAAGAAAGTAGGTCTGAAAAGTTTTCAACAGATAAACACACAAAAGGTGAGGGGATTAACGTGTTACCTAACCTCATTGTGGTAGTCATTCTGCAATATATCCACGTATGACACCTTCAGTCTACACAATGTTATAGGTCAATGATATCTCAAAGCTGGGGGGAAAAATTAGGAATCCTGCCAGAACCCTAGATCGGTGTTCATCACCAGTCATACCAGGGGTCCTAAGGTGGTTTATCGCGGTAGGTGTTTTGATCCTCAATCGTCCTCTTAGAGACATCCCATCTCTTCAAGTATTAGACACACCTTGGAAACCCAGGCCCATCATGTCACACGTGGTCCTTAAATTTGCCTTTTCCCTTCACCACTGAACATCTGTCACTCACCCTCGGCCCCAAGTGCCTTTCCAGCGGCTGCTGATGTTTCTTCTTTATCTGAAGTACACAGCATTGGAGTCAGCCCTGTGTTTTCCCTTTTTCGTGTCTTCCCTTTCCCCCAGCAGTATAGAGTAAGAGGGAACGTCAAGATAAGTGCCTAGAAAAGCTACAGGGGAAGGCACTGTGGAACAGCCTGAAGTATTGGTTTGGCAGGGCTGTGACGATGTCCCAGCTTAGCCTCTGACAGGTGACCCAGGAGTGTTGGAACAGAAGTATGAAAGGGTCAGCTTGTGGGCCCTCGAGGGCAGCTAGCTGCCTTGGCCAGTGAATGCCGTGGAACATTCGAGAACGCGTCTCCTGCTGTCGTCCTTGTAGCCAGCTAGGGTTGGCTGGGGTTGCAGCACCTTTCGCTTTCCTACTCCCCGTGACTAGGTTTCCACCTCAGATATGCTTCTTTGAGATTGCACTGGTCACCGAGATTAAGCCTACCTGTCCCTTAGGCTCCTCAGTTCCACCTCTGAGAGAGGAGCTCACCTCACACATGTGTGCTGTATCCTGCTTGTTACATTCTCCAAGGGAGAGCCTATCAAGGGATACCTCCGATTCTTTCCTCTGTGCTAAATGTCCAGCTGATACTGAACCCATTGTGATCTGCTTTCTATCCTTCCCTTCCCTTACCTCAGCTTCTGGAACTTCGAGGGTGTCCAGCACAGACCCCTGATTACCAAGATGTCTCTTTAGTGACCAGCACATCCCCACTCATATCTACAAATTCTCTTCTCTTGGCTTCCTCAACCCTCTCTTCTGCTTCTCCTCCTCCCTCTCTGCCTGCTCCCTCTTTGTCCGTTCATCTGAAGTGGCCGGCTCCCCAGCAACCCGGGCTCTTTGTCGCTTCTGTCCTCTCAGGATGGGCTGTTCACTCCCAGGACTCCGTCAGACAACAGCAGATGGCTCCCAGCCCGGCCCTTCTTTGTGAATCTGGGGACAGCTGGCCCTGGGAGCCCTCCTCCACCAGGATGTCCCACAGGCACTGCAAACTCAGGCAGATCCAAACGGAACTCCTTAGAGGCATCATCTGATCCCCACAGATGTCTCTGGCCTCACGATCTCCCACATTGTGGTGGGCTCAGCACGAACGTGGCCTTAGAGCTAATTAAATCAAACGAATATGGAAGGCAACAGAATGTTTTCAGACCCTTAGAATAGCAGCTTGGCATAATGTCACAGTGATCCCATCTGCTTTATGTTCAGAAAGTCTCAGTATAGATCCTATAGAAACTTTGGGATCTCATTCTCGGACAACAGCAGGGCGCCTCAAGGGGCCAGGCATCCTTCCCCTCAGTGAAGGTGAGTGGCGGGGCGGTGGTGAGCTGGAGGACACAGGCTCCACCTCAAAGGAGGGGACAATTCCTTCAGCGGGAGTAGGCTTGTGTGCACGTAGCCACGACCCCGAGTTTTCAAGAGAATCCAGAAATCTAGACTTTCATGTGAATCTTCCAACTCTTAAATGGTGGCAACTAATTCAGAATTAAAAATATACTATGTGAGCCACATAATTTTTTAAGAACACCGTGCTATCCCTGTCTTGGGTGCAGGCTCTGTGTCTGTGAATAGAAGATGTGGGTGTGGGGCTTGGGGGTCAGACAGACACCAGCTCAAATATTTCCCTGCGTGGTAATGAGGATAAGAGATTGTATTTATGAAACGACGGGTCCAGAGCAGTGCCCTAAATGGAAGTCAATTTTTTTAAAGATTTTATTTCTTTATCTGAGAGAGAGAGAGGGAGAGAGAAATCAGGATTAGGAGAGAAGGGGGAAAGGGAGAAGCAGACTCCCCAGTGAGCAGGGAGCCCGATGCAGAGCTCGATCCCAGGACCCATGAGCTGAATGAAGGCAGATGCTTAACCCACTGAGCCACCCAGGCGCCCAGAAGTCTGTTTTCACTTCATCAGCACGACTGACATGTATTTATCAAAAGAATGTGTTTACACGGTCAGCATAGGACAACTGGGTATATGAACACACCAAGGAAGGGGAGGGCCAGCCGCAAGCACTCGCTGCTCAGTAATTCTGTTGCCCATTTCCCCTGGACTGGGAATGAGCATCTCTGGATAAGCCACGTGGCTGCACAGCGTAGGCACAGCCTTCTGATTTGTCCCCCAGCCTTGTCTATGTTTCATTCTCCGACGCGCTTCAAAAAGCCAGATGCTCCAGGCCATCAGTGCCGGGGTTCTGAGCCTGGAACTGGAGGGAGGGCCTGGCCAAAAGATGTCCTTCCCAAGAACCCCTAGACATGACCTTCACTGTCAGCCCCAAACTATGTTGGCCATGAGGAGCCCCTGCACGGTCTCCCAGAGGTCAAGAGGCCTGGGACCATTTCCCTCACTTGAGGATTCAGGCAAATTAAAAATGAACACTTGCCGGGCACCTGGTGGCTCAGTCAGTTAAGCATCTGCCGTTGGCTCTGGTCAGGATCCCAGGGTCCTGGGATTGAGTCCCGTATCGGGCTCCCTGCTCACTGGGGAGCCTGCTTCTCCCTCTCCCTCTGCTGTTCCCCCTGCTCATATTCCCTCTCTGTCAAATAAATAAAATCTTTTAAAAAAATGAACACTTTCCGAGATAAGCTTTTGCAGTATAAATATTTACATTGAACAAATTAGCTTAACACACACACAATAATTCTATTTAACTGTGGTATTCATGGATAATTAGATGGAACTGCCTTCTCTACAGCACAGAAAGCCCTTCTTCATTTCCTTTCCCTGTTCCTCTAGCAACTTCTCTTCATTTCCTGCTTCAAAATTCAGCTCCTTTGCTGTGACTCCTTCTTTGACTTCCTCTTGAGGAAGTTCTGAACTAATTTGCATTGCTGCACACGTTTACTACTGCGATTTGGGATTGGCAGTGCACCTTCTGCTGGCCTGGGGACGCCTCCAGGGAAGAGACTGGGGAAACCCTTGTCTGTAACCCCAGCACCCAGCCTGGTCCTGGCAGACTGTTGATGGGAAATGAATGGAGGGAGGGAAGGAGAGATGAGAAGGCTCTAGCAAGAACAAAGTGTTGGGGAGCCTGGCTGGCTCAGTCCAGTAGAGCGGCCTGCTCTGGATTTCGGCTCGGGTCATGATCTCAGGGTCCTGGCATCAAGCCCCGGCATCAGGCTCCATGCTCAGTGGGGAGTCTGCTTCAGATTCTCTCTTCCTCTCCCTCTGCTCCTCCCCCCTTGTATGTGTGTATGCACGCACTCTCTCACTTGCTAAAATAAATAAATAAATAAACAAATAAATAAATAAATAAATATATTTTTTTAAACTTAGAAAAAGAAAATGAGATCAAAAGCAGAAGCCCCAGGGCACCTGGGTGGATCAGGGGGTTAAGCCTCTGCTTTCGGCACGGACCATGATCCCAGGGTCCTGGGATCGAGCCCCACATCGGGCTCTCTGCTCAGCGGGGAGCCTGCTTCCTCCTCTCTCTCTCTGCCTGCTTGTGATCTCTTGCTCTCTCTCTCTCTCTGTCAAATAAATAAATAAATAAATAATCTTTTTTAAAAAGGTAGGAGCCCCAAGACAAGAAGTGGTTTGGGGAATCGCTCCTGTGGGGTAAGTGGTTGGGGAGCTCCCCCTCCAGCCCCTCACTTCTGTGGCCTCTAGCCAACACTCCTGTCTGCAGTTCAGCTAGCCCCCTGGTTTGTAACAGCCTCACTTCTTTCTGGTGAAATCCCTCCCCACCTTCAAGATCAGATCAACAGAAACCACCGTCCCTGGCAGCTGGACACAGCCACACACGTCTTCTCATTTGATCCTAACAACCATGCCCCTAGACGGATGTTATGACTTCATTTTTCACAGGCAAGGAAACGGAGGCCAGACGTAACTTACTAGGTGAAAAAACAGTAGTCAGAAAGGCACTCGGCCGAAGTCTCATCAGGAGACAGATGTACTTGCCACTTCCATATTAGTGCTAGGGACACCCGTGGTCATGATATGGATGCTGCTTTGACCTTTAGAATTGGCATGTGAGAAATACAACTCAAAATGGGAATAGGCTTTCCCCTCATGCTCTCTCTGCATTCCCTGTTAAGATCCGAAAACATAAATAGCTCTTCAGAAGCTGTGGTTGATGACCTGTGGAAAGGAAGTACGAGCTTTGGGTGGAAGCTGGGACAGACTGCCGTTTAGTTTTTGTTTTGTTTTGTTTTGTTTTAAGCAGACTCCACACCAACGTGGAGCCCAACGAGGAGCTGGAACTCATGACCTTGAGAACAAGACCTGAGCTGAGATCAAGAGTTAGAAGCTCAACTGACTGAGTCCCCCAAGCATCCCCCAGACTGCCATTTAAATGAGGAATCCCTGTTGCGACCACCTCTCACAGTGACTGTAACACAGTCTTCTACAGGCATTACCCAGATGGGTGTGAAGAAGCCAGGATAGCTTCCAAAAACTTCTCTAAAGCTTTTCAACAAAAAGTACCGAGTACACACCCAGGGTTGGACAACACTGTCATTAGCGCCAAGACTTTTCATTCCTAAGCCTATGGCAGACATCACTTATGGATCACAGGACTCCCTCCCACCAAGCCAGAGAAATAGCCCATCAATGCAGCAATTCAAGTAGCCGCAACTAATTGACTGGAGTGGGTGCATGCCAACAAACCTAGTCAACATTTTACCTTATTGCATGCCAGGCCCCTTGCTAGGAGATGCAAGGATGAATAACACACTGTCTCTGCCCTCAAGTCAAATATGGGTAGGGGCAGGGAGTAGGCAAAACTACTATGAAATATGAACCCATATTTACAGCCAGGTTATGTATAAAACCAGGGCTAAATTATGAACATGGTATTGTGGAAGTTCATATGAGGCAATGACCAATTCTTCATAGCAGTGTGACACAGAAGCGGGTTTTGAAGGATGAATAGGAGTTGAATAGGCCAAGTGATGTGGAAAAGGCATTCCTGGCAAAGGAACTAACACATACTAAGGCTTGGGATTCAGAAAGCCCTGGAATGGGTGTCAGGAGAAGAAAATCGACTCTCAAAGTGGGAAGAACCTCTTTCCTACATTTCTCTAATACAGATATGTCATCTGTAAAAACGATAATAGTGCCTATCTCTTAAGTGCTGAGGACTGAATAAGATAATATATGTAATGACCTCACACAGTTCCTAGTTCAGTGAAAGGCAGCTTCTACAAACGGTTCCAGAATGCCAATGGGCATGAAATTGATCTATGGCAACTGAGCTAGAATGGGTTTAAAGTAGAGGAACGTCATCAGATATTTAAAAATGTGATATTTTCCATGATTAAAATACATGCCTATTTTAGGGAAATTGACAATATTTTAAAAGGAGAAAGAAGAGAAGAAAACATGACCTCACTGCCTCTCTACCCAGAGAGATCTCTGTGAATATTTTTGGTGTGGTATCTTCTCGTCTTTACTCAGCAGATTTTTCTATACCCATGACCGTACCATATGGACAAAAACTTCTCTAGTTTTTCCACTGACATAAGCAGTTTCTATATTACGACAATCTCTTTGAATATAGCATCTTAACGGTGAATAGCCATTTGAATGGATCTATTATAATTTACTCCACGAATTTCCTGCTTGTTGGACAAATATGTTGTTCTCAATCAATAATATGATAGAGAATGTCTTGACTCATAAGGCTTTTTTTTGGTGGGGAGTACTTCATATTATTTCCTTAAGCTAGAGCCTCAAAGTAACTCGAGAATTTAAGAATCTTGATGCAACATTAGCCACCTGTCTCTTGAAAGGGTGCATTCAAACTCCCTCAGCTGTGTTTGGTTCACACCAGCTTTACCAGCTTTGGGCATTCTCCCTTAAAACAAAATCTCTGTTAATGTGTTGGCCACAAAAAACAAAAGCAAAGGCACAGCTTTCCCTTCATTATCCAAAAGCCGGAGAAAAGCACACATGTGTGTTTCACACACAGTTCCGCGTTCCAACTTCTCAGGGCTTAGTTTTTATCTAGCCACTTGATGGATGAGGGAGAGATCTTAAGTTGTTATCAAATACACTTAAAAAAGAGCTAAAAGGAATATTTTGTTTTCTGTTTGCCGTTTAACCGACTGAGCCACCCAGGTACCCCCTCTGTTTGCCTGTTAATCTAGGGGTTTAATTCTGATGGAATTAAGTCCTACCTCTTTCTTTCTTTCGTTTTTAAAGATTTTTATTTATTTATTCGAACGACTGAGATCACAAGTAGGCAGAGAGACAGGCAGGAGTGGGGGTGGGGGGAAGCAGGATCCCCGCTCAGCAGAGAGCCTGATGCAGGGCTGGATGCCAGGACTCTGGGATCATTACCCAAGCCAAAGGCAGAGGCTTTTACCCACTGAGCCACCCAGACACCCCTACCTAGCTCTTTCTTGACAATCACTTCTTTCCTTTAAAGGTTTGAAAGGGCAGGAATTTTTCACTCCCTCTAGTAAGACCTCAATTTCTTTTACTTATCTTTAATTTATTTATTCACTTTTAAAGATTTATTTATTTGGGGTGGGGGAGGAGCAGAGGGAGAGGGAGAGACTGTCTTGAGCAGGTTCCGCGCTGAACATGGAGATCGCCACAGGGCTTGATCTCACAACCCTGAGATCACAACTTGAGCTGAAACCAAGTGCACCACCCAGGCACCCCTCCTCACCTTTTAAAAGGGTGGGTAGGCAAAGCTATGATCTCTAGGCTTCCTTCTGGGTGAGGGTTCCTGGACTCTGGACTCTACAGTGCAGCCTGACACTGGCAACCCTCTCCATGGGGACTGGGGCTCCTTTCTCCTCGAGGAACTAATTTATTCATTCAACTAACACCTTCTGAGCATCTGCCCTGTGCTGAACATTATTCTAGGTGCTGAGGATACAGTAGCAAAGTAAATAAAGCCCCTGCCATCCCTTCTAGTAAGGAGAGATGGAAAACAGAGAAACCAGAGAGTTATAATAATTCAGATAGTGCAAATACTATGGAGAGAATAAAGGAGTTAAGGGGTTAGGGAGTGCCAGGAGATGGGGGAGGGAAGTTGCCACTATATCTAGAAGGCTCAGGTGACATTTCAGCAGAGGTGTGAATGAAGCCAGGAAGCTTCATTCACACCTTCTTCTGGTAGAAGAGCACTGCAGGTAGAGCAAAGAGTAAATGCAAAGACCCTGGGGGCAGGAACCTGCGGGGCTGATTAAAGGAACAAAGAGGCCAGGTTGGCTAAAGCCAAGGAGCACAAGGGATGGTGTGTAGGGAAAGGGTCCGAGAGGGCAAATCGTCTTAGGGCACTCTTAATGGTTTGGCTTTCACTGAATGATATGGAAACCACTGGATGGTTTTGTGCAGAGCAATGACCTGATTGCAGCTAGGTTTTAAAGGGGTTAGAAGAGGCCTCTGGTCTAGGGGTGCCTGGCTCAAAGGTTAAGCATTGGACTCTGGATTTCAGCTCATGATCTCAGCAGAGAGTCTGCTTGGGATTCTCTCTGTCCCTCTCCCTGCTTGTTGCTGTCTCCCTCTCTCAAATAAATAAATTTTATTTTATTATTACTATTTTTTAGCTGTTTTATTTTGTGAATTTATTGAACATTTAATTACCAAACAAAACACATGGACCCCAAGTGCCCAAGGGCCAATACAGGCAAAAGATTAGGCCCCAATAATAAAGTAGCAACTACTGCAGAAATCAGTGCCCTAGTGAGGGGTGCCTCGGATGGGACATATAGTTGGGTTTAGGCCCCTTTATCCTGCTGTGGCTTAGCACAAAAGGGAGGCACAATGTGTTGCATAGTTCAAATAAATTAATTTTAAAAGAAGGAGGGGGGGAACACGGAGGAGGAGGAGGAGAAGGAGGAGAAGGAAAAGGGGAGGTGGTGGCCTCTGGTTTAGTGACCACCATAGGCTCCAGCTCCGGAGTGGTCTAAACCCTGTCCCATTCCCAGCTGAGGGAACTTGGCCTTAGTTCTCCAGGAAAGAACAATCCAATTTCAGCTAGGAATTCTTCCCTTCCTGCAGCTGACATAACTGGGCCAAGCTTTTCTGTAGGTAGTGGGGAGGGGCCGGAGACAACAATGGGGCTTGTATGTTAAATGTGGAATTTACTACCTCTGGGATGACCACAGGGTGCTAATGGTTCTGGGGGTGGGCGGTGCAGGCCTCATTCAGTCCACCAGTATCTAGCCAGCATCTACCAGTTGTGAGCCTAGGACACCTTCTGGCTGGGGGTGGGGGTGGAGGTGGGGGTGGGGTGGGGGCGGGGAGGTGGGGGATGGTCAATAAGCCAGCAGCAAGCACCAAACACAGTCATGGTATCCGGAAAGGGAACTTCACCATACCCAAAATTCAGGCCTGTGGGTCACTGCCCAAAGCTTGCCTCCAGAAATACATTCAGCTGCGCTACTGTCAGGGCAGGAGGCCTTTTTTTGGTCCTGTCCCTCCTAGACCTGGTCAGGCCCTCAAATGAGCAGCCTTGGAGTCTCACAGCTCCTCCCCTTTAAAGCTCTTTCCACAGTGGAACTCTTGTGGAGATTAGTAGGATTCTTTGATGCTTCTCCCCCACCATTCTAAAAACTACAGGGCCGGGACGCCTGGGTGGCTCAGTTGGTTAAGCAGCTGCCTTCAGCTCAGGTCATGATCCCAGTGTCCTGGGATCGAGTCCCACATCGGGCCCCTTGCTCCACAGGGAGCCTGCTTCTCCCTCTGACTCTGCCTGCCACTCTGCCTGTGCTTGCTCTTGCTCTCTCTCTCTCTCTGACAAATAAATAAAATCTTTAAAAAAAAAAATAAAAATAAAAAATAAAAACTACAGGGCCTGGTAAAGGCGTTCTTGGAGCATGTGGGGCATGGTCCCTGACATATAAGGGGTGCTCAAGAAATGGGCTAAGTGAGTCAATGATAAAGGAGAAAGGTAGGTAATGTTTCCCCCTTTTTTTTTTTTATTTTATTTTTTTTTAAAGATTTTATTTATTTATTTGACAGACAGAGATCACAAGTAGGTAGAGAGGCAGGCAGAGAGAGAGAGAGAGGAGGAAGCAGGCTTTCTGTGGAGCAGACAGCCCGATGTGGGGCTCGATCCCAGGACACTGGGATTCTGACCTGAGCCGAAGGCAGAGGCTTTAACCCACTGAGCCACACAGGTGCCCCAATGTTTTCCCCTTTTATAGGCAATAAAACATGCCCAGACAGGTGTGACTGCCTTCTGGCCCAGTTCCTACAGTAGGAGGAGCATAGGGCCACACCTTATGGCCTCCCAGGTCCTCCTCCAGCTTCTCCTCAGCTCCTCGGAGGGCAGAGCCAGTCCTGAGCCTCCGAAACAAGACTGGCTTCCCAGGAAAAGATCCTATGGCAGATGTGGAGCAAGTGACAGCCCATTGATAACAATAATAGCATTTAGAATGTACCAAACTATTTCCACAGCAGCTTTTTGAGGCAGCTTCTGTTAGCATCCTCTCTTTAAAGATGAAGAAATGGAGCACAGTGGTTAAGTGCCATGGCCATGGTGGTAGCAGAGCCAAAGTCACAGAACTAAGCTGCCTCTGCTGCTGCGCAGAACATCAGCATGGGCATCAGAGGTTAGGTGCTCCCCGGGCTCTGCTTGCAGTGTCCAATGTCCCGACTTCCTCATCTGTAGACGGTGACCATTAATATTGGCTAGCCATAGGGTTGTTGGAAGGATAATGCATGCGGAGTTTAGTACAGTGCCCAGCAGATGATCAATAAATGTTAATTATTGATATTTTTGTTATCATTTGGAGAGTTTCTGGGCCTGGAAAGGAGGGCTGCAGGGCGGTATCGTCGCACAGACTGCAGATGAGGTCACTCTGGGGCAGGGGTGTGGGGCCCCTCTCCCGCCCTCACCGGCCCACAGCGGGCGGGGCGAGAGTGAGGGGGACAACGGCCCCGCCCCGTCAGACTTTTTTAAAAAGGGACGCTGGGCGGAGGCGCAGGCGCAGAAAGCCCAGCCACCCGTCTGGCGTAGCCCCTGAGGCGCACGCGCATGGAGGGGTGCGCGACCCCCTCGGGAGAGGCCCGCGCGCGCCTCACCCCCGCGGTGCTGTGCCGCGGCCCCGTGGAGCCGCTCGTCTTCCTCGCCAACTTCGCTTTGGTCCTGCAGGGCCCGCTCACTACGCAGTACTTGTGGCACCGCTTCAGTGCCGACCTCGGCTACAATGGGACCCGCGACAGGCCCGGCTGCAGCAACCACAGCGCGGACCCCGTCATGAAGGTGGCGGCGCGGGAGGAGCGCGGCAGGCGCGCTGAGCCGGGCACCGGCGGTGCGGTGGGGGCGGGGGGAGGTGGCCCGGGCGGGATCGTGGGGGCGGCCGAGGGGCGGGGCTTGCGTCCGGGAGAGGGCGGGCTGGTTTTGGGGTAGTGGACGGGGCCAGAGCAAAGTTGGGGCCTGAGCGACCGCTGCGGGGGGGAAAAGGGGCGGGTGTTGTGCTTAATGTCGCTCTGGGTAAAGCGAGGCAATGAGAATTAACAAAAGAGAGTGAAAGTAAGGGAGTGGGACCGTGGTCCATTCCCCCATAAGCCAGGGCCAAGATTTTGGGAGTTTTACTAAGATTCTCTGAGGTTTAGGGCTTCGAGGAGAGTCCCTATCCCTGTATCTCCCAGGATGGTGGTGTTTTGCAGGACGGGCAGCCCACAGTGAGGAATAGCACCTGTTTATGATTCATGTCCCCACAGGAAGTGGAGACCCTTACCTCCCACTGGACCCTCTACATGAACCTGGGCGGCTTCCTGGTGGGGCTATTCTCGTCCACCCTGCTGGGTGCCTGGAGTGACTGCGTGGGCCGCCGTCCCCTACTGGTGCTGGCCTCCCTGGGCCTCTTGCTGCAGGCGCTGGTGTCCATCTTCGTGGTGCAGCTGCAGCTCCACGTGGGCTACTTCGTGCTGGGCCGGATCCTTTGCGCACTACTGGGGGACTTCAGTGGCCTGCTGGCTGCAGGCTTTGCCTCGGTGGCGGATGTTAGCTCCAGCCGCAGCCGCACCATTCGAATGGCCCTGCTGGAGGCATGCATCGGGGTGGCAGGGATGCTGGCCAGCCTCCTTGGGGGCCACTGGCTCAGGGCCCAGGGTTATGCTAACCCCTTCTGGCTGGCCTTGGCCTTGTTGATAGCCATGACTCTCTATGCAGCCTTCTGCTTTGGTGAGACGGTAAAGGAGCCAACACCTGCACGGCTCTTCACGCTCCGCCATCACCGGTCCATTGTCCAGCTGTATGCGTCTCCGGCCCCAGAGAAGTCCAGGAGGCACTTAGCCCTGTACTCTTTGGCCATCTTCATGGTAGTTACTGTGCACTTTGGAGCCCAGGACATCCTGACCCTCTACGAGCTGAGCAGACCCCTCTGCTGGGACTCCAAGCTGATCGGCTACGGTTCTGCCGCGCAGCATCTGCCATACCTCACCAGCCTGGTGGGCCTGCGGCTCCTGCAGCACTGCCTGGCCGACACCTGGGTGGCCGAGATTGGCCTGGCCTTCAACATTCTGGGAATGGGGGTCTTTGCGTTTGCTACCATCACCCCTCTCATGTTTACAGGTTAAGTGGGTGGGCTCGGGGACGGTTTGTCCCAGAGGTGCTGGGTGAAAATTGGGGGTCAGACACTCATGGCCTTTAAATGTGGTTCGTGCCTGTGTCTAGAATCATGGTTAGGCTCCTTGCCTGCACTGGAGGACAGACAACCAAGAATCTTCATAAAAATGCCATCCTTGTTAGCCGGAAAAGACAGACCTCGGTCATTAATCCACGTTGTCAACTATAAACATCATTAGTAAGATAGAGCAGAAGACACAAGTATGGCTCATACACTGATTACTTCACTTGTTGGCCTCCCACAGCCAGCATTTATGGTGTTCTTAAACAAAGTCCATGCCATTAATGCCTTAATATTCACTTCTCTGATAAGAATCACAGGCCCTACCTCAAATATCCTTGATCATCTTCCTTGAGGTTTTTTTTTTTTTTTAAGATTTTATTTATTTATTTGACAGAGTGAGACACACAGCAAGAGAGAGAACACAAGCAGGGGCAATGGGAGAGGGATAAGCAGACTATCCACTGAGCAGGGAGCCTGATGTGGGGCTCAATCCTAGGACCCTGGGATCATGACCTGAGCCGAAGGCAGACTTTTTTTTTTTTTTTTTAAAGATTATTTATTTATTTATTTGACAGAGAGAGAGAGAGAGAGATCACAAGTGGGCAGAGAGGCAGACAGAGAGAGAGAGAGGAGGAAACAGGCTCCCCGCTGAGCAGAGAGCCCGATGCGGGACTCAATCCTAGGACCCTGGGATCATGACCGGAGCCGAAGGCAGCGGCCTTAACCCACTGAGCCACCCAGGTGCCCCGAAGGCAGACTCTTAATGACTGAGCCACCCAGGCACCCCTTCCTTGAGTTTTTTTTTTTTTTTTTTTAAGTCTTCTCTGACACAGATATCAAATTTCTGCCTGCCTTAGTTCTTTTTTTTCTTTCTCTTCCTCTCCCTCATCCCCTACCCCTTCCTCCCTCCCTCTTCCCCCTTTTTCTTTTGGTAGGAGAGGGGTGGCTAGGAATGAGGAAGTTAACTTTTTTTAGAGAGACAGATGAATTTTGTTTGAGTCCTTAAATACTTTGTTTACAAAGTGAGCTGATCAGTAATCAGAGATGTCTTAACTTGGCTGCTTGCATGGAGAGTGAGGCCGAAGGGGACCAGGTACCTTCCTCTCCTGCACACAGCATCTCCCGAGGCCCCGGTGCTGGGCTTAGTGCCCTCAGGAGTCCAGAGATGATGGAGACACTGTCATGACTCTGGGGAGCCTCAGCGGAGTGGGGTTTGAGGACTGGACACCTGAAGGGGCCGTGGGTTACCTCAGATACCCACTTGTGAGGGTCCTCTGTGCTCTAGAACCAACAGCCACGGAAGGGAGAGAAACTGTTACGAAAGAAAGCTTGTAAGCCCTTGAGTAACAAACGCAAGGGGAAAAAGGAACTTCATTTCCCGGGGCTACTGTAACAAATTTTCACCAACTGGATGGCTTAAAATAATGGAAATGTATTCTCTCATAGTTCTGGAGGCCGGAAGTGAAGTATCTGTGTCAGTGGGCCTCAGGCAAGGGGTTAGCAGGGTCATGCTGCCTTCGGAGGCTCTGGGAGAGGATCTCCCTCCCCTCTTCCAGCTTCTGCTGGCTGCCTGCATTCTGTGGCTTGTGGCCAGGTCACCCTAATCTCTGCCTCTGTAGTGACATGGCCTCTTTCTCTTCTGTGAGCCTTCTCTGTTCTGTCACATCTCCCTCCATTTCCCCCGAAGGATTCACTTGATTGCATTTAGGGCCCAGTCCAATCCAGGAAGATCACCTCATTGCAAGATCCTTAATCACATCTTCAAAGACCCGTTTTCCAAATAAGGCATCATTAACAAATTCCAGGAATTACGACCTGATGTCTTAAGGTGACCATTATTCAGCCTCCTACACACCCTAGAGCCATTCTGTGATAAAGGCTTTGTTATCATTTCACAGATGGGAGTCATGTCCAAGGCCACACAGTAAGAGATGGCATCAGGTTAGGAACTCAAGGCCAACTCCAAAGCCCATGCTTATTTTCTGTGCCTTGCCATCCCTTTGAAACTCAAGGTGGGTGCATCGTGCCTGCTGTGACCGCAAGAGGCATTCGGACAAGAACATAATTGGAGGGAAATCAGCATTCCTTCACAAAAGAGGGAGTGGGTGGGTCAAGCCTTGAGAAAGGTGGTCTCTGACCCTCCATGATCACTGTCCCCTTCAATAGGGGAGCTTTTCCTGTGTCCATCCTGAGTCCCACGTGAGCTATGCATGTAGAGGAGCTCTGCTGTGCACCGTGCTTAGGCACCCCACTCCCTGACCCTGTTTTCTTGTTTGTTTCTTTCTCTGCAGGGTATGGACTCCTGTTCCTGTCCTTAGTCATCACACCCATCATTCGGTCCAAGCTCTCCAGGCTGGTGGGCGAGTCAGAGCAGGGTGAGTGCCAGGGTCAGCCTGCATTTGGTTGCTCAGAGCCGGTGTTGCCCTAACTGGGCAGAGAGCAACTGTGAGCCAGGAGGGACCTACCTTCCTCCCTCCCACCCAGAACACGTTAGTAGCCAAGACAAATGCGCTTCTATCAAATTGCCTAGGGCTGGCAGAGGACCACAGGACCTTGGATTTTGAGATCACGGGGTTGGAATTTGCAGTCAGCAGAGCACACTTGTTCTCTTGGGTAACCCGAGCACAGGATTTACTCTCTCCAGACCTCAGCTTTTTTGTCTGTAAAATGGATGTGATGATGTCAGAGTTCCCTGCTTCACTAGGGCCAGTGTGCAAGCTTAGAGAGGAAGCAAGCAACCTTTAGATACTTCCTTGTCCCCAAGTAACAGATGAAGAAGCAGAGACCCAGAGGGTTAAATCGGGTCAGCCAAGGTCCCTCAGTTAGTGGTAGAGCTAGGATGCAAACCCAGCTCTGTTTTTTTTTTTTTTTTTTTTTTTTTAAGATTTTAAAAATTTATTTGACAGAGAGAGAAATCACAAGTATGCAGAGAGGCAGGCAGAAAAAAGGGGAAGCAGACTCCCTGCTGAACAGAGCCCCATGTGGGGCTCGATCCCAGGACCCTGAGATCATGACCTGAGCTGAAGGCAGAGGCTTGAGCCACCTAGGCGCTCCCCCAGCTCTGTTTTTAAGAGCAGCAGGTCCTGGCTTTGTCACCCACTGGCTGTGTGATCTTGGGCAGGTCCCTTTCTGTCTTGGTGCCTGTTTCCTCCTGTGTAACGTGAGTGGTTTGCTCCTGATGACAAGGTCCTCCTGGCTCTGACACTCTGACAGAGTGCAAACTCAACTTCTGTTGGGTTGTTGCTCGTTTTGCAAAATTTGGGTTCTGCTGGCATCTCTCTAAGGAATAGCTTCTGGGGCCTCTGGGTCTTTAGATCCTAGTCTGTAAATACCTGGCTCATCCATTTCCCCCCATCTGGCCTAGAAGGGGGATCTGGTGCCATGTGCAGCCCACTACGGGTTCATTCTGTATGCCCCCCACCCCCACCCTGAACCCATGTACCTTCATTCATTCACTCAGTAAGCCTTTTTTCTAGCACCTTCACTGTACCCAGAGAGGCCCCAAGGGGAACCGGAGAAAAGAACAGCCCTCACTAACTGCCTGCCTGCAGGGGGCTAGGGCCTGTGATGGATGTTTTTACATGTGAATTTACTCTTGCTGCCAATCTGTGAAATAGGTATTGTCCTTGTTCAACAGAAGAGGGACAGAAACCCGGAAGAATAAGCAACTTATTCAGTGATGACACAGATAATAAGTGTTGGAACTGGGAATTAAGCCAGCAATTAATCCAAACAGGAGATGATTCCCAAAGAACATAAACCAAAACCCATTTTATCAGGGTTTTGGTAGAAGATAGCACACATACTTTGAACACATGGATTTAACAACAGTCATTTATTTGGTAGCCCGTGTGCCAACCGCTCTCCATGCACGACCTCATTGAACCCTTATCACAACACATGATGTAGGATTTATTATTGAGGAAGGTGAGACTCAGAAACGCTAAGTGACTTGCCCCAGGTCACACAGCAGTGAGCTAGTGATGCTGGGATTTGAACCTATGTCTTCCATCTCAAAGTAAAAGTACGATGTTTATTTCTTCGCAGGTGCTCTCTTTTCTGCTGTGGCCTGTGTCAATGGCTTGGCCATGCTGATGGCTTCTGGCATCTTCAACTCGCTCTACCCAGCCACCTTGAACTTCATGAAGGGGTTCCCCTTCCTCCTGGGAGCCGCCCTCCTCTTCATCCCGGCCATTCTGATTGGGTAATGCAGGGCTCTGACTCTTGATCATAATAATGCCCTTTATCCCAAAGAATTCCACTTTCTTCTCCTCCCACCAGAACTCATTCATGGAACCCCTTGACTCTCCCGGTGAGGACAGCTGCCTAATCTTCCTAATCTTCCCCAAGGGCAAGGCTGAGGGGTGGAGAGGCAGTAGGGGAAGGGACAGGCTCCCATTGCTTGCTGGCAAGGCTGTGTTCTCTCCCTCAGCTCCCCTCCTCCACTCCCATTTTGCAGATGGAAGTAAGGTGGCGGGAATGTGCTAACAAGAAGCCTGGAGAGCTTTCTCAGCTAATATGGCTGCCCCCAGGCTAGCCTGACCTTCTGGGTTCTTCCCCCTGTAGCCTTAAGAGTTGCTTTCCAGAGCCCTGTCTCTGGACATTTCCTTGTCTTCCACCTCTCGGCTTTGGGAGGGAATACCTGTCCCAGTCCACGCGAGAAAGCCTGTGTCCCATCTCTAAGAGCTGAGGATGTCTCCCCATGTCAAATCTGAACCCTTTATCTGGTCTCTCTCACAGGGTGCTGGAAAAGGCTAATCCTCACCCTGAATTCCAGCAGTTTCCTCAGAGCCCCTGATCCGCCTGCACTGGAGACAGAGGGCAAAGGGAGCGAAGCGAACACAAAGCAACCCCAAGTATGCATCTGGATCCCGGCCCGCGCGACACGGGCACCGCCCCTCAGAGGGCACGCATCTGCCTCAGACAGGGTGGTCCAGCTAGACGGCTGTGCCAGCCCAGGACTTCAACCTAGGTTTGGAACCCAGACGGTCCTACTCCAGGAGGCAGTGGGGAAGCCATTTTTAACAGGGGTGGGTGCCCCCTTCCTACTAGCAGTCACACGGAACCCTCCAGGAGAGTGGAGGTCCCGACGGAGGGACACCTCAGGGAGCAGATGAAGCGCAAGGGCTGGCATCTCTGGCATCTCTGCTTCAGCCCAGATCGCACAGCTCACCGGGCCATTTCTGGGGCGCAGCCACCAGTAGTCCCTCAGAGACGGATGTGGTTCTGAGGGGAAGGCTGTGGCAGGGCTGGGTGCCCTCTGGGGGAGGGTGCTGCCATTTTGGGCTGGGATCGACCCTCTAAACTTAGCAATGCCAATCACAATAAATCCAAAGAATCACACTGAAGTGAACCTTCTGGGCCCGGAAGGCCTTGGGCTCTGGGGTTGTCTGCTTTCCCACTCCCGGTCTGCCCACCAGCAGTCAGACAGCAGCAAGCTTCTGGGCTGGGCAGGGGGCCCCTGAGTTGCCGTGGGCTGGCCCACACCGCATCTCACTGCTCATTCTCTTCTCTTGAGCTGCTGGAGAGACTGGAGGGTTGCCCGGCTGGCCTTAGGCCAGTGGAGAGATTGGGGACAGAGCCCATTCCCGAGGGTCCACCAGAGATCCGCCCCTGAAGGCATCGGGTTTTGATACTATGTCCTCCAACGCTCCTGTTGGCACGCTTTTCAGTGGGACCGTGTGTTGAGACTGTCCTCCTACTTCTGTAGCTCAACAGGAACCCGGAGAGGGGCCTGACTCCCCGATATGATCGGGGCTGCACTTTCTCAGAGAACAAGGGGCCCTTTTCCAGGCTGTTAGGGAAGCCGGCCCAGAAGTAGTAAGGCACCACCTTTGTTGAGGGCTGCCAGCCCCTCCATAGACCCAGATTAGGCGGCACTTGCCTGCATTGGCCACAGGGCTTGGCTCCTTTCCCTGCCTTAGAAATCACACAGGTGTGAATTGTGACCCCACCGGGGTCAGCTGTGGCTTCTGCAGCTCGGGCCTGTTGCCACGTTCCCAACTTACTGACCAAAGCAAGGCGGGGAATACGGTTTTTCACTGTCCCAGCCTAAGGCAGTGAGAAGGGTTGGGAAAAGGTTTTGGTCTGGCCTCAGGCCTGGCCTCTGCTCTGGGCACTGCTTTGGGCTTGCTTGTGACCTTGAGCAAAGCCCTCCTCCGAAGGGCTGGGTCAGCAGTGCTCTGAGCTATCTGATCACAGGTGGTCAAGTTAGGAAACACTGGATTAGATGACATGCTGAGACCTTTCCCACCTCATACATTCTAGAATGAAATGCCTCTCTTGTTGGGCAGGGGAGAAGAATGAAGGAGTTGGAGCTGAACTTTTGACCTCTGGGTGTCCCTGAGCAGTCCTCAGTCCCTGGGGTGAGGTGGTTAGGGGCCTTGCTCACTCAGCCTGGACTTGCAGACGGAAAACCCTGACCCTGCAGGCCCATGTCAGAGCAGGCTGTGGGGGAAAGGCTGTTTCTCAGCCCCTGTTCAGGACTAACCCTGTGGGGCCAAGCCTGGCTGGGGGTGGGGGTCATCACTCAGGTTTGGAGGCTGAGCTCTGATTCCCCAGTCATGAAGGGGCAGCAGTTGAGGGTGTAGGAACAGAAGAAATGGCCTGGCAGCCTCCCTGAATACCACCCGCAGAGCACCTCAGGAGGGAGGGGGGCTGATGATGACAAAAAGAGAGCTTCCCTGGGAGAGCATTCATGCCCGTGTATCATTACTGACGCTGCTCTGCGACGGCAATGTCCGCTCTGCATCCAGGGCCTGGCACTGGTGGCCGCTCCTGTGGCCTGAAGGAGACAGGGTCAAGAGCAGTGAAGGCCAGAGCTGGGGCCGGGACTGGCTAGAGAGCGAATCTTCGGCAGGAGGGGGAGTAGAAGGAAGGTGTCCCAAGCCCAGCGTGAGACCTCTGACTTTCTGACCGTGAGGCTCCGGAGCTAGGAGTGACCTGGCTGGTCCCCGCGTGAGGTGACTCTGGAAGCTGAGCCAGCCTGAGGTGTCAGGCCACTGCCCACTGCCCCCAGGAGGGGAGAGGCAGGGCGGGTTCCAGCTGACCCTATTAGCCGAAGCCTGGGTTTATGGGAGCGGGGAGATACTTTCTTGCTCTCCTACCCAAGTGGAGAAAGGGGCATAGGGATGTTCCTGCTTGTTTATTTCTGTATAGCTCTTGGACCAGCCTTTTTTGGTGAAAACCTGTCCCCCTCTGCCGGACTTTGGGGCCGAGAAGCCAGCCATGGGGATAGCAACAGCCCTGCCCTGAGCACAGCTTCTAGGATGGTTCTCGAGACATGGCTTGGACTGAGCACCAGAAGGCCAGGTCCGGATCCTGGGGTGGCCGCTGCTGATTTGGGAAGTGGCCCGTCATTCAGTCATTCAGTCCCTTCTCCATGCAAGGGACATAATACCGAGTGGGGCTACAAGATCCGTGGAGTGGCATGAGGTGGGGCAGGGGTGGGGGTGGGAGGCGGAATGGCAAAGGTTTGGGAGGGATTTGTGTTTCAGAGGCTCGCTAGTTCAGGTGTCTCATTCCTTGACCGTCTGTACCCACCCACCTGGGAATTTGTGAGAAAAGCAGAAACCCAAACCCTGACCAGGTCTCCTGAACGTCCTTGTTGCAAAATTTCCGGGTGTTTCCAACACACCCCTCACCCTTCTTCAGGATCCTGCCTCTTCCCGTGTTGCTGCGGGCTCTGTCCAGCCCAGCACTGCCATCACAGGGGGCTGTTTCCCCCGGCTGCCCCCTGAGCGAAAGGGTGGGGAGGGGCTGGGCAAGCCAGCAGAGCCAGGCTGGGAGCTGGCAACAAGGCCCAGCAACAAGGCACGGGGAGGGTGGCTAGCTGCCTGTCGAGACGGCCTTGGTGGCCCAGGCCTGGTGAACAGCTGCCAGCCAGAGTGAGGGATGGCTTGGCCGACCCTGACCTCCCGTGTGGCTAAGAGGACTGCACCTCAGGAAGGCTGGGAGGGGACTGGAGACCAGGCCAGCTAAGGACACAGTGATTACAGGTCAAGGCCACAGGGTGGCAGGATGCGGTGAGGCCAGAAGCCAGGCACAGTCTGGGTGGAGAGCCATCACTGGAGCCTGATCTCCAGCTGGCTGCTGGGCTCCCACCCTGGCTTAGCTCAGAGGGGAAAGCGTTGCCCCGAACGCGTCAGAGGGAGGCTGCCAGCCTTCCCCCTACTCAAGCTGGCTGCTGTCTGGGGAGGAGGGGGTGTCCTGTGTGGCAAACCCTCAATTGTCCAGGGTTTGTCCCACACCTGAGATAGAGAACCTGGTAGCAGGACCTGGGGATGGGGCGGGGGAAGGTGTCTGGCCCTGAGCACCCCCAATGCCTGGCTCCCATTCCCTTTGCAGACACGGAGGAGGCTGGGCTTGAGGTGGACCGTGAGGATGGGGGCAGAGCGACATTAATTTCCAGAGAAGGGCCCAGGTGGCTGCAGCTGAGAGAGCCCAGGTCCAGGAGCAGTTTCTTCGAGCGGGATTATGGGAATGGGGGTCACAGCAGGGCCTAGGATCTAAGAGTTGGTTAAGTTGGGCCCATGGGTGTGGCCCCCTCCAAACTGGTGTCAGAGCCTGCCGATGAGTCCCGGGAGGAGCGGCCCTGCAGGAATCGGATTATCTTCTCAATCGTGGCCTCCTGGTATTCGTGGGACCACCTGTGGGCACAGGGGCTGGTGGGTCAGGGGGCCGCGTGGGGGTGGGGGGAGCTGCTGGCTGGGGGCTGCGCACCCGCCCCTCTCCTCACTTGATGCCATTGAAGGTGAGCACGGCCTGCATGTCCTCGGGCAGGTCCTGGGGCTCTGGCCACTCGAAGCCATCGATGACCGGCACAATGTTCTTGCCACAGCTCAAAGCAGTCACAATCTCCTGCAGGAACAAACGGGATAAGGAAGAGACCTGGGTCCCCCATCTAGGGACCCTGGTGCCAGGCAGTCCCTAGGAGGGGTGCTGGTGCCAAAGTCCGCTTTGGCTTTTCCCTCACCCCTTGTTTTTTTAATAAAAATCAAATATTTGGTTTTTGCCCCAAGTCCTTGGCATAGAG
The DNA here is from genome assembly GCF_964662115.1 of Mustela nivalis. NCBI lineage: Eukaryota > Metazoa > Chordata > Mammalia > Carnivora > Mustelidae > Mustela > Mustela nivalis. The sequence continues at coordinate 21,088,037 of NC_139036.1, forward strand.
CTCCTGAAACACTGGGAATCCCCAGATGACTGGAGGTTGGGCATGGGGCTTGCCTAGAGAGCTTCTGGATGGGGGCTGCTTGCCAGGAAGACCAAGCTATGATGAAAAAGTTGGAAACTAAGTACCCCACATAGAGTCACAGAGGCACACCTCCCAGGAGGAGAGAGAGGCTTAGAGATTGAGTTCACTCACCAGGGCCCAATGACTTCACCATGCCTCCACAGTGAACCCTCCATCAAATCCCCGAAGGATGGGGTGGTTTGGTGAACACATCCAGGTGTTGGGAGGGTGGCCTGTAGAGGGCATGGGAGCTCTGAGCCTCCCTGCCTGTGCCCCACACCCTATGCATGGCCCCCATTCGAATGTCCCTGAGTTACAGCCTCTACAATGAACCCGGAATATAGTTAAGTGCTTTCTCAGTTCTGCATGTCATTCTAGCAAATGATTGCACTGGCCAGGGGAGGGATGTGTGTCATGGGAACTCCTGACTTGGTAACCAAGTCAGACAGAAGTGCGGGTGGCCGAGGAACCCGGGACTCTCAGACGTCTGAAGTGAGCGCAGACACGTGGGACTAAGCCCTTCTGGAGTTTGACACTCGCTCTGGGTGAGTCAGTATCAGAACTGAACTGGGGGTGCCTGAGTGGTTTGGTCAGTTAAGCGTAGGACTCTTGGTTTCGGCTCGGGTCACGATCTCAGGGTCGTGAGATGGAGCCCCATGTTGGGCTCTGCGCTCAGGGGGAAGGAGTCTGCTTCTCCCTCTTCCCCTGCCCCCTCACACTTGCGGCGCAGCCTCCCGCTCTCTGATAAATAAATCAATCTAAAAATTTTTCTTAAAAAGAACTGAATTGTGGGACACCCAGTTGGTGTTGGCACATTGGAGAAATGGTGGTTAGTGCTGGCAAGAAAAACCCACACAACTTGGTGTCAGGAGAAAAACATCCCTGTCTGGACCCAAACTGATCCATCATCAGCCCTGCAGTTGTCCTCATTTCTCAGACCTACCCATTTTGGCTCTTCCTCCACACACACACCCTCACCGTGCTGCTCCAACTCCTTTATCTTTGTCCCCCACCAGGTCTCTCCTCATCACTCTTGCCTCCTCTAACTTGTTCTCTACATTGCCCCTTCACCTGGCAGCTCTTTCCAAAATCCAAATCTGATCATGTTCCCCCCTCTTTAAAAGTCTTCAAGACTTTACACAGCTCTTAGAATAAAATTCAGGGCACCGGGGTGGCTCAGTTGGTTAAGCGACTGCCTTTGGCTCGGGTATGATCCCGGGGTCCTGGGGTTGAGTCCCACATCGGGCTCCCCTAACTCTTCAGGGAGCCTGCTTCTCTTTCTCTCTGCCTGCCACTCCCCCTGCTTGTGCTCTTTCTCTGTCAAATAAACACACACAGTCTTAAAAAACAAACAAACAAAAAAACCCCTCCATACTGTGGTCTGAAGGCTCCGTGTGGTTGGCCACAGCTCCCTTTCCAGACTCCAGCCCTGCACTGTTCTCTCAGCCACAGAGACCTTGCCCCCCTTAGATTAGCCACCCTCCCTCCCTGCGCAGTGCCTTTGCACAGGTTCTTCCTGGCCCCTTCCCCTAACTAATTTTTCTGATCTGAGTTACTTATTAGCTTACTAATTTTTCTGATCTGAGCTCAATCCATACTTTCCCAAGGAAGTCTCCCCTCCCATCTCTGACCATGCACCATCTCCCTATTGTAGGCTCTCGAAGGCTCTTTTTTTTTTTTTTAAAGATTTTATTTATTTATTTGACAGACAGAGATTACAAGTATGCAGAGAGGCAGTCAGAGAGAGGAGGAAGCAGGCTCCCTGCCAAGCAGAGAGCCCGATGTGGGGCTCAATCCCAGGACCCTGGGATCATGACCCGAGCCGAAGGCAGAGGCCTTAACCCACTGAGCCACCCAGGCGCCCCTCTCAAAGGCTCTTTAACACATGCTAGAGTTGCAAACTTAATTAATGAGTAATTTACTTAATATCTGTCTTCCCCACCAGACATAAAGATAGGGAACATGTCCGGTTTTTATCCATCTTGTATCTCAGCATCTTTCACAAAGCCTTGCCCATAGTCAGTCCTTGCCAAATACTTAATGGATGGCTGGATGGCTGGAATGCATGAAGGAAGGGAGGTGGGGAGGGGGACAACAAAGCACAGCTGTTAGGGGCTACACTTCAGAACCCTGAGACTGGGGTTCATATCGAATCTCTGACATAGGCTTTGTGGCATGAGGCAACCAACGGGCCCTCAAAGCCTCTGTTTTCTCTTCTGTTGGGGGGTAACTGCCATGTCCTGTGGCAAGTGCTTAGGCCAGTGCCCAGCATGTAGCCTCTGCTTAATCAATCAATCACAGGTGTTATGATTTCCTCCTCTGTAAAAGAGGATAATAAACCCCCCTCACAAGGTGTTTCTGAGGATATTACTATTAATGGGTGCTCTGGTAAGTGCTTATTGAATTTTATTTTTTCTTTTCAAGGGGGAACCTCAGGGATTGGAATTACTTGAGTGCAGTTCACTTGTGGTTTTCTGTATTGATTACCCACTAAATGTGGCTTCGGGGAAAGGAGTCTTAAAACCAGAGGCAGTGAAGCACTAACAACCAAGGAAGGCTAATGGGGCCTTTGGGACTGGTCCAAGGCAGAGGCTCCCCCCATCCCTCCTCCCTCAATGCAGTCAGCTAGATGGGTGTCAACCACCCTTGGGGACCAGAGCCTTCCTGGGGAAAAAACCCACATAACTCCAGCCTTGATTGGTTTGGGGGGAACCTCTCATTTTATGAATGAGAAGAAGAAAGCCCAGAGAGGGGACTTGCCCCCAAGTCACACAAATGTCCAGCCCAAGCAGGGCCAGGCTTCTGAATCAAGCCTTCAGATTCCAAGCCCAGGGCTCTTTCAGCTAAGTCCTCGTTTGAATTCTGACCCTGCACAAATTTATTTGAGAGCCTTTAGACATATGTTTTATCCAAAACCAAAGACAGCATGCTTCGGGCAAGAGAGGAAGAATGGCTTGTTCAAGGTCATCCAGCAGGTTACGAATGAAAACTTGAGGGCGCCTGGGTGGCTCAGCGGGTTAAGGCACTGCCTTCGGTTCAGGTCATGGTCTCGGAGTCGAGTCCCACTTCGGGCTCTCTGCTCAGCAGGGAGCCTGCTTCCTCCTCTCTCTCTCTCTCTGCCTGCCTCTTTGCCTACTTGTGATTTCTCTCTGTCAATAAATAAATAAAATCTTAAAAAAAAATAAAAAAGAAGAGAAAACTTGATCAGAGTCGAGTGTTCTGGCCAGGTGAACCTGGTGGACCTGTATGGCCTTCCCAGTTATTTCAGCTTCCTCTGCTTGGTAACTGATTCAAGTACCCCATCAACTAGTCAAGAGCCTGCTTCGTACCATGCAGGCTTGTAAGCATTCGGGATATAGAGTGAACACAGCAAGGTCTGACCTCGCGTGGAGCGCAGCTACTCCTCTCTTTATCCCAGAAGGCCGCCTGCCACCTGCTCTGGGCCATTAACCATGATCCTCCAGGTGTCTCTTTGGCCTACCATCCAACCAAGCCCAGTTCTCAGCCTCTAAAACATGGCTTCCAGGGCCTGACCCTCTTTCCCATGGTCGGTCTGGTTGTACTCTGATGCCAGAGCCTTCTCCCTACCACCGCTGGCCTGGTCTCACTGCCCTTGTGGGATCCCTTTCCCCCAGTGCTTTATTTTTTTTTTTTAACTTTTTTTTTTTTTTAAAGATTTTATTATTTATTTGACAGAGAGAGATCACAAGTAGGCAGAGAGGCAGGCAGAGAGAGAGAGAGAGAGGAGGAAGCAGGCTCCCTGCTGAGCAGAGAGCCGGATGCGGGACTCGATCCCAGGACCCTGAGATCACGACCCGAGCCGAAGGCAGCGGCTCAACCCACTGAGCCACCCAGGCAACCTCCCCCAGTGCTTTAAACACAAGTCTTCTCCCAACCTTTAGGTGCTGAGGGAACGGGTTCTGTAGTTTGTTTGTTTTAAGAGAGGGAGAGAGCCAGTGAGGAGGGGAGAGGGGAGGGCTGGAGAGAATCTTAAACAGGCTCCACGTCCAGTGTGGAGCCCGATCTCACCACCCTGAGATCATGACCTGAGCCAAAGTCAAGAGTCAGTGTTTACCCAACTGAGCCACCCGGGGAACCCCAGCGGTGTGCTGGCAAATGTTTAACAAATAACTCTCTGGGGGCAAAAACAAAAACCCAAAACCAACCAAACAAAAAACAACCAGCTAACCAAATAAAATCCTGCTTTGTAGTCTTTACCAATTTCCTTTGTGCAAATATTCCCACCAGGGTTGATCTCAGGCTACCAACATGGCCTCACGGGACATGGAGTTGGGGAGGGATGCGAACGGCCATTTCCGGTGTCAGCAGAATCCTGCCCCATCCCCCTACCTCCCCACCCACCCCCTCAGGTCTGAGCCACGGAAGGTGCTGGGAAAGAGCACAAGGTGCTGGGAAAGAGCATGGGCTTTGGAGTCAGAGCGATGGGAGTTCAGAGGCCAGCTTTTTGGATTTCTACACCAGCGTGGCCAGCGGAAGAAGAATTCTACTGCTCTGAGCCTCCGCTTCATCTGTAAGCAATCGCCGGGGATGCGCCTTCCTCATCCCCACTTTTGTCCTCTGCTCCCGCAGTCGCCCTGCCTGGGATGCCTTCTCTTCCCCTTACCTAAATTCTTAAGTCTCTTCTCAAGTTCTGCTTCCTTCATGAAGCCTTCCCCGGTTATTCCAGCCCTTAACGTTCTCCCCCTTCTCCACGCTCCTATGGCGAGTGAGAGGTTCACCTACGTAGCTTAGCGGCGACACCAAACCCTATATGATCTCGACACGTCTTGTTTCCTTAGCTGCTTCAGGACAAGGGTTCCAGATCAGATGACTGTTGTATCCCTCACTGATTAATAATTAATAATCCACAGATGTGGTATGAACCCATTTCATCCATCCATCCATTCTGCCAGTATTCAGTAAGTTTCTAGTATATGCCAGGCACTGAAGATAGAACGGCATTAATTAAACAACGGGAAGCACTCATACTAATTACAAGGATAAATGCTGCCATTATAGAGCAATTACTATAGAACTAGGCATTCTGCTAAGGACTTGACAGATTTTAGCTCTTTTAATTCTTACAACAATATCCTAGGGAATCCGGGACAATACTTCTCCCACTTCACAGTAGTCAAAACGAAGCTCACTGCAGTTACGCAACTTGCCCAAGGCTGGAGCTGGGATTCAAACTCACAGCTTTGTGCCTTTCACGATCCCACTGTGCCTGTCAGCAGGCTCTCTTGCCCCTCTTCCCTCACTGAGGTTATTTATTAAAGCGCTTCCCTCCTTCTCCGACCCTCACGATCATCCCACAAGGTGAGTAAGACAGGCACATTATCCCCATTTTCTGCATGAGAACACTGAGGCCCAGAGAGCCTAAGTGACTTGCCAAAGACCAATTTCAGACAGAGCTGTGGCTCCTGCCTCGTCGCTGGACCGCGGAGACGGCTGGGGGTGCGAATGAGAAGGAAAGGGAGGAGGACCTTGACCTCTGGCCATGGGCCAGTACTGGGACCACGGAGGCCAGCACCTACCTTATGCACCCAGTCCTTGCAGTCATAGTCCTGCATACACTTGTCCAGGGCCCCGGCTGACAGCACGAGCACGAAGTTGCGGGCACCCATGACACTCTGGATGAGCTTGTCCTCGAACTTGCCTGCTTCCAGCTTCTCCACATCAATGAAGACACTGAAGCCGTGCAGCTGCAGGTGCACCTTCAGGAGGCTGGCAAGAGGTCCCACATCACTGCCCCGGCCCGACCCCCAGCCCCTGGGCCGCCCACCTGCCCACCCCTTCTCACCTGGCCAGCTGGGAGCCTGAGCTCCGGCGGTAGCTGATGAAGACATCTGGGATGTCCCCACTGGGCTTGCCACCAGTGCAGGGCAGCGGGGAGTGTAGCATTTCTGAGGCAGACAGACAACCGCTCAGTAAGAGTCCCCCCTGACTCCCCATGGGGTGTCACCTGCTGTCTACTCAGCCTTCTCAGCGCAGCCTGGTCCGAGCCGCCTGGCTTGTGCAAAAGAGAGTCACTGAGATAGAGAGCTGGGCCTACAGGAAGGAAGGCTTCTCACTATTGGTGAGTCCCTCTCAGGAGACAGGCATTGTGTTTAGGGACACGGATTGGCACCTCCAGCCCTGTTCTCCCTCCAGAACTCCAGACTTGCACGGGCAGCTGCCCACAGACACTATACCCAACACATCCCAAGTCTTCCCCAGGCCCCTGCCTTCCTAGTTACCACCACAGCCAGAACCTGGGTATCGGCTCCCACCCCTACCTCTCATTCATTCATTCCACGCATATTCACTAAGTACTTACTATGTGCCAGGCACTACCCTTTGGGCTTGCAATACGACAGTGAACAGAACAGACAGACATTCACAACACTTGATTCCAAGCTCTGCATTCTTCCTACTAAACATCCTGGACTCCAGTCCCAGAGCTTTCTCTACATCCAGGCCCCCAACTCAGCCTTCTCAGTGGTCTCCCCAAATCCACACTTGCCCAGTTCAATCTGTTTGCACAGCAACCGTAGGGGTCCTTCTAAAATCCAAGTCTCAGTGGGTCACTGCATCCACTTAAAAAGGGTGCATGGAGGGGGGCACCTGGGTAGCTCAGTTGGTTAGGTGTCTGCCTTTGGCCGAGGTCACAATTTCCCCTGGATCCCTAACCCTAACCCACGCCCTCAACTCAGCCCTCTGGGAAGGTTGCCACAATGCCCGCAGACCGGACCTTCCATGCTCCTTGGCCCTAACCCTAACCCCAGGCTGGGTTATGAGGGGACAACCCGCAGAAGCTTGGCTCCAAAGCCAAACCGGAGGACTCAGCCAGCAACATAGAAGGAAAATGTGCCATTTGGAACTCCAGAAAGGATTCGGAGCAGGAGAAATCTGAATGCAAACCTGAGCCCCCCAGGCACCCCTCCCTGTTTTTAAGAAATGAAATCTTGGGGTTAGGGAATCCTGGGTGGCTCAGTTGGTTAAGCGGCTGCCTTTGGCTCAGGTCACGATCCCAGTATCCTGGGATCAAGTCCCGCATCGGGCTCCTTGCTCAGTGGGGAGCCTGCTTCTCCCTCTGCCTCTGCCTGTGCTCACTCTCTCTGACAAAGAAATAAATAAAATCTAAAAAAAAAAAAAAAAAAGAAATCTTGGGGTTATACTGAGATCTGCAGTGTGAAAATAATGAAAGCTGATCTGCTTTGGTTGAACTTGTTGAGATGAATGAAAAGAATCCATCTTCATATAATATTCAGTCTCAGCATTCACAGTCAGCCCCTGTCTGTTTATGAAGCAGAAAGACAGAGGTTCAAATCCTAGTTCTGTTACTTAATGGCTCTGGGGTTTGTATTTGGGATTCCCCAAGGGATAACCTTGAGAAATGTATTTAAATTCCCTAAAACTTAGTTTCATCATCTTTAAAAAGAACACCCTTGATGGATTATAATGGTAGTTACACATGTATGCATTTTTCAAAACTCTTCAAATTGGACACTTTTAAGCTGTAGCTCTCATTACTTAAAAATTTTTAAAAAGTACATTATAGAAAGGCACCTGGGTGGCTCAGTCAGTTAAGTGTCTGACTCTTGATTTTGGCTCAGGTCATGATCTCAGGGTGGTGAGAGTGAGCCCCTAGCCGGGGTCCACACTCAATGGGGAATCTGCTTGAGGATTCTCTCTTTCCCATGCCCCTCACCCCTGCTCTCTGCCTTGCTCTCTCTCTCTCTAAAATGGATAAATAAATCTTAAAAAAAAAAAAATGATGAGTAAGTTCTGGGATGTAATGCACAGCATGGTGACAAGTTGATTAAAAGAATTAACACCCAGGAGCATCCCGGTGGCTCAGTTGGTTGAGCCTCTGCCTTCGGCTCAATCATGATCCCAGGGTCCTGGGATTGAGCCCCAGGATGGACTCCCTGCTCAACCGTGAGTCTGCTTCTCCCTCTGCTCGCCTCCCTCTTCCGGCTCACTCCCTCTCTCTCAGATAAATAAAATCTTAAAAGATAATAAGTAAATAAAATTAAAATTAATACCCACTGAATAGAATGGATATAGATATTAATAAGATAATATTTAAAACTTTATATATAGTAACTGACAATATTAGCGAAATAGTAAATTAGCAAATTAAAATAAATTAGTAAATTAAAAGGGTTGCTAGAGCCCTAGATTCCATTCTGCCCTCGTGACCTTCCTAAAGCACCTCCAGGCCCGTACTTGGTAAGCTGTTGGCTAATCGCCTAAGCCCCCTGTCTTCCCACCCCTACCCTCTGTAAGCACCCCGGGCTGAGGCTGGACGAGGGCTGGGCTCCCAGGTGGGCAGGCTGACCTCTGGCGGCGGTGAGGATGCGGGCGCGGTGCACGCCCAGGCGGATGCCGCAGTCCTCCAGGAGCTGCTGCTCCGACACGCGGTGCAGCAGGGAGCGGTCAAGGCCGCAGCTGACCAGGCCGTAAGTGTACTGGCGGAAGCGCGGGTCCAGGCTGCCCAGCCAGTCAGCCAGGTTGCTGCGGTCGCACGTAGCGTAGTTGGCGAAAGTCTTGAGCTCCGTGAGCTCCCTGAAGAATCTGCAGCCAGGGGTAGGGGGAGAAGAGGACGCTGAGGTCCTGACCTAGGACTGGCTAGGGGCAGAAGGTGAGGACTGGTGGGCAGGAGGTGCCGTACCTTTTGCGGGTGATGCCGGATTTCATGCCCAGGTCGGTCTGAAGCTCCTCGTCCGTGAGCCGCAGAAGCAGGTCGCCATCTACCTGTTGCTCCTAAGGGAGGGGTCAGACGTAAGAAGAGCGCTCCTCCTCAGCCGTTGGACCCCAAGCACAAGATGCAAAAAAAAAGACAACCGGAGACGACGATGGGGGAGGCGGATGGGACCCGGATTAGTGTTACCCTGAAAGTGGTGGAGTACAGGCTTCCACCCCCAAAATCATCCCTGGCGCCGCGGGCGCTCGGGCCGCAAGGGGGCGCTGTTGCCTCGTTCAGGGCGCCCCTAGCGGCCGCGCGCCCTTGGGATGCGCTGCTCTACCCGGAAGTTTTCGCAGTAGTGGGAGAAGCCGATCTGCTGCAGCCACGTCTGGACCTCGGCCTCCTTCCAGCTGGCCACGCAGGGCAGGATGGGCCGCGGCACCTCCTCGCCCAGCAGGCGCAACGCGCGCTTGGCCAGCGCCGACGTGGTGCCATTGGTGGAGTAGGAAACCAGGCGTTTCAGGCTCTGGATGGCTCCGATGTCGCTGAATACCTAGGGAGGGGAGGGGAGAGAGTGTCTAGGGTCCCCCAGTTCACCAGCCATCCCCACAAAGATTCCCAGTCCTTCCCCTCGCCTCTTCTCAGCGCTGAAACTCCCATCATCTGCCCTAGCCCTGCATTCATCCTATAGATCACCTAGTTCCGTTCATTCCCTTTCCTGAAACTCTCTCGACTCTCCCCCTCATGTCTCCCCTCTAACAGCTTCCATCTCCCTGGGATGAAGGCTGAGCTCTCCGTACGAATGCCAGGCATGTTCCCTGCTTAAAACCCTCGGTCTTGCCTTCAAGGCCAGTAACTGGTCTCTCATCCTTCTGCTTGCTTCACTTAACTCTAATGTGTACTTCAAGTCCCAGTTGAATGTCACTTCCTCTGGGAAGCCTTCCCAGATGCTCTCTAACTCCTGTCCCCACTCCCACTCCTCACCCACCTTGGTCTTGCCCTGCAAGCTCTTGATGGCAACCTCGGCACAGAGATAGAAAGCTCCAATGCACTGCGCTTCCAAGCGCGACGAGTCCAGTAGCGGCACGAGGCGCTGCAGGTCATCGGGCCCGCGACCCTGGCTTGTATCACTGGCATCCACAAGACAGCGGGCGAAGCGGCCGGGGTCCAGCGACGCCACAAGCGGCTCCACGAGCGCCAGCGTGCCAGAGCGCTCCACCTCGCGCTCCACCTCCTTGTTGGTGGCCAGCACGGCCACCGCGAGGCAGGCGTGCAGCCGCAGCAGCTCGTCCTCTTTGGAGAAGGCGAGCGGGAAGAGCCACTCGGCCGCGCGCTTCTCCACCATGCGCCGCTGCGCCGCCTGGCCCCCGTGCAGCGCGCAGTTGCCCAGCGCCAGCGCGCAGTGGCGGAGCAGCGCCGGGTCCGTGCGGCGGCACCAGTACAGCACAGCGTCCAGGCCACCAGCCGCCACCAGCCGCTGGCACGTCTCCTCTGAGTGCTTGAACATGTGCTCCAAGATGCCGGCCACGCTCCGCGCCAGCTCCACCGGCTCCCGCTCTTTTGCCAAGTTCAGGATCACGCCCAACCCGATGCGCGCCACGCGGTCCCTGGCGAAACAAAGTGGGACAAGGGATGATGGAATGGCGGTACCACCGGTGAAGGCTGACCATTTAACCTCTCCGGTCATTTAACCTCTCTGGCCTCATTGGTGTCATATAGAATGTGAGGGAGAGCATTAACCTCCCTGCTTCCCCCTTCCACCTGCCCTGCGAGGACAGATTCCTCCCATTACGATTATAAGGGTGCTCCATCCTGGCCACACCCAACTCCTCCCTTAACGCTGCCTCTTGCCCTGCAGTGTGTGTGGTTAAGAACCCTAACTCTGGAGAAGATCCCTTGGGAGCTGGTGGGTTTTTGTTTGTTTGTTTGTTTGTTTTTTGGGTTTTGTTTTTTTTTTGTTGTTTGTTTGTTTGTTTTGGGGTGTGGTTTTTGTTGTTGTTGTTGTTGTTGTTTGGTCTAGAAATGTGTGGGATCTTGAGTGCCTTCCTTTATTCAACTTCTGTTCCTAAATAAGGAACTTCATCTCATAAATAAGATAAAAGGAGTACCCACCCCACAGGGTCATTATGAGTACCAGTGTGGAAAATCCATGTAAAGTGCTTCCCACAGGGGAAGCCTGCCATCGGGAAGACTTACTAAGTGTTAACTTCTTATCATCATTTGAAGCATCACTCTAAGTACACCCCTCTTTGCCTTGCCCTCAAACCTCTCACTTCATGTGGTGTGACTGGGGTGTATTTATCCATCTACTCAACAGATGTTTATTGAGGAACTACTGTGTGTCAGGCATTATGCTAGGGACTGAAGCTGAGCAGGGCCTAAGAGAGCCTGGAACTTATATACAGCTAATATGGAGACAAACAATAAGCAAGGGAACAATGAGTGAACAGGACAAGAGTGAGATGGCTATTATGCTAGCAAATGCAGGTGATGTAATGGACAGTGGAGGAGGACAGTGGGCGGCAGAGGAGGTGAAATCTAAGAGTGCAATATCCAGAGACTCCTGTCTGCAGGTGTCTGGGAGAAGAATGTAACAGGCAGAATGAACAGCAAGGACAAAAGCCCTGAGGGCTGGTGAGCTTGGCATGTTTGAGTAATAGAAAGAAGGCCAGAGATATTTGCAATATTTAAAACCTATAAGGAAAAATATAAAAGCAACAAGATGTCATATATAGAAGATATGAATAGTCAAGTCAACAAGAAGAAGACAGTAAATTCAATAGGGAATGGCGAAGGATATAAATGGCAATTTACAAAAGAGGAAATCCACAATGTTAACAAGCAAATTAAGAGATGCTCTAACTCATTAGTAATTAGAGAAGTGAAGATTAAATCAGCTATCACTTTACATCTATTGGATAGGCAAAAAGCAGAAGCTGGGTAACAGAAAAGGTTGGCAGTGTGAGGGGCCATGAACTACCCTGAAGCTCTCTGGGTAGAGGTGCTTGCTGGGGCGGTCAATTTGGAAAGCAGGCTGGGATGCGTGGGTGAGGTTAAAGAGATATGCACCCTATGAGCCGGAAATTGGGACTCTTGAATTTATATCCCTAAGAATTGTCACAGATTGGGCGCCTGGGTGGCTCAGTTGGTTGGGCGACTGCTTTCAGCTCATGTCATGATCCTAGAGTCCCGGGATAGAGTCCCGCATCGGGCTCCCAGCTCCACGGGGAGTCTCCTTCTCTCTCTGACCTTCTCCTCGCTCATACTCTCTCTCACTGTCTCTCTCTCAAATAAATAAATAAAATATTTTTTTTTTTTTAAAAAGGAATTGTCACAGATCCATAAAAGAATGTGGAAAAGGCTGCAGGGTTGTTTGTGAGGGGGGAAGATAGTGGCATTCTGGTGTCGAGCCTGGGACAGTGGAGAGGTAACATGGCAGTTACCCACTCTGGAAGGCTATGGAGCAGTTACAAGGGACTGAACAGATGATACCATAGCACATGAAGGAAGGATCTTAAAAACGTACTACTGGGGCACCTGGGTGGTTCAGTGGGCTAAGTCTCTGCCTTCGGCTCAGGTCATGATCTCAGAGTCCTGGGATCGAGCCCCGCATTGGGCTCTCTGCTCGGCGGGGAGCCTACTCCCCACCCCCCGTCTCTGCCTGCCTCTCTGCCTACTTGTGATCTCTCTCTGCGTCAAATAAATAAATAAAAATCTTTAAAAAATACTACTGAGTGAATAAAAATATGAACTGGAGTGTGCTATATAATAGCACCATTTGTATAAATTTTTTAAAAGATTATATTTATTTGACAGAGAGAAAGCACAAGCTGCAGAGGGAGAGAGAGACGCAGACCCCCCCCCCCCCGCCCCAGAGCAAGGACCCTGGGATCATGATCTGAGCCAAAGGCAGACACTTAACCAACTGAGACACCCAGGCATCCCTGCATTTGTGTAAATTAAAAATACATGCACACAAAACAAGAATAAAGTTCCTACCGGGACACAGATATAAAGACACACATTAAGTATATTGGTTGGGTGCCTAGGGTATTAATTGGGGAAGATGGTGGGACATTCATGAAGAGGAGAAGGGGAGATTGTGGACATTGTATTATAGGCGCAGATGTATGCAAAGGCTTGGGTGGTATCTGAGAGCTGGTGCATTTGGGGATCTGCCCCCACCTCAGCCACACGGAAGTGAAGCCATTTCTAGTGGCTGAGGTGGAAGATTCAAAGGGGGAGAGCAGGGAAAGGGTCCTGGGGACCTTCTGAGCCTTCTCCAGGCATTTGTACTTTATTTCGATGGCAAATGAGGAGCCATTGAAAGGCTTCAGGAAGGGGAGTGACCTGCTCTTACATGGGTTTTAGGAAACACTCTGACTGCTCTAGGGAGGAAATGTCCAAGGGAGGGAGCGTGGATGCCAGCACAGCAGGCAGGAAAGCTGGCACACTCTAGGCAGAGGTGAAAGTTTTATATCTCCCTGACCTCCACAAATGATGTCCTCCACAACTGACATTACCCCTAAAGACTTAAGAGACTCAGCCAGGCAGGGAGTCCCTGCCCAGTGAGCATCACAGTGACATTTGTGACTTTGTGTCCACTGTAGGTCCCAGCTGAGCCCATAACATGGCACAACAACTTTTCTGAGTTGATCACTGAGCTTCCCTAAAGTCCAAAAGAACAGGTGGGTTCCAATCATTCACTTGTTCCTTTTACCAAGGAGAAAGCCAAAGTTCAGGAAGTTACATGTCATGCTTAGAGTTACACAGCTGGTAAGAGGCATAGGTGGGGTTCAAACCTGCATCTGTCTTCCATCCAAGGTTAAGATCCTTCATCTATACTTTGTGCTTCCAGAACAATCTGACCACATAAACTCTGAGAATATCAGAACCAGGAGATGTGTTTAAGCAATAATCTAATCCAACACTCTCATTTCCTGAGGACGAGTGAAGGGAAGGGCTTGCTCAGGAATATTAATGCAGAGAGGACTTTATTCTTTTTTTGCTTTGTTTTGTTTTTTAAATTTTTTATTATTTAAACATTTTTTTATTTATTTGAAAGAGAGAGAACGAGGGAGAAACAGATTCCTGAAGAGCAGGGAGCCCAACCTGGGACTCGATCCCAGGACCCTGGTATCATGACCTGAGCTGAAGGCAGACACTTAACTAACTGAGCCATCCAGGCACCCCATTTTTAATTTTTGTTAAGAGGACTTTATTCTGAATCTGTTGACCCCCCAGCCCTCCCCTTTCCCTATGCCCTTGGCACCTTCACAGAACTTGGACTATGTCCTTGTAGTGAGAACTATACACTCAGCTCCCAGCTTCTTCAGCCTGAGAGGCTGTGGGTCTGGACTCAAATCCCAGCTTCAAAGGAGGGGTGAATTCATACACATACACGTACCAGCATGAATATATAATATACATATATGTGTAAATCCTTGTACGTATATAATTGTTCTGGGAGGACATACCGTGCAAGAAACCTGTTTTGCAGGGCACCTAAGTGGTTCAGTGGGTTAAGGCCTCTGTCTTCAACTCAGGTCATGATCCTAGGGCCCTGGGATAGAGCCCCGAATCAGGCTCTCTGCTCAGCGGGGAGCCTGCTTCCCCTCCCCTCTTTGCCTGCCTCTCTGCCTATTTGTGATCTCTGTCAAATAAATAAATGAAATATTAAAACAACAACAACAACAACAACTTGTTTTTCTGGCTTGCATCAGGAAGGGGGTCTGGGTAGAAAGAAAAGTTCTTAAGTGTGGGACTTTTTTTTGTACCTTTGCACTTTTTGAATTTATATGCAATAGCTTTCTGTTTTGTTTTACCTTTTTTTTTTTTTTAAGATTTTTACTTATTTATTTGTTAGAGAGAAAGAGAGCGTGCAAACGCAGGCAGACTGGCAGGCAGAGAGAGAAGCAGCCTCCCCGGTGAGCAGGGAGCCCGATGTGGGACTGGATCCCAGGCCCCCAGGGCCATGGCCCGAGCAGAAGGCAGCGGCTTAACCGGCTGAGCCACCCAGGCGTTCCTTGTTTTACTTTTTAAACATGTCTCCTCCACTTACTAACTATGTATTTTGGGGAAATTCATTCATTCAACCAGAGTTAAACCATTTAACCTAATTTTGGTCTCCTGATGGGGCTGGACTATAAATTTCAAAGGCTAGCAGTCACATGGGGCCCTCACTGGTGTCATGGGATCAAGTTCAGAGGATCCTACCCTGTTGGATTTCTCTTGACATTTGGGGGTGCGGGACGCTGTGATCTAGGCTCCTGGTCAACAGGTGTAGCAGCGCTCTGGGAAGAAAGGAATGGGAAAAGGAGCGGTGCACTGATTGAGGGACTTCCTTTACGAGGAGGTTGGCTGATGGAAGGGCAAGATTTTATCAACACAAATTCTCAGTGTGTCACCTCTCTTCTCTCCTTCCAGCCTCCACCCAAAGTAGACTAAAAGTTGAGGAGATTTCTGCCTCTCTTTGGGGAAAAAAATCCGACAGCCAAGGGGCTTGCTGGGCTCTGTCCTTGGTGCTGAAGTGCTGTCAGGACCAATGCGTGGTTTCCCCAGATCAGGGACAATGGTGAGTGTGACTCCTCCCTTCAGTAATTCTGTAAGAGGTGAGTGTTGTTATTTTCAACCTTGAAAAAAATATCAGTGAAGTTTGCCTCTTGCCGCCCTCCTCTTCCTCGGGTGTTGGCTGCACCGCTTCTCCAAGGGTTCTAATTATAGCTGCCACACCCCACATACCAGGCTACCAGGTACGCCGTCACCCTGTGCCCCACCACATCCAGGGAGCACCCACTCCGTTTGCTAGTCCTCCAAATGTACTGATGATTGATGGTAGATGGGAAATTAGTGACTTTCTGAATAAGCAGAACCCTAACTTGCTCTCCCAACTTAAATTGCTCCATTCATGTATTTCTGATGGTTGTTCTCATTTCCATCATCCACAGGTTATGTTTAATTTTTTTAAATGGTAAGGAAAGCATCCCTAACTCATCACACATCACAAAACTGCATGAATTGAAAGTGACCCTTCCCAAACCCTTCTAAATCTGAGGGGCCTGAGAATTCAGCACATGACTACTGAGTGACAGTTTGATTTGCTCTGGCATAGAAGGGGAGAGAAAATGAGTGTAAGAGTCCTCATATTCTGGGGGAGATCTCAAGAGGCAGGCAAGAGAGGGGCTTCCAGGCCCCACTTGGACAACCCCTACTGTATCTCGACCCAATGTGGGGAAGGTACGGAAAAAACACACTCTGGCCCCTGCCTCGCTCCTCACCTGTTTCCTCTTCTCTCACCCATTGATCCCACTAGAAAACCTTCTGTTCCCCATGAGCAGCCGCAGGATGAGATCATGTCTGGCTTGTTATGTGGGCCAAAATGAAGAAGGAGGAAGCAGAAGGTGGATTGGGGGTGGCCTAAAGGAGGCAAGTAACCCTCAGATCAGCACTCATTTCAGTAATCCTACCCCATTTCTTGAGCAGTGTGTTCTCCTCCTTTCAGTGGCAGTGAGAAGGTAGCCTAGAAGGGCACTCGTGCCTGTGGGGAGGAGGTCTGTGAGTTTAGGGTCCCAGCTCCACCCTCAGAACCAGGGACAAATTCCTGTCCTGCTATACTCTATTCTTCTTCTCCCTGTCTCATTCCTCACCCCACCAGTCCCAGGAGAATCCTGGCTGAACCATCAGTTCACTGTGTTGTGACTCCCTGCCAGGCATGAAACTTTCCCAAGCCTCATTTGTAAAACGGACACGCTCATCCCCAACAGGGGGGTAGTACAGGGGTTTGGTGAGGTGAGGCGGGAGAAGGCACAGGGCGATTCACACGAGAGACCCAGGCCGCGGACCGCCCTTGTCACCCCACAGCACCCCGCGCTCTACCTTCCAGCCCGCGAGCACCCTCACCGGTTCTCAGCCACCAGGATCTGCTCAAGCAGGCGGGCGGCCTGCACGCGCGTCTCCAGCTCCGGCGCCTGCAGCAGTCGCAGCAGCAGGTCGAGGCCGCCGTCCAGGCGGATGGCGTCGCACAGACCCTGGGCTACCTCACGGCCCACGGCCGGAAGCAGCCAGGCCTCCTCCACCAGCTGGAAGACCTCCGCCAGGCCGGCGCCCACGGCCCGCGCGCTCCCCGCCTGCTTCAGCGCCGACAGCGCCTGCTGCAGCTCGGGCAGCGCGCGCTCCAGGGCACCCTGCACCTCAGTGCCCGCCCCGGGTGACACCTCGCGGGGCCCGCGGCCGCCCGCGGTCCACCATGGGCCCGCGCCGCCGCCCCCGTTGGGCCCCGGCACCGCTAGCCGATCGCCGCCGGGCCGTGTGCCCGACATGGTGAAGAAGCGGCACAGCTTGTAGGCAGAGAGGAGCAGCGTCAGGACCATGGGCGCGGGGCTACGGGGGACATCCCCGGTCCGAAAGGGCGGAGCGACTCGGGACTTGGGGATAAGGGGGACAGGAGACGGATTCAGGGAAAAGAAGGTGCAGAAGGGAGGGATGGACAGAAGGCTACCTACCAGGCAAAGGCGCTGGCCAGAATCTGGGGGAGGGAAAAGGGCAGGAACTGGGACCGAGCTTTTGGGTGAAGGGGTGCGGGCCCGGATGCAAGGGGTGAGCGGGAGGAGCGAGAGGGGAGCGAGGGATGGATCCAGACGCCGGCGGATCCAGGAGGCAGCAAGAGGAACAAAGGGGGGCTCCGGCTGGGAGATGCTCTGCAGCGGCCCCGCCCCTGAGAAGCCACAGTCGCGGAGCTGACACCCCGCCTCTCTGTCACGTGGGACTCCTCCCCTGCGGCCTGCGTAGCCTCACACCCAGGCTTCCCCCAGCCACCTCCACAGCTGAGGGGTGGGGTGGCGACTAGGGCGAGAGGGTGCAGAGCGGGAGGGCTGCCTCGGTTTCCCCGCAAATCCCGCGACACTGCAACGTGAAGGCAACACCGTGGAGCGTGCCCCCTCCCCTGGTTCAAGCAATCATAAGAACAATTCTCTACAACTTTATGCCTGTTTCTCAGGGAAGCCTTGTGACAGGCCTACAGGATAGGGGTTAGCGTTCCCATTTAACAGCAGAACTGACTGGAGCTCATAGAAAAGAGATTGCCCAAAGTGACACAGCCCTCTCTGACTATGGAACGGAAAAAGTCTGTTGGAAACGCCAAGAATAATTTTTTTCCAGGTGGTGGCAGGATTTCAGGAGCCCCATGGACCCCTGAGAGTGGGCACAAAATCGGACCTTCTCTTTCTGGAAAGAGGGATGCCACTTAGTCTAAAAGTGTGGGGAACAAGGCTATTCTTTACCCACAGAAGGTGGGTGGAGGTGGAGACAGGGAGCAGTACCTGCCAAGGAGCAGTGAATTATTGGGAGACCAAGGAATCCAATCCAATCCTAACGGTCCATAGTCACCCAATTCTGCTATGCTGTGAAGCCCAGCTTGGGGAAATCAATGCACCAAGAGTTGAACCTAAACACGAAAAATCTGTTTTTTGTTTGTTGTTGTTGTTGTTGTTTTTTTAAATAAAAACATTTACCCAGGGTGCTTAGCAGCATTCCTCCAACCCCCCTTTCCCTGCCCTAAATATACAGTGGGTGGGTGAGACACTCAGTCGGGGATGTGCCTGATCAAACAGATCACAGATAAATAACCATTTACAGAGAATGAAGCTGGCGCTACTCCAGGCCCTGGGCATTTCATCTGCTTTAGCTTGTGTAACCCCCAACACAACACGACGCAGGTTTAATTAGTCTCACTTGACCAAAAAGAAAGCCAAGGCAGGTAAAACCATTTGCCCAAAGTCACACAGCCTGCGAGGGGCACAGTGGGCCTTCGTTCTGTCCTCCAGATCCACTGTGCCACTTCCCTTCGGATAGGACACTGAGCTTGGCAAGAATCCCAATCACAGTTCTCCCAGGCCCAGAGTTCCAGGAATGTGACCCTTGGCTACAGCAGCCTCTGGGATCCAGGGCACTGGGGGTTGGGCCAGAGACTGAGCAAACAGAACAGGAGAGAAGGCAGCTCTTCTTCTCTGGTTCCCTCCCTCCCAGTCCCCACCTTTCCCTCCCTTCCTCAAGCATCCACAGCGGAGACCTCTAGGAGCGCAGAGCCCAGTTCACCAGGCTGGAAGCTAGGGGCCTGCTATGGCTTCCCTGAGGCCTTTGCTGCTGCTCACCCTGCTGGCGTGGGTTGTTCTGGCTGATCAAGGTGCAAGAAAGAGGGTACCGGTGGCCTTTGGGGCCAATGAAGGGTGGGCAAGGGTGGTCTGGGCTTGGCCATGCCAACTGACCTGTCCTCCCCCACAGAGTCCTGCAAAGGCCGCTGCACTGAGGGCTTCAATGCGGACAGGAAGTGTCAGTGCGACGAGCTCTGCTCTTACTACCAGAGCTGCTGCGAGGACTACGTGGCCGAGTGCAAACCCCAAGGTGTGTCTGGAGGGGCTGGGTGGGCCTGGGGTCCCCTCTCCGGCTGGACACTCACCACCACCCACTCTGCCTGCAGTGACTCGTGGGGACGTGTTCACTCTGCCAGAAGATGAGTACGGGGCCTTTGACTACCCTGAGGGGACCTCGGCGGGCGTCCTCACACAGCCAGAGAGCACCACGCTGAGCCCTGGCCTGCAGCCCCAGCCTGAAGAGACTCCCACCCAGATACAGATTCTGAGCCCAGAGGAAGAGGCGCCGGGACCTGGACAGGAGGCTTCAGGGCCTGAGGGACAGGCTGAAGTCATCCCTGAGTCCCCAGCAGAGGAGGAGTTATGCAGTGGGAAGCCCTTTGATGCCTTCACTGACCTCAAGAATGGCTCCCTTTTTGCCTTTCGAGGTGACTCCAGGGGCACGTCTTGGGGGGTAGGGGTCTGCCCCTGGAACCTCCCCTCCCTCACACAGCCTCCCGCACTCTAGGGCGGTACTGTTATGAGCTGGATGAAGAGGCAGTGAGGCCTGGATATCCCAAGCTTATCCAAGATGTCTGGGGCATTGAGGGCCCCATTGATGCTGCCTTCACCCGCATCAACTGTCAGGGGAAGACCTATCTCTTCAAGGTATCAGGCCCTGGAGGCTGAGGGTCAGGGTCAAGGGTAATCTGGGCAGGGGAGGAGGGTTGCTGTGCCCAGGACTAGGGCAGGCGAGAAGGCAGGATCCCAGCCTGTGGTTCGTGACTGGGGCTCTTGAGGACAGGGAAACCCAGGGCTCTAGATCCCAGGTGACAAGCTTAGAATTGGGATGGCTGCACCTTGGGTGGAGGACTCAGCCTGTACCCAACCAGCTACCTCCTAACTCCCTCCTCCTTCTCTACCCCTTAGGGTAATCAGTACTGGCGCTTTGAGGATGGTGTCCTGGACCCCGATTTCCCCCGCAACATCTCTGAAGGCTTCAAGGGCATTCCAGACAACGTGGATGCAGCCTTGGCTCTCCCTGCTCATAGCTACAGTGGCCGGGAGCGGGTCTACTTCTTCAAGGGTACCAAGGGAGGGGTGGGAGAAAGAGCAGGCAGTGGGGTGGTCTTGGTTTGCCTCCACACTACTCTAGGGGCAAGGTCAAACTAGGCTCACCCCCTGCCAGGAGCTCCCATCTTCAGCAGCCTTGAGGCTGGCTTTCCAGCCTTGCTCACACATTTCCTCCCCACCCCCGGCCTCCCTCCCCCATCCCGGCTCCTCACTCAGGGAGACAGTACTGGGAGTATGAATTCCAGCAGCAGCCCAGTCAGGAGGAGTGTGAAGGCAGCTCCCTGTCTGCCGTGTTTGAACACTTTGCCTTGCTGCAGAGGGACAGCTGGGAGACCATCTTCGAGCTTCTCTTCTGGAACAGACCTTCCGGTATGGAGGGCGGGCAAGTCTCGCTTTCTCCTCCTGGGGCCAGGAGGGCCAGGGCACTGCCAGCCAGAGGGGGCTGTGATAGCGGAGCAATGGGTCAAAAGCTGTTTGCTCAGGCCAGACTTTGTTTCTGTTGACCTTTGGGGGGAGGTCCACCTGGACCCCGCACACTGGACTTTGCCTAGCACAGCCAAGGGCATGGCCGGCAGGAGGAGGGGCTGTGACTGAGGCAAGTGGGGAGGCTTGTCGTGGAGAAAGGCCAGGAGAAAGAGCACTGGACAGGGAGTCAGAGGGCCCAGGGGCTGTGCTCTGCCATGAGCTTGCAGTGTCCTTGGGCAAAGGAACAGCCTATTGCTGGGTACCAGATGAACTCTACAGGTCCCCAGGGCTTTCATTAACCCATCCCCCACCACAGGTGGTGCTGGACAGCCCCGATTCATCAGCCAGGACTGGCCCGGTGTGCCCACGCAGGTGGACGCGGCCATGGCCGGCCGCATCTACATCTCGGGCTCAGCTCCCCGATCCTGGGCCAAGAAGGCCAAGTCTAAGCGCCGCAACCGTAAGCGCTACCGTTCACGCCGTAACCGTCACCGTGGCCGAGGCCGCAGCCAGAACCCCCATCGACAATCCCGTTCAACCTGGCTGTCCTGGTTCTCCAGTGAGGAGAGCGGCCTGGGCACCTATAACTATGACTACGACATGGACTGGCTTGTGCCTGCCACCTGCGAACCCATCCAAAGTGTTTACTTCTTCTCACAAGGTGGGGGCCTCTGCCATCCTTGCAGCTCCTCGCCCAGCTGGGTCTTCCCTGCTGTCCCTGGTCCCCCGTGGGCTGAACATGGCTCTTGGGCGGTGACTCCAGAAAGACAGGGTGGGAGTCTTTTAGCTGCATTTTGGATGTTCACTTACCCTTCCAGGAGACATCCACATGTTCCTTCTCAGGGCAGGGATGGGCAGGGTGGGGCTGGGTCTCACACACCCTCTCCCAACCTCTCTTTCAGACAAGTACTACCGAGTCAACCTTCGCACACGGCGAGTGGACACAGTGAGCCCTCCTTACCCACGCTCCATTGCCCAGTACTGGTTGGGCTGCTCAGGCCCCGGCCACCAGTAGGAATCTTGAGCCCACACAGCTGGGCCCTCCACTATTCCTTCCTCAACCTTTTCCATCTAGCCCAATAAAGATCCCCTGACCCTGAATTTAAGACTACTGTCCTGACTGGGGTGGACAGACAGGAGGCACGGATTTGCTCTGGGAAAGGAGGGGAGGCTGGAGTGTCATGATGTCTTGGGGGAGGAGAGCCTCCTTGTGTCCAGTCCACGTTGGGCTCAGGCCCTGTGAACCCCAAAAACTCTGGGCTGGGGAGGGCCTCATGAGTGCTAGCCTTCTGCCTGAGCTAAGCAGCCCCTACCAACCTACCAACATCAGCAGGAACTTGAACCCCACTGATGATGCCCACCGGTGCCCCTCCCAGCCCTGGGCTTGCTTTGCCTCTTGGAGTTGACTAGGGTCTTGGAGAGAGAGAAGGGGTGGAGGGAGTGGGTTTCTGGTTTAGCTTTTCTGCCTGTCCTGAGCTGCAGTGTGGTTGGTCTGGGAGGCTGCTGTGCCCCCCCGCAAACGCACCTCTAGGATGATCCTCTCTTTGAGGCCTGTCGAGTCTAGGGTGTGGGTCACTGATGTTAGGAGGGGGAAGGGCAAGAACTAGAAGGATATTCAAATGCACCCACTTCTCTTAGAAAAGTGGCTCAGGGGCGCCTGGGTGGCTCAGTGGGTTAAAGCCTCTGCCTTTGGCCCAGGTCATGATCCCAGGGTCCTGGAATTGAGCCCTGAGTCGGGCTCTCTGCTCAGGAGGGAGCCCACTTCCTCCTCTCTCTATCTCTCTGCCTGCCTCTCTGCTTACTTGTGATCTCTGTCAAAATAAATAAATAAATAAAATCTTTAAAAGAAAAGGAAAGTGGCTCAGAAGCCTTAAAAGGATGAATACTCTATAAAAACAAACATCTCCTTAGAACTCCTCAATTGTTTCTGGGGAACCTCCTCTGCTTCTAGGTTCCTGGACTCCAAGAAGCCCATTTGGGCTTTCAGGGGGCCATGGAGAAACAGCTGAATGCAGATGAATCTCTGAGGTGGACCTGAGGGCAGGCTGGTGGTGACATCTGCTCCCCCGCCCTGCTGGGGGCGGAGTGGCTGCAGTTCCCCTGCCGTCCCAGTCTTCCTCTTCATCCTGCCCAGCCTTCCACTGTGGCACAGGAGTCCATCCGCTCTCCCCTGAAGGCAGCCAGCACAGCACAGTGAGGGCTCTAGAAGGGCCTGGTGAAGCCCCGGGAGCCCTAGAGACAGGGATTTTTTTTTTTTTTTTTGCCTCCTGGAAGGTGTCCTGGGAAGATTTCCACAAAGCACAGGATTTCAGACACAGAGTGTTGGAGTCCGCGGTGTGAGGAGGGGTCTTGGACGGGCTTCCTTCATGAACCCTTAAGGAGCAGAGGCCACCAGTTTTGCCTCCCGCCCCTAGACCCACACAAGCCCCAACATGGCCCCTGCCCTCCCTTCTTTCCTCTGGGACAGCTCTGCTCCTCTCAAGCTGGACAGGAAACCTCTCCCCTCCTGGAGGCGGGGCTGGTCCTCTGAGCAGGATAAAACCCCAGGAGGAGGGGTGTGGTGTGGGCACAGCCTTGGCATGGCCTTCTGGCTCCTCATTCTCTGCCAGCTCCATGGCCAGCCCTGCGGATGCACCCGCAACAGGTGATCTGCTGGGGAAAGGGTAGGCTGGGGGAACGTCAAAATGAGGAAGTGGTGAAGGGACTTCAGGGTCTGCTGAGGGTCTTGAGGCTGGGATGGAGGCTCTTGTAAAGGGTCCTGGCTTGACTCCTACTCCGGCCCACAGGCCATACCAGTGGGTTGGGTTCTCACCGGAGAAAGCGGACCACCTTCAGCAGGGGGCAGCTGCTGGAACTGGAGCGGGTGTTTGCAGCATGGCCCTACCCTGACATCAGCATGCGCGAGCACCTGGCTCGGGTCACCTGCCTTCCTGAGGCCAGGATACAGGTGAGCAGTGACCCCTCTGAGGGTGGGGGTACTTTCGCACAGTCCCTTTTCTCTGGGTATCCTGTCTCCACATTTTGCTTTCCCTGTAGCTGGGGGAGGGGAGCTGGTGCCAGAAGAGATTCTTTTTTTCCCTTATCAGGTGTGGTTCCAGAATCGCCGGGCCAAGAGAATCAAGAACAGGAAGGCAGGAGGCCTAAGCCCCAGGCCCGAGCACACCCAGAGAGCCCGTCCTCTTCCGGACACCCTCCAGCAGGCCCGGGAGCCCCGAACACTAGTCCAGCTTCCACCTTCCAACAGCACACCCCAGTGTGCCTCAATGGGTCGACATGCTTCCGGCCCAGCTCCTGGTTTGGGTCCAGGACCGGGGTGGACAGGGGCTAAAGCTGTAGCCCCATGGGGACCAGCTGGGACTTCAGGGGTCCACCTTTCTTCAGAGCGAGCCACTCCACAGACCTCACTGGGCAGCTTATCTGACCTCATCTATACCTCTGCCATTGTCACCAACCTGGACCACTCCTAAATGAAGTCTAGAACTTTTGATATCACTCCTCTGGCTCCACAGCCCACCCTGCCCCTTAGGACTGAACATAACAGATGTGGATCCCTCACCCCTCCTTTTACACAAGGGAGTTTTCTTATCAGAAGGAAGGTTAGTGCAGGCATCCCTCCCTCTGACTGTCATCCTGTCCAGCCCAGAGTCACCAGGGCCTGGCTCCTGCTCCCCAGCACTCTGCCCCTCCTGGAGCCTGTGCCCATTGCCATGGCGGGAGGTCCCTTCAGAGAGATGAGGTAAGGGCTAGGTTTTCCACCTTTCAGGAGCCAGGCAGGGCCCTCAATTCTTCTCGCCCCAGGGGACACCACCTCCTCCCTCCAAAAAATGGGCAGCCGGCCCTCACTTTCAGGCCATTAGCTAGCTAAATGCTAAGTGAGTTAGGCGAGGAGAGCACTGAGACTAATTTCAGGCTGCTGGGAACCAGGGCCCCCTCTTCTGACCTACCACCACCTGGACATAATAATCAGAACCATGGATCTGGAGGAAGTGATATTAAAGTCATGAAGTAGAAAGAGGAGCCCGGGGCTTATGTTCATTTAATTTTCACAAAGATCAGATTGGCTGCCCTGTGACCTGAGGCTGTGGAGACAACCTGACAGATTTAGCAGGGGGTGGGGGAGTGCGTGCAGGCAACACTGGGTTTTCATATCACCGTCAGCTGTAATGCCAACTAATCTCCAAATAAAACCCAAACTCTATACCTTAATCTGGATTGTTGTGTGCTGCAAACGAATGGGGACAAGCGCTGTTTGCTTTTGAAATGTATCTCCATCACCTAATCCCTAAATAGGGCCAGGTTCCACACAGGTCCTGGGTGGGGGACATTCCCCAGGCTTCCAGTGGGATTAGGTAGAGGAATGGTTAATTGAAGGGCTTAGGGCTCTGGCTGACAGACCCTAGGGAGATGGGAGCCTCGGCTAGCACCTTCTGCTCCCGCTCCCACTGCTTCCAGGACGCTCCAGCTGCCTCTACTCCTGGAGCTGCTCTGCTCCAGAAAAGCACAAGTTTGCCATCAGTCTGGGCTGGATTCAAATCCTGACTCTGCTATGTAACCTTGCAATTCTCTGAAAGTCTCTGAGCCTGCAAAATGGGAGGTGATAATACTTGTCTTCTCTCAATTTGGGGGAACGAGAAGCAATAATGTTAAGTGAAGGGCTTCGTCTGGTTGATGCATTGTAAAAGCTCTCAATTCAACCTTCCCTCTCCATACGGCAGATGAGGAGAAACTGGGAAGACCCCAAACTTCTTGTTCCCCTGGCCTCCTGCCAAGCACTCCCTTTTGCCCTGGGAAGCCCTATGTCCAGACCGCACTGTGGGCGGTAAGAGAGGGAGGAAGTGGCCTAGAGCAGAGAGTTCTCTTCTCTGTGATGAGACCCAGAGGACAGGCCACCCAACTGCTATCTCCAGCTCTGTCCCTGTACATGGAAAACTTTGCACAGTGAAGATTTCCTAGGCAGGAACTAGGTCTTTTACCTCTTGATTCCCAGCAGCTAGCATAGTACCATGGCTCATAAAGGAGCACTCCATAAGTGTTCGAGGCTACAGAGCCTGTTAAACTTGGGAGGAGAGGCTTGGGTTCAGGTAAGGCCCCCATTCTGGTGAAAGGGGTGTATGTGTGGAATGACCCAATCTCAGTGTGAGATGACGCTCTGGGTTAGAAGCTGTTTGAGGGGGCCTGCCCTTCATCTAACATTTACAAGCCTTCCAACCTTTCAATCCAGGTACCTGGGGTGGGGGGTGGGAGGTTGAACACTGAAGGCTATGCTGGCCCACAGGCTACCTGGCCAGCAGAATTCAGCACAAGTAGGATAGCCACGAATCTCCACAAACATTCAGTGTAGCTTTTAAACTCAGTCTTAAGTGATCTGGGTTGCTAGAAACGTTGTTGACATTTCTTTCAACCAACAACAGAAATTCTAAGATTTCTCAATGAAGTCATCTGTGGTGGAACAAGAGGAAGGAAACCTTCCCTCTCTCTCATGTACCAACTGGTGAAGCTGGGACGGGCTATGTATTAAGTAGAAACTAGCAAACCTGGAAAGCAAATGTCTACTGAACCAATGAGCGTGTAATTTCTTTCCTTCTTTAAAAAAACAAACACCCCCCCCCCCATTTATTTATTTATTTTAAAGAGAGACAGAAAGGGAGGGACAGATATTCAAGCAGGCGTCCCAATGAGTTCAGAGCCCAATGCGAGGCTCAATATCACAACCCATGAGATTGTGGGCTGAACCAAAATCACAAGTTGGATGCTTAACTGACTGAGCCACCCAGGTGCCCCATGAGTGTATAATTTCCAAGAACAGAAGTATATCCTGGGGGGGCTGGAAAAAGGCCACAGGAGCTCACAGTGTGCACAAAAGGAAAGGGACATACCATTAGGAACAGATCTTGAACTGTGCTTGCTTCGACAGCACATATACTAAGAATACGAACAGAACCTGAACAATGATCAGAACTAAGCAATCTTTGGGCTTCTGTGTTGTGACAAGATCTGAAGTAAGAATACAATGGATACAATAAATATTTATTGGACAAAAAGCTATTACTGACAGTTTCTAAGGACCTTTACACAGATTCTATCTGTACACCACTAATTTAAGTTCTTGGAAGTTTAACATTACACGGGTACTTCAACACCACTTAGCAGTCTTTGGCTCCATTTCACAGAGGAAGGACCACAGCTGGTCACTGATCTCTCTCAGCCTCAGTTCTGTCTTCGGGGAAAAGGGACCTAAAGCCGTTTCCTCTTCCAATCTCCAGGATTGTTATGAAGACCAAGAGTAATCACGTAAAGCAACTGCTCAACTGTGCACACTTACAATCTACTTTCCACACTTCTCCAAACTCTGACATTTTAAGAATCTACATAAAATAACCTCCATTAGGCTTACATACAATAACATGTACACATATTCATAACATGTTATGTTTATGTATTTATGTGTATGGTTATTCATGTCCACATATACAGTCAAATCTGGAAACAGTCCCTATCTACAAAGAACGTCTCCCTGTATTAGCTGAGACAATCTACAGTAGGAATATTCTTGCCACCAACACACACCAGCACAAGAGATTTTCAATTAAAAGCACACACACTATTTTGCCATCTGAATTGTTTTCATTTTCGGAGGCAGAGCAAAGGGTGATGGAAAGGTGGGCAGTTTAAGGAGGGCTGGTGAGTGGTAGAGACAGGCAGAAACACACAGAAAATCTGAAAAAGGTGAGCAGAGGATGAAGACTGAAACTAAGATTCTGGAAAGGTAGCTGCCTAGCTCCCAATTTCAGTATCCTGTACCAACCTGTCTTTCTCTCATTTGATGTCCTGTGATTAGCTCCTCTTCTGACACAAACTGGCTTCTAGAAAGGCAATCCTTTCTGTTTTGGAGGTTACTGATCTAAATTACAGGTCTGCCTCAAGGGTGTGTGGAGCAAGGGGGACCATCAATTTGTACACTTGGGGAAGTTCAAGGCAGTGTGGTCCACTTCTGGGAAGACCTGGATTCTATTTACTCCTGATGGGGAAAAACCCAGCCTTGGGAGGGCCCAGATGGACTATAGAACGCAGACAGGCACTGGGTTCAGGAGAAGGAACTGAAAGACCAGTTCTTTTCAGTTGTCCTCTGACTCTCCTTTACTGCCTCTCTGGAAACTGACAGAGGTTGGGGCTCTGGCACGAACAGCATGTGGCCTTGGCTTGGCCCTCTGACTAACCAGAGCTGTAGACAAAGGGCCTGACAGGTGGACTGAGTCAGTGATAGGCAGCTGGGAGCTTGGAGTCTCCCAAAACCGGCTCCAGACTTTGATGATGAACCCTCGGGTTAAAGCTCTCCCAACTCGCCTTCCATTGCCCGCACCATGACATAAAGCTCGGCCAGGCCCACCACAGAGGCCACGATCAAGGCAGCTAGTACCCGCTGGGGAGAGAAAGAACCAGGCTTAGGGGATACAGGCCAGCATCCAGCTCTGCAGCCTCCAGGGCCTCTAGTAAAGATGGCGGGGGGTGGGGGGTGGGGGAGGAGATTGGAGAGAGGGGGAAAACCCAGACCACAGGTTGGGGGAAGGGAAGAAGAGAGAATCTGGATTCTCTTGAGGTTATTATGTACTCCCATGAATGCTGGATAGTTCAAATGCTCCTCTTGTTTACTAAATAAATGCTTGTCTAATGCCTAACTTGTTCAAGGCACCTTCACATACATTCTCTCTCTCCCACCAACACTCCCACCTGGGACACCCTGCCTTGCCCAGTGCTTACTTACTGAGGCCATTTCTGTGAAGATGTACTGGCTTCCAAGGTAAGTACAGACGAAGGCAGCTGCTACCGTGACAATAAAGTTGAAGATGGTGATGACCAGAGCTTTCACTGACCTCACTTTGGGGAAGAACCCAGGGAAGAAACGTTTATGTCAGCATCCTCCACAAGGCCCTCTTGTCTCTGGGGTGCCTCCCCCCATCAACTGGGTCTCCTTCAAATGGCAAGCCTGAATAGCTCAGGCTTAAACCCAGAGCCCTGGGGTGGGAAGAAGTGCCATGACCAACCCGTCCCAGGCTTCAGCAGTGTGATTTCCCAGCACCTCTCACCTTGCTTTCCCAGTTCACTAAGAGTCCCACCATGTCTTGAATCCTGGGAAAAAGAAAACACAAATGATTCCAAATGGATGCAGCTCAGAGGCAGCCCAGAGAGTAACTAATTGTCAGTCTGGGCTCTGCTCTCTTTATTTCCCAACATATTAAGTCTGCCTTCTCCATGGATTCTGTTGTCAGAACCAGATGGATTTTTTCCTGAACTACAGATCAAGCATTTCAGAAAAAGGACATAGGTTCCCAGTAACCAGGGTGGGAGCATGCCACAGAATAGGAGTCCTATCAGAAGAAAGGCTCCAAGGCCTAACTCCACCTCTCCAACTTTTAAGAATCTGTCACCGTCTGAGCTCAGAGTCTCAGTAAATGAGCTGGGAATTGTATTAGGTTTGTATGCAGCACAGAGCTTCTGCGGACCCTGACTAGTATAAAAACCAAGCTTCCACGATGTTTTTTTCCCCCCTCTGTACTTCTTCCCAGCACAGAGGTCTGCTTTCAGAAGCTACTCAGTCCTTGTATTGAGGAGCAAGCCCTTACCTTACAGGTGACGTTGTATGTGATCCGCTTATATTCCTCATTGGCCAGCTGTATCTTAATCTTCTCCAAACGGGCAACTAGCTCTGGGTTCTGAGGCAGAAAAATCAAATGAGAAGGATATCCCCAGCTTACTAGAAAGCCATGTTACAATCATTGGTTTCAGGAGGCAAAGCACTCCTAAGGGTGCTAAGAGACCCATGTACTAGTTATGCCTCCACTGCTTTGGAAACTGTTTTTTTTTGTTTGTTTGTTTGTTTGTTTTTTGCAGATCTGTTTTCCAAGCTGTCAAGCAGGGAGGACAATATCTGGTTCCCCCATCCCAGCTCTCAAGGATTTAAAAGACAAATTTTTGAGCTTAGAGGTTGACTCATAAATCTGAATGTATCATAAGTCCAATTCAGCCAACACCACTTCCACAAATAAATCTGTTACATACCCTGGGAGGCTTCACCACCTCTGGGAGATAGATTTCACTGCCTTCTAGGAGCTCATGAAGGTATAGTGTGGAACCTGGGAAGAAAAGATTTTTACAAACATAATGATGCATAGAATTGAGGTTGAAGGATTAAGATCAGAAAAGAGTCTGGCCAGGGGCGTCTGGGTGGCTCAGTGGGTTAAAGCCTCTGCCTTCGGCTCAGGTCATGATCCCAGGGTCCTGGGATCGAGCCCCACATCGGGCTCTCTGCTTGGCGGGGAGCCTGCTTCCTCCTCTCTCTCTCTCTGCCTGCCTCTCTGCCTGCTTGTGATCTCTGTCAAATAAATAAATAAAATCTTTTAAAAAAAAAAGGGTCTGGCCCTTCTATTTTTTAATACCAAAATAAAACATGGCCACCCCTATTTCAATTCATCTCCAAGATCATTTTCAATTGAGAAGAATCGAGGACAATTCCACACAAAAATCTCCTGGTATGCATACCTAAGTGTCAGCTCTCAGTTATTTCGCCAAAGTCACAGCTAACAATAAGCCACTTATATTTGCGTTCAGATTAAGTCACGCTGCAGCCACAATACAACTGCCCTAAATAGGTTTAAGTCACGGTGATGCTAAATACTTAAAAAATGTGTACTAGATGATATATAAGGTACTTTTTATTTTTATTTTTTAAAGATTTTATTTATTTGACAGAGAGAGGAATTACAAGTAGGCAGAGAGGCAGGAATAGAGAGAGGGGGAAAAAGGCTCCCTGCTGAGCAAAGAGCCCCATGCGGGGCTCGATCCCAGGACCCTGAGATCATGACCTGAGCAGAAGGCAGTGGCTCAACACACTAAGTCACGCAGGTGCCCAAAAAAGGTATTTTTTAGTTCTAATAGTTCTAGCAGTTGAGCAGTCTACCCTTTGTACTTCTGGGTAGACTGTGTTAATTCTGACAAAAGACCTTTCAGGCCAGTTTGTCCTAGTCCCTCCCCTCACAGTGAGGGGAACTGAGACCCAAGGAAGAGAAACGACTTCTCCAAGGGAAGTTTGCTGCAGAGCTAGGACTAGAACTCAGCTGCTACTCCCAGTTCAGATCTTTCAACATAGCTTTCCATCGTTCTATGTTGGGGGGTGGGGGGTGGAGAAAGACGCTATCAGATGAAAAGAAATCCAAATACCCAAACAGGACAAGCTCACTATCCTAAGTTGTTTTCCAGTGTAGCTTAAAAGGAAAAAATTGAACTTGTGTGCGGTGTACTGGGTTAGAACTGGACTTCCTCAAAGGTCAGGAGGCCCTAAGGGGGGCTGGTATTGAAGAAGAGACTCTCAAGAGAGTAGAAACTGCACACGTAAAATTTGCCACCCACAAGAAATCCTCATGGAAGCTGTTTAAGGGAGCGGGTTGTCCTACGGTTTATGAGGTGACTCTTGGGTTAGCTAGATGACTGTTCCGCGGGTGAAGAGTGATGGATTTTTTTTCCCCTCTCATAACAATGGCAGAGGGGGGAAAAGAGTCAAGAAGGAAAAGACTCTGGAAAAAGGGGGGCGAGTCCGGGCTGGAGACTGCAGCTCACCACTCTCTCTCAGATACTGATGCAGATCTCGGATCAGTCGGAAGGAAACCAGGCGCGCGGGGCCACTGGAAAAATCACCGTCCTTGTGTTTCTTCCCTAGCGCAGCTTCAAGTTCTGCCCGCAGCTTCCGGGGCAGCTGCTCTGGCTCCAGCTCCCCACCGGGGCCCAAAGCGCGAACCAGTCGCTCACCGGCCAGCAAGCAAGACGCCATGTCTGGCTGACCTCGGGTCAGGTGACCGGGAGCAGGGACTTCCGCTCATCGCTCACCGGAAGGAGCATGGAGGTTGCGGGGCGGGATGAGGCGGGGCAGAGGGCCAAGGGGGCGGGGACGCGGCGCGGGGCAGTGTGGGGCGGGGGCAGAACGCCTCCGGCCGCAGGTTGGGCCCAGTGTCAGCAGCCGAGCAGGCGCTCGGGCGGGACATGGCGGGCTGTGTGGCCCGGCGAGCCCTGGCGGTGGGCAGCCGCTGGTGGTCCCGCTCGCTAACCGGGGCCCGAGGGCCGAGGCCGCTCTGTTCGGCAGGTGGAGCTGGGGCCTTCCCACCAGCGGCGACCACGACGACGCGGAGGCACCTCTCGTCCCGGTGAGGGACGGAGCGCGGGGCCCGTACGTGGAGCCCAGGGAGCGTGTTTCGGCCAGGGAGGAGGCCAGGAGGCCGGACCGGCCGAGGGTGATTGAAGTTCGACCCGGGAGAGGGTCCCGGCCGGGAGCCGACCTGCCCTGCCTGGGATGTGTACCAGGAGCAGAGAAGGGAGCGCGGTCCAGAGCCCTGGGTTACGCAGTACTGGCTCTGAGGGGGAGTAGTAACCCTCTCGGAGCGAATTTTACCTTCCCAAGTGGAGATCTCGAGCGCTGTTGTTACAGCAGCCTTTTAATTAAACCCCAGGGCTCCTGACTTGAACCCTCAGCCCCGGATTGGGACAAAGCCTCCCTCAGAAGGATGCTCGAAGTGGGAAACCGGACTCTTGAGAATGAGCCCTGCGTGGGTTCCGGGTTTTGGCGTGACCTTGGGGAGATTGGTTCTTTCTCTGTGACTTGGCGAGGGGGCTTGAGGCCATGGGGAATGGTGTGAGCATTGTCTCTAGCGATGGGACAGGCAGGTCAGTTTGGGGCTGGAGGATCAAGTGAGAGGAAGCATAAGGTTCACATCCCCAAAACGTTAAGAATAGTAGGTCTTTGAAGGACTCTTAGAAAAAGCAGCCCTGTCCAGAGAGACCAGAGAGAGCTGACTTTTTGGTGGCTGAAATCAGACACTGGTATTGGGGAGAGATGATAAATATTTGCAGTGTAAGACCCCTGTGAAATGTGATGTGAGTCTGAACAAAAACTAGATTGAGAGACTACTAGGTGCAATGCAGTGAGTGTGGTAGGACATCTGGAGATGATGGCTAAACTGTTCAAGGGTAGGGTAAAGGCTGCAGTTTTGCGGGGAGGGTAGACAGAGCTGGAATTATAAAACAAATGTTTCACACACTGGGCTCTGAGGGGGAACGCAGCTAATCAGACACAGGCATTGCTCTCAGGGAACCTAAAGTCTCTAGTGGAGATAAGAGCTGGGCACAAACAACAGAAATGCAAGGTGGGAAAGGCGGTTAAAATGCTGTGCGAGAGGCACGCCTGGGTATCTCAGTGGGTTAAAGCCTCTGCCTTTGGCTCAGGTCATGATCCCAGGGTCCTGGGATCGAGCCCCACATCAGGTTCTCTGCTCAGCAGGGAGCCTGCTTCCCAACCCCCCCTCTGCCTGCCTCTCTGCCTACTTATGATCTCTGTCTGTCAAATAAATAAATAAAATCTTTAAAAAAAATTGCTGTGGGAGGACAGGAGGATGGGTCAGGGAAGAAACAGAGGCAAGGGGTATAAATAAGCAGGGTGCAAGGGCATGATACGAGGAATGCTGAGACTGAAGAGAGGAGGAAGTGATCTGGGAGCAGTCAGACCTAACAGAGAAACTGAGGCAGGGCCTGTGGCTGGATCTCCAAGGACGAAAGGCAGAATCTGGAGTGGTGGTTTGGGAGGACCCTTATCTGCTTCACTGCCACCCCCCTCACTGCTTTGACCCTTCTCTGCTCTCACTGCCTGCCCCCCCAGTGTCCTAGAAGCTTATTCTGATGGTGTAGGTACCTTTCCTTCTCAGCTTTTCTTTTCAGTTGCTTGTTCTTTTCTTTCCTAACCAGGAACCGACCAGAGGGCAAAGTTTTGGAGACGGTTGGTGTATTTGAGGTGCCAAAACAGAATGGAAAATACGAGACTGGACAGGTGAGTGCTGGGCTGGGTCATCTTATATTTGTTTTCAAGGTGTGTCCTGCTTCTGAAAGTGTTAGTTTTGGTCCTAGACCCGAATGTTACAGTTTTCTGCCTTGGTGTTTTGTGCCAGAGCAGAATCACAAACTTGTTAAGATACTGTTTCTGTTTTCCTGGTTGTGAATCCTTTTCATGTGTCAGTGGGTTCCCTTTCCAAGTTAGTGTGGACAGAGATAATTTGGACCAAAGTGGGGAGAGGGCCAGGTTGCTGAAGAGTCCTATAAGTTTCTGGAAGGTAGGAAGCCAGTGGAGGGAGCTTTCAGAAAAGGAAACCTTTGGGGCCATCTGGGAGGCTCAGAAGTTTCAGTGGCTGATTCTTGGTTTGGGCTCAGGTCATGATCCCAGGGTCCTGGGATAGAGCCCTGCATCTGGCTACCTGTTGGGTGAGAAGACTGCTTAGGATTCTCTCTCTCCTTTTCCCTTTCTCTCCCCTTCCTCTCTTGCTAAAGAGAAAACGAGAGAGAGAGAGAGAGAGAGAGAGAGAAAGAAAAAAAGAAAGAAAAGCAAACCTTTGATACTTTGTCATGGTTGAACTGATTGCAGTGTAATATAAGTTGTGGGTGCAGAGTTTTTGTATCAGTTTTGTGCCAGATGCACTGATAGTTTTAGGCACCTTGTAAGTAAGGACTTTTTGTTTATTTGACTTCCCACTCCCCTTTTCTTGCCATCCTGCAATAGACCTGATGTTGTGTGTTGGACCTGAATCAAAAAGCAATGCCTGGGGGCGCCTGGGTGGCTCAGTGGGTTAAGCCGCTGCCTTGGGCTCAGGTCACGATCTCAGGGTCCTGGGATCAAGTCCCATATCGGGCTCTCTGCTCAGCAGGAAGCCTGCTTCCCTCTCTCTCTTTCTCTGCCTGCCTCTCTCTCCATCTACTTGTGATCTCTGTCAAATAAATAAATAAAATCTTAAAAAAAAAAAAAAAAAGCAATGCCTGGGGCACCTGGGTGGCTCAGTGGGTTAAAGCCTCTGCCTTCGGCTTAGGTCGTGATCTCAGGGTCCTGGGATCAAGTCCCAAATCGGGCTCTCTGCTCAGCGGGGAGCCTGCTTCCCCCTCTCTCTCTGCCTGCCTCTCTGCCTACTTGTGATCTCTGTCTGTCAAATAAATAAAATCTTAAAAAAAAAAAAAAGGAAAGAAAAAAAGCAATGCCTTCGTAGAGTTGGCAGTCTAGAAAGGAATTATGGGGTCAGTGGTTATACACTGTGCTGAGTTGAGGGGAGATCAGGGAAGTCTTACTAGAGCTTTAGGCTATCATCTAAGGGATCAGCAGAAGTCAGCCCAGTGAAGGGGGGACAAGAGTATTCTGAAGCTGGTGGGGGTGGATCATGGAGTTCAAGGGAAAGATCGGCAGGACCTTGTGCTGCGGTTGCCAGCTACCTGTGCTGCTTAGTGGTCTGAGTCCCACCTGGAAAGACTTGTGGGGGGGCGCCTGAGTGGCTCAGTGGGTTAAAGCCTCTGCTTTTGGCTCAGGTCATGATCCCAGGGTCCTGGGATTGAGCCCCGCATTGGACTCTCTGCTAGGCAGGCAGCCTGCTTCCCCCACTCTCTCTGTCTGCCTCTCTGCCTACTTGTGATCTCTGTTAAATAAATAAATAAAATCTTAAAAAAAGAAAAGAAAAGAAAAAAAAAGACTTGTGGATCACATACCCACTGAGGCTCTCTTTCCTCCTAGCTCTTCCTTCATAGTGTTTTTGGCTACCGAGGTGTTGTCCTGTTTCCCTGGCAGGCCAGACTGTATGACCGGGATGTGGCTTCTACAGCTCCAGAAAAGTAAGTACCCCTGTCACTGTGCCTCATGGTCCCCTCAGGAGGAGGCCTGACTCATGGCTGATGTACATAATTGGGGTCCCAGGGGAGAACTGAACATCCTCCTGGGCCATTGGAACAGTCCCAGAGTACTTCCTGGACACCATGGAGACAAAAGTGCTGAGTGCCAGGGACAGTCTGAAGCCAGAGGGTCCCTTTAGGCCTCCTCAGGATGCCTTCCCAAGCTGTTCTCTATTTGCATTATAAGTAGCCCAGAAGGCATTGAGGGACTAATTTCCTTCATTTTCTGATGTTCAGTTAGAATCTGTCTTTCTGTCTCTTATCATTAGAGTACATTAAAAAAGAAAAGGCCTAGTTCCATTAAATAATCACAGACCACCCCAGGGATGTGAGAAGAGTGGGGGTACTCAGGGCTTCAGGATAGAACCAGCAATTTGATTTTCTCAGCGTGGTCCCCTCCTTCCAAGAAGCAGCCAGAGACTAAGACAAATAGAGACTCTCTGCCATGGGTCCTCCACATTCTGACTGCGGAGGGGCTGGGCCTGGATGTTGCTGAGCAGGTACCCAGCTGACGCCAAAACCCCTTCAGATCAGGCACTAACTAGTCCATTTAGGTAAGGAGGTGGTAGGGAGCTAGGGCAGGCACCACTTCTGTTTCTCTTGGGGTGATCTTGGGCTTCTTCCCCTACCCTCTAGAGCAGAGAATCCTGCAGGCCATGGCTCTAAGGAGGTGAAAGGCAAAACTCACACTTACTATCAGGTGCTGATTGATGCCCGAGACTGTCCACATATAGTAAGTAAGCAAGGTGGCTGGGCCTGGGGTTTCTCTCCCTGGGAAAGGCCTAAACCTGGTAGAGACAGAGGGAGGGAGAAGGGTCAAAGAGAGCCCAGATCAATACTGGGCCCCAAGTTCTCAGGACTGGATTGTGACTAAGAAAGTCTGACTCGCTTCTTTTCTTAGTCTCAGAGATCTCAGACAGAAGCTGTGACTTTCTTGGCTAACCATGATGATAGCCGGGCCCTCTATGCCATCCCAGGTGAGTAGTGAACATGTATCTGAGTATGCCTGTTGGTGAGAGGCCTGGTGTGTCTTAGTGAGAAGACTCTGATGCCTTTCCGATGTCCTTTAATCTGCTAGGAGGGATTATAGAAGCTGAGAGCAGTGGTGCCAATCTTGTCCCACTTGGAGACAAGGCCAGCATTGTGTTTCTTCTCAGTCTTGTTCCTCTCTTTTCCTGTGTGAGTTTCACTGTTTCTTTTTTCTCTCTGTGCCAGGCCTGGACTATGTCAGCCATGAAGACATCCTCCCCTATACCTCCACAGATCAGGTTCCCATCCAGCATGAGCTGTTTGAAAGATTTCTTCTGTATGACCAGACAAAATGTGAGCTATCTCAAGAAGGGAAGCTGGAATGGGAGGGCCCTTCTTCAAAGACGGCATCACACAAGTAGCTTCAAAACTGTATATCCACAACCTTATTTAGCCTCCCATTAGATCTGTCAGGCAGATGGCTGTTGTCTCTTCCTAATAGATATGGAACCTGAGGCTCAGGGATGAGAAGAAGGGACTCAAGGTTGCTAGTGAGTCACAAGGTCAGGGTTACAGTAGGGTCTGAAGACCTGGGCTCCTCACTCCCAGCCCGTCTCTCTTCCCAGGATGTCCCATAATGCCTCAGGGCTTATTCTTGGTGGCCTTGTGCCTTCTTCCAGACTGCTTTTGCTTGCAGTTTGGGTACCTTATTTCCCTGGGCCCTCACTTGGAAGAGTTTTCCCCAAGAGGGGCAGTTGGAGAACACCCTGGACTCTGGCCTGGAACTAACTCATCTTCTCTGCCCCAGCACCCCCTTTTGTGGCCCGGGAGACGCTCCGGGCCTGGCAAGAGAAGAATCACCCCTGGCTGGAGCTCTCTGATGTCCACCGGGAAACAACTGAGAACATCCGTGTCACCGTCATCCCCTTCTACATGGGCATGAGGGTGTGTATCTGGCCTGGGTGCCTTCCCTCATGGTGGGCCCCCAGATTTTCTCTGGTATCCCCAGTGTGACTTTGGAGTGGGTTCCACATTTAAACCATGTGCCTAGTGGTTCTGCTTCCAATTGCCGGACATACTGGGCAGACTCTCGGGATCTAGAGCAGCAAGACCCTCAAGTTCTGGGACAGAGTCCTCCAGGCTGACTCTTTCTTCTTTCTGGTTCAAAGTCTTCCTGTTCATGAAGAACATACACGTACTTGTTTAAATCAGTACAGGCTAATGTTCACACTCGGTATGCGTTAGTCAGATGTTTGTTGAGCTCTTTGAGCCTCTAGTAAACATGAAACCCCGTCCCTGCCTTTCAGGAGCCCATGGTAGTGGGAGAGGTTAGCACAGAACCCATCAAGTGTTGTCACAGTGTTGGGCTATGGAAGGGCCGAGGAGGGCCATGGCCTGGGACAGCCATGATTGCAGGGGTGGGGGGCAGCAGCTGGCTGGAAGACTGGTGAGAAGGGGAAGGGCCCTGTGGCTGACGTCCATTGGCACCCAGCTCTGTTGGTGATCAAGGAGGAGGAAG
Organism: Mustela nivalis; assembly: GCF_964662115.1. NCBI lineage: Eukaryota > Metazoa > Chordata > Mammalia > Carnivora > Mustelidae > Mustela > Mustela nivalis. Next base: position 21,125,880 of record NC_139036.1, read on the forward strand.
GAGGCCAGGGACCAGGCCAGGGGAGGCTGCCTCCTTTGGGGCTTGTTGGCTGTAGTCCAGTCACCATCCCACAGACATTCACAGCATTGTTTTGTCTCTGCAACCTTCTTGGAATATACCTCCTCAGTTGGAGAGCTCTTGATTGGAACAGACTTGGTCCTGCCGTCTGGGACTCAAATTCGTTTTTTTTCCCCCCCCAGGAAGCCCAGAATTCCCATGTCTACTGGGTGAGTGTGAACCTGGGTAGATGGGCTGGGAGGGGGACAGTTTGGCTCTGGTGGGAGGGGTATGTGTACTGCAGATATCTATTTTGGTTGTCTTTTGCTTTCGTAGAATTCCAGGTAGGCTAGCGCAGGTAGGTCTGTTCTTTGTCAGCTGTGAACTCTGTCCTCTGCCCTCCACAGTGGCGTTACTGTATCCGCTTAGAGAACCTCGACAGTGACGTGGTGCAGCTCCGGGAGCGACACTGGAGGATATTCAGTTTATCTGGCACCTTGGAGACAGTGCGAGGCCGAGGCGTGGTGGGAAGGGTGAGCGTCATCAGGCCAGTAATGCGGCTTCTGGTCCTTCCCGGCAGGCCTGGGGGCTCAGTGCCTGCTCTCCTCTCCTCTGTGGCTGGGGACAGAGGCTCATTGTGGGATGCCTTGGGCTGCTTTAGGTGACACCTTACAACAACCCCATGAGATGGTTTCTTACAGCCTGAGTCACAGCTGAAGAGAGAGGTTGTGAAGTGAGTAACTGGCCCCTGGTCCTGTGCTTGATAATGGCAGGACCTGGATTTGAATCCAGGGGAGTCCAACATCAGAGCTTTTGTGCCGTTCTGTGTGGGGCTCCTCCCCCTAACCGGCCCCAGCCTCTGCTTCTGGTTGTCTTTCCTCTGCCCTTTTTTTTTTTTTTTTTAAGATTTTTTTTTATTTGACAGAGGGAGAGAGATCATAAGTAGGCAGAGAGGCAGGCAGAGAGAGAGGGGGGAAGCAGGCTCCCTGCCGAGCAGAGAGCCCGATGCAGGGCTCCATCCCAGGACCCTGAGATCATGGCCTGAGCTTAAGGCAGAGGCTTAACCCACTGAGCCACCCAGGCACCCCTCCTCTGCCTCTTAATACACCTGCCTTTGCTGGTCCACGAAGAGATTGGATTTTGCAAATCCTGTACTACCCCACTGTGTCTCCTGAGAAATGAAGCCCTGAGAAATGGCCAGTGACCACATTTAACGTGTATTTCTCCCCATGAGCAGGGACTTGGGATGCAGGGTGGGATGCTGAGTGAGACCAGGGCTTTGGAGTGAGATAGTCTGGCTCTGAATGCCAGCTGTTTGTGGTTTATTCCCCACATTGGGCCAGTTTAACAAAAAAATCTGTTTCTTCCTGTTGAATGGGAGTCACACCTATTACCTCGTAATTCCCGGGAGGTTTAAGTTAGCCAAGGTTTGCAGAGCACCACCACAGCGCCTGGCACCCATGCACTTAGTGAATGGACTCTGGAAGGGCTGTTTACAGAGGAGGTTCTCTGCCTAGCATCTTTGCCCAGTGGCCTCAGATGTTAAGTCTGAGGTTCTCTTTCCCAGAATCAGAATGCAAGACCCAGGTCAGTGGCTGGTTTCGGGGACGGGGGGTGAGTACTGGCAGGCAGTCATCATTGGGGGCCAGAAGGGGCACCCTCCTAATGAACTGGCAGTCGACATGTGACCCCAGGGTATGGGGAGCTGGCCTGGCCTTACCGATTTTCCCTGAACCCTTATAGGAACCTGTGTTATCGAAGGAGCAGCCTGCGTTCCAGTACAGCAGCCACGTCTCCTTGCAAGCTTCCAGCGGGCACATGTGGTGAGTGGGTGAGCACGTGCTGGGAGACGGGGCGCCCCAACTCCACAGACACAGCCGCAGCTCAGAAACTTGGGAGCTCAGACTTTGCTGTTAATTCTGGGCTGGCTTCCATCTCGAGATGGGGTTTTTCTGCTATTCATTGTTGTGGGAGACTTGTTGGATTTTTTTCTGTTTTCTAGTTCCTGTGATTTCATGGACTGAGGACTTAGCCTGAGAGGTTTGGTGGTTTGGTGTGGCACTGAGTTGCCCATGTAGTTGGTTTTCCCCTAGTGGTTCACTCCTTAACCTGAAAGTATGGTTGGGTAGCTTACGAGTGTGCATCTAAGGGCCAGAATCAGGGCAGCTGTGTTTCTTTTCTTGTAGGGTCAGGAAGGGCTCACAGGTTTGTAGACCAGTGTTATCTTGACGTGAACCAGGCTGAGGGGAGCTCATCCTGCTGTGTTCAGTCCTGGAGCCAAGGGCCTAGGGCTCTCGTGATCCTCAGTAGGGCCTCTGCTGTCACTCCCTCTAACCTGCCTTCTCTCTGACCTGCAGGGGCACGTTCCGCTTCGAGAGGCCTGATGGCTCCCACTTTGATGTCCGGATCCCTCCCTTCTCTCTGGAAAGCAATAAAGATGAGAAGACACCACCATCAGGCCTTCACTGGTAGGCCAGCTGAGGCCTGAGTACCTAGGCCTGGCCTCTGAAGAACAGCTCTTCTCCCATAATTGCTGCAGAACTCTCTCTCCACCATGGGCCACAGTGGGTCTCTTTTATCGTTTGCACCGTTTGGTTGTGGGGGTTCTTTTTCTGCGGGTGGGTGTAATTGTTTTCTCCAGAAGACCTGTGTAGGACTCTTCCGAGGCTGGCCTCCCCCGTTAAGCCCTGGCTACACTGTGTTCCAGTAAACCTTTCCACCAGGAATTCTGTGTTCAGCTGCCACAGGCCTGGGTTTCCTGGCCTGTCCCACAAGTTGTTTGGAATATGAGGTTTGGTCAATAAACCAGTGCACACTTGGCCACCCTCGCCATTTCTGCCCCCGGGTTCTCAGGCTCCCTCATTGACACTGAGTGGGGCCCTTGGTTGCTGTCCTTGCCTTCCAGGAAACTGCCCCATCTGTTAAGAGTGTATGCTTCTCCCGAGGCTCGGACTTGGCTGAACATCTCCCAGGGTCATGGTGCCTCTCAGCCAGTGAGGTGAGGGCTAGATTGGACTCTTGTTTTCTTTACCCTCTGCCAAGTGCTGAGCAGGAGGCCACCATCAGGCTCGGAGTTCTCCGCACTGGTCAGCCGTTGGCATCGCTGGCCTCCTTGGTCCTGGGAAGGAGTGGGGCAAGCCATGTGAGGTCCCTGGAATAATAGGCCTGCCAGCCATGAGCCTGTGTTTGTCAGGCCTTTCCAGACCACAAATGGAAAAACTCAGCCGAGAATCTTTAGATATGTATGAATGGTGACTGAGCCAAGCTACTTTCTGAGCTGCTCACAGATCCTTAAGAGCAGAGATGAAATGTGCTGCATTTCCCCCTGAATCGTAGGGATTCCTGCTTCTCTACTACCATAGTGATTGTTAAAGAGGTCGTTTTATTCTTAATATTAAAATCTCAGTTCTAGCCCTTATTAGTGTTGTCCTTAATCCTCCACCAGGGGGAGCCTGGGTTGCAGGGCAACTGAGTGCAATAGGATTTCGGACTCAGAACGCAAGGAAGGTGGTGAACAGGAGGAAAACAAGAGCTAGGTCTACAACAGTGAGCTGACCCAGCTCTGGTCACTGCAAGCACGGCTCTGTACCCCAGCACTGTAACACAGTTTTATTAGAAATTAGTGTTTGTTTTCATCACCTGTGCTGAGCAACAAGGGATTGCAGATAAGTGACAAAGGGGATGTTCTCTCATGGCAGGACCTGGGCCATCCTTTAGGCAGACACTGGTCAGATAAGAAATGGAGAAAAGCCCAGTCCCGGTACCAGTGGTAAACAGCAGGCTTCCAGTTTTCTAGAAACTGACAAGGTTTGATCTTCATCCACACTCCTGGTTTGCGCTCCTGTGGGCTGCTCCAGGTTGAAAAATTCACATGGCTGAGAGCTGCTTTCTGAATGGGGCTGAGAAGCGCAAAGAAAATTCCCCCAACCCTTATGCCACAAAGTCTGATTAAAGAAGCTAAGATTACTTCAGTGATTTAAACGTTAGTATTTTTCTTAAGACCAGGGAGATATTTTTGATCAGTCCAGGATTATTGTGCTTTCTTGGGAAGAAAGGCAAGTCACCACTGAGACAGCTGAGGATCTAAATGTCAAAGTAGCAGAGAGGCTGGGGCTGGGGCTGTCAAAGAACAAGCACTAAAATACCTCAGTGGGAAGCTGGCGCTTTGAGTATTAGAGGGCCTCAGGAGGATAGCAGAGGAAATAGGCCAGTGGCCTCAGGCAGAAAGCATTCCAGTCTCTGTGGGAAAACCACAAAGCCAGAGGCCGGAATCTGGCCAAAGAAAAGGATTTGTCTTCATCTAGTTACTCCACTCAGGGCTGGAAGAAGTGTTTTGAGCTGATGACCAGGGTGCCTCACTGGAAAATCTACACATTCAAGGCTGTGACAAGTGTAAAATACATGGTTAGTCACACTTCCCCAGCCTCATCATGTCATTTCAGGTCCTTGTGGGTGTCTGCGAACCGCGGGCCTGGCATTTGCCTATAGGCTCCATCGGGTCGGCCACAAGCAGGCCACTTAGCTGGAGTGACAGTTGTCAGGGGAGAGGAGCCTAATAACCTGTGCTCCTTTCAGAGTAGCTACTGCTCAGCAGCTATGAGGTATGGCATTTTCTTAGGCCGGCTGCACAGTCCCTCCCTGATGGTATTCCTTTGGAAAAGAATTTGGATAAGCAGTCTCCCAAGGGCCAAGCTAAACAGCAGGTAGTGAGAAAAAGCCCCAAGGAGGAACTTGCACCTTGCCTGAGAGCTGGGGCTTGGCAGCTCCACAACCACGTTAAGCCACCTCCGAAGGGATTTAGGCTGCTCCCATTACCCTGTGTCCAGACTCAGCGCTGGGCAGAACCACCATCCTCAGCGGGGACAGAAAACCAGTAATATGGGGCAGGCAGGGGCTCCACAACCAAGCACATGCCACCTCTGCACAGGGCTGCTGGGAACACGGAGCTGGTGGTCACTGACCTCAGCTGATGGGCATCCGAGTGCAGCGCTTATGGGCTCCACTGCCTTCCCACTGTGGCTCATGCTCCTGGCCCCTGTAATGGCCCTTTGGGTTTCCAGAAAGTAAAGCAAAGCATGCCTTGTAGCTGAGGGCAAGAGAATCCAAAAGAGCAATCATGTTAAGCCCTAGGAGTCTATTATGTGACCTTAAAATGTCCTTTCTCATGGGCATCATTAGGACCACAGTTTCCAACCTAAATATCATCCTTTCCTGCATGCTCTCTGGGCTGGCTGCTTGGCCAGCCCAGCAAAGCCAAAGCTAGTCAGTTTTTTGTTTTGTTTTATTGCTTCTCTAGCCCCTCTAAGATTGATTCTGCAGGGAAGTGGGGTTAGAGTCAGAAAAAGATGATGTGGGTCAGGGCAGAACACAAACTGAATAAGAGTACAAAGTGCTTTAAAGAAATAGATGCCAAAGGCATCAAGGAAGGCCATGGGTTCAGCCCTACCCAGGGTCTTGGCACCCTAGAGGGGTGGCACAAATGCCCAGTCACCTCATTATTAGAGTTCACGCTATTCATTTCCTAGGTAATTTTTTAAAAACCAAAGTTATAAAGCCTGTGCTTAAAGACCTCAAGGAAAAAGAAGCCCCACCTTCTATAAGAAACTGGGCCTCCACAGCACCAGAATGAGCCCATTCCCCACGGACCTCCCCAGAGGCCTTAAAGGTAGCCCCTTCAGTAGAGCCAAAGGACACTCAGCAAGGGGACTGTTCTCATGGGACATGGGCAGGTCAGCCCAGTTGCCCCAGGGGCAGACACAGCTCCCTGTCAGGAAGGGTGAGCAAAGGGTCCAGGACTTAGGTCATCCTGAAGTACTCAGGGAGCAGGGCAAAGGAATGTGGTCCCTCTCCTGCCCAGGACCTCTGCCCTCCTGTCATGCTTCTGGGTACTGGAGCAGAAACCGAGCCAGCAGCAGCGTGGGGTGGCCAACGGGGCAGGGCTCCACAGGACGGGAGACAGGGTGTCCCATGCCCTGACTCCCTGAGGGTCTTGTCAGTCGCGATGTGTAGACTGGTGGCCGAGCTGCCGGTCATCATAAGTGCTGTAGCGCTTGACATGGATACGGCGGACCCGGTCCCGCAGTTCAAAGGTCTCCTCGTCTTCACTGGGGGAAGCCTGGCTGCGGCTCCTGCTGGTGGCCTCCAGTAAGGAGTTGTCAGGGACTCGGGGGGTCTCATAGAGGAGGACGTTGAGTGTCTCCTCATAGATGCGGGCCTCTGGGAATTCCACCTGGGCTCAGGGGGACAAGAGGACCAAGTGAGGTTTCATTCCACAGAGGCTGCAATGTGGCAGGGCCCTTGCCCCTGGGCTGGCTAAGTTCCTCCCAAACGCTCTCCCAAGACAGGTGGCTTTCCATCTCGTGAGGGAGGGGAAGCCTTTCTCTGGAGATGTGGGGAATTGGATTCGTGGACAAAAGGACGTCAAAGACTAGCATGCCACCCGTGCCCCGCCCAGCCCCAGACGAGCAGGCTAGCATGTGGGGAGGTTAGGGCCTTGGCCTTGTGCTCAGAGCCAGGCTTAAATACTGCTCCAGCAATTATGAGTGGCAGGGCCTCAGTTTCCTCTCGCATAAAACCAGGGCCAAACCTACTTCAGAGACTTGGTATGAACATGAAAGACAGAGGGTAGCTGGATTCTAGCCTAACCTGACTTCTGTTCGCTCAGCTGTCGAGTGCGGAGAATGCTCCAGCCCTGCCTGTCTCACAGGTGTGCTGTGAGGAGTCAAAGTTCACTAAAGACAAAATACTCAGGAAGGTGACCTGTTTTGAAATCCTCTGTTAAGTACACACAGGAGTCCGCACCCCCAAAATGCCAGGGGGAAGCAGGGTCACCTCCTGTAAGCTGTCCCCCCACAAACCTCAGATGGCCCTGTGCAGTTCAGGGGCCTGGGGGCTGAGCAGGTGCTACACGAGCTTGGCTGCTCCGAGCCCCTTGCATCCACCACTCTCTGAGTGGGCTGCCCTCCCGGCCCAGCAGAGGACTCTGCCCTCTCTGTTACACACACAGGGCGGGGCGGGGGGGGGTGCAGCTCCCTTCTGGGGAGAACACCAACAGCTTGCAGACGGGGAGAACAGGGTTTGCTGAGTTTGCGTTAAGTGTTAAATGTTAACTGTTAACCTGTCAAATCCCTCACATGCACCTGGCGCTGTACCACCTTCCAAATGACTGGCTGCCAGCATCCTCATTGTTATAGGGGCTGAGCTGGTAACCAGAAATGCCTGACTAGCCGGGGCCAGAGAGGCGATCAGACCCTACATTGCTGCTCCTAGGAACTGCCACGTTCTCCTAATACTTCCACTGACTGCATACCATCAGGCCCCTGTTTGCAGGCGAGGAAACTAAGGCCCTGCTGCTTTAAACATTTTGTATGAGGCCAGAAAACAAGTCCACGGTAGAACCAGAATTCAGACCTAAATTGGGCCAACTCCAAAGACCCAGTCCTTCCCACCACACCATGCTGTTCTTGCCTCTCAGCTGACCAGGACAAAGTATTCCCAGGCCATTCCCTGAACTCCCCGAACTGACTTTGTCCTTGCCCAGCACCATCATGTGAGTCTGGGGAAAACAGAGCAAACCGAATGCCCCCTCGCTCCTGGTGATGAAAGGCCCAGCTGGGGCTGCCCTGGGCTGCGTCCTGCCCCCGCCTGAGCAAAGGGAGGCCCCCCCCACACCTTGGTCTGCTTCTTCTCCGTGGCATACACGATGGAGGTGCAGCACACCTCGGCCAGCTTGCGGCCTTGGCCGTAGAAGGACCAGCAGCAGATCTCATCACCAATGACATCCTTGATGAAGAGCACGCGGCCATTGAAGCGCAGGGAGAGCTTGTCAAAAAGCTCGATGTTTTTCAGCAGGTGGTCGTCCGAGTTGCTGGAAAACCCAAGAAGGCCAGTGGGTCTGGGAATGAGATCTAGCACAAGAGAGGGTGCTGACTGGGTGTGTCCCCTCCTCCCCATCACGCAGAACTGAGGAAAAGTCAAGAGGTCAGATGGGACCTTCTGGGTTTGGGGGCCTGTGAGGAAGAGGAGGGGAGTTGTTCGGAAATTAAAGCAGGGAGAACTGAGGGAGGGTGGTCTCCTCCCATTGGCCCTGAAGGAGGGAGGCTCACAGCCATCACGGCAGGAGGGTTGGTTCCCTGGCTGTAGGGGGGATGCCAGCAACACGTCTGTCTGCGGGGACTCCCTGAGTCCGTGGCTTTCGGCGTCTACCTAACTGTGGCCGGCTGAGGGGACATTGGGCAAGGGAGAGGGTGGCCCAGCTGTGAAGCACAGAGCTTGGCTTAGGAGGAATCCCAGCTACGGGCTTCCAGGGTCCCTCCTCCACCCCAGAAGCTAATTCTGGGAAAACCCCTGGCGTGCTGCCTGACAGGAGGCGGGTGGGGGGAGGTGAGGGGGTGGGGGTGGTTTCCGGTTCGTTCTCCTTTAGATCCCAGCCAGGGCCCAGCACCCAGTTCCAAACGCTTCTGCCCTCACTTCCCTTCTCTCTTTGTTCTTCCCTCCTCAAGACCCAGACCCGAGCCCACCGTGCCAGGAATGCAGGTGGATTCTCTCGGGTCTCCTGCCCCATGGCTGGCTGCCTAGTCCTTCTAGCTACTTCTGCCGCCCTTCCCCAAGCCCTGCACCCCCCAACCCCCAGCTGCCCACCCTACCTGGTATAGGAATACTTGTTGTTGCTTCTATTGTACAGCAGCTTCACCACGGGCTGGGAGGGAGGAGAGTGTGAGGGCCAGGCCAGGGTCCCATCCTCCCCTGCCCGCAGCCCACCGGGGTCCCAGTACCTTGGTGGAGGATTCAATGAGCCTCTCTTCCTCTTTCAGGGAGGTGATGATGGGGATGTTGCACACAGGCTGGTAGGAGTCCTTCTTGTCCTGGGTGACACACACAACTGAGAATCTTTTTCTGAGCTCTCCTGCTTGCCAGGCTAAGACAGGCCTTCCCCCGGAGCTGTTGGAGCCCCTCTGCCAAGGCTACCCTCTGCCTGTCGAGGAGGCATCTGGCCATAGGAACTGCCAGTTGGCAGGCAGAACCCCATTTCCAGAAAACCTAAAATCCAGATACCAAGGTGGAGAAACTGGAAACTAGGCTCAGTTCCCTACTGCCCAAGTCCACCACCTTCCAAATGACTGGCTGCCAGCATCCTCAGCCTGGGCAGCACCCCGCATATCTGACAGTGAGATTCGGACTCCCAACCCTACCAGTCACACGACCTTCTGGGAACTGGACCTTGATGGCCCTGCAGGGAGAAGCTGACCCCGAACCTCCTCGACCTGAGCCCTCTTCAGCTCCATACCTGCAGAGCAGTCTGGCACACGCTCACCAGCCCCTGAATGAGGTAATACTTGGCTTCAGCCATCAGTTCCTTAATTTCCTGCCGGTTCTGTGGGAGGATGATGGTGTCATCTCGGAGGTAATTCAAAATGGTGCCGAAGTGCTTCCCACATCGATCTATGAGGATCCAGCCTAAGGATTCAGACAGGCCGCACAGGGTTACTCGTTGCCTCCACAAATAAGCAGCGGGCAAAGGCCACCTGACTAGCCTGGGGGCGGCCCGCAGCACAGGGTCACAGGAGCAGGAACACCACCTCCAGCTCTTTGGTCTGTGGCTGTTCTCTTCCACCGGGCTGGCCTGGACTGCGGGGGACAGAGGCCTTCCAGGCAACGCGGCAGCCCATGGAGGTCTCAGCTCAGGAGCGCTCAGGCCCACCGTTGGCCACGTGGACAGTGCCAGGACCTGCCTGCCTTCTGTGTCCTGCCCACTTACTACAGCCGTGGTTCTCGGAAGCATCTAGTCCTTTGGAAATATTTAAGAAGTATGGATCTTCACCCTGGAAAATGTGTAAGTGCACACCTTTCCACCTACAACCTCCGAGAATTCTGAGGCTCTACCCAAGACTCCAGGTGAAGGAGATCTGCACTGGGTAACAGGAAGAGGGAATCTAGAGTCTAGACCTGCCACGCTTGAGCCCTGCCCCAAACTCGCTTCCTTAGGAACACTTCCTTCCCTCCTCAGCTGGCCCAAGGAGCCCCGATGCCTCACCTTCTTTGTCGGTCAGCACCTCCATGCGCCCACTGAACATGGCCTTGAGCATGGTGTCGTGCCGGGTTAGTGCCCGCACGGTGGTGTAGTACAGGGAGCCCCCGACATTGAGCTGGACGTATTTGTTGCCCAGGCCTCCTCCCTTGAAGCCGCTCAGCTTGGGCTTGGCCCCCGAGGCTGGGCACAGACAGGTATCCCCTGACATCTCCCGCTGCAGGTAGATCACCACACGGCAGGAGGTCGGCTTGGAAGGCTCCGCCGTGGTGGAAGGATCACGAATGAGTGGCCAGTGGAGGCCAGAGCCTCATACTCTCAGCACTGTGAGCAGGAGATGGGAGAGAAGACAGGAGTTAGCCGAGCAAAGCCCTCAGCTGAAAGGGGACTGGAGGAGACCATGCAGTCATTCTCTCCTTGACAAGCAAAGAACTTCCCTGGCAGAGGCTAAGGCCTGAGGCAACAGCAAGAGAAGACATCCCTGCTCTTCTTTATGGTACCAGGAACCAGCGCAGTCTCCCAGAGCCTGCCCATCTCGCCGGCCTCCCTGAGCCTCAGCTCAGCTCTCAGCAGCAAGGAGGACAAGCAAACCCTTGGCATTAGTCTGAGACGGTTTGAGGAGTAGACGGGGCAGCTGAAGTTTTACCCTGGGGAACCACAGTCCAATTCTCGTTCCCAGGACCCAAGACTTCCCACCAAACGTACCGGGAATCCTGCCAACGCAGGAGATTCCCAGGAGCCAGAGGGAGACAGGATGTACTTCCTTTCTAAATATTCCAGCCTCAGAAGCAGCCTGTACTAGGGCTGACTTTGAGCACCACCGCAGTCTGGCTTTGGGAAGCAAAGTAAAAACAGCTTTAGGAGAGCAGGGAATGAGCCAGGCTGGAGGGAACTGGCCAGTGTTCCTGGCAGAGGTTCCCCTGGCCCCAGTGGAGTTTCCTGACCTTCCCCTTTGTGGGTCCCAGCCCTGTCCCAGGTTCCTGAAATTGTCACCATTTTCCAGGACAGAACAACGACAGGATGGTTATTTTTACCTCTTCCTGAGATGAGGCCCAGCCCTATCTCTTCCTTTCTTCCCTGCCCACAAGACTGGGGAGAAGGGGCTCAAAAAGATCAGATGGTAAATCTCAAAACAACTATGAAGTGATCTGGAAACTGAAACACTGATAGGCATTCATGGGAGGGAGGAGTTAGGGAAGCAAAGGAGGGTAGAGCTAGGTCACCCCTCGTGAGCTGGATTCTTTATTATATCTTGGTTTTCTAAGGAATCACTACAATTCATCCACTGGAAAAAAAGAGCAAACATTCACTGCAGGTTTACTATGTTCTAGGTACTAGTCTAGGCGACTTAAGCCACATTATTTCGTTTAATTCATACAGCGGAAAATAAGACTGAGTGCTGAGTAGGGACAGAGAGATGGAAAGATAGGGGCCTTGCCTTCAAGGAGTACAAAGAAGCAACATAACGTTAACAAGAATAAAAATAGTAAGAGTTAGCATTTATTGTCCCCTGTTATGTGCCAGGCACTGAGGATACAGAAGAGAACAAGTAAGTCATGGCCTCACAGAGATTACATTCTAGGGGGAAGATATACGTAATAAGCAAGAAAATAAATATGCGAGCAGTTCCAGATGGTAAGAAATGCAACAACTAAGCTAGTGATAAGAGAGTGACTAGGGAGAAGTCCTAAGATGGATGGGGCCAGGGAAAGCCTCTTTGGGAAGGGGACATTCTAGCTGAAGTCTGAAAGAGCATTCCAGATGGATGGAAGAGTGAGTGCAAAGTTTCTCAGTTAGCCACAAGTTTTAGGAACAGAAATAAGGCCAAGATGTCTAGGGCATAGAAAAGGGGGAAGCTGGCTTGATGTAAAGTCAGACAACGCAGGGGCTGCTTCATATGAAAAAGTTTGCATTTTATCCTAATTGTGATGGCCATCAGTTGGAGGTTTGAAGCAAGGAAGTGACAGGATCTGAGTTATTTACATTTTGAAAAGATCATTCCGGCTGCCTGGTAGAGAACGGATCATAAGGGTGCAGGAGAGCAAGCGGGAATACCAGAGGAAACGGAGGCTCGGACTGCAGTGTTGGTAACAGACAGAAAAAAAGGCGAAATTGCCTGGTAGTCCTCACAACATGCAAAAGCTTAACGGTTGCATGCCGCCTCCTGTAATTGAGATCGAGAAGCAGTGCACAATGCCATGCATTTAATATATTTAGTATTTAATATATGTCAGTTTGTTAGACTGAAAACTGTCCCTAAAAAGGTTTAGGTAAGCCCCTAGGAAGAAAGCATTTAATATATGTCAGTTTGTTAGACTGAAAACTGTCCCTAAAAAGATTTAGGTAGGCCCCTAGGAAGAATATCCAAGGAAGGACCAGAGCGGGTGCTTTGTGAAGTACCTAATTTCTTCAGTGGTTTGTCCAGGAGTCTCTCATTTGCCCCAAGGATGGAGTATGGATGAGATGAACCCTTGCCAGCAGATTTCCTAATCCCTAAGTAACACCTGAATAGTATGAAATCCCCTCACCTTCCTCGGCTCACCCCAAAGGCATAAGTCCACTCCTTAACAGGTTTTAGCAAGTTCCCAATGTACTTTGGGTCTAGCTCCAGTTTCCCCAGGTTCAAAGCAAGCACACATAACGTTCTGCCAAAGTAAAGGAATCAAGGCCAGGCAGTGGCCAACAGGGCCTACAAAGCAATTGCTTTGAGCCCCTGGATGACGTCAGCTCAGATGCCGCCCGCTCGGATTCCTTCCAGACCATTGGGCTCCCAGACCACTGGGCTCCAGGAATCTTGTGGCAGGTGACGCCTCAGTAAGTAATTCCAATGAGAATGAAGTTTCCATTGATAGCCTCACCGCTGTTCCTTCCGGACTTTGTGTGTGGATATTTGGGATTGCCTGGGGCAGAGGGCGTATCCGAGTCTCTCTAAGCAAGGGTAATGGGAACCTAAGTAGATTAAAGAGCAGGACAACCACTGCCATAGAAGGTGGAGTCCTAAAGGAAGAAGTACCCAGAAACCCATCACACTCGGTGGTGCCGGGCGGGTAACCGATCTTAGATAGAGGGGGCGGATCTAGCAGAAATCCTAGGTGTAAATCTTAAGCTTCGTCCAAAGGGTTTGGAAAGATTTAGCGAGACCCAGCTCTCTGATCTGTGGTGAGTCTTCCCCGGCCCGCAGCCCCTCCTCACGACCGAGAAACTGAGACCGATTCTGACACCCATCCCAGTGGAGGATTTGAGCTCTCCATCTCCCCTGCGCGGTCCCACGCCTTTTCCCCAGGACTGGGTGGGAATCTCTGCTCCAGCTCGGGACCCGTCCATCCTGCCCCCCAGGGCATCCGCACCCCGGCTCTCACCGTCCCGGGGCGGGGGCGCTTCTCCTCTCAGCTGGGTTGCAAGCCGACCCCGCGCCGCCCTGGGCTGTGGTTGCCTACCCGCCAGCAATCCGGGGCTGTGAGCTCACATCCTCCGCCCGCGGTCTCCGCCCTAAGCCACGGCCAAACCCCACCCGCCCCTCAACCTGGGACTCCAAAGCTGGCCCTGCCCAGAACCCAATCACGGGGGAGGGAGGGGCCCCTAAGAGCATTTCGGGTTGAGCGCTCAGCTACTTCCGGCAGCTTTTCCGGCGCAAAGGCCTCTGGGTCTTGTAGGCAGCCGTTCCTCCTCTCAGGCCTGTTTCCCAGCAGGCTCTGCGGGTTGGGCGAGGTAAGTACTTCCGCGGTCAGGTAATGACGTTACGGGTAAACACGTCCTGTATCCGTGGCAGCAGCTGAGGCCGGCGGGCGAGGCACCGGTTGCCGCTGACCCGGGAGAGAACCGGGCTGCGGGAATCAGCCCGGGCGGCAGCGTGCCGCCGCTACGGGGTTGACAGGTAGGCAGGGACTGTGGGTCGGAGGACGCGGGCTGACCTGGGGCGAGTGAACCTGAGAGGCCGAAAGAAACGTGGGGATTCCGCGCGATTCTTTGCGAGCGGTGCGACGCCCACCTTGGACCTGGAGCTTTCCGCGTTGATGCTCGCAATGGTCTTGTGAGAAAACTGCAGCTCATATAAGTTCAAGGCGTTTACGTAGTGTGGACAGCCAGCTCCATCACCCAGGTCTTCCTGTGTGCACGGTGCCCCTTTCCCTCACCCCGCGGATGGCGCCTGCTCGCGGGGCCGGGAGTGGATCTAGGAGAGCCAGGGCGTGGAGAGAGTGTCGCTGCAGTTACCTTCAGGAGCTCAGTGCGGTTCTTGTGCCCGGTGCTCCTCAGATGCCCAGACACGCACGTGTGGTGGGAGTTGGGAGGAAATCTGACGGTCGGCTGGGAACCCTCTCCCTGCCCTCCTTCTCCGGTCCTATCCATCTCATTCAACTCTGCCCTCCGAACATACAGTTGGCGCTCAAGCCCGATACATGGGAATCTTGCTTGCCTCTTTCCTTCCCTCATCCCCAAACCCCTACATCCAGTCAGTCCTTTACCAAATGGCATCAACTTACGTGACATCGCAAACTGGAACACTTTTCTTCAGCTCCAAGCCTTGGTTACTCTAACAGCCTTCTCTGTTTCCGGTCATTCGTTCCACAGACATTTACTGAGTGCAGGTGCCCAGTATGTGCAGGCACTCTGCTAGATGCTAGGGTTACAGTGATGAACAAGGTAGTACACCTACTTACCTGCCCTACTGTTGTTCTTTCCAGTTCATTCTCCATCCTAGGTCAGAATGAACGTTCTAAAAGGGAGATATGACTGTGCTTCTTTACTGAGAACTGCTGGCTGCCCACTACCCTTATGATCAAATCCAAGCTCATGACTTTCAGAGCTCTCCATGAACCAGCTCTGGCCTTCCCATCTAGACTTAACCCTGTTCCACACTTCCCTTTGTTAACTGGGTTTTAACCACGCCAGCCTTTCGACTCTTGGCATACACTACATTTCTTTTCACCTCAGGATCTTCACACATGCTTTTCCTCCTGCCTGGAATGCCTCCTCCCTGCTGCACTTGGCAAACTTTTGGATATTCTTTAGGTCTCAGCTTGAGTGTCAAGTTTCCGGAAGCTTTTGTTGAGGGGCACCTCGCTGGCTCACTCAATTTAGCATCTGCCTCTGGCTCAGGTCATGATCCCAGGGTCCTGGGATTGAGCCCCATGTCGGGCTCCCTGCTCAGCGGGAAGCCTGCTTCTCCCTCTGCCTCTGACCCTCTGCCTGCTTGTCCTCTCTCTTTCTCTCTCAAAAAAATAAATAAAACCTTTAAAAATTGTTAAAAAAAAAAAAAGAAGCTTTTGTTGAGACATCCTCCCCCCATATGAATTATGTCCGCTTGCTGCAGCTTCATATAGCCCATGTGCATTTCCTCATACTGTCCTCACCACTTGTGATTGTTTACTGCCCAGAGATCAGAAATATTTCTGAATAAATGCATCCTCTCAGGGAAGGGAGTGGAAGTGGAAGCAGATATTTGATCCCTTAGGTTACTGGAGGCTTTCTAGAGCAGCTGGTCTGGGTCCTGTAGGTGTTAAATGCTTGGACTGTATGTGGAAATGTAACAGAACAGCAGGAAGACGAATCTTTTAAAAATATGGATTAAAAGGAAGCTCGGGATGATTAAAATGTTTCAAAAGGAAGATGCTAGCCTGGTTCCTTCAGTGGAGTACAGTAGGCCAAGGGCTCTGGGCCACAGTCATACACGGGCAGCCTACAGACTTGCATTAGTTGGCCCAGTGTTAGATGTGGCTTTTCCTTATTTGAATTTAAGACTTTTCTTTAAAAATCAGATTTTGGTGCTGCCTGGGTGGCTCAGTGGGCTAAAGCCTTTGCCTTTGGCTCAGGTCATGGTCCCAGGGTCCTGGGATCGAGCCCAGCATCGGGCTCTCAGCTCCGCAGGGAGCCTGCTTCCTCCTCTCTCTCTGCCGGCCTCTCTGCCTGCCTCTCTGCCTACTTGTGATCTTTGTCTGTCGAATAAATAAATAAAATCTTAAAAAAAAAAATCAGATTTGGCGGCACCTGCGTGGCTCAGTTGGTTAAGCATCTGCCTTCAGCTGGGGTCATGGTCCTGGGATCGAGTCCCACATTGGGCTCCTTACTCAGCAGGGAGCCTGCTTCTCTCTCTGCCTGCTCTACCAGTTCTGCCTGTAGCTCTCCGTGCTTCTGCTCTCTCTCTGACAAGTAAATAAATAAAAATCTTTTAAAAAATCTTAAAAAAGAAATCTTAAAAAGAAAATCTTAAAAATCTTAAATTTGGATTTTGGGCTGTCTTGAAAATGAGTTCTTGTGGCTGGGGGACTTAATTTTTTTTTTTTTTTAACTGTTGTTCCTCCTATGGTATACCTGCTCTGGGAAGTTACTCCCATTATCACAGCATTTGGGACAGATCTTCTCTAAGGAAGCCCAAAGGGAAACAGCTGGGGGAGGTGGGAGCAGAGGAATGGGCTGGTGCAGGGCCAGGTGGTGGCAGAGCCTTTGGAACACCTGGGGTTTGGGAATTGGTATGGCAGCCAATGGCTAGACCTAAGTAGCCTTGCTTCCCTATTTGGACAGGGTGTGTTTTTTTTTTAGTGTGTGTGTGTGTGCGCGTGCAGCGCGGGCGTCTGTTTGCCAGAACAACAGTGATTTTTCCGTGTGTCCTTCCCAGAATTGAGGCATCCTTTGGACCAGGAATGCAGGGTGGCCTGGGAAGGGAAAAGATCTCTCTGCTGATTCTCTTGCCTGCAGACAGAAACCCAGACTCCTGAGTTGGACACAGAGGGTCTTACTGATCTGGCCCCAGCTGACCTTTGCAGCTCCATTCTTGGTCCTTTCATCTTCTGGGTCTTCTGGCTGTTTCAGTGACTTCACATTCTTGTCCGTGCTGTTTTCTCCGCCCAGGAAGCCTTTCCCTAACCTCCTCACTTGCGTTCTTGCTGATGCTTCATTCCTTTTTGTGTTTTCTGCTAGAAAGAGATGGAACCAACTTTGGTCCAAGTTCAGGACAGCATGTCTGTGGCAGACATTGTGGGTAATATCTTTATTCCCAGCTTATTTTTTAACTCTCAGTTTTAAATCATGCAGATGTCCTCTTTTACTTGCTTTTGGTGTTATGCTAGGGCTGTGCTGGAAGAGCTTTTTCATGTCCTTGTGGGTACATAATTGGGGACAAATATACTTATGGCTTCTCACAACTTAGTTCGAATGTTACTCCCTCACCCTGTTAACTGCTCTGTTCTCCTGCAACACTTGCGTGATATTTCTGTAAAAGCACTTAACACAGTATACTTTCTCAGTTTCCATGTCTGTCTTCCTCCAGCTAAACTATGTGCTCCTCCAGGGCGGGCACCATGTCGCCCTCATCCTTGTACCCCCCGCATCTAGCAGTGTTGGCATGTAGTAGGCACTCAAGAAATGTGTGTTGAACGAACGATGCCTGTGACAAGCAACTGGACTTTATTCTTTCCTGACCCTTGCTCCTATGACACACCTCCCGGCTGCCACTAGCGCCCCTTCAGAGCAGAGCAGAGCTTCTCTAGGGAAGCCGGAAGGGAAACAGGTGAGGCTCAGAGAGGTGGAGGCAGAGGGAAGGGGAGCCTTTGGAGGAGCGTCTGGGGTTTTGGCACTGGTGTCTGGGGGCAGGAGTGGGGCTGGGCTGGAAGTGGGCATTTCCTTGGGTGGCTGGGAAGTGATCGGGGACTGAGGCTGCTTTCTTCACAGCTATGGCCAAGGATATCCTGGGGGAAGCTGGGCTGCACTTTGACGAGCTGAACAAGCTGCGCGTGTTGGACCCTGAGGTTACCCAGCAGACCATAGAGCTCAAGGAAGAATGCAAGGACTTTGTGGACAGTGAGTGTCATTTGGGGAGATGTGGTGCCACTCGGCTTTGTGTCAACTGTGCTCCGCCCCCACACCCCATGTAGCTGTCGTCCCTGCCAGAATGGGCCTAGGGGCTCCCTGGAAGTTGTGTCTGGCCTTTGTGAATTCCCACGTACCAGCGACCTTGTCTCCCTGCTCTCTAATGCTCTCAGGTAGTCAGACACAGAGCACTGATCAAGACAAATGGGGAGGGGCACCTGGGTGGCGCAGTGGGTTAAGCCTCTGCCTTCGGCTCAGGTCATGATCTCAGGGTCCTGGGATCAAGTCCCACATCAGGCTCTCTACTCAGGAGGGAGCCTGCTTCCTCCTCTCTCTGCCTGCCTCTCTTCCTACTTGTGAATTCTGTCAAATAAATAAATAAAATCTTAAAAAAAAAAAAAGACTAATAGTGAAATGGAGAGCGGCTATCCCAACCTTGATTTTTTTGCTCTCAGAAACCTTGGAACAGAACTAGGGCTTGAGGGTAGGAAAGAGTTAGGTACTCACGATTTGATTTCCTGAAAGTTTAACAGACTCACTGAGGTAATTTTTTAGCTAGTTATCCAGGACACCTGTCCTAGCCTGTTCTAGCAGGCAAGTAAGCCCAGTGGCTGTGAATACAGAGCAGCTCTTGCTAAAGCAGGGATTTCTGTGGTTGTTGAAGAGCAGGGATTTCTGAGCTTTCTAGGCTCTCCTTAGTCTCTACAGCGCTTGGCTGGTGAAAGGCAGCGTGGGCTTTGTGGCCAGTCTTCTCACTGCATGCTGTCCTTCCTCCCTGGGGTCTAGTTCACTCCTCGGTAGAATGAGGTCCTACCACACCCAAGGACGCTGAAAGAAGCAAATGAGAGATGAGGCCCTTAAATGTTTCGAGTTCTGTATTAGCTCTAGTCATGGTTGGCAAGGCCCTGCCCCCCTAACCACCATTAACTGACATCTAGTTCCTTATCTGGGGCTAGTCAGGAGGCTCTGTTCATGTCCTGAGTCAGTCCTTCCATGAATGTGGCCCTTTGTGCTTCCTGTCACTCCTGGGAAAGCAGGAGAGAGAGTGCGCGGAGGATGGGCACGTCAGGGTTCTCATACCTAAGGTTAATAGTCACTGGCTGGCTCATTTGGGACTCATAGTCCAGTGGGCCCTCGTCCAGCTCTGGGCACCTGGCCACCCTTCTCCTGGTTTAGACTAAGGGTAGAAGACTTTAGGTCAGCAGGCACCAAATTGTTTTGACACAATTTAGAAGGGGCAGTTAGCCATGCCCTCTTGCCATAAGGGAACACTGAGGGAGTGGGGATGCAGAGAAAATAAAATCTTTTTTTCTGTTCTTTCCCTGAAAGAAATTGGCCAGTTTCAGAAAATAGTTGGCGGTTTAATTGAGCTTGTTGACCAGCTTGCAAAAGAAGCAGAAAATGAGAAGATGAAGGTAAGATCAGCATGTCTTCCAAATCTTGGCCCATTCACTCTTCCTCTGCCATCTTGACTTCTTGGGGAGGAGGGTGTGGGCTTTTCTTTATTCAAAACAGGATTTTAGGGTGCCTGGGTGGCTCAGTGGGTTAAGCCGCTGCCTTCGGCTCAGGTCATGATCTCAGGGTCCTGGGATCGAGTCCCGCATCGGGCTCTCTGCTCAGCAGGGAGCCTGCTTCCTCCTCTCTCTCTCTGCCTGCCTCTCTGCCTACTTGTAATCTCTCTCTGTCAAATAAATAAATAAATCTTTAAAAAAAAAAAAAAAACAGGATTTTAGTAACGAGCACAGTTAACCTTCTGTTAAACTCTTACATGCCAGTACATTTTGTCATTCTTTCCTTTAACCATCATATCACCAAGATAGGTGGTTTTATGCTCATTTTATAAGTGAAGCAATGTGGGCATGCAGGGTGTCAAGGACTCATCAAATGGGCCGCTGACCACCTGTGTGCCAGAGTCGGGGATGCTCGTAGAACTGCTCCAGAACTGCTGTCTGGGTGTCGTCAGGCACTTGGGGTCATGCTGGTAGTCCTCCTCCTCATTTCTGAGGCTCTGGGGCTCAGCTGTCTTGCCAGCTGGACACTGAGATAGCCCCAGTGGCCCTTCCTTGGCTGAGGACTTAATGCTGAAGACAGTTTTAATGAAGCCATAACCTTCTTTGGTGATACTGTTTTTCTAGGCCATTGGTGCTCGGAACTTGCTCAAATCTATAGCAAAACAGAGAGAAGCCCAACAGCAGCAACTCCAAGCACTAATAGCAGAAAAGAAAATGCAGCTTGAAAGGTAAGAAGTTATGATGTAAAGCAAGTTCTTTACTTAATTGCAATTCTATTTTTCCTTCTCGAATGGTCACCTCTTATCCTTCTTCATCAGGGATAGTGTCTCACTTGTCTTCAAGGGATAGTGTCTTATTTGTCATCCTGATTTGAAGATTTAAAAAATAAAATTACAGGGGCACCTGGGTGGCTCAATAAAACATCTGCCTTAAGCTCAGGTCATGATTCTGGGGTCCTGGGATTGAGCCCACATCGGGAGTCTGCTTCTCCCTCCCACTGCTTGTATTCCCTCTCTTACTGTGTGTCTGTCAAATAAATAAAAGCTTTAAAAAAATAAAATTACATTTGCTGAAAGGAAAAAAAAATTTTTCTTTTAAGGATTTTGAGAGAGAGAGACGGCGAGAGAGGGAGCACAAACAGGGAGTAGGAGAGGGAGAAGCAGTTTCCCTGCCAAGCAGGGAGCCCGATGGGGGGCTCAATCCCAGGACCCTGGGAACATGACCTGAGCTGAAGGCAGATGATTTACTGAGCCACCCAGGTGCCCCAAGTAAATTTCTTAATACAAAACCACCTCTAATATTAAGAGCTTGAAAGCTCAGGTACCAAGTGTCCAGAGTCAGCTGGTTCTCCTAAAGGAAAACACTTCTTGGGGCTGGAGACTTCTCATGTGTGGCCCTGGGGTGGGCTTTGCCTCTTTGTTCTTTTTTTTTAAAAAACGATTTATTTATTTGAGAGAGAGAGAGAGATCACAAGCAGGCAGAGAGAGAGGGGGAAGCAGGCTCTCTGCTGAGGAGAGCCTGACGCGGGGCTCGATCCCAGGACCCCGAGACCCTGACCTAAGCCAAAGGCAGAGGCTTAACCCACTAAGCCACCCAGGCACCCCACTCTTTGTTCTTTCTTACCCTAACTTCTACATTGTATACTCACAGTATTTCTTGGCATCATTTAAATCATTTATCTTCTCTAGAAGAATTAAATGCATGGTTTATTTCATCCATTTTTAGGGCTTCTAACAATTTTGTTTTTCAGGTATCGGGTTGAATATGAAGCTCTGTGTAAAGTAGAAGCAGAACAAAATGAATTTATTGACCAATTTATTTTTCAGAAATGAACTGAAAATTTTATAGGAGGGCAAAAAAACAAACAAAATCCCAAAAAACCTCTATACTGTTCCAGTGACTTGACTAATGGCCCACGTATGTCCTGAGAGATGGTGTATAAGGAACACAGCATCTCTGAAGGCAGTAAACAAATCAGGGAGCTTGTCACAGATGTCCGTGTGCAGCTGCTGGTGAACACCCACGGCCATGGTGGTCCAGGCTCTTAACTCTTGGCATTCTTAACCTGACGTGAACAGTCTGTAAACTCGATTTTTTTTTTTTTTTTTTGTAATTTCACAAAGCTTTGGAAAGGAAGAGCAATAAATTATTGTTTTCAAATGCTTTGATCTCCCTCTTTTCCTGGTGCCCTTGAAGTGTACATTTAACACCTTGAGAGAACCCTGGACTCTCGCACCCCTCCCTCAGCCACGAAACAAATCAGGCAGTGGTCAGCAGGTGCCTTTATTTGGACCAGACACATGAGTCAGACAGTACTCCGAACAAGCCGACCAGCATGGCCTGTGAGCAAAACAGACAAAAAGAGGGAACCAGACAGGACCAGTTCTCATTTCCCATGTGTGTTCACAGGTATGTGTGTGTGTTTTGAGTTGACCTTGAGTATGATTTAGAGAAAGCAAGGAACCCAGTGAAGCAAGCTAGCATTTACACAATGGACATGTCATGCCTTGCTGCCCCTTTACTTAGAGAACAAGCCAGGAAGGATGACGAAACTCTCAGGAAATGTGCAGTTATCCAACAGGAAGCACACGACACATCAGGTGTGAGACACCAGACCTCAGAGGGAAGGGACTTAATTTCAGGTAGTCTGTAAAAACATAGAAGATTAAGGTTTGGAAAGAAGGAATCAGGGGATTAAAAAAAAAAAGTCTTTTCTGGGATGACCTGTTTAATACAGAAACAAAACACCTTCAAGCTGAATCCATTTCTGTAAGTCAGGCCAGAGCTGACCCTTGAGTAAAATTGAGTTCAGGCCTCTTGCAGAAACTTTCCCCCAACCAAGGGTGGAGGGGAAAAACAAACAAACAAACAAACAAACCATGATAGTTTTTAATGCATATTAAAGAGGCATAATTTCAAACTTAACAATGACCCCAGAAATCCCACTCTTCATTTTGCTGATAAAGGATATGCTGCAAAGAATCAGGAGTCAAGGGTTTTAATCACATGTGCACTGTGGGTCAGGGGAATCATGAACATGCCAAGCAGACCACGTTTCTTGGAAGTTTATCCGGGATCTGGTCTGTTCCTGCTCACAGTGGAACTCGGGGCCACGGGGAGGTATTTGGCACTGCTTCCCTGTAAGCCAGCCCACAACCTTCTGTCTGTGCTCAGCTGACTGGTCTGTTGGCGCCAGTGTCCTCAGAAGGCGAGGTTCTGATGTGGCTCCTGCCAGAGTCTTGCTCTTTGTGTGTTGCTGGTGTGTTTCAAATGCTACTGGAGACGGGTTCTGAGCAGTTTTCCTCATACCGGGCCCAACAGGAAAACCACACTGTGGGCTTCTCCCCCTGGGGCCAGTCGTTACAGCGGTCATTCATTTTTTCTTCCTTTTCTCCTCGTACTTGTAGTAGGGGCTCCGCAACATGAAAAGCAGAAGCATAAGAGGGATGAGAAAGTAGGGGGCATAGACAGAGATGAGGGTAAGTCTTTCGTGGAAAGTCTTAGGTCCTTGTCCTTTGAAACCACTGGCTTTGGAGAAATCATCAAATAGAAACGTTGAGAGGATTGGAATGAGCGTTGTCATGGTGTGAACGGAATAGATGATTGCAGGGGTGCGGATCCACCTGCGGCCTCCTGAAGTGGGGAGTGGGGGAGAGAAGCATTAGGTCTGCTCATGACCCTAGGGGGGACCCCCCATTTTTCTCCATGCCAGCTCGCTCCCTCCAGTTGAATCCTCCCCTCCCAGGGCAAACGAATGGAGGACTGGGGGTGCTCTAATGCCGCCTAGCGCCCGGAGCTGGGGCTCTAGCACAGGGACCGCCAGAGAACCAAGGGCGGGGGGTTCGAGTTGGATTCAGAACAACTCTGTGGCAGTAAAATGGACATTAACAGTTGACACGAGGCCAGGGGCGGGGCCTACCAACATAAGGAATTACATATAGGTGAGAAGACCAACAGCTTCTGCCAAGACACAGAGTTGGGGGGCTCCATTGGGAAAAAGGGTGTATGAGCTTAGTTACTATGTATATGAGTTCGGCCCCCGTCTTTATAAAAGCGTTAGTCCCAGGGGAACAGTGTAAGAATAAAGAAGAAGTGAAACTCTTCTGGGATGATGCTACTGCATAAAAGCCAGTCTGGTGCTATCCAAGTCAGAAACACAAAAGCCAATGATGAAAGGAAAATCTTGCAGGGGTAAAAACAAACAAACGAACAACCCCCCCACCCAAACAATAAAAAGGAACAAGTTCAATCTGCAAGCAGCCCCTGGTGCAGGAGAGGTTCCCAGCTAAGCACAGGCACAGGCCTGCACCCCAAGTAACGTCCTTTTATGTGACCTCTCCTGCCATCCCCACCCCACCCGAGGTCACCCTCACGGGGACTGCTCCCCTTTGCCAAAACACTTTCCCAAAAGATTTCTGGGACCTCATTTCAAAAATCAAAAATGGGATTTCCCCGCTAGTTACTGACCTCTCAAGAAGGCGTACGCCGCTACGGGAAAGAAAGGCAGCTGGAACACAAGCTCGCAAAACAGGAAGGACTTAAACCACGCTGGGGGGGCCTGAAGCAGAGGGTCTTTGAACTCCTTCATGTACCACTTCAGCAGGTTTGTCAGCTGAGGAAAGAGAAAGGTCACCGTGAGTACAGCTACCTGGTGGGATAGGCCGCAGCTCCATCCCACCGCAGCCCAGGTGGTCACTTCCGAACAACTCGCTAGATCCTCCGAGAAGCTTTGCTCAGTTCTTCCACGCCCTCTAGGCTACCCAGCATCTGTTCATGACTCCGTGACAACACACAGCCCGCTGTCATGAGCAATGGTGGTCGGCACACAGTAGGCGGAATGAGCACACAAAGGCAATGGATCTGTCAACAGTCTCCTTCCTGGTCAAGGACAGCTGTGGAAAGCATCCTACCATCCAGCCTGGAACAGGAGCGGCCGCACATCTGGCTCCAGGGCCCAGACCTCTTCAAACACAGAAATGAACTGAGTTTGCCTTTTGGGGTGGGTTGGGGGGTGTGGCGGGGACGGAAGAAGGGAGATCAATTTAACCCCTATGAAGATGCAATTTTAGACAATTCAATCCCTAAATCTCAAGCTCCTCATCATTCTTAACTACTGTAGTTCTGAAGAGTGTTCTTTTAGGGGACCAGGAGGGTATTTGTAGAACACACTGCCCAAACCACAAGCTACAGAGCTTCTAGGCTGTGTCACCGCCTGATGGTTAGCAGTCTGGGTTCCAGCTGGCTGCCCACCCCGCTAACCACTGTTAAATCAGAAACTGTGCATCCGTGAAGACACGGCTGCCAGCAGAGGAAGGAAGCAGGAAGGTTTGAGGTTGCCCATTTTGTGCCCTTTGTAAAGGCCCAAAGCCCAGGGCTCCCCACACCACACAGACTACTGAAGGTCTGTCGCATTTTACACCCTGTCTTGATACACCAGCCTCTAAAACCAAAAACGTTTCTTGATCTCATGATAAAGCAAAAAAACTTCCAGTGTCAGAATTCAGCCTGTAATGGAAAATCCAAAGATGTTTTTCCTGTTCATTTTTAATCAAAAGATAAAGGCTCACTATTGTGAAATAAAGGCCTCACTGCTGAAAGTAGCCTTTAAGCAAATATCCAGAAACAAACATTTTGTTAGCCTGACCTTACTTTCAGAAAGGCTGTGGCTCAATGACCAGTTTATCTACCAAGTGATACCGAATTCGTACTTGATTTGAAATCAAAATCTTACAGCAATACTCTTGGCTTCCTTCTGGGCACTTCTCAGGGTGGTAATGGGGTAGATAATACTCATAAAACTTAAGTCCCTCTCCTGGGCTCTGTTTCCTCATCAGTAGAACAAGCAACTTGGACCAAATATTTAAGGTCCTTTTTTGCTTTCTAGATTTTCTTTTCTTTTTTTAAAGATTTTATTTGACAGCAAGACAGGGAACACAAGCAGCAGGAGTGGGAGAGAGAGAAGCAGGCTTTCTTCTGTGCTTGGAGGCGGAGCTCAATCCCGGGACCCTGGAATCATGACCTGAGCCGAAGGCAGATGCAGGCGCCCTGCTTTCTAGATTTTCTTAAAAAAAATATTTAAGGGAATGACCTGCTCTGAAGATTTACCTTAAGATTTACCAGCCATTCTCTGATTTGTTTGAATTTCATTTTCTATTCAATTTGTATACAACCTCTCAGATCAACCTATTTCCTAAATCCAGACAGTTCTATATAGCCTGGTGATTTCTAAGGGCTGCAGGATGAGATTAGCAAAACTTAAAATAATCTAATCAGCCAGCTCTGGAAGTAAATCAATTAGGACCCAAGCACCTGCCCACAGTCACATAATAGCCACATGATGCCAGACCAAGGCCTGGATAAGGGCAGATGGAAGGCAATTCATTGGTCCTTGGCCGAGTGAAGAGCATGGGATGTGGGGGCTCAATTCCTGGCTCTGGGCAAAGTGCTTAATCTCACGGAATTTGTTTTCCAATTATAGTACTTAGCTCACTATTGGTAAGATGAAAGGACTTAATGTACATGGTCCTTAGAACAATGGCAAGCACACAGTAAATGTTACCATTACATAATTAAATGTAATTAACCCATATTCAGAGAAATTCAAGTTTAATCCTATTAAAATCCCAGCATGCAACTGTTGTTAGTAAGAATTATTCCTATTAGCTAAGACCCAAAAAAAGGTTTATACCTGACTCACATTTGACTCAACTTACCACTCTTACCCATTAAACTTTTCACCTGGCCTTTGCACAAGGATTTCTAAACCATGAGTTGCAAAGGTACTTCTCTACCTTAGAATGAGGGCATGAAGGTGTCTGGTTGGCTTAGTTGGTTAAGCGTCCTACTCAAGCGTCCTACTCTTGATTTCCGCTCGGGTCAGGATCTCAGGGTCATGCGATCCAGCCCCATTCTGGGCTCCTTGCTGGGCGTGGAGCCTGCTTAAGATTCTCTCCCTCTGCCTTTGCCCCTCCTCGATCATGCCCTCTCTCTCTCTTAAAAAGAAGAACGAGAGCACAGACTGATTTCACACATAGACACTCACCTTTTTAAAATTTGTTTTGAAGATTTTATTTATTTGACAGAGAGCACAGCAGGAGCAGGAGAAGCAGGCTTCTCATTGAGGGGCTCGACCCCAGGACCCTGGATCATGACCTGAGCTGAAGGCAGAAGCCTAACCAACTGAGCCACCCAGATGCTCCCCGTCTTTCCTTATTGTAGCAGAAGCAATGCTCCTCAGCTGCAAATGATATTACAAAATTCTTCCCCATCTTCTCCAAGTTCTAAGTCAAATGAAATCCTTACTGTTTCATAGTAAGAGTTTGTCCAATTGTTGATCTGTTCAAACCAAGGAAGGTATTTAATTGGCAAATTTTAGCCCAACCATTATGGGAGCTCTGCAAACTTTTTAGTGCTAGGGGAAAATTCCTTCTATGTAGGGAAGAAAAACACAACAGATGTTAAGATTTGGCACTTTTTCAAAGAGAACCTGAGAATAACTCAAGGATTTTATTATTTCCCCATAAAGAACCAACAAAACCTTCAAACTCTACTCCAAAGCAACAAGAGTGAAGAGACACAGCCTTTTAAAAATAGGATGCCCTCGTGTTGCTAACACCTTCAAATGGCATCAGACAGACAGACACACACACGCACAATTTGGCCAGATCCTGCTTGCAATGGCCCATGACCTTTTACAGTAAGTCAATATTATAAAGGTGAGAAAACTTTACCAAATCAAATATATAAGCTTAAATGGGGTCTTTATGACACTCCATGCATTTTCATTGTATTCAGTGAGTGGGGAGCAAGGACCTGGGGGAACAGCACATTCAGAAAAGATAAAGTCAGGAATACCTGGAGGAACAGAAGTACCCAGTCCTAAAGGGATTCACATTAAAGACTGAGCAGGCAGCCTGCCTGAGCTTTGCTGGCCACACAGGCTCTGCAAGCCACACACGAGGCTCTCCTTTCTTCCAGGCAACTAACAGCTGGTGCACAGCTGTGGAGGCCTTCTGAGAGTGCGACTGTGCGGCAGGTGGAATGACAGCCCCCAAAGATATCGCCGTCCTAATCCCCTAGAATCTCTGCACCTAACCTTTTTCGACAAGAAATTCTGCAGATGTGACTAAGTTAAGGGTCCTAAGACGGAGAGGCTAGCTATGCGGGCCAGCTGGTTGTCTCTGAATGTAATTGTATGCCTCCTTATAAATGTGGGGCAGAGGGAGCCCGAATTATAGAAAAGGCAGCAATGACAGAAGCAGAGATTGAAGGCGGTATGTCCGCAAGCCAGGGAACACTGGCAGCCACCACAACCTGGAAGAGGCAAGGAACAGATTCTCCAGTAAGATCTGCAAAGGAACCAGCCCAACAAGATGCATTTTGAACTCCTGAACTCCAACACCGTGAGCCAGTAAGTTGTTTCAAACCCCAGTGTTTCTGGTATTTTGTTACAGTGGCAAGAGGAAACTCACACCCCTGTATTGCTAGCTCACAAGCTCACTCAGCTCTCTCTTACTTGGCAGGTGAGGCTACACAGCTTCGACTTGCCCAAGATACCAAGGCAGCTCTTGAAAGAACCAGGTCCTCAGACTGCAATTCAATGTTTTACCAATCAATTCCTATAGTTTTCTCAAGAAAAGGTAGGTCAGAAGTCTTCCCTGTTATGCTTGGGATCTAGAAGCAAACAAAAGGGCTATGGAGTGGGGTACACTGTTGAGCAGTGGCCTTTCTGGGAAGGTCAGACCCTTAGAAAAGTTAACGGAAGCTACAGACTCTGCTCCCAGAAAAATACAAGGCACAATTTGCATACCCCGTAAGGGGTTCCTGGACCTAAAGTTAAGGACAGAGAAAAAACATCTAAAGACATAGAGAGGCAAAATCAAATGCTTAGGTAGACGAGTCAGTCTTGCTCACAGTTCTGCAGACAATCTGGAGAAGCACAGAACTGAGGACACGAATTTCATGGTAGGTTACGGGGGCCAGACATAAAAAAGACCAGAGAAAATAAAACGGTTGCCCTGAAGGAATGACAAGCATTAAAGCAATGTTTTGGGTAAAGAATACTCAACAACCAGAGAATGGGGCTTTTCGCCCTGATTTCTACTCAGGTGATCATTCTTACTGGAACCTAATGACAAGGGCTGATTTGAGAAGGTGTCCTTAATTTACTTAGGAGCTTTTGAAGTTGCTGGATCCTCATCCTGAAGCATGCCCTTTCTACGGGTCTAATTCCACTTGCAATCTCTCTTTGTGATTAGACGGTATTTTAGGGCTCTTTCAAAGAATACACAGATCCAGCACGTGATTGAGACACTGGTTTCACCCAGGCTACTTCCCTCAAATACCACTGACCAGAGATGGGGGGTGAGGACCTTACAGACCCAAGGGAGGAGGGTCTTCAAAAGGACCAAAGTGTCGGCACCAAGCAGCTTGGGGTAAGGGTCTGGGGCAAGGAAAATCCCAAGCAAGACGTCGAGTTGACCGGTAAGAAGGGGCCGGGGCAGTGTAAGGGTCTAAGAGGGCGGGAGGGAAAGGGGGAGCAGAACCAGAACCCGGGGTGCGGGGGGGCTCCGGCGGAGGAGGGGAGCTCTTGGGGACGCCAGCGTACCACCACAGCGCGCGCAGGGGCCCCAACCTCGAAGACTGGCGGACAGGACTAACTGTCGCCCTCACCTCGACCGGGTAGAGTTCGCGCGGCAGCACCACCTGCAGGTCCAGCAGCAGAGTGATGGGGACGTGAAAGAGGAAGTAGAGGCCCAGTAGCCACTCCAGGCCGCGCCGGGCGCCCAGAGCCCCCATCATCCGTTGGTTACGCGGGGTAGGAGCCGAGAGCGCGCTCGCCTGTACAGCCGACGTGGGAAGAGGGCCCCCGCCCGCACAGCGTCCCAGGACTCCGCGCCCCCGCCGCCCGCTCCGCCCCCTCGAGGGCTACGCCGGCCACTCTCATTGGCTGGCTGCGAAGCCGCGGCGGGAGCGGCGCTCGCCTCAGAGCGCGCCCATTGGCTCGTCCGTGTATAGCGTGTCGAGGCGGTGCCCCGCAGACCATTTCTATTGGCCTCCGGGGGCGCCGCGTGGGACGGGGGCGGGGCCCCTGGCCCGCCGCGTGGGCTGGCGGGCTGGCGCGGGGCGCGCTGGGGCCTGCCGCCGGCTGGGCGTCTAGCCGCCGACTCCCGGGCGCGCTGTGGTCCCTTAAGCTCCGTACTCCGCTCACTGACTGCAAACCTATAATGCTGACTGAGCGGCTCCCGTGGGCCGGTCCACGGGCGCTGGTGGAGGTGAGCTCCCGGTGCAGCGGAGGTGCCGCAGAGCAGGCGGGCCTCACAGTGCGTGGTGATCCGCGCGGTGGCTCGCCATTCACGGGCCAGGGCACACCGGCAAGATCTCTGTCCCTCCGGAATCGAGGGAGCCCCGGGGCTTTTCGAAAAGTTGCCTAGAAGGCAGCCAGCCTCACCTAAGCAAGAAGCACAGGGTTGTAGTAAGAGGATGGACAGGTGTTGGTGACTGGCTGTGAAGAACGAGGGACGGTTTATTCACTCAGCAAATATTGGTCTTTAACTCTGCTGGGCCCAGCCATTCACTGAGGAGTGGGACACAGGAGGAGTTGAAGAGAAAGTAATCTGTTTCTGGCTGTGTTGCCCATGAACATCTGCAGCCTCTGAGTGGAGAAGTGTAGGAAGCAGCTGGATAAGCGTGTCTGGAGATGTCGATCTATGTGGCAGAGCGGTTGATGGGAGTCGAGGTGTTGACAGCAGAGGGCCCCTAAGAGGTCTTGGAGAAGCCCCAGCCTCAGGGTTGGTGTGAGGAGGGGGCTGAGACACAGGTGCACACAGGAGTGTGATGTCACAGAAACGGGCGTGTGGGGGGTGCGGTGGGGGAGGTTAGCTGCGTCAGAACAACACTGAATGTCCCCCTCTTGTGAGAGCACTTGTGGTGTGGTGGACGTGGGCGGCCCAGCTGACAACAGGGCCGGGAGTGTAGACCTCTGATTAGGAGGAGAGGAGAGAGATGGGGCAGTAGCTTGAGGGAGATGTGCCCAGAGAGGGTTTACTTATTTCTCAGAGGAGAGAGACTGGAACACTTGGACTTGTTTAGATGCTGTTTGAAGTTTCTGGGTCATGGGGAGAGGTTGTCCATATAGGAGGAATGGAGCAGGAAATGTGGCTCAAGGAGCCTCATCAAGGAGCCAATCAGCCTCCAAGGAGCTGGAGAGAATGGAAGAGAATGGAAGGATTAAGGTTAGGTCAGAGGAGCTCTGTGTCCCCCGGCAGGCCCCTGGGGATTGGGACAGAGACACTGGTGGCAGTGTAGAGGGCCCCACTGAGGTGGGTGGCCATTGATCCGGGGGCCTGATCTAGGTTTTGTGCTTTTCTCCACTGTGGGGTCTGCTCAGCAAAAAAGACTGTTGACTTATCCAGGGTTGGGGTTCAGAAAGACAGTGGTGATTTTGAAACATTGGGCGAGAGGGCAGTTGAAGAGACTGTGTGCTTCAGGCTGCATAGGGAAGAGGCCTTGGGGGGTCAGGGGGGCTGGCCGCCTGGGAAAGCGTGGAAAACGGAATGGACGTGAGGCCGAGGACACAGTGTTGGTGTGGTGAGAGTCACTGGATGGATGGGGTGGAAGGCGGAGAGGTTAGGGCAAGGGGGCGCAATGTCACAAGGTCAGAATTCCTGGTGTCAGAAGAGATTCTGTGTAGGGGAAGGTGTGGCTGAAATGGAGAGGAGGGGAGAGGTGTTTGGAGATGGGGTCAAGGGACGGAGAGCCAGGGTGTGGGATTGATGGAAGGTGAAGACCTCCTTCCATGGTGGTAGCAGCTGGGTGGAGAGAAGGCTGTGAGCTTGTTGCCAAGGTAGAGTAAGGGGGAGTAACCAGGAGAGGGTGGGCATGGGCTGGGGCATGGCTTAAACCTCAGAGATTGGAGGGGAAATGGTGTGCTTTGGAGTGGGGGGGTGAGCCTCCGCTGGCAAGGGCCGTGGGGAAGCCAGGTGTCCGTTCCCAGCAGGTAAAGGCTGAGGGTGGGGAGGGCTTTGGGCTGTGGAGAGGAGGGGGCTGTTCACTAGGGAGGACAGCAGGACAGAGCCAGGTGGAAGGAGAGAGCACAGCAGGGGAGGGATGTGAAGCTTCCTTCAGGTGTGGTGTGCAAGGGATCAAGGGCACTGATGGCCGAACGAGGCCAGAACACAGAGTTCTGGCCACCCAGGGCTGTCAGGTGCAGGTGGGTGGCAGGTGGGTGGCAGGTGGGCAGCACACAGCCTACTCCTGTGGGGCCTGGCAGCAGGCTGCCCTGGCTATCCACCCCCAGCAGTGGCTTTCAGGACAAGGCAGCCTCCTGAGTGTTGATTTAGAAATGCTTGCTGGGGGGCGGGGGAGGGCATGTGGGGACCTGAAGCTGGGATTTGCCTGGGGAATGTATAAGTGGACAGCTGCTAATGTGACTGTTCTTCAGCAAACCTCGCACCCGGCCAAGTTTGTTATCTGTAGATAAAGACTTTCAAGGCCCAGCACTTTCCCTGCAAGGCTTTAATATCCCCCCAAAATCTCTCTGCAGCTGTTGCCTTATGTTTGAAATTCCTTTGGTGGGGGAAGTGTACAGTTGAGGTCAGATAAGTGGTAGAAGGCAAATGGCCCTGGGGAGAAGGAAGGTGGGAGGACGGGGCGGGGGGGGGGGTGCCCAACCGCAGAGCCCCCCCACCCCCCAAGCAAGGGCAAAGTGAGAGACTGACTTTAAAAAAGTGTGTGTTGGGGGGGCGGCTCTGAGCAGTTTCCTTGTCTTTCTGAGTCAGATGAGGCAATGTTTAGCACCTTTTGAAAATTATTTGTATTGTGATGAGACAATCCCCTTTGGCCCAGTGGTAACTGGAAACAGAACCCCAGCTGAGAGGGGCTCAGAGGAGGGACATGCCACTTTCCTGTTTGGCAGCAACTGTAGAGTTCTTTCCTCTGCTTTCTTTCACTTTTTTCTCTCCTTAGAATGTGCCCACACTTCTCGCAGCAGCACCCCCCCCCCCATCCCTGCATATCTGAAGGCACAAAGCCCTTCTCCCCTGCTGGTCTCTGTTTGATGGCACTGCTGGCGTCTCACCCTGGGCAGTGCTCTCTGTTCCTCTCACTCTGAGCCACACTGATCTGGGTCTCCACACCCCTTTCCTGCTAGACTGTGCACTAACACAAAGCTGGAGTCATTGTCGAGTGAGCTGTGTATGAAAGGCTCCTCTGTCGCGAGGAGACTGCCACCTGCTAATGGAAAATGCAAAGACCTAGAAAGCCGCTCTAGGATCAGCAGGTGGCTTCCTATCTCAAAGCTGAAACATTGTACGTTCATTAACAAAAGCTAAGATTCTGTTGGTGCTGGAGGTATAGCAAGGGGGCTGTGGGAGGGGTAGATTCAGAATGATCTCTCTTGAGATCTGTGGGTTTCCTGAAGACAGGAGGCAGCTGGCCAGCTGTTTTGAGTGATTACCCCTTTTCATGTCTAAGAACCCGTGAACTTAGACCGAGGGGCAGAGCAGGTGGAGGTTAATTTTCAAAGACTTTGTTTAAAATTTGGATATTTTGTTGTTCATAGATGTTTATGCATTACTTTTTATTTTTTAAAAAATATTGCATTAAGATATTATTAATTCTGATTACTGAGTTTTTGGTACCCACCTAAGTTTGGTGCATTGGGGAATATCTCTCTCAACCCATCACCCCTTCCCAGCTCTGGCTGTAAGGAGGGAGTGCAGCTAAGTTTGGGGAAGAAGAGTCAGATTACTGGGTCTGGAAGGCTAAGAGCCGGTTAGGTTTGATGTCAGGACAAGAAACAGTGGGAGATCTTGAGCAAGGCAAATTGGGATGACAATCCTGTTTTAGGAAGATTCACCTGGCCCTAAAGCACAAGGTGACCTGATGTGTGGAAGAGGGCTGGGAGCAACATCCTGGATTTTCCAGAAGCCTACTGTTAAAAAAGGAAAGAGTTGGAGGTATTAGGGTCAGGCTTTTTTCCCCAAGATAGATGTGTTTCAAATACATTTGGTGGTGGATTTAAGGGGCCCATTGAATGGGAAAGTTAACATTTCTCATTTATCAAGTGCCTACTGTATACTAGAGCAGGGATTGGCAAACTTTTACTCTAAATGGCCAGACAATAAATATTTTAGGCTTTGTGGGCCATGCCATTTGTTATGTGAACGCAACTATTGAAAATGTGTATATGAGCAAATGTGGCCATGTTCCAACAAAACTTTATTTACAAAAACAGGCACTGGGTCTGATTTGACCTGTGGTGGTTGTAATTTACTGATTCCTGCTCTAAGGCATTGTCATCTTCATGGTCAAGGCCAGGTGGCCATGGGTTCTAGTTAGTAGAGAAAGAAAGCATGGAGGGAGTATATCCATCATCTCGTGTTGGTGGTATAGTGGTTAGCATAGCTGTCTTCCATCATCTTAAGGCCTACCTGAAGTGGCACACATCCCTTCCAATGACATTCCATTGGAGAGAATTTAGATGTGCCCATGTATTGCCACCAGGAGCTTGGGAATGTAGTCTAGTCTTGTGCCAGGGAAGGAGAGATTTCAGTGGTCCATGAACAGTGTTTGCCACAGCTTCCTTTGGGGCAGTTTCAGAACCATCCTGGAAGGTAGGTTCATAATCCCAGAGAAATTTTGATGAGTCCTTCACTATATGGCTGGGTCTGTTTGGGGTCTAAAGGAAAGTCAAGTATAGAATGAATGGGAAAATTAGGAAAGCACGATTTCCCAAACACTAGCATAATAAATAATTGGGCAAAGATCATCAGTAAATGGCCCTGGGTGAGTTGGTTGAGGAATGATGTGGTCTCTAAGTACCTTTCCATCGATTACTTATTAATTACAAAAGGAAAGGGTACTTTTACAGTGGAGGGATCTGGCAACCACAACCCAATCAAATGATCAAACTTTAGTGTCACCCAAGATGGGACAAACGTTTGTGCCTCCTGACTTGAATGGGAAGTATACCACATCAGCTTTGTAAGTCTTTCCAGAATTGTTTAACCTGAATTGAATCATGAGGAAACAATCAGAAAACCCCAAATCTTTATAGGACATTCTACATGACAGTTGGCTTTGTACCTTCATAAATGCCAGATGCCATGAAAGAAAAGGCAGAAAGCCTCGCCTATTAAAAGATGCTCAAAAGACATGACCACCAAATGCAAGACATGATCCTGGGCTAGATCCTGAATTGGTGGTGGGAGTGGGGGGAACACAGCTATAAATAAAATTTTGAGGGGAATTAGAGAAATTGGATATGTCCTGGATATTAGGTAAAATACTAATTGTTAAATTTCTTAGGTCTGATAGAATTACAGTTATTTAGGATAATGCCCTTGTTTTTTGGGGGACACATTAGGGACTTCATTAGTTTCACAGTGTTTCAGCAAAAATTTAAAAAAGTACATATATTTGTATACATAAATAGACACATACACATATTTATGTATAGACTAATAAAGCAAATGTGGCAAATGTTTAAAACAGGTGAATCTAGGTGAAGGGTATTTGGTTTTCATCATATAATTGACCTGTGAACAAGGTGGAGTTAGGAGTGCTGACTTCCCCAGGCAGTGGGAAATCTGTGTAACTTTTGACTCCCCAAAACTTAATAAGGTGCTTTTGACTGAAAGCCTTACAGATAACATATTTTGTTATATGTATTATATACTATATTCTTACAATAAAGTAAGCTAGAGAAAAGAAAATGTTAAGAAAATCCTAAGGAACATATATTAATAATATTGTACTATAATCTACATATAAGTGGACTTACACAGCTCAAACCTGTTGTTCAAGGGCCAACTGTACCGTTTCTTTCTACTTTTTAATAGGTTTGACATCTTTGAAAATAAAAAGTTCTTGGCAGGATAGAGAGTGGTGCCTGACTGCCCCCCAAAATGAAAAAAAAAAAAAAAAAACCCACACACAAAAAAACCTGGCACCCAGATGGTTCAGTTGATTAAGCATCTGCGTTCAGCTCAGGTCATGATCCTGGGGTTCCAGGATCGAGCCCTGCATCAGGCTCCCTGCTCAGGGAGTCTGCTTCTCCCTCTGCCCCTCACCCCACTCACGCTCTTTGTCTGTCTCTCTCTCAAATAAATAAAATCTAAAAAAACAAAAACAAAAAAAAGATTTCTTTGAGGTATATGGGTGGCTCAGTGTTAGGTGTTTGTTTGACTTTTGATCTCAGCTCAAGTCTTGATTTCAGAGTTGATTGATTTCAGAATTCAAGCCCCGTGCTGGGCTCCATGCTGGGTGTGGAGTCTATTTAAAAAAAAAAAAAATTACTTATTAAATTAAATGGCATCATCATTTCTTTCTTTCTTCCTTTCTTTTTTTTTTTTTTTTACATAACTAGAAACTTTTCATTATTTTGTTTTACCCTCCGGGGGTGGGGGAAGTCAGAAAATCTTTTTTTTTTTTAAGATTCTCTTTATTTATTTACAGACAAAGATCACAAGTAGGCAGAGAGGCAGGCAGAGAGAGAGAGAGAGGAGGAAGCAGGCTCCCCACTGAGCAGAGAGCCCGACGGGGAGCTCCATCCCAGGATTCTGGGATCATGACCTGAGCCGAAGGCAGAGGCTTTAACCCACTGAGCCACCCAGGCACCCCAGGAGTCAGAAAACCTTTATATAAAATTTTTGGATTACAGTGTTTTTCCAGAGAATGTTAAACTTTATTATAAAATCGTAAGGGGAATATATAAAGTCATTATTAGAACTTATCAATGAGTTCAGCCAGTTTGGGATAAGTATCAATATGCAAAAATCAATTGTATCTTTATATATTAGTAATGAGTAATCTGAAAATGAAATGAAAATTCCATAAAAAATAACTACTTGTAGGGGCGCCTGGGTGGCTCAGTGGGTTAAGCCGCTGCCTTCGGCTCAGGTCATGATCTCAGGGTCCTGGGATTGAGCCCCACATCAGGCTCTCTGCTCAGCAGGGAGCCTGCTTCCCTTCCTCTCTCTCTGCCTGCCTCTCTGCCTACTTGTGATCTCTCGCTGTCAAATAAATAAATAAAATCTTAAAAAAAAAAAAAAACTACTTGTAAATAAATTTAACAAAGAAAGTACAAGACTCCTACATGGAAAATTACAAAACCTTGAAGGAACTGAAAGAAGAGCAAAATAAATGGATGGACATCCCATGTTCATGGATTAGAAGATTTAATATGGTTAACATGACCAATTTCCCAAACTGATCTATAGGTTCAGGGCAATCCTTATCAAAATCTCAGCTGGCCTCTGCAGAAATTAACAGGCTGATTCTAAAATTCATATGGAAATGCAAGGAGCTCAGAAGAGCCAAAATAGTCTTGAAAAAGAATAGAATTGGAGGACCCACACTTCCTGACTTCAAAACTTACTGTAAAGCTACAAAAATCAAGACTGATATCTAGATCTGTAAAATAGAACTGAGAGTCCAGAAGTGAACCCTCAAATTTATAATTGATTTATTTTATATTCTTAAAATGATTTTCTGACTTAGAAAAGAGACAATAATTAAACATCTTTCTATTTCTGGGACAGCACTGCTATACAGTTCAGTGGCATTATTTTCACATTTTTTTTTTTTAAAGATTTATTTATTTGAGAGACAGAGATCACAAGTAGGCAGAGAGGCAGGCAGAGTGAGAGGAGGAAGCAGGCTCTCTGCTCAGCAGAGAGCCTGATGCGGGGCTCGATCCCAGGACCCTGGGATCATGACCTGAGCCGAAGGCAGAGGCTTTAACCCACTGAGCCACCCAGGCACCCCTATTTTCACATTTTTATGCAGCCAGCACCACTATACATTTCTAGAACTTTTTCATCATTTGAAACTGAGGTTTCATACCTATGAAACGTTTGCTCTCCATTCCCCACCCACTCCTCCCTCCTCCCTTCTCCCTGGGACTACTATACTACCTTCTGTGAATTCTAGATACCTCATATGAGAAGAATTATACAATATTTCTTCTTTTGTGTCTGGTTTATTTCTTTTTTTTTTTTTTTTTAAAGATTTTATTTATTTATTTGACAGAGAGAGATCACAGTAGGTAGAGAGGCAGGCAGAGAGAGGGGAAGGGAAGGAAGCAGGCCCCTGCTGAGCAGAGAGCCCGATGCGGGACTCGATCCCAGGACCCTGAGATCATGACCTGAGCCGAAGGCAGCGGCTTAACCCACTGAGCCACCCAGGCGCCCTGTGTCTGGTTTATTTCATGTAGCATAATGTGCTCTAGTCTCATCCATGTATCAGGTATTCAGCATTTCCTTCCTTTTAAAGCCTGAATAATATTACATGGTATGTATGTATGTGTGTGTACATAGGTGTGTGTGTATGACATTTTATCCATTCATCCATGAATGGGCATTTGGGCTGTTCCCACCTTTGACCTATTGTGAATTAGTGCTATGAACACTGGTGTCTAAATATCTGTTTAAATCCCTGCTTTCAATTCTTTAATGTATATACCCAGAAATGGGATTGCTGGATCAAAAATTAATTCTAACTTTAGGAACCACCACCACACTTTTCCATCGCAGCTATGCCATTTCACACTCCCATCAGCCATGCACAAGGGTTCCAATTCCTCACATTCTTGCCAACACTTGTACAATATTTTTTGATAATTTTTAAATCTTTTGCCTATTTTTGTCAGCACTTGGTAGCTGCAGATTCCAGCTAATTCTAATTATGGAAAAAATGACTACCATATGAACTGATTGGAAAGTCCTTATTGGCAAACCAAGCAGTCAAAATAGATTTAATTTCTGTTAGAAAAAGTCTGGCTTCATTTTATACATGTTTCCATTAAAAACAAAAAAACAAAAAAACAAAACAAAACAAAAAAACAAAAACCAACCCAAAACGCTCTCACTTCTGAATCTTAAGACAGAGCTGTGGTGTGAATTTGTTGCCTGAGTGAAGTCAAATTCTGCCAGTCTCAATATTTCTTACTAATGCTCTTTCCTTCCAAGAGGTTATCTTTCAGGATTGACGTATTATTTGACAGCAGTGAGATGAAGGGTGGGGGCTTTATAAACAAAAACTTTCATATTGTCTCTTCTACTTAACAACCAGGCTTTTTACACATAGGGCCATTGCGCCACAGTAATAATTACAGTGTAAGAAGTCTGTCTGTCTTTTGTGAAGCAGGAGAATGGTGATTGTGAAGGGGGAGGTGGAGGACACCCTGGAGAACTATGGCAGGAACATACTGAAGCTGATTTATTTATTTATTTAAAATATTTATTTGACAGAGATCACAAGTAGGCAGAGAGGCAGGCAGAGAGAGGAAGGGAAGCAGGCTCCCTGCTGAGCAGAGAGCCCAATGTGGGGCTCGA
Organism: Mustela nivalis; assembly: GCF_964662115.1. Lineage (NCBI taxonomy): Eukaryota > Metazoa > Chordata > Mammalia > Carnivora > Mustelidae > Mustela > Mustela nivalis. The sequence goes on from NC_139036.1 coordinate 21,164,555, forward strand.
TCCCAGGACCCTGGGACCATGACCTGAGCTGAAGGCAGAGGCTTAACCCATTGAGCCACCCAGGTGCTCCCTGAAGCTGATTTAAAAATAGATGTGCCTCTGCCCCTCCCAGAGTCTTCATTTCTTTCCACAGGTATGTGTATTCCCGTTCAGAGAATCTTGGTCTGATTTTATCCCCTTTGCAACGAGACGTTATTATTCCTCTATGCAACCTGCATTCTTTAGTTTTCCTACATGTTCACTGGATTCTTTGTTCACCTTTCTTGCATTGGAGATCTGCTTAGTTATTCTTTTTCTTCTTCTTGAAGTACATCCTTCGGTGCTAATCTATTCATAGTAAACGGAATCCGCGTTCTGAATATATCTTTAAGTCTCTGCACTAAATGACAGTTTATAATTTTAGGTGAACATTTATTTCTTCTCAAAACTTTTTATCATTCTGTTGTCTTCCAGCTTTACTTGCTGCTGTTGAGAAGTCAAGTTCTCAATGTTTTTCTTTTTAGGCAATTTTTCTTTGTCACATTTAAGACCGCTTTGTCATCCTGCAGCCCCCCTAGAACACTGTCATCTGTGTGTTCTCATGATCTGTGTGCTCCCTAAATCCAATGATTCCCTACTATGATGAGATCTAGAAAAATTTCAGCTGTTATTTAGTTTTGCTTCTCTTGTGTTATCTTCGGAACTCCCATTTTATATAGATTCAATCTTTTTCACCCTATCCCCCAAGTCTCTTAACGTCTTTTATTATTTCCTGTGCATATTTGTGTTTCTGCTGTACACTAGGTAATGTATTCTTGGTAATCTTTTACAGGTTTTAGGGTTTAAAAAAAAAATTTTTTTTTTTTTTAAAGATTTTATTTATTTGACAGATAGCATGAGGAAGCAGAGAAGCAAGTGGTGGGGAGATGCAGGCTCCCTGCTGAGCAGAGAGCCCAATGCGGGGCTCCATCCCAAGACCCTGAGATCATGACCTAAGCTGAAGGCAGAGGCTTTAACCCACTGAGCCACCCAAGCAGCCCATCTTTGCTGTACTTAAAAAGACATATGAACACAACTGGTTGCAAAACCCAGCTTCACCTGATTCTTGATAGTTAGCTGAGAACATGGGTATTAAAGATATGGTCATTCCCTTGGCCTTTATTTGCCATATGCGTGATGATGTGTGTGAAGTCATGTTAATTTTTAAGGCTCTTGAATTTTGGGAAACATAATGGAATGAAAAACGGTACAGAAATGAGTGGAAATGGCCACATCTGAAATTGTCAAGTGAGAGTTTATATAACAAATGTGTTTAGGGAGACGAAATGGGTAAAAAAAAAAAAAAAAGTGGCTTGAATACTTTTAAAGAAAATCTGCTAATGAAATAAAAATAATTTAAAGGACGGATACTAAAACTGGGTAAGTTGGTTCTACCCTGAATTATTTGTCCTCATGGAAAACAATGTCATGACAAAGGATAAAAACATGGATAAGGGGTAATTAGTTCAAGTTATTCATTGTTTACTTTCGTAATAAAAAAGTGGTTCAAATTAAAAGCCTCGGCTCTGTGTGTGTTCATGTGGAACAATCTCTACATATATCACATGGAAAAAAGCAAGAGGCAAGAGAGTGTACAGATTATGATATCATTCTATAAAAATACATAAGCTTGATTATGCAGAGTATCTCTGGAATGATCCACAGAAACTGGAAACAGTGGTTTGACTTCAGGGAGAATGATTCCCTTTTCACTGTCCCTTTGTAGGTTGTACCATGTGAATGTAATACTAACACACACACACATACACACATGCAACCACTATCATTTTTAAAAGGATCCCACAATATTGTCTGTACGAGATTTTTTTTTTATTGGATAAGGATTCTCAAAGACTCTAAAGCTATTAATTCTTAAAAACTATGATAGCTGCTGCAATTAAGAACTGGATGAAGTTGGCTATGAGGATGATGAGCTCTGAAAACCAGTGTTTTATCCAAATAAAAGTTAAAATAGGGTGCCTGGATGGTTCAGTCCATTAAGCATCTACCTTTGGCTCAGGTCATGATCCTGGGGTCCTGGGATCGAGTATCCCATTGGGCTCCCTGCTCTGCGGGGGAGCCTGCTTCTCCCTCTGCCTCTCTCTCATGAATACATTAAAATAAGTAAATAAAATGAACCCATCTTTCTTTAGAGATCTTTTTTTTTAAAAGATTTTATGTATTTATTTGACAGAGAGAGAGAGAGATCACAAGTAGGCAGAGAGGCAGGCAGAGAGAGAGGGGAAAGCAGGCTCCCTGCTGAGCAGAGAGCCTGATGCGGGGCTTGATGCCAGGACCTGAGATCATGACCTGAGCCGAAGGCAGGGGCTTAACCCACTGAGCCACCCAGGCACCCTAGAGATCTTTGGTATTTCCCTGACACATGAGGAAACTGACCACTGGATTGCAGACCTCTGAAATCTGCTACCTGCTACCTAATATAGAAGCTGACCTCTTAGCAAAAAAGGTCTACTTGTTAAAAGTTCTATGAACAGCAATTTACCACTTCTTTCCAAGATTCTGGGCATTGTTCATTTACTAATAAGGTTACTTAAAAATGTAGGGAAAATAACTATACACCAACAAAACTGGGCGACCTAAAAAAAAATGTTAAGTTCTAGAAACAGGGACACCTGGGTGGCTCAGTTAGTTAAGCACCTGCCTTTGATTGAGGTCATGATTCCAGGGTCTTGGGATTGAGTCCCCCATATGGGTCCTTGCTAAGCAGGGAGGCTGCTTCTCCCTCTCCCTCTGCCTGCCACTCCCCCTGCTTGAGCTCTCTCTCTCTCTCTCTGACAAATATACAAAATCTTTTTTTTTTTTTTTTTAAAGATTTTATTTATTTATTTGAAAGACGGAGATCACAAGTAGGCAGAGAGGCAGGCAGAGAGAGAGAGAGAGAGAGAGGGAAGCAGGCTTCCTGCGGAGCAGGGAGCCCGATGCGGGGCTCGATCCCAGGACCCTGAGATCATGACCCGAGCCAAAGGCAGCAGCCCAAACCACTGAGCCACCCAGGCGCCCCACAAATATATAAAATCTTAAAAAAAAAAAATTCCTAGTGGGTTGCTGGAGGGAAGGGAAGTGGAGGGATGGGGTAACTGGGTGATGGATATTAGGAGGGCATGTGATATAATGAGCACTGGGTATTATATAAGACTGATGAATCACTGACCTCTATCTCTGAAACAAATAATACATTATATGTTAATTTAAAAAATTCTTAGAAACATACAATCTTTCAAGATTGTATCATAAACAAATAGAAAATGTGAATAGACAGATTAACAGTAAGGAGGATGGAGCAGTAATGAAAAATCTCCCAAGAAACAAAGTCTAGGACCAGACAGCTTTACTGGAGAATTCTGCCACACACTCAGAAATTTAATACTGATCTTTCTCAAATTCTTTGAAAAAAACTAAAGAGAAGGAAAAGCTTCTAAACACATTTTACAAGGCCAGCATTACCCTTATACCAAAACCAGAGGACATCACAAAAAAAAATTACAGACCAATATTCTTCATGAACATAGATGCAAAAATCCTCAACAAAATATTAGCAATCCAAGTCCAAAATACATTAAAAGGATCATATGCCATAATCAAGTGAGATGCAAGAATAGTTCGACAATGAACAATGGTCCAACACCTGCAAATCAATCAATGTGATATCCCACATTAACAAAAGACAAACCGTATGATCATCTTAATAGATGCCGAAATAGCATTTGACAAAATTCAACATCCATTTATAATTACAAACTCAACAAAGTGGGTACAGAGGGAACATACCTCATAAGTGTCATATATGAGAATCCTATATATAGCTAACATCATACTCAATGGTGAAAAACTGAAAACTCCTTTTCTAAAATCAGGAACAAGACCAGGATGCCACTTTTATTCAACATAGTATTGGAAGTTGCCATGGCAATTAGGTAAGAAAAAGAAAGGGATCCAAATTGGAAAGGAAGAAATAAAACTCCCACTATCTACAGATTATATATATATAAAGAATCTACCAAAAATACAATTAGAACTAGTAACTGAATTGTTAGTTGTAGGATACAAAATCAATATACAGATAACTGTGGCTTTTTTTTTTTTTAATAAAGATTTTATTTGACAGCGAGCAGGAGGAGCAGGAGAGGGAGAAGTAGGCTCCCCACTGAGGAGGGAGCCCAACGCAGGACTTGATCCCAGGACCCTGGGATCATGACCTGAGCCGAAGGCAGACACTTAACCACTGAGCTACCTAGGTGCCCCTCTGTGGCATTTTTATACACAAATAACAAGACGTCAGAAAGAGAAATTAAGAAAACAATACCAGGGCACCTGGCTGGCTCAGTTCGTAGAACATGGGACTCTTGATCTTGGGGTGCTAAGTCTGAACCCTGCACTGGGTGTAGCGATTACTTGAAAAAAGAATGAGAACACTTATTTTATTTATTTTTAAAAGATTTTATTTTTTATTTGATAGAGATCACAAGTAGGCAGAGCAGCAGGCAGAGGAAGAGGGAGAAGTGGACTCCTCACTGAGCAGAAAGCCTGCTTCGGGGCTCTGTCCCAGGACCCTGAGATCATGATGTGAGCCAAAGGCAGACATTTAATGGACTGAACCACCCAGGTGCCCCGACAATACCATTTACAAACTGCATCAAAAAGAATAAATTACTGGGGCACCTGGGTGTCTCAGTGGGTTAAAGCCTCTGCTTTCGGCTCAGGTCATGGTCCCAGGGTCCTGGGATCGAGCCCCGCATCGGGCTCTCTGCTCAGCAGGGAGCCTGCTTCCCTTCCTCTCTCTGCCTGCCTCTCTGCCTACTTATGATCTGTCAAATAAATAAATAAAATCTTAAAAAAAATAAATAAATTACCTAGGAATAAATTAAACAAAGGAAGTGAAAGACTTGTATAATGAAAACTGTAAGATGCTGATGAAAGAAACCAAAGAGGACACAAACAGATGGAAAGATATTCTGTATTCTTGGAATACAGGATTGGAAGAATTAGTTTTGTTAAACTGTCCATAACACTGAAAGTAATCTACAGATTCAATGCAATACTTACCAATATTCCCAATGGGATGCTTCACAGAACTAAAATAATTCTAAAATGTGTATGGAACCAAAGCAGTCTTGGGAAAGAATGATAAAGCTGGAGGTATCAGGCCCCCTGATTTAAAACTATACTACAAAGCTACAGTAATCAAAACAGTATGGTATTGACACAGAAACAGATACACAGATCAATGGAACAGATAAACAGATCAAAGGAACATATTCAAGAGCCCAGAAATAAATCCACACACACACGGACATTTAATCTATGACACAGATTAGACATACATGCAAGACAAGAACATACAATGGTGAAAGGATAGTCTCTTCAATAAATGGTGTTGGGAAAAATGGACAGCCAGATGCAGAAGAATGAAACTAGACTACTATCTTACACCACACACAAAAATTAACTCAAAATGGACGAAAGGCTTGAATATAAGACCTGAAGCCATAAAATTCCGAGACGAGAACACAGGTGGTAAACTCCTTGACATTTGTCTTAGCAGCATCTCTGTGGATCAGACTCCAAAGGTCCAGGAAACTAAAGCAAAAATAAACTAAAAAGCTTCTGTGCAGCAACGGAAACCATTCTCAAAACAAAAAGGCAACCTATCAATAGAAGACATTTGCAAAACTTTGGTGATAAGGGGTTAACGGCTGAAATATACAAGGACTCATACAACTCAACAGAAAAACAATGCAATTAAAAAACTGGAGAATGATCTGAATGAACACTTCTCCAAAGAACAAATAAAGGCGGCCAACAGGCACATGAAAAGATGTTCAAAATCACTATTAGGGAAATGCAAATCAAAAGCAGAATGAGGTATCACCTCCCAACTACTAGAATGGCTATTAGGAAAAAAACAACAACAGGAATAAGTGTTAGAATGGGTGTGGAGAAAAGGGAACCCTTGTACATTATTGGTGGGATTGTGAATTGGTGCAACTACTATTGAAAACACTATGGAGAGTCCTCAGAAAATTAAGAACTACCACATGACCCAACTATTCCACTTCTGGGTATTTAGGTGACAAATCTGAAAACACTACTCTAAAAAGACAGATACACTCCTATGTTCATTGCAACATTATTTACAATAGTCAAGATAAAGAAACAACCAGGACACCTGGGTGGCTTGGTTGGTTAAGCCTCTGGCTTCGGCTTAGGCCAAATATTGGGAATATTGGTAGCCAAACGTCCTAGGTCCTGGGATTGAGTTCCATGTTGGCCTCCTTACTCAGTGGGGAGCCTACTTCTCCCTCTGCTTGCTGTTCCCCCTACTTGTGTTCTCTCTCTCTGAAAAACAAATAAATAACATCTAAAAAAAAAAAAAAACCCTTACAGAAACAACCTAAGCATCTGTCAAGAGATGGTTAAGGAAGATGTAGTATATTTATATAATGCAATACTACTCAGTCATAAAAAAGAAAAATCTTGCAATTTGTGACATAGATGGACCTTGAATGTATTACATTAAGCAAAATAAGTCAGATGCAGACAAATGCCTAATTTCACTCGTGGAGTTTAAAAACAACAATAACAAAACAAAACCTCATAGATAGAGAAAATAGACTAACGGTTAGAGAAGAAAGTTGAAGGTGGGCCAAACAAGTGAAGTGGGACAACTGTATAGTGATGGACAGTGACTTCACTTTTGCTGGTCATCACTTTGTAGTGTATACAGATGTTGAATTATAGAGCTGTACACCTGACACAAAAGAAAGGGTAGGAAAAATGTCACCATTTATGGGTTTGATTCTCAAAATATTTTAATCTTGAGAGAGGAGAAACTGGCTGTTAAGTTCGTTCGGCAAGTAGTAGCAGTCTCTTCAGTTCAGCCCTGATTTCCAAAAAAGAAAACAAGATTCAACAGCATCTAACTCATCAGCTAGGCACGTTTTATATTTTTTTATGGCATGTAATTTAGAACATATAGGTAAATGAATTTTTAAAAGATTTTATTTATTTGACACACAGAGAGAGAGAGAGATCACAAGTAGACAGAGAGGCAGGCAGAGAGGGAGGGAGAAGCAGGCTCCCCGCCAAGCAGGGAGCTGGATGCGGGGCTCGATCCCAGGACCCTGAGATCATGACCTGAGCTGAAGGCAGAGGCTTTAACCCACTGAGCCACCCAGGAGCCCCAAGATAAATGAATATTAAAGAATGGAATGAAAAATGTGCACGAATTCTGTTGTGAAGATGGGGGTGAGGAGGACTCTGGTTTCTGGCTTAAGTAACGGGGTGGATATGAAGCCCTGGACCAGGACTGAGGGGAAGCGAGCAGATGAACAGTGTACCCTGAGCCATTTTCTTTTACCTCTCCTGCCACAAAAGGAAAACCTGGCACTCTGATGCCAAGAGCACCACCCTGGCACAGATCCTAACCTAATGTGAAGAGGGAGCCTGGGCCAGCTCCCAACTCGGTTCCTCTTGCCCACAAACATACAATTCCTTTCTCTTCCACAATTTCTCACGATATGCTAAGGTTGGCCCTCGTCTAGGAAGGAGGGAAAAAAGAACCACTATGGAAAAGTGAGAAGGATTTAATAATAAAGTTGTGTGGGAACCATTATTAATTTCAGTTTTTGACATGTCTGAGATGCCTATAAGATAATCAAGTGGAGATTACGGATAGGCACCTAGCAAAAAAATCTGGATCTATAGGTAAGAGATTTGGGTTCATTCTATTATGCTCATTGAGGGCAGATGAAGTCATAAGAGGAGAGTAGCGAAACGTCAAGAACCTGTGGCTTCAGAGCATTAAAAGAAGTCAGGATTCAGGATGGACCCCTAGGCCAGGGAACCTAACATTGTGAGGATTAAGCAGAGGAAGAAGCCTGTATAGATTGTGGGCCCCAAGAAGGGAGAAAAACAGAGTGGTGTTACGGAAGCCAAGGAAAGACCATTTAAGGAAGGAGAGGTGGAGAGAAGACTCAAAGTGCTCATTTACTACCCATGCCCTTTCCATGCTCCTTAGAGCATAGCGGGAAACAGCTCCCCCCAATGTGGCCTTTATTTCAAAATTCATGCAAGTGTCGTATTCTATTCTTGAATATATTTTTGTTTTAATATAATAATATTTTAAATGATATACCATAGAAGAAAAACAAAATAAAAATTCCAAACCTTATGAACTATCAAGAAATTACTTCCATCTTCTGGGTCTTATACCTAAACGGCAAACAAACTGTAGCTGATTAGAGCCCTAACGTATCTGTCCATACTGACTCACTGGCTGTAGAAATTCCCCATTTTTGCAATTATCAACAATTTTATTTATTTATTTTAAAAAATATTTTATGTATTTATTTGGCAGAGAGAGACACAGCGAGAGAGGGAACACAAGCAGGGGGAGTGGGAGAGAGAGAAGCAGGCTTCCTGCTAAGCAGGGAGCCCGATGCAGGGCTCAATCCCAGGATCCTGGAATCATGACCTGAGCAGAAGGCAGATGCCCAACAACTGAGCCACTCAGGTGCCCCGCAATTATCAACAATTATAAATAAAAAAGCAGGGCACACATCCTTTGGTTAGCTTAGCAGGTTCTAGTGGGAACAGGTCAAACTATCTATCTGTGAAGAATTTGTTTCAAACTGTTATATGCACAATTCATAATGTTCTCTTGTGATAAAAGCTAGTTTACTTGGGGCGCCTGCGTGGCTCAGTGGTTTAAAGCCTCTACCTTCGGCTCAGGTCATGATCCCGGGGTCCTGGGATCAAGCCCCGCATCGGGCTCTCTGTTCAGCAGGGAGCCTGCTTTCCTCTCTCCCTCTCTCTGCCTACTTGTGACCTCTCTCTCTGTCAAATAAACAAATAAAATATTTTAAAAAAAAGCTAGTACTATTGATATTAACAAGGTGTCCTTGTTAATTCTTGCACTCAATGGGTATTCAAAAGTCTATTGGATGAACAAACTTATGTGTATTAATTTATATGAGTTAGAACAGTCAATTCCCTCCATGTCAGGAAAAAAAAATCCATTCAGTTTGCTAAATCAAGGAAAGATAGGGGGAAATACATGCCATCTACAAATTCAAGAGTCATGTTGCCATATCTGCCACAGGGAAGGTATTCTGAAGTTAGGGAGTCTGGTGTCAGGTCATAATTACACCACCACCCAGCTGGGACTTCTTCCCCCCAACCCTTAAAAAAAATATTTTATTTATTTATTTGACAGAGAGAACAAGAGAGCACAAGGGGGTGGGGCAGCAGCAGTGGGGGAGGGAGACGCATGCTCCCTGCTAATCAGGGAGCCTGATGCAGGGCTCGATCTCAGAACCCCAGGATCATGACTTGAGCAGAAGGCAGATGCTCAACTGATTGAGCCACCCAGGCGCTCCAGCTAGGACTTCTTCCTTTGCTAGAACTACCTTTGGGTTGCCAGAGGGCAGGAGGCAGAAAGGAAGAGAAGGTGAGGTCAAGTCCCCAGCCACCTGTTTCATCCAGTTTGTTGATTTAATGTTTTCGTCTCCAGTGTATTGAAATTTGATCTCACATGAGAATAGGGCTCTTTGCTCAAAAAAGGAAAAAAAAAAAAGGCTTGAAAACCACTGGATTAGACTCTAAGGTCTGGAAAGACTTTCAAATTATATATGACTCAAAATATCTTTAATATTGCTTAACTAAGTTTTTGGTATATTTTTGGCAATGTAAAGTTTCTGGGAAGAATTTCAAAAACCGTAATTTCCTCAAAGATCAAAATAAAAATAAGAAAAATAAGAAATGTCTTAAAACTGCAAAATCAAGAATAAAAGCTGTACTGACGAGAAAACAAAAGAATTGAAAGAAAACGGATGACACATCTTTTTCAAATGTCACATTTAATGTTTTCACCACTGTACTTCAAATCTACATTGTACAAAGTGACCAGTAAGTGTGCCACGGTAATTGACCAACCTCTGAGATTGTACCTTTCACACCAGTGTCTTCTTGGGCTCTTTTGATACTAAACACGTTTCTCATTCAAGTGAATTGAAATGCTTCAGTTGGGTTGATTCTCAGGAGCCTCATAAAAAAAAAACAAAGATATTGCACCATCTTTGTTTAGTAATTCAATGTTTGTTTCTTTCACAGCAAATAATTACTTCATTGAAGTTAAAACTTCCAAACATAACTTATTAATAGTCTTCAAATTCAGCTCAGATCACTCAAGATGAAAATACTCTGCTAAATACAGATAACTTACAGTAACTTTAACAGTTAATTGTCCATAACACACACCAAGGTTTTTTCCTAGACCAATTTTAAGACGATCCATTAGTTATTCCTTGTACAGGTGAAAAACGATCTTCAATTTTCTTGTCTTTTTATTTTTAATATAAAAGTTGGAAGGGACATTCAAGTTTCAAGTCTCCACATTGAACTTAAAAAAAAAAAAATAGTCATCATCAGCATGTGGAGGTAAACAAGCCAAGTTGTATAACTCCAGGAGGTAGAGGCCTTCAATTTGTATTCATATATACATATGCACAGAAGAATTCAGTGTTCCAACAGAAAAAAAAATTTGTCAAAAAGTAATAAGTTATTTACTACTGTGACATTTCAAGACTCCCACAGCTTTGCCTAAGGACACAAACACATTTGACATAATTCCCTATGTGCCTTTTTTTGTGGCTTTAAAATTTTTTAAAATTTGTTTTTGTCTTTATTTATTTATTTTTTAACTGTCCAGTGCAGGAAAAGTCTCACAAAATTTCACAGACCTAAAATGTGCAAGCTAGTTCTCTCTCTATACAGCAATGTTGGGATTCTTTTGAAATTAGCCCAGAAATGAATTATTTACACACATGAAAGATGCATGCTTGGGGGTTCTTTTATGTAAGAAAGAGCAGAAAAACTTCTAATAAAAATAGATTAAATATATATATATATATTTATACTGGGTAAGGAAAACAGAAGTTTAGTCTCTCCTAGTCACAAACTCATTCTCTCTACCCACAACATTGGATTTTAGACAGCACACATCACCGTCACGGCTCTAATGAGAAGCTAATTATAGGGCTTGATCATTAGGTGGCATGCCCCACCCCCCACCCCCCCCAGGTGCAGCCACGATCAGCTCATGTGGCTCCATGATTGGTCGCAGGCAAGGTTTCTAGATTCTTTTGTTTTAGAAAACCCCAAATTTTCAGGAATGGCTCAAATATCAAAATGTACGACTGTCCTCTGTGTGTGTATGTGTGTGTGTGAACAATCTCACTTCATTTAAGAAAAAGAAAAACAAAACAAAACAAAAACACAAAACCCCAAAATCCCAAATTTGGTTCAATTCTCTTTTGTTCTGAGGTGAGCCATAACAGCTGCACTAAATTCATAAAACATGTGCAACTCTGGGTAAAATATTTTTCTTCTAAAAGCACAACCACTTTACAAGATTAAAAGTCTAGTAACATTTCTAAATATTATTCATATCATACAAGTAGTGGTTGTTAATTTAAAACTTCATTAGTAAAATTACAGTACAAGCATGATTAACCTCCAGAATTGCAAATCCCAGACTCCAGTGGAAAGCTACATTACATCTTCAGTAGTACATTATCTTCCACCGTCACTCCCACACCAGAGGAGATGGGGGCATCTCAGACGGCTGGGCGACAGTGGAACTGGAAAAAAATGGAGACACAGTGAAACCAGGTGTGACACCACAAAGGGCAAGAGGATGAGTCAACGCTCTGTGTTTTCCTCTCTTCCTTTAAAAAAAGTATAAAGTCCATTTCTGGATTTTTATTTAACTTCTCTAAAGCTGCATTTGTTCCAAATTGTTCATTCAAGAATCTGGGCTGATAAGTGAGACTACAGTGATGGGCTTAAAGATGACAAGTCATTTACTCGAGGTGGGAGGCCGAGCATAATCCTCTTTTGGAAAGGGATGATGCCTGCCATCCGTCTCAGGACAGTGATGAATACATGAGATAATGTAGGTAAAGTGCCTTCTACCGTGCCTACTTTGTAATATGAAGTAGGTGGAAGGTATTACAGTAATGTCTATAATCAACCAAGAAAATAACCTCAAGGGATGCAGAATTATCCATTTAAAAGCAGCCTCTCAAAATACAGTGACTTTAAGTGGGAACCTATGTGAATGAGCCTTACAGGCACTCTTTTAAGAAGTATGAATTCAACAGTAATGGACGATCATTTAGCATTTGTTATCCACGGATCAGTTTTCTCAGTTATTTCACGTATCTAATTTTGCTAACTAGATTATAAACTTGCGGGTGTGTGTGTAACCATTTTGCTTCCCAGGGGCTCAGGATAATGAATAACTTGCACCTGAAAGGTATTAAAACACATGATTGACTGGGTCACTAACTCTTAGGGGAAAATAATAAAGTAATTTTAAAGCACAGAAAAGTAAAAATGCAACCTAATTCCTTCTTTCCACAGAAAAATACATGGAAGAAATGAAAGTCAGTCTGATTAAAAAAATTCTAAACAGAAATTCTTGACCTTGATTTAATAACTTTAATCAACTTCAACATCATGTCAAGGCCAATTAAAAGGGAAGCAAGAAGAAGAGGGAAAGGGGAAGGCAGAAAGGCAGGTGGGGAAGAAAGGAGGAAGAGTGTGGCCTCCAGATCTAAATCCACCCTTCTCTGTCCTGCTTTGTGATACTGGAGCCAGACCCTACTCACAGTTATCCTTTGCCACCCGGCTTATGCTGGAAGGACACTGCAAGGCCACAGCATCAGGAAGCAGCTTCCCTCTGGAGTGGTTTTCTGACGTGGAAGGCCCAGTTTTGTTCTACCCAAACTTTCTGGCAAGTTTCTCTGCAACCCAGCAGGCCTCTCTGAGGGACCAGTTCTGCCCACATCTTTTGCAAAGTTTCTTCACCACCCTCAAGCTGTGTGTGTTCTTGTGGCAGTCATAGCCTTGGGTGGAGGGTCCTTCTCCAAATTCTTTTTTTTTTTTAAAGATTTTATTTATTTATTTGACAGAGAGAGATCACAAGTAGGCAGAGAGGCAGGCAGAGAGAGAGAGAGAGAGGAGGAAGCAGGCTCCCTGCTGAGCAGAGAGCCTGATGTGGGACTCGATCCCAGGACCCTGAGATCATGACCCAAGCCGAAGGCAGCGGCTTAGCCCACTGAGCTACCCAGGCGCCCCTCCAAATTCTTAATATCTTCCTTGTTCACTCTTCCTTAGTCTAGAGGGAGTACCTGCTTTTCTGCATTTGCTACTTCAGGGCCCTCCAGAATCTTCTTATGCACCTTTTGGAAGTTAACCATCTTTTCCTAGTTAATACTTCTCACTACTAAATTTTCCCTGTTCACATTACTGGTGTGCTTTCTCCTGGCTGTACTTTAACTGATGCAAGGAATAGGGAAAAAGACACTGAGAAGGAAGGGACAGGGTGGGAGACAAAGTGAATGAGACCTGTCAGGTTCCAAAGCAGATTTGAAGCTCTTTAAACAAAACTCTTAGATAGGACACACCAGCATCTACCTATAAAATCATCTTGCCTGCATTATTATTAAGGTGGTGGGGATGGTAGTGGGAACCAAGATGACCACGTCTACTCCGAGGGCAGTGGCCGCCATGCTGCTCCTGCAGGAGGATCCCTATGCATGCGCACGAGCAGGGAGCAGAGCGGTCATCTGTGAACGAAACTGCCAAAACACCCCCGCCTCCACCACCCAATCAACCACCATGAAGCAGCATCAGTGTAGAAACCAATGCTCACATTTTTTACTTGCTTTTGACTAAAGCCAAAACTCATAAAAGAAACCATCTTTTTGTATTATCTAATCTAAATAAAAAGAGAAATATGCTGAATAATCAAATCACAATGACATCCTTTTAGTAACAAGAAAGTAAGAATTACATACATATAGTTACCTAATAAAGCTCTTAAAAGCAGCAGACTGCGGGTTGATGCAGAGAGGCACTCTGTTTCCTTTCTGCTGTTCCAAAATGAACTGGTGAATAATTTCTGTGGAGAAAACAAACATCATACAATCCATGCCAATCTGCAGGCCTGTGAGCACTGGATTCTCAGCTAACTGGCCAGCATCTGCAAACAGCATTTCCTACTGGTTTTGTGAGGTCAAGCACACAGATCATGTATAAGGCAGGATCCAGTGGAATTTTCCTGAAACTAAAGTGACAGTGGCTGCTAAACACAGGCAACTTCCCCACCTCCCTGACCAAATGGCATTTATATGGGTTCAAAACTCCATCCAAGGGAGGAGTAAAAGGATCTACAAATTTGAGAGTGATTCCACAGAGCTGGCCTTATGAATCGATTTTCTACATTGATGGTAGTTATTGCTCTTTTGAAAATCACTTAAAAAACCCCCACAGTTGTTTAGGTACATAGTTTTGGCCTGTTTACCTTGGTGACTACTCTCTTCTAAAATGCCCTAAAATGTCTAATATCATTCAGAATTTGGGGTGTCATTAACCTCCATCTCCACCCCAGCAAGAGATTGTGTCAGGGAATTTTATGAGTAGACTATTGGAAATTCTCCTCTCTTGTGATCATTCAAGGAATGATTCCCTCAGTGGGTGTTTATCCTTCCTAAAATCTGCACATTATATAAAAAAGTCCAACGTGTTTCATTCAATGAAATTACACTGAGTGAATACATATTATCTGCTTTGAGTCTCACACTCACTAAATAAGTCAGTCTGAAAAGCTCCTCTGCCTGACCCTTCACTGGATGCAATATTAAATCTGTTTTTATAACACACATAGCTTTCTTGGCATATATGCCCTGGACAAACAGCTATATGCAAGGTTGTAAAATACACATATGGAGGAACTTTGGTCACCATCCAGACTCAGTTTTTCACAGCCATATAATGGAAAATGTTATTATTCATCTTGCCTGGCCAAAGGCCAAAAAAGATACTCACCTTTAACCTGTCGAACAGAACTGAGGTTCTTCTCAAAAGTGTCATCAAATTTGGGATTGGTGATGGGCTCAAAGTCACTGGTATAAACTCTTCCAGTAGAGGTGGAAAAGCAACATTTACACATACACGTGTGATAGCGTAGTCGGCCTTCATCTAGGTAGGGGTGGGCTAAGGCATCCTTAGCGGATATTCTTTTGGACTGAAATCAAATTTAGAGACCAGCACATCAACACCACAGATAAACATGACTGTCCACACAGGATCTTTCATTAAGACACAGTAACTGCTTCTCACAGCTTATCCCTAATTTATAGTGTGTCTTGTATAAAGAGGGATGCCTGAACGCAGAGGCACGTTAATGCAGCAGCAGAGTGTATAATGTAGGACAACCAACCACGGGACACACCAGAAAGCATTTATTTTTTTATTTTTTTATTTTTTTTAAAAGATTTTATTTATTTATTTGTCAGAGAGAGAGTGAATGAGAGCAAGCACAGGCAGACAGAGTGGAAGGAAGAGTCAGAGGGAGAAGCAGGCTCCCTGCGGAGCAAGGAGCCCGATGTGGGACTCGATCCCAGGACGCTGGGATCATGATCTGAGCTGAAGGCAGCCGCTTAACCAACTGAGCCACCCAGGCGTCCCACACCAGAAAGCATTTAGAAGTGACTCTGCTAAGATCCCGAAGAGTTCCTACCTTGAAATAGATATATGCATGGTCAAAAATGGCAAATACCATGACATTTAAATATGCAAAGCTTTGGAGGGGATAAGTTTACATTTTAAATAACAGTTATATTTTCTAAATGTGTTTCAGCATTTGGTAGAGATGTGATCACAGTGGCAATTTTACAAAGTTGCTTGAAACTTTTATTCTCTTAGAATGCCAACTGAACTTAGGGCAAAAGCCTATGGGGAACTGCTGGGGTCAGGCGGCAGATAAGGTCTGAATGCCATGTTTTGACAGCCAGCACCGTCTGAGTATCAGTGGCCTGTGGTTTTCTAGCACTTCAGATCAGAATACTTGTAGTAGGTTCAGGTTTACATAAATCATAAAATCATTTCTCCATTAAAATAAAAACAACCCTGCTCC
This sequence comes from Mustela nivalis, assembly GCF_964662115.1. Taxonomy (NCBI): domain Eukaryota; kingdom Metazoa; phylum Chordata; class Mammalia; order Carnivora; family Mustelidae; genus Mustela; species Mustela nivalis. The sequence goes on from NC_139036.1 coordinate 21,180,576, forward strand.
TCTTTTTAGCTTAGTGGACATACATGTACATTTTAAAGAATTTAAGGATGGATTCAGTACATAGTAACAAAAATGGACACTCTGTCCCACTTCACACACAGCACAATTTAAAACAAAGGAAACCATTTGGTGCTCAAACCAAAAATAAATGGGTCATCCTGACTGGTTCTGGTCCCCCAAATAACAAAATGTTAAATATTTCCCATTAAACCTGGTTTCCCTAAAAACACTTCTATCTCTAATTTTTTGCTATGCTGATGTTAAAAGGCATGTCATGACTTTTTAGGATATGATAATCACAAAAGAAAGCTGCCGTCTATACACCATGAACAGACAAATGTAAACTTGCCAACCTTGGTTTTATTTCTTTCACTACCTGTCATATGGTATATCTGGTGATCCAGCCCTTCTGAAGCTTCACTCGCTGGTACTCTTAGCAAGTAAGCTTCTTTTTTTTTTCTAAATGGATCCAGCTATTCCTAGAGGTTTCACTGGGATAAAGGTCTATTGTCAGAACCAAAGGAAACAAGCTGGCTAGACAGTACATTGTGCCTGGGACCTGGCCCCTTGGGAGTCCTCAGTGACCCTGGCTGGTCTCATGTGAGGGACTAAGCTCCTTGGTTTCTGCATACTAGAGCTGGTTCTTGGACAAATCTATTTCTGTTTCTGACTGAGCAAGGCCAATTGTGAACACACAGGGGTTAGCAGTGGGTGAATCTGGGGTTTAAGTTTATCATCTGACCATTAAGTCATTTCCGTCAGGTGGCAGATATCAGAAATTGGGCCCCTCTCAGCTGCCGCCAGCAGCTGGAATCTGGTTTTCCTGTTAGTTTTTTTTGTCTGTGGATTCTGATATTTCCTAAAATTCCAGAATGAGGTTTGAAAAGATTTTGGTGTTATCCCAATGACTGAGAGCATGTCCCGTGTTTGTACGTTCTGTGTGCACCAACATGGGGTCCTCTGAAGTGTTTTACCTAAGAGAAGTCTTTGAACAAAAAGTAAATCAAATCCTTAGCATGCAATCAATGATCAGCTTTAATTTTTCTAAATAAATTAATGTCTCTTTAGAACTTCTGCAAAGAAAGGAGACTGTCATTTTGTAAAGGGTATGAACACTGAAAAGAAAAACTGCTTTACTAAATTGAAAAAGGGATCACAAAATTACTCAGATTTTTCAATAATGTTCTTTGGAAGGACCTAGTGGTGCTTAATTATGTCCTCTCTCTCTCTCTAATATGTATATATTATGTGTATGTATATATGTATATATTAGATATATATTAAAGATTATATATAATATATAATATATTAAAAGATTTATATATATAAATTTATATATAAAGATTATATATATATTAAAAGATTTATTTATCTGAGAGAAAGCATGTGTGCGTGCATGTACAAGTTGGGGGAAGGGCAGAGAGACAGGGAGAAGCAGACTCCCTGCTTGAGCAACAGAGCCCGACTTGGGGCTCGATCCCAGGGCCCCAAGATCATGATCTGAGCCAAAATCAAGATTCAGACACTCAACTGACTGAGCCACCAAGGCGTCCCATGTTCATATAATATTCTTAATGACATATTGTACACACGTTGTTTAACTGATCAACATTTATAATAGATGTGGACACTTGTTTCTACCCTAGATTTTGTTGCTTCATCAGAATTGTGGCACTTTTAGTTCTCAATAGTTGATAAAAATTTCCATTTTACAAATAAAAAACATTTCTAAGCAAACACATTGATGTACTTTGTATACCTCTGAGGGGAGTTAATACATCATGTTATGAGATCTCTTAAAAAGCTAATAGGGCAAACTCCTATTCTAACTGGTTTTGAGAACCAATATCAACACATTAAAGACATATACAAAGAAATGAAAAGATTTTTAAAACACTATTCTTCTTTATGTATTAAATGTATTGGCTACTTTGAAATTTTTTCTTGCTAAAGTTGTAACCCATAGGGGTGCCTGGGTGGCTCAGTCAGTTAAGTGTCTGACTCTTGATTTCACCTGTGGTCACGATCTCAGGGTCCTGGGATTGAGCCCTGTGTCAGGCTCTGCCCTCAGTTGTGGAGTCTGCTTGTCCCTCTTCCTCTGCTCCTGCTCTTTCTGTCTCTGTCTCTCTCAAATAAATAAATAAATAAAATCTTAAAAAAAAAAAAGTTGTAACTCAAAGATTAAATAAAGCTTTAACTGTGAATTAAAATAATATTTTTGGTTTAGCAGGTTACAAAGTAAAAAGCAAAATATTTCTCTTAACTTAAAAAAGTTTTAATATCTGGGGGCGCCTGGGTGGCTCAGTGGGTTAAGCCGCTGCCTTCGGCTCAGGTCATGATCTCAGGGTCCTGGGATCGAGTCCCGCATCAGGCTCTCTGCTCAGCAGGGAGCCTGCTTCCCTCCCTCTCTCTCTCTGCCTGCCTCACCATCTACTTGTGATTTCTCTCTGTCAAATAAATAAATAAAATCTTAAGAAAAAAAGTTTTAATATCTGGTATATAACTGTATAAGATAAAGAGGTCATATGGTATTACTATGCAAGGTGACTCTGGACATATCAGTCTGAGTTAATAGTTATAAATATTTTAAAATCTCTGTTTTCTTTTTGATTTTACTGCCATGTACACATAATGCCATCACAATATTCTATAAGTTTTGGGATTGTTTTCTCACAAAAAGCCTAATCATTTAGAATTTAATTTTTTTCCACTGATTTTGCTGGTCAGATAAACTAATATCCCTTTGTGTAAGATTACAGAATTGCAAAATTATGTATTCAACATTAGATGAATGATAACAGGTAATGTGCTTTTATAAAGAAATTAGGTTTTTAAAAAATTTTTAGATTTTTTTTAAGAAATTAGTTTTTAGAATGCTACAATTCATAAGGACTTAATTTGTCAACTTAAATTTTAATCTGATTCTTAGTTAATATTAAGACCTTGGCAATAATTAATTTGAGTTAATAGTTGTTGGGATACCTGGACAACATAATTTTAATATACAAAAACTCTTCATTAATATATCATAGAGGAGCCATCATAAACAGTTAAAAGAGACGTACAAGTACCTTTGGGTTAAAGTACTATGTATTTTGTAAAGAGTATAAAAGAGTATGTGATAATAGGAAGATGTGTATGCAAGATAACAGATATATCTGGCAAGAGAAAAAAAGTGAATAATTTTGTCTAACTTCCTAATAATTATTGCTGTGCTTTAAAAATATTGCTTGTGGGCGCCTGGGTGGCTCAGTGGGTTAAAGCCTCTGCCTTCAGCTCAGGTCATGATCTCAGGGTCCTGGGATCGAGCCCCACATCGGGCTCTCTGCTCAGCGGGGAGACTGCTTCCTCCTCTCTCTGACTGCCTCTTTGCCTACTTGTAATCTCTGCCTATCAATTAAATAAAATCTTTAAAAAAAAATAAAAAAAATAAAAATACCGCTTGTAACTATTTATTGCATTTAGATAGAGTCTCTGGAGATTTGTTTAATGCCTTCACTATTTGAGTTAATTGTTAATTATACCTTTATAAACTGATTACTACAACCCGTCCTTTCTAACACTATTGATATTATTAGAATAAAAGAACCAGAGCCCTTCACCTTCTCCTTTAGTGGCTTCTCGTTTCTCCTTATATTTGCCTAAAGGCTTCTACTACAAGCTAAGGAATTAAATTTCCCATGAGAAACATCACAAGAATCTCACTAAAGGACTGTTACACCAGGTACTCCTGACTACTAAATTCAGGACATAAACTTATGGGAACAGCTGGTATTATCACCACAGACAGCCATCACCTAGATTAAACCAAGTAACGAGTCAGGATTTCAGAATGTGTCAGTCCAAGAGCAGACACATGCTTAACCCAAGATCAGTAAAGTAATTAAATAATTATCTCACACTCACCGGACTAAATAAACTGATTTAATTATGGCTAATGTTCTATTTTTAAAGGATATTTTTAAAAACCTCATTTCTTTCTTCTTAATGTATCTCTAGCCCTCAATTTAACAAGTTAAAATCAGAAACACTCTTTAAAAACCTATTTCTAATTGAACCCTCAGAATTAGAAAGAAAAGAATCCTTAATTTCAGTCATAAACTAATAAAGCATCAGGCCAATTTAAAAATGATTCTGTAAATAAATAATAATATATTTTGGTTGGCCTTGTTCTATAAGACAATGATAAAAATGGGTAAATATTACATGGGGTGCGTTAATAGAATTCTTTTTTTTTTAATAAATGGAGTTATTTGCATAGGTCCAATATGAATTGATCCTCTTTTTATTTTTTTACCAGATAAACCTTACCTCTTTCTTATAGATAAACCTAATGTATAACTATGAACACACCAAAAGTTTCATTTTAATTAGGTGTGACAATCCCACTCTTAAGGAAAAAGGACATTTCATGTGTAGAACTGATGTCTAAAAGGCCTCCCAGGAAAAATGCCTGGTATCCACTCTGTGGCTTAGGAAATTCCAGCCTTAGAGCTGTAAAGATTAGGAATTCCTGGCAGGACAGGATCATTAATAATCATAGGATCTCGGAGAAATAGGACAGCCAACAGCTCTAAGTACTGCAAGTAAAAGTTGGTACTGGTGAACCATGTGGTTCTTGGTTCCCAATCTTAACAGAATAAAAAGAGTAACATATTTCTGACACATAAACATAAAATTTAACCTCAGGGCCTTTATTATAATTTATTTATTATATATTAATATACAAAATATATTTGTTATATATTGTTTAGAGGCATACAGAAATGACCTCTGAAGCTTGAAATTGATGTGGTTCTAGTTTTGTTAACCACAAAAGATATATAAAAAATATGTAAAAGGTCTTTAGGTATTAACATCTGTTTTATAAATAGTTTAGCTATGTAGATAGGCTTGCCAAATAAAACAAAAAAATCAAACTAATGACACTAAATCACTAGCTCACTGAGCAAGTAATGTGCTAGAAACTGTCCTCAATGGTAGAAGCTTGGCCACAGGGAGGGGGTGCAGAAACAAGAAGGGCCACGCTGTTCTGCTTCCCATATCATGGGCACCTCACAGGCTGAAGTAAACAAATGGAAATCAAAAAATAGACACCAAATGAAGAAAAAATTCACTCCGTCCCCTGCAATGCAGCTGTTTTCTCATTATGAACATACCAATGTAAATTTCATAAATGGTACTCTTGTGGTTTTTCCCTCTTTAAATACCTGCTGTGTTTGTACTTGAGGAATTCTTATACTCTTGGCAAGTAGGACGTTCTTTTCTAAATGTTTTCCTTTTTGAGTCTTCTTTGGCAATAGTTACCAGAACAGACATGAGTAATAAATACTCTTTGAATGAATAGGTAAATGAAGACCTGAACTTTGTCCCAGAAGAGTCAAGACTACAAATGGCATTTGATAAAGCTACCATCTCAACCACCAAACAAGTCAACAGTTCCTTATGCAATATAATGGGCAGATTTTTTCCAAGAATGTTAAAATTCCTTTCTCCTGATTTACCTTGGTGTCAAACTCTTTTTTCAAATCCTGAGATAAATAAGGATGGTGCAGTTCCTTATCTCTTTTCACCTAGATGTTTATGTATTAATAGCCAAACTTCTGTGCAGTGAGTGAGCACAGTGGTACACACAAAACTGAGGACTGAAGTTTATCTTTGAAAAGTCATTCTTTACATTGCTCATCTATTTAAAGCCAGGATGTTTTTCTTAGAACACATGTATTTTTAATTCATTAAAACAATATAAAAATAAACACTACTTACTGGATCAAAGACCAACATCCTGCAAAGGAGATGAACAGCTTCATGTGTAGCCTGGCTAGACAGGGTATAAAGTACAGGAAGAGATGGCTGTAAGAAATGAAGAATTAAAATATGTGAGTCTCTGTGTACATAGATACAGAATAGAGCCAATTTATTACAAGTATCCAGCTCAAAAGTTGTGTGCATATACATATAACCTCAAAGGGAAGGGGTATTCCCCTCATTAACCAATCTTCAGAAGCAGAAACTGTCACTGACTTCCAGTAGAATATTTTATATTGCAGGATTACCTATTGTAGGTTAGCTCACAAAGGAGCCTGCAAAAAATGAAAGCTAATCCTGTAAATATGGTGCTCCTGTTAGTCTTATACTGTAAATGCTCAGGCAAGAAGGGAATACCAAACATGCCTGGGATTGGGAGGCAAAAATATTTAAAACCACAGGTACGTGCAAAGTCAAGCATGGAGACTGTGCATGTGAACTCTGTCTTACACGTCGCCTATTTCCAACAAAGCCACATAATAAAAACCCAGTAAGAATAGCAGCAAGGTGTCTCAGAATCATCGCGGGAGAATTATTTACCTCATAGAAGTTTTCTGCAGGATCAAGGACTAACAGAGATAAGATGAGATGAGGCTCTAATTCACTAACTGATTGGATAAATCAACATGTGAGAATCCCAGTATTCTTAAGCACAGAAGGAGATGACTGAACTAAATGATCTCTGAAGTTCACTTTAGCTCAGAAATTATAGGAAACTCGATAGGATTATGACAGAAAAAGCAATATATGCACAGAACCCATTTACAATAGGCACTCAAATATTTGTTTGCCAATAGAGAAGTATTTCTTGTTAAAAATATGTAAGTCTGTGGTAGTCCTGAAATTATCTGCATTAGTCAAGGAGTGGCATGTGGAGGTTTTGATTTACAGATTTCCCCTAACAATTTCTTTATTGTGTAAAATGAAGTAATTTATATTTTTTTAAAGATTCTGATTCTTGGTTTGATGTAAATAGCTGGTCCTTTTCAATGGTTTATGCAGGTTAGCACCCAAATTTCAGCCAATTCTTACTGACCAAAATATCTCACCATAAGCAAATCTCTTCTTTCCATTTAAAAAAAACCTATTTTTAAAAAATAATTTTTAAGATTTAATTTTTATAGTGATCTCTACACCCAACACGGGGCTCAAACCCATAAACCTGAAGTCAAGTGTCGCATATTCCATCAACTGAGCAAGCCAGGAGCCCCTCCTTTCCACTTTCTAAGTGAATCTAGTGTTATAGATGTTATAACATCTATAACATCTATGGATGGTGTTATAGCTTAAGGTCAGGGTCAGGGTCAGGAACACTGAGATGAATACTAGAACAGGTGGGTTCCAATTCTAACTTTGCCATCACTACGGCCAAGTAAGTTGCTAAAACCTCAGCCTTCTCTTCTATTAGATTGTACTGGCACAGATCAGCCTACTGACCCAAAGCATTGTTAATCATTTACCATCCACAAAATGCCAGGGCCTGGGTTAGATGTTGGAGTAACAATGATGAATATTGGGTGTTGCATGGGCAAGGAAAACATATGAACAAACAGTTCTAGAGGAGGGAGAATAGAGGACAAATTAGAAGGCAAAATTTGTTAAGACATGAGGACAACTGGATACATGAGGAGCTTGTGAAAATCAAATGAGTGGATGTTAAGGTAACTTGAAATTTTACACCCTCTCCCATCTTATCTTTCTTTATAGAATTACACCCTAACAAACACACTAAAAGTAAGGCTAAGTTTCACCACAGCCTGGAACCATCAACTTATGTTTTCTCCTTTTCTGTGCTGCACGTTCAGAAGGGACACAGAGAAAAAGAAGTCAGTTCTGTTATGCCAATACCTCTCCAGAAGGATAGCCACTAATAATTTAGTTCCTAGCACTGGCTCCATGGGAAAGATGCTGTACTAGAGATGCCAAATATCTAATTCTATTTTCTTCCCCTCTAATTCATCAGCCATTATGGTTGAAACCAGCTGGGCACAATGTATCAGAACTAGATAAGAAGTTCATATTTCTCAATCAAGCACAACAGAATCCATTTGAATGAAAAAACAGAATGCTTAGAAATATGCCCTCAATACTTCATTTGGGAAAAAGTTTTTGTCAATTCCCTCAGCATTCACAGACATTACTTTTTCCCTTCTAAGACATGCCAGGCCATTTTCTGTTCGTTTTGCAAGTTTATAAGCCATGTAGCAATGTAGGAGTGAGTGGGCGCCAGTGCTGACTCATGAGGATGGGAAGGTTTATAAAGAGTCCTCCATTAATGACTATGATTAACTGTCAGTGAAATGAAGCAAGGATGAGCTTCTGGACCTGGGTGAGGGGCCCTAAATGATATGTCACAGTCATCATAAGCCAAGGGCAGAGTGCTGGTCACCACAATAGAGTTGGCTAGGCTGGCTTGGCCATTTGTGTCCTGTCCTGTAAGTTTTTAGCCAGTGGAAAAAAAGCTGTGATCATCAGTCAGCAACGTTAATTAAGTATGCACAATGTGCAGTGCACTATATGGTGAGCACGCGGGGATTATATAAAAGAAATCCCGACCTGAAAAATAATTAGTTTGAATTGAATGAACTCTCTAACATAATCTATTAAATGTAAGATACGGTTCCTGTCAGGAGACAGAACCATTTTCACTTTAATGAAAATATTACATGTATTTCTGTCACAATTAGTTGGAGCAATCTGAAGAAAAAGGAAAATCTAAACCTTATAAGAGATGAACAAAAGGACTAAGGGCTGGTAATAGACTTTTCAATCCTACCAGTAAGTCAGTGCCTCAAAAAGTATCTACTTTCTTCTCTTCTTTTAAATATTTCATTATTTTAGAACAAGTGAGAAAAGGAGAGGGGGAGGGAGAGAATCTCACACAGAATCTGTGCTGAGCGCAGAGCCCAATGCGGGGCTTGATCCCACGACCCTGAGAAGATCCTGAGATCATGACCTGAGCTGAAATCAGGAGCTGGCGGCTTCACTGACTGAGCCACCCAGGTGCCCCATGTATCTACTTTATTTTTTATTTTTTTGTTTTATTTTTAAAGATTTTATTTATTTATTTGGCAGAGAGAGACACAGTGAGAGAGGATACACAAGCAGGGGGAGTGGGAGAGGGAGCAGCAGGCTTCCTGCTGAGCAGGGAGCCTGATGCAGGGTTCAATCCCAGGACCCTGGGATCATGCCTGAGCAGAAGGCAGACGCCCAAACACTGAGCCACCCGGGCGCCCCTCCCAAGTATCTACTTTAAAAGATACTTGGGTCATGACAACTAAGATTGCATTCATCCAAAGATTCTGAGTTGTAGAAAAGAAACAATAAAAAAAAAAAAAAATACAGAATATCACTCCCTCTTCACTCATAAATCAGATTTCAATCTCTCAATTCCAAGGATGGGCATGTGACCCAGGCCTGGCCAATCAAATGAAATATTCCCCTGAACACCTCTGACTGACTCTGGGAAAGATACAGGTTCTAAAACAGAAGATAGCCAAGGGACTGGCTAATCCAACACACACATACCCACCCCAGTCCTCTTCTCCTTTACCTACCTTTATTACAGAAGATAGGAAACACTCATTTTTTTTTTTTTTTTTTTTTTTTTAAAGATTTTATGTATTTATTTGACAGAGAGATAGAGCACAAGTAAGCGGAGAGGCAGGCAGAGGGAGAGAGAGAAGCAGGTTCTCTGCTGAGCAGGGAGCCCGATGCGGGGCTCGATCCCAGGACCCTGGAATCATGTCCTGAGCCAAAGGCAGTTGCTTAACCAACTGAGCCACCCAGGTGCCCCAACACTCATTTTTTTTTAAGCTTGTTTAACATCTGGGAGGTTACATATTACACAGTTCTAGACAATGACATAGAAGAAGAACCTTGCTAGGCAGGCTTCTGGGAAAATATCCTTTCCTAACATAAGGGACAGCTACCAACTAGTGCTCCCTCTTTCCTCCACTTTCTTGCTTTGAATGTGAATATGATTTCAAGCTACAGTCATTTTGTGGCCAGGAGGAGATAAGCTAGAGGGTATGAAATCAATATTCTACAGATGGCAGAGCAGAAAGAAAGAAAAAAAACCCTGGGTCCTTGATGACGTAAAATGAGCTGCTATACCAGCTCCAGACTGCAAACCTCTGGGCTTCTTGATATGAGGAAAAAATGAACTCCTATGTCTTTAAACCATAGTAAGCAAGATTTTCTATTGCTCATAACCAAACATATTCATAACTGAATCAGAGACCTTCCAAATATTTTTCTAGATCTGTTTGAGAAAGTTCTTTCCTGAAGGATTGATATGCTAGTAGAACATAGGTCTGGACCACTGGTTGCATTTTACAAACACACAGGGGAAAAGAAAGTTTGTCTGAAAATGAAGCCAACACACAGGAAAACAAAATAGAGAAGAATCAGATTCCTGGCTCGGAACATCACTTGACTACTTAAATCCAGCAAAGACTGAATCAGCTTTAGATCAACAACTTCATATGAAAAGTGCTATGAACCAGTAAGTTCCCTATTTTGCTTAAGCCAGTTTTAATTGAGTTTCACCGAAAAGAGTCCTGACTGATAAACTGTATGGGAGTATGTGTGTGTGTGTGTATATACATATATATATTTTTTTAAAAATAAGATTTTAATTTATTTATTTGACAGACAGACATCACAAGTAGGCAAAGGGGCAGAGAGAGAGGGGGAAGCAGGCTCCCCGCCGAGCAGAGAACCCAATGTGGGACTCAATCCCAGAACCCTGAGATCACGACCTGAGCCAAAGGCAGAGGGTTAACCCACTGAGCCACCCAGGCACCCATGGGAATATGTATATTAATCAACCACACAAGAAAATTAATTTGAGACAGTAATCTGTACTCTAAGAAAATAGCCAATTAGATTCTCCTTTTGTATATGTATGGTTGTATTTTTTAAGAAGTCCCAACAAACAATAGAACTTATTTTTGTTTATATAAATATATATAAATAAATAAAATATGTCTGGGAAGATATTCTCACATTAATCTAGAGGTGACTGGGACAGTATGGGGGTAGCTATGGATGACTAACTGTAAAATTTTTATTTTACATATACTCACATTACTTGCATATGTATAAGTGAAATTAATAAAAAAAAATCTGCTGTGAAAGTATATGTGTCAGGCAGTGTATACTGGCTAAGAACGTAAGTTTTAGAAGTAGAAAAACCTACATTTGAGATCTGGCTTATGACCTTAAGCTTATTATTTGACCTCAGTAATCCTATCTCCTGTTTGTAAAAAGGAACAAATGGTATATTATAGGGCTGTGAGGATTTAATGAACTAATGTAGTGATTGGGACAGTGACTAGTATATAGCACACTTCTAAATATTGTTAGAAATAATTATTAATAGTAAAGATGGCTATTTCCATCTAACTTTAAGTAGCTACTTAAGTGGGATCTACTTGAAAAAAGTTTTTCTTTTTATAGTCCAAACTCAAAAACTTGTATTGAAATTTTAGAAGTATTCCTCATGAGTTTATATATAGTTTATCTAACTCCTATATCCAGTAATTTAGTATAAGTACAGTAAGGTATATCTTGCCCTGGGAAGACCTCCAATAGCTTAAGCAGTTTCATTAAGAATTCTGAGTCCTGGGTGCCTGGGTGGCTCAGCGGGTTAAAGCCTCTGCCTTCAGCTTTGGTCATGATCTCGGGGTCCTGGGATGGAACCCCGCATCGGGCTCTCTGCTCAGCAGGGAGCCTGCTTCCCCCAACCCCCCGCCTCTCTCTTCCCCCACCCCTCTCTGCCTACTTGTGATCTCTGCCTGGCAAATAAAGAAATAAAAAATTAAATAAAAAAAGAATTCTGAGTCCTTTCTAAAAGTTAGAGGCTTTTTCTCTGTGCATGCTTTTTTATCTCATTTAATTAGTAATGTGTTAATACAGCTTATTCGGCCTTGTTCATGTAGTTATCTATAAATTTATCTATAGGTTTTTGTAAAGAACTTTCATCATGGTAGCACATTAAAAGGACTGAACCTTATCTAATGCCTTTTCTGCATCAATTGAGATAATCATGATTTTTCTCATTTAAAATGTCAAAATACGGGGCACCTGGGTGGCTCAGTGGGTTAAGCCGCTGCCTTCGGCTCAGGTCATGATCTCAGAGTCCTGGGATCGAGTCCCGCATCGGGCTCTCTGCTCAGCGGAGAGCCTGCTTCCCTCTCTCTCTCTGCCTGCCTCTCCATCTACTTGTGATTTCCCTCTGTCAAATAAATAAATAAAATCTTAAAAAAAAAAAAATAAAATGTCAAAATACATTATTAGATTTTCTGTAGGTGAATCGTCTTTGGATCCCTGGAACAAACTCCATTTGATCATAATGTTGTATATATTAAAAAAAAAAAATCACAAGCTACAGCTATACCATGTTAGGGTGGTAACTTTAACCGGTAATATTTATTAATATTTATTAAATGTTTAGAATGCCAGACACTATTCTATGCTTCCTGGCATGCACTATCTCTTTATCATCATAACAATTTAATGAGGTAGGAACCATTTTTATTCCCTTTTTATAGAAGAATGAACTTAGGCACACAGAGGTTAAATAATTTACCCAAGATCACAAAATGAGTTACCAGTTGAGGCAGGATTCACATTCAGTCTGTCTGAAAACTGTAGCATACAACTCCCGGGACACCATCAACATGCTGTGCACTGCGCTAAGCCTGACACTGCCACCGCAGCCTGCACTCTTCATCACTACAGACCAAAGAAATAAACGAGCATATATCTGGTGTGGGACACTGAGCTAAGAACTATGCTCTTTGCAGAACAGTCATCATGTACAGAACTACACAAGCTATGGTGTCCATACTGGATTTGGGACCAAATTCATCTTTTAAAGTTAAAAACAAAACAAAACAAAACAAAACCAAGTGGCTACATACCAATATACTTGGGCATGGGTATGTATGTGTCTTCCGATCTCAGCTCTAAACAGGTAGAACATGAATGGAGATACCTTCAAACAGCTCTAACAGGCCAACAAGAGGCATAAAAGATAAGCATCATGGGGTACGGAAAGGAATAGAGAGTGGAAAGGGAAAAAGTAGAGTCTGAATGATGGTCTAAGTAAAGAGCTTCAAGGGTCTGCTAACCTTTCTTGAGAGCACTAATGGTATACAGATCAACTAGCAAATGTAGATGAAAACCTAAAGTTCTAAACTGGGGAAAAACTGGAACTAAGTAATATGTTAAGTTCATTTACCTTTAATTATATATGGTAGGCATAACTTACTCTATACCAGTCTACCTGGGTTACTGCTCAAAGACCATGAACAGTTGACTCAGGAGACCATTTCTAGCCCTGGTTAAAAGCATCTAAAGATAAGACTTAAAAGTTTTGGGGTACTTGTGTGGCTCAGTTGGTTAAGCATCTGCCTTTGGCTTAGGTCATGATCCTGGGATCAAGCCCCATATCTGGATCCTTCCTCAGTCAGTTTCTCCCTCTCCTTCTGCCCTTCCTCCCTGCTTGTGCTCTCTCTCTAATTAATAAATAAAATCTTAAAAAAAAAAAAAGACTTTAAAGTTTTGTGCAAAGTGTATCTAGCCTTTGAGGAAAAATGGTTACCTAATTTGTTTCCACCCTACCAGTCTTCTCTTCAAAACCAAAATATTCTAGTAGCTGATTTATATTTAGTGGTAGCTGTGGTGCTCTCTTAAGACCATCACACAAAACTTAATAATAAACAAAATAAATTCTAAGAGGCATTCTTGTTAAGAGGCCGGTTCATGTAAAAATGTGAAGGAAAAAATTCTGCTTAACATCTTAACCTACTTAACTAGTTAAATAAACATAGGACTTTAAATTTTCCTTTCTTCCCTCCTTTGTTTTATTTATTTTTTTTTATTTTTAAAGATTTTATTTATTTATTTGACAGAGAGAAATCACAAGTACACTGAGAGGCAGGCAGAGAGAGAGAGAAGGAAGCTGGCTCCCCGCTGAGCAGAGAGCCCGACACGGGACTCGATCCCAGGACCCTGAGATCATGACCCGAGCCGAAGGCAGCGGCTTAACCCACTGAGCCACCCAGGCGCCCCTCTTCCCTCCTTTGTTTTAGACAGTAATATGATACTTAACTATTTTTTAATTAATTGAAAATTTAAGGTTTTTACAACTAACAGATTTTTTAAAAATTTCTAGAAGGAAAAGGACTCACTTGCCAGGAATGCTCAAAGGAGAACACAGATACCTTCGGTGCAGTATGTTACCATTTTGGCAGGGAGGGAGGAAGGCAGGGAAGAAACTCCTTAGGAAGCCTTGCTCTCTCAGCTGCACTTCAGCAGCTCTGACACAAAGGATTAATTAGCTGGCAACCATTAGCAATAGTTAAAATTCCTCTAGAGATGGAAGGGTGGCACCAGGGTATGTGATCTTAATCACATTTCATTACTGGCTACATTTAGCCAGGAAAGATTTACTGACCTAAGGTCAGGGAAAGAGGAAAATTATTTTGCTAGTTCCAAGGACACATTTACCATGAAGTATTGATAAATTACTTTAATATTCCTGATAATGGCCAATAAATAGAACATAATAGATCTTTTGAGTTCCTTCCATTAATACAGAACCTTCCTCTAGGATAAGACTTACTGTGTGCTCTTCTAAGAGAATTAGGGCTCAAATTATTTCACAGTTTATAAATTAAATACAAAAGAAAGATATAACCAACTGGGGGTTATTTAAAATACCAGCATTCACATCTCTGTTTTTCTAGTTCTGACTGGTTTTAGAAGAGAACACACTTAACCCATTGCCCCCTCCCTATGATGTAAAAATGGGAGCTTTGGAGTCACACTGGAATTAGAGAGAGAAACTGCAGGGGCAAGGCACAAGGCCCTGCCTAAATATCTGGCTGCTAATTTGAGAGGAGTATCAAACTCTTGTCTGTCATTTGGTCATTCAGATTAATCAGATGTAATGATCAATCAGAGCATAAAAATGACTAATTTATTTTTAAAGATTTTATTTATTTATTTGACATAGATCACAAGTAGGCAGAGAGTCAGGCAGAGAGAGAGGAGGAAGCAGGCTCTCGGCTGAGCAGAGAGCCTGATGTGGGGCTCGATCCCAGGACCCTGGGATCACGACCCCAGCCAAAGGTAGAGGCTTTAGCCCACTGAGCCACACAGGTGCCCCCATAAATGACTAATTTAAAAGAAACCAAGGCAGAGCCCATGAAAATTAGATGCCGAGTCTTTCTGTTCAAGCCTTCTTTCTGTTTCAGTTTGCTGTTCCTAGGAAAACTATTTCCCTTGCTCACTCTTCACATCAGTAAGCTGTTCTGTCCAAAGTAGATTAGGAAAAGTTCTCCTAAAAAAATGCTGCTTATGTGGAGATAAAAGCCATCTTCTTGTCTTTCTCAGCAGTGACTGGTTACAAGCAATATTGATCAGTGCAAATCTGGCAATCTCTTCTTCATACTTCCTTTCTAAAAGCTCAAACATGGTTCTGTGTGAGTGGTTAAGAGTGCAATAGAATCAGCCTCATACTCCTGGTTGGAATAAGAGAAACCAGGTATTTTGGCTCAGTATTCAGAAAAGACATCTTGATATACATGGCACTGAAGTGAAAGCTCCACCCCAGTAACTTTTCCCAGACAAATCAAAGACCAGGAGACAAAATGCCAGGAGTCATTTCTTAGCAACAGTGCTACAGAAGTATTTACTCTCTCCCACAGCATTGGGAATGATGATATTTTATTTGGTTTAACAAATATTTAACAATTTCTTATTTATGACTGTGACCTAAAAAACTAAATAAAACCTGTAAGTCATGTTTTTGTTTAAAAAGTCTCAAGTCATTATTCTATTGGAAGAGAAGTCCTGCCCAGGTGGTTACCAACTATAGGCCCCGCCCTCTCATTTACCTGTTTATGAGGGCCCCTGAGTATATGCGCCTTAGCGCCTTCACAAGCCGTCCTCATTGCTTCCAGCGATGGTGTGCCCAAAAGATCCGTGATCAAATCCAGCTGCAAGGAAACATGAAATACAGACACAGATAGTAAGAGCTCATGGAAACAACTTTCCGTTACTCTTAAATCACTGCCCTTAAAGACAAGGAACAAATGTAAACAATGAAATGAAAACAAGCCTTTAAGGTAAGTTCTAGATTAACTAATAGGAGCCCCTACTTTCACTTTCTGGACATTAAAAAAGCCAGAAAAAAATGTTTTTACTAGGAACCCATAGGACAGAAATTAAATGCGTTTTGGCAAGCAGGGCATTCTAAGGTTATAGAAATAAGAATCTGCATGTACCTGCCCTGGGTCTTGATAAGACAGTATCTATGATCCTTGCGGGGTAAACTGCTCTTTTGCACATGGCTAATGACTCTTCTTTTCAAACAGTTAATGAATGGATTCTGATGCTTCAAATGGATTCAGGCTCATCAAGGAATTAATCCATAAATCAGGCAGATGTGACTCAGTAAATACTCAGAACTTTTACATCTGAAATGAAAGCTAAGCTATTGATGTTTGGGCCTATACACATCATTTACATTCTAGTTATTCTAGAAGTCTCTTACACTGGCAGAAAATGGTCATTCTTAGAAAAAATTGTAACACTGCACAAGACCACCTTAGTGAGCTGAGCATGACAGAAAATGGTCTTCTCAAGTTTTGGTAGATAGGAAACCACCTTCACAATTTTCTGTGGTGTGAAAACTATTCTAACTTCATAACCTAATTAGCAATAACATGTCATTCAGATTCCTCCAGGAGGGAAAATTCTTACCTACAGAATACTTCTTTTCCTTGTACTGGGATTGCCTGATATAAAGCCCTATTTTCTGCACTTATCAAAACTATGAAGTTTAAGGTGCCTGGGTGGCTCAGTTGGTTAAGCAGTTGCCTTTGGCTCAGGTCATGATCCTAGGATCCTGGGATTGAGTCCCACATCAGGCTCCCTGCTCAGTGGGGAGCTGCTTCTCCCTCTCCCCTTGCTCCTCCTCCCTGCTCATGCACTCAATCTCTGTCAAATAAATAAATAAAATCTTAAAAAACAAAAACAAAAACAAAACACCAATTAAGTTTAGACAAGGATCACTGCCCTCCAGGATAACGGAGATGATCAAGCAGCTGTATTCCCCAGAAGATTTCTATACAAAGCTTTTTGGGAAAAGTGTGTTGGTTATACTTTTAGACCTCTAACAACAACTACCACAAAGGTAGAAGAGAATGACTGGCTCATGAAAACCAATGGGAACATTCAGAAAGTTGTCTAAAATGGGTAAGATCCATGGATGAGAAACATTTTCATGAAGTCTCCTAGGGTTTTTATTTCTTAGAGATACAGAGAAAATGTTACCGAAAGTAACTACTTCCATTTAGAAGTTAGATTCTTTTCCCACTTTATGTCTTGATTTCTCATCCTAAAATATACTGATGATAGAAAGATGCGAGTTCTCTGTCAGTGGCTACATCAGACTGGCAAACTCAAGACCCTATGCATTTCTCTGGGAAATAAGATAGCTGAATCCTACCTACGCCAGTTGCTTCATATATATAAGAATATATATATGTATTTTTCCAAGCAGCAATCCAAGATCCTTGTTCAATATACAGGAATTGAACAACTCCCCATTTTTTAAAGATTTATTTATTTGAGGGATGCCTGGGTGGCTCAGTTATTAAACATCTGCCTTCGGCTTGGGTTGTGGTCCCGGGGTTCTGGGACAGAGCCCCGCAACAGGCTCTCTGCTCAGAGAAAGCCTGCTTCTCCATCTCCCACTCCCCCAGCTTGTGTTCCCTTTCTTGCTGTCTCTCTCTCTGTCAAATAAATAAATCAATCTTAAAAAAAAAAAAAAAGATTTATTTGAGAGAGAATAAACATTTGCGTGTGTGCGTGCGCGCATATGCACACACACACACACACACACACACACACACACACACACACAGGGTGGGAAGGAGACGGAGAATCTTAAGTACGATGTGGGGCTGATCCCACAACCCTGAGATCATAACCTGAGCTGAAGTCAAGTCGGATGCTCAACTGACTGAGCCACCCAGGTGTCCCGAACAGCCCCTTAACTTTTTTTTTTTTTTTAAGATTTTTATTTATGTATTTGACAGAGAGAGATCACAAGTAGGCAGAGAGGCAGACAGAGAGAGAGGGGGGAAGCAGGCTCCCTGCTGAGCAGAGAGCCTGATGCAGGGCTTGATCCCAGGACCCTGAGATCATGAGCTGGGCTGAAGGCAGAGGCTTAACCCACTGAGCCATCCAGGTGCCCCAACCCCTTAACTTTTATTTAAGCTTTTCTTTTTCCTTTTTTTTTTTTTTCTTTAAAGACTGTACTTATTTGACAGACAGAGATCCCAAGTAGGCAGAGAGGCAGACAGAGAGAGAGGGGGGGAAGCAGGCTCCCTGCTGAGCAGAGAGCCTGATGCGGGGCTTGATCCCAGGACCCTGAGATCATGACCCGAGCTGAAGGCAGAGGCTCAAACCACTGAGCTAACCAGGCACCCCTATTTAAGCTTTTTCTGTATGGTAGACATGTCTCATGTCCAGACATGATGGGTATTACAGGTAGTCCATTAAAATCTACTTTCTAAAAAAACTGAATAGTAAAGTGGGTACTGTCAATAGTACCCAACATTATTAGTATATATGATAATTTTTTATCACCAGGATCAATTTTTAAGATGTAAACTTGATAAAAATAGACTGAATGTATAGCAGAGAAATAATTTCAAATGCTGATCATAGCAGATACAGTTTCTAATGTATTAGTTAATTCTTTTCTAGAAGAGCATAAAAGAAATTACTCCATTTTGGGTCAAGTGCAGGTATTATTTACAAAGATACACAGTAGTCAGGGTGATTTTTAAAAATGTGATCAATCAAGTCATAAACACTTCCTTGCTCAAAACCTTCATACAGCTTTCCATTACACTTTGGACAGAATGAAATTCAAAGTCCTTATCCAGTCACCATGGTCAGGCTCTCTCTCTCTCTCTGACCTGGTCTCCTACAATTTCTCCCTGGATCATGCCATCCCTCCAACAGGCCACATTTGTTCCTGCCTCAGGAGCTGAATTATATTGGTTGTCCTTTTCCTGGAACTTACCCAGTATCTCGCTCCTTCATTTCACTTGAGCCACTCTTCGAATGTCATCCATTCAGAGAATCCTTTAGCACTAATTTGCCCTAGCATCATTTCCTATCCCTAACCTGGTTCAATTTTTCTTCACAGAATTTATTATTACTTAGCTTTATATTTATTTGTGTACTTATTTATTTTCTGTCGCATGTGAAAGTCGCACAAAGGCGAGAACTAACTTTGTCTTAATTACCATTGCATCCCAAGCATCCTGGCATCACTTTCACCGCCGCTAACACTTGTTGAGAGCTCACTATGTGCCAGGCCTCATTTTCAACTTATTACTTTTGACGTGCACAAAATCCTCAGAATGGTTTAATCTGTCCAGGAATTAATAGATAGTAAGTGTCAGAGCTAGGATTTGAACCCACCAATTTGATTCTGAAGACTAAGCACATCATTGTTACATTATTCTCATGCAAACACTATTGTTAAGATTTATGGATAAAAAAGTACTTAGGAATTATCCCAAGAAAACATGGAGGGTGACGAATTCACTCTTAGGGCAGATAAAGTATCACAAATGGTTTCCTAAAGCTACGTTTTAATAAGCTTCTAATGTTCTCTGCCATATTTAAATATGTTAGCTCCAAAATAAAGGTTAGAAATGTTCTTAAATGTTCAGATTTAAGGAAATCAACATTCACAATTTATATTCTAAGCACAAAGTGTAAGTACATGAAGCCATCAAATACATTTTCAGGTCTGACCCATTCAGTCAGAAAGAACAGAGGCCCTCTAACTACGGAAGATTACACCTGTGCAAATTGTTACAGCAGTCAGGTGCTATGCATCAGTGCATGTAATAAAGTCAACACTCCTTCTAATAGGTTCGTAAGTTACAGAAAGAATCTGTCATCTTCAACTTCCTAACTTTTCTGAATTTTAAGTGAACCTCAATTTGCCAAAAGCAATTTAGACAGTACAACGAATAAGCCCAAGACACGTGTGCAAGACAGTTTTTCCTTTAAATCTGTAATAGAATTGAAAGCTACTAGAGCCTAAAGTAAAATCATACCTGCTGAATGGGACTTTGTGCCTGAAACAGTATTCTTCGTCCTAGTAGTTCTGCAAAGATACATCCGACAGACCAGATGTCAATAGCATTGCTGTAATGACGACTGCCCATCAGGATTTCCGGAGCCCGATAATACTGAGTAACAACTTCCTGAGTCATATGACGGGATTCATCTAATTCCTCCACTCTGGCCAATCCAAAATCACAAATCTAAATAGAAAAGATTATCAAAATATTTAAGAGACAAATATATTTACAGATATATAAAGTAAAACACAATAAGCAAAAATTCAGAATCTTGATCTCTGAACATTGAAAAGTTTTCAATGATACAGGTATTGCATATTTGTGTCAATATATGATTTGCTCTTATTTGTAAAGGAGGAAAAAAGGTCTCAAACTTCCTTATTTCTACATAAAATGATGTATCTTAAAAATATTCTTCTCAGGTGCTTGGGTGGCTCAGTTGGTTCAGCGATTGCCTTTGGCTCAGGTCACAACCCCGGGGTCCTGGACAGAATCCTGCATTGGGCTCCCTGCTCTGCAAGGGAGCCTGCTTCTCTCTCTCCCTCTGCCTGCCACTCCCCCTGCCTGTGCTCTCCCTGTATCAAATAAATAAAATCTTAAAAAAAAAAATTCTTCTCGCTCATCTTAACCGATGAGCAAAGCAAAAAGACAGCTCAATGCATATTTCTAGGTTTAATGTGGAAACCAAACTATGTATTTTCAAGGCTTATCAAGGAATTATAGGGAAAAAAAGGGGGGTCTATCTTAAAGACCTCCTGAGCTATGTTCACCGTCTTTATGGAATACACATAGTAAAATTTCTTTATATCTATGGGTTTCAAACTGAGTCCTCAACTTCCCCTGTACCTATCTATTTAAAATACTATTCACACTTAAATACATATGTCAAAATGTACTACACTGTAGAATACCAGTGTTACTAGTTTCACTCATTTCTTTGTGCTATAAATATTTAACTGAATGCCTCTTATGGTTTGGATAGTATGCTAGAGCCCGGTAACACAATAGTAAATAAGAACGATTGGTTAATTTATTGGCAGACCTGGGAATAAATCTTTTCTTATTTCTGTTTCATTGAAAAGGATGCTGAGGTTGGAAGGTGAGCTGCTGGCAGACAGCAGCAGCAGCACCACCAGCAACTTCGGCTTATTTTCAGGAATTTCTCATATTAAGAAAATAAGATTTTCTTAATCCTGGACCACCAAAAAAAAAGTGGGAGCACAGAGGTTAAGCTAAGAGAGTAACGGCTTTCCAAACTCCAGCATCCTCACTGATCAACTTCATGAGTCAATATTTTAAGTGATGAACTAACACTGTTTTCTAAGTTGAGGTGGCAGCATAAGATTTTATTTGAAAAAAAGAGTCTGGCAGCTTTAAGAAATGTTTGAAAACCATACCGAAAAGGAAAAACAAAACAATCCAACCCAACCCCAAAACCCCAAGTTGTTTATCAAATTCTCCCAAAGGCTAGTGTTCAAATAACACATATTTTAAAAAACTCTCTTCCTTGGCCATGATGTTTTAGGATATCTTTTAAAACAAAACAAAACCAAAGAACTTAAATCCATTTTCCTCTATCTTTATTGTATTTATAGTAAAAAAACAGAAAACAAAACAAGAAAAACCAAGCAACCACCCACCGGACAGGAAATGTTTTCTGTTATAAAGCAAGTCCTTTGTTAAAAAGACCAGTCTGTCTGGAGTCATTTTTGGCAATTTATCTGGAAGACAAGCTAAACCCAAAGTAAGAAGCTTATATGATCAGATAACCAAAAAGATAATGAGATTTCCGACAAAATTATACATCTTGTGCTGATTAGGAAACAAAATATATTCAGAATATGAAAGGATACTAATTTAAAAGAAATGTTTTATCATAGTTATTTTTGATGAATTTGTACATTTGAGAAGAGAATCAGTGTCTGTAGCTTGGAACTCCATTTTGGGTCTTAAAAGTAGGCTGCTAAGACAAGTCAAAGGAGTGGGGCACAATTTTAGTTTATACTGATCTTTGTGTTATTTATTCATTAATGACATATTCCTCTAGTTACTTGTCCATGTAGCTAGAAGTTATAATACCATAAGAGATTATCTGAAGAATGGACCTCAAGCAGGTAATGGCACCAAGCAAAACAGCATTGTGAAGTTCTCCAACCAGAAACCAAAATAAGAAGAAACTGGCCTAAGCCGTCATAAAACTGATTTGGTCTGAACAGAATAAAGAATTCCTAAGGTTTAAAAAAATTTGTTTTTAAAATTAAATTAGGGTTATGGGGATTGGGTGCAACTCTCTTTATTTTTTTAAGATTTTATTTATTTATTTGACAGAGACCACAGGTAGGCAGAGAGGCAGGCAGAGAGAGAGTGGGGGAAGCAGGCTCCCCGCTGAGCAGAGAGCCCGATGTGGGGCTCAATCCCAGGACTCTGGGATCATGACCTGAGCTGAAGGCAGAGGCTTTAACCCACTGAGCCACCCAGGTGCCCCGCAACTCTCTTTAAAAAGTGGAAAGGTATCGGGGAAATGAACTCAATGACCTATAGAAGGAATGTTTACTTTAGTGGACACTGGGAACAATCCATTTCTCTGTGGAAAGAGACTGAACTACAATACTAGTTGTTCTCAGGGAAAATATGAAAGATATGAAAGATAGCTTTTTTTTTTTTTTTTTCCTTAAGATTTTATTTGAGAGAAAGAAGAGAGAGCATGAGTGAGGGCAGGGGAGAGGGAGGAGCAGACTCTCTGCTGAGTAGGAAGCCTGACACAGGGCTGGATACCAGGGCCCTGAGATCATGACCTGAGCTGAAGGCAGATGCTTAGCGGAGTAAGCCACCCAGGCGCCCCTGAAAGATAGTTTAAAAAAAAAAATCTTTCTAGAGTTACATCAGGAACAGTTCTTCAAGGCTATAATGAAGGGAGGTTTTTTTTTTTTTCACAGTATTAACATACCAGTTTTTCACTTATTTTTATTTTTTTAAAAGATTTTATTTATTTATTTGACAGACAGAGATCACAAGTAGGCAGAGAGGCAGGCAGAGAGAGAGAGGAGGAAGCAGGCTCCCTGCTGAGCAGAGAGCCCGATGCGGGGCTCGATCCCAGGACCCTGGGATCATGACCCAAGCGGAAGGCAGAGGCTTTAACCCACTGAGCCAACCAGGTGCCCCCATACCAGTTTAAAAAAAAATTTTATTTATGTATTTATTTGTCAGAGAGAGAGAGAGAGAGCAAGCAAGCGTGTGCGTGTGTGTGCAAGCAGGCACAGTGGCAGGCAGAGGCAGAAAGGGAAGCAGGCTCACGCTGAGCAAGGAGCCCGATATGGGACTCAATCCCAGGACGCTAAGATCATGGCCTGAGCTGGAGGCATGCTCAGGTTAGAGGCTTAACCTACTGAGCCACCCAGGTGTCCCAACATACCAGCTTTTAATGAAAATTGGCCCAGAGTTTAAAGAAAGCTTTTAAAATATAAAATGATATTCATTTATATACTTGCTTTTAATATTTAGTTTAACTGCCACCAAGTTAAGTAACAATGACAATTTGGTAACTTATAAAGGAGGCAACATCTAAAAGCCAGTTTTCCTGGGGTGTCTGGGTGGCACAGTAAGTTAAAGCATCTGATTCTTGTATTCGGTTTAGGTCATGATCTCAGTGAGATCAAGCCCTGCACTGTGCTCTGTGCTCAGCATGGCGTCCGCTTGGAACTCTCTCTCCCTTTCTCTCTGCCCCTCCCCATTGTGCACCTTCTTCCAAATAAACAAATATTTATTTATTTAAACTTAAATATAAATAAACTTTATTTTTTTTATTAAAACAAAAAACAAAAACAAAGTTTTCTTTTTCAAATACTATCAGTTTTTAATGATAAGAAGAATATTTACTGCAGTCTGAAGCACCATGTAATATCGTAGCCACTCATAAAATAGAATTTAAATTTGCTTACACAGAGAGGACACAACTCTAGGAAGGCCCTTACCTCTCATTTCTATGATGGAGAAAATATGCTGGGCCTCTCACTAGGAGTTTTGCTAATACATCTATTAGAGGCAGGGAAATGCAAAATGTGGATTTTGCAATTTGTGAGACACTCTAACAAGGAACAACGGGTGGAGGGTAGGTAGAGATACTAGGGAAAGTAAAATTGAAATTGATGGCTTGAAATTTTGGGGCTACTACTCTAATTAAATCCTGTAATTAATTCCCCTTTAGAAGGAGTAGCAGAATTGGCTACTATATATTTGACCCTTTTCTGGCATAGTATTTTTAACTTTTTTTTCAATAAAGATTTTATTTATTTGAGAGAGCAAGCAAGAGAGAGCATGAACAGGGTGAGGGGCAGAGGGAGAAGCAGATTCTCTGCGAAGCAGGAAGCCTGATATTGGGCTTGATCCCAGGACTTCTGGAGCATGACTTGAGCTAAAGGCGGGTGCCTAACCAACTGAGCCACCCAAGCGCCCCTAGTATTTTCACTTTTCAGTGTTTTCACTTCCCTACTTTGCTACCTGTCACACAGGGCATAGAAATGTTAGCTGTGCAAAAACAGTCTCTTTTGTTTTTCTGAAGATTTTTATTTATTAGAAAGAGAGAGAGAGAGAGAGAGAGAGAGAGCATGAGAGGAGAAAGATCAGCGGGAGAAGCGGACTCCCTAATGAGCAGGGGGCCCAATGTGGGACTCGATCCTGGGACTCCAGGATCATGACCTGAGCTGAAGGCAGTCGCTTAACCAACTGAGCCAACCAGATGCCCCCAAAACACAGTCTTTATAAAAGCTATACTTCATTCTCATATAAATAACTTACTAGTCTTGAAATAATTCTTTAGATATACACTTTCTTTAGCAATAGAGCAATCTAAAAAGAAATTACCTTCTCTATCTTCTTCCTGGTCACACTGTAAATCCAATTTCAGTGTTTCCAAAACATATGCAAACTATCATGAAGAAATCATGAGTCAAGATGACAAATCATTACTATGGCCATGACTAGTGATATTGCTGGAGAAAACTCAGTTCTTTAATTTTTGGTAGTGACGAAAATAACTTTAACTCTTTCACAAAGACACATTGTTCTTAAACTTGCCTTGACATTCTGAATTTTTCTCAGATATTTAAAGAAACTGAAAAGCTACCTTTAGAACACAGTTGCTGTTCACAAGGAGATTCCCTGGCTTAATGTCTCGATGTAAAATGCCAGCTGAATGGAGATATTTCAAACCTGAAATAGCAAATGGATTTAATTGCAGATATTTAATTCTTTTCACTCAACCAACGATCTGGGAAAAACCACAGTAACAGAGAATTCAGGATTTAAGATTGTTCTTTAAATAATGACATAATAAACATTATTAAAAGCTTGACTTAGTCCTACCTCAAAAAACTGTAATTTTGTAAAATAAAGTGTCATCAAAGGTTTACACAACCTACAGATAAGCTTTTCAGGCGCTGGAATTAAAGTTGACCATACCAATATTCTTGGATTGCTCCTACAGGTGGGGGGCTACTGGAGCTTGGCTATTGGTACGCTCAACCTATAATTCTGAGCCAGCTCCCACAGATCCTCATCACCCACCAGGGAGCCCTTCCCAGGGCAGAATTTCACTGATCAGTGAAATTCAGTGACCTGCCCAGGTTTGTCAGTAGTATTCCCCATCACTGATATTCAAGAGGGGTAGTTAATTACTTTCAACTATTTTTTTACATCTTAAAAGACTGACTTTAGCAGGCTTTTAGAAAAAGATCACAGCTTCAAGGCCGAGTCTTCTGAATAAAACACAGCAAATAATATATATGTATTTTACAAGGGTAAAAAAAAAAAAATCCAATATCCAATATCTTCGTTCTGCCATAGAATAGCAACAAATCTATGGAGAGTGAACATCCTAGTTTTAATACTTTGTGTGTGTTTTCATTCTGTTGGCAGATGCTTTTTAATCTCCATAAAGAATACCTGAATCTATGAATTCTGGTGTGGGAGCTGAGGGAGAATATTTCACTGGGTAAGAAAGCTGTTTCAGCTTTAAACAATTCTCCATTTGTAACAGCAAAATTCCAAAGGACAAACCTGATGGCCAGACGCAGCTCCAGGAATGTCGGCTCACACTGCCTCTCTCTCAAGTTGGAGCTCTCTAATGAGCCGGTCTGGAGAATCACCTAGCTGGCTCTTTCTCAGCCTCCTCGCTCCTTTGGCTTTTAAGAGTC
Source organism: Mustela nivalis (assembly GCF_964662115.1). NCBI lineage: Eukaryota > Metazoa > Chordata > Mammalia > Carnivora > Mustelidae > Mustela > Mustela nivalis. The sequence goes on from NC_139036.1 coordinate 21,206,767, forward strand.
ATTTTGGTTTTTTTGGAGTTGGACTCAGGTATTCCAACCAACACTGACAAAACTTGAAGAATAAACGTCATTCGTAGGGAAGGGAACTGAGTTATTTTTCAATGGAATCACCTGCATATTCACCTGATTCACAGGAATCACCACAGATTCCTGTTTAGAGGGAACTTTGTGACAGACCACGGGGTTCCACAAACCATCCTGCTTATTTACCTTCCCTACATTAACCTACTTAACTGAGTAATGAATTAGGCCTTTCTCTTCCATCCATGGAAATACGAACCATTTGGCCACCCTTAAAAGCTTCTTATTTAACGTCAAGTGTAGAGATTATTAAATATAACTTGGTCAAAAGAAAAAAGTCGTTAGGAAAGAAAAAAGCCTTGGAAGGTCAGATTAAAGTTCAAATGAAAAGCAAAACATTTCACTTTATACCGTGACACTACAGTTTTCTTCACAAAGAAAAGCTTACCTCGCAAAATCTGATAAAGAAAAACTTTGACATGATCTGAGCTGAGTGGTTGAGGAGAGACGATAATTTTATGTAGGTCACTCTGCATCAATTCTGTGACAACATATCTTGAGGTTTTAAGTTAAGGAGAATTCCGAGAATTCAGACCCCAATCCCCCAAAGTAGGCAGTATGTGTAAAGAATAACTTTCGTTCTTAAAGCTGGAAAAAGCTTAGGGAAAAAAGCTTCTAGACAGCATGACAGAAGTAAAAATTCCAGCCCTCACACATACATACACAAAAGGCCAAAATTAAAGAATTCACCATTCAAAGTCAGCAGAAATAGTCTCTCTAATCAGCATTATAAAAGAAAAATAAGGATAAAGACTTTTAAAATTAAGTTTTTAATTCCAATGTAGTTAATGTAGTGTTCTATTAGTTTCAGGTGTACAACATTAGTTTCAGGTGTACACTCAACAATTCTATACAGTACTCAGTGCTCATCCCAATAAATGTACTCTTAATCCCCCTTCACCGATCCCAATTACCCTCTCTCTGGTATTTGTTTTCTATAGTTAAGAATCTGGTTTTTCCCTTTGTTCGTCTGTTTTGTTTCTTAAATTCTACAGATGAGTGAAATCATATGGCATTTGTCTTTCTCCAACTGATTTGTTTTGTTTAGCATTATACTCTCTAGATCCATCCACAGTTGTTGCAAATGGCAAGATTTCATTCCTCTTGATATTCTATTGGGTATCTACGTACCACATATTCTTTATCTATTCATCTATCAGTGGACACTTGGGTTGCTTCCACAATTTGACTGTTGTAAATAATGCTGCAATGAAAATAGGGGTGCACATATCCCTTTGAATTAGTGTTCTTGTATTTTGGGAGTAAATACCCAGTAGTGAGATTACTGGATCCTAAGGCAGTTTTATTTTTTTTTTAGGAACCTCCATACTGTTTTCCACAGTGGCTATACTGGTTTGTGTTCCCACCAACAGTGCACCAGGGCTCTTTTCTCTCCACTTCCATGCCAACACTTGTTGTTTCTTGCATTGTTGATTTTAGCCATTCTGACAGGTATGAGGTGATATCTCATTGTAGTTTTGATTTGCATTTCCTTGATGACAAGAGATGTTGAGAATCTTTTCATGTGTCTGTTGACTATCTGTATGTCTTTGGAGAAATGTCTGTTTTCTGCCTATTTTTAACTGATTTTTTTTGGGGGGGGGGGAGTTCAGTTGCATAAGTTCTTTATATATCGGAAAATAACCCTTTATTGGATATGTCATTGGCAAATATCTTCTCAAATATAATAAACATTTTAACTTATTTTTTACAGATTTTATTTATTGGAAAGGGAGAGACAGCATGAGCAAGAGAACACAAGCAGGGGGAGCAACAGAGGGTGAGGGAGAAGCAGGCTCCCAGCTGAGCAGGGAACCCAATGTAGGGCTCGATCCCAGGACCCTGAGATCACAACCTGAGCCCAAAGGCAGATGCTTAGCCAACTGCGCCACCCAATAGCCCCAAGGATAAACGTTTTAAATGACAGCCAGGCCAGGAAGAATGTGAAGACCAAATAGTCTCGGGTCTATTCAAACATGTTACTGGAGCATCCTTTGAATCCAAACAAGAGAGGGGTGATGGGGGTCTCACTCTAGGCCACCATGGCACCCATGGAAAGGATGACAACCTACCCATCTTTGTATACTTTACAAAGAATAGTACTCATAGAAATGTGCAAAATGATTAGTTAAAATCCAAATCTACCCACAATCTTAATTCTTTTATTTAACTTATTATTATTATTATTATTTACATTTATGGCTCCTTTATTAAGTTTGAAGCTTCCTATGCTTTGTACTTTAATACCCTCAGGGTTTTGTTCAAACAACACATGGCTGATGATCAAAGCCTGGAAGGATGGAGCCCAGGGAGCAATGAAGAGGTGGAATTCAGAACTCTTGTGAAGATAACTCTTTTGTTATATTTAAAATAGGGCAAATTCATGTCTTACCCTGCACACAGTTAAGGACTTGTCACAAGTTTGGGTGAATTTTATAATTTAAATTTAACCTTCTTTTTTTTTTTTTTTTTTTAAAGATTTTATTTATTTATTTGACAGAGAGAGATCACAAGTAGGCAGAGAGGCAGGCAGAGAGAGAGAGAGGAGGAAGCAGGTTCCCTGCTGAGCAGAGAGCCCGATGCGGGACTCGATCCCAGGACCCTGAGATCATGACCTGAGCCGAAGGCAGCGGCTTAACCCACTGAGCCACCCAGGCGCCCCTAAATTTAACCTTCTTAAGACAAGGGGAGAGTACCCTTGATTTCAGGAGATTCCTACCAGGTTTCAAATTCTTTGGACACCTTGAGAAAGTCAGTTTCATGTTCTGAGTTAAAACACTAAAACTCCCCTAGCCCTGTACAACTGAAAGCAGGGAAAGGCAAAATAGCAACAACAAAGCAGAGCTGTTACTGGGCTGCAGAGTTCTTCTGCTTTCTTCCTTAGCTCTTCAGATCCTAACTTTCTTCTTCCAGGGCGGTATTATGGAATCTTCTGAAAGGACAACCCATCTGACAGTCTGTAAAACACAGTATCAGTATTGTCCCACAGCTAGTCCTAGAAGACAGACCATCTTAAGAGGCTGATGTAGTCTTAGTGTGCTTAGCATGAACTATAAATGAACTAAGACAGTCCCAGGTCTCCTATTTTAGCACTTATATGCTCGCTGTAAGGGTAAATGCTACGAATATAAAAATAAAGATGAGAAGGAGTCTGCCTTCAAAACTTAAATTTTTAAAAAGTGCTGGTAGGCTTTGGATTTTACCTTTATGAGCTTTAAAAACTCTTAAACAAGTGGTCATTATCTGGGCAGAATGATTTAAAAACTCTTCTAATTTAACATTTTAGCAAAAGCAAGTGGTAACAACTTGAGAGTAGGGAGGAGAATTAATAACTGGTAACACTCGACACACAGTCAAAATGCCCTCGAGACATTTTCTTCAAATAGCTTTTAGAACACCCAACTGTCGGCTTTTCTTTTCTCTCACTGGTTGTTCTCAATTCTTTGTTGTTTCCCTTCTCCAATCATTTAATGTTGAAATGCCTCAGGGTTTGGTTCTCTTGTCTTTCCACACTCATTTTCTTGGGAAACTGGATCCAATCCCAAGACTTTAAACAATATACATGCAGGTGACTCCCAACTTTATATCCCTAGTTAATCTTGTTTCCTTAAGTCCAGCCTTGCTTATCAAACTGTCTACCCATCATCTCCTCTGGATGTCTGACATCTCAAACTGTCAAAACTGTCCAAACGTGTATTCTCCATCCCCCTCACCAAATCATTTATTCTAGTCGTAAGCTTTGTTAGAGTAAATCTATTTTTCCAGCAAGCTGCTCATACCACAAGCCACAAACCTTGGGAGTCATCCTAGATTTCTCTTTTTCTTATTCTACCTCTAATTCATCAGAAAATCCTGTTGGCTCTTTCAAAATTTAGTCACAGAATTAGACTACTTCTTATCATGTCCACTGTTACCTCCCTTGGCCCAAGACCTTTAGATTTCTAAGACACATAAACCAGAATAAATTTTGATGCTTTTATTTCTAATTGTCTATATATTGAGTTACTCGATTATATAATATATACAGAATATATATTATAAGAAATATACTCTATTTTAAATCATATATCATATATATGAAATTTTAATGTTTTCATATTCTTGTTACTTTTATTCTAGGTTTTATTAATCAGATTCTTTCCAAAGAATCACAATCTACTCCGTAATGAAGGTTAGTGAGAAAATGGGATTTTACATGTAGAATTTTCTAAGGAGAGTCTTCAGTGACATGTTAGACTCATTCTATAAAACAATACATATCAGGTAAATTATGATATTATTACCAGGATTAGATTTACATTTTTTCTTAATAGCTTAAAATTTCTTTCTTTCTTTTTTTTAAAGATTTTATTTATTTGACAGAGATCACAAATAGGCAGAGAGGGAGGCATGGGGGTTGTGGGGAAGCAGGGTCCCCGCTGAGCAGAGAGCTGGATACAGGGCTCAATCCCAGGACTCTGGGATCATGATCTGAGCCTAAGGCAGAAGCTTTAACCCACTGAGCCTCCCAGGCGCCCCACTTAAAATTTCTTCTTATAAAAATTTTTAAACACCTGGAAAAGTTGAAAAACTTAAATAGTGATCACCCATATATATACAGCCACCCCTTAGATTCTACACTTAACATTTTGCCGTATTTGCTTTAGTACATGTTTATTTTTGGCTCTTTCCATTCATCAATTCATCTTATTTCCTTGGCTACATTTCACAGGACATTTTCTTAAATGAAAGCCAGATTATGTCACTCTTCTGCAAAAGTTTCCCATTTCATTTAGAGTCAAAGCCAAAGTCATTAAAATGTCCTTAACAGGGCCATAAATGATCTGTCCTCCTTACTTCTCTGACCTTCTCTACTATCATTTCTGCTATTTTGCTATTTTCTAAACATGCTAGACACACTCTGACCATAGGCCTTTGCTCTAGCAGTTCCCTCTGCCTGGAATGGGCTTTCCCAGACACCATGGATAACTCTTTCACCTCCTTTTGTTTTTGTTCAAACCATATCTTTTGAAGGAGGCCTACCTGGACCATTCTAATATTGCATCTTGCATGCCTTTTACAATAGCTACCCACTTGCACAGCTCTACTTTGTCTCTTTTCCTTTAGTACTTATCCTATATAATTTACTTGTTATGTTTACTGTTTATCTGTCTCCCCAACCCTGCCCCAAGAAGGAAAGTGTTTTTGTCTGTTGCTCACAAGTCTTTCCCAAATTCTCAGACACACATGTCTGCACACAGTTAAGTCTCCTATAAACAACTGTTGGGTGAATGAACTATATATACAGTACGTGTGTGTATGTACACACACACACCCACACACACACACACACGGAGTACCCACTAGGTACTCTACTAAGTATTTTAAATATATCACCTCATCTGATTTTCATGGCATTCCTGCAAGGAGATGGTAGTATTCCCAATTATAGATGAGGAAACTGAGGCCATCAGAAGGCAAGGAACCTAAGTTTACACAGTAGCAAAATTGGACTTGACTATGTTTAAGATTGTTTCAATGGCTGGATTTTATCTTCCCTTCTTTTTGTGAGTTATCATTTTAAAAACTGTAATAAAATATACTGAATGTTCACTGTGTTTCTTATAGATGACTTTCAGCTAATCAATGCAGAAGCGATACTACATGAGTAAAAAAAAATTGCCATTTTCCAACCTCTATGACATCATGGATATAAGCACCAATTATCAATGGCTGCTAAAACCATTTGAAAGGGAAACTGATCAGCATCACTTCAGGCCACCACTCAACCACAGCTACACTTAATTTGTGGTATTATGTCTTTGTGACATTCACACCACTGCCAGAAAATATTCATGTCTTTAAAAAACCTCAATATAGGGGTGCCTGGGTGGCTCAGTTGGTTAGGCGCCTGACTCTTGATTTCGGCTTGGGTCATTATCTCAGTGTTGTGAGATCAAGTCCCAAGTTGAGCCCCATTTTGGGCTCTGTGCTGGGCACGGAACCTGCATAATATTCTTTCTCCCTCTGTCCCTCCCCCACCCCGTGAAGCCTCTCTCAAAATAACAAAAACAACAAAACAACCCCCCCCAAAACAAACCTCAATATAATCAATGCTCTAGCTCCAATGACCAGTTTACTAGAAATACGGGGAATAAAAGAACAAGACACCATGAAGAAGTAATCAGCTAAACACAATGTGGAACACTCTTCAGGAAAAATTCTCCAACAAATAAATAAACAAAAAAAGGGGGATGGATACATGAGGGGAAGAGGAAGTAGGAATGTTTGGGATAAGAGAGTCTCAAAAGATGTTATAACCAAATGCAATATATGGACTTTGTTTAGAACCTGATTCAAACAAACCTGATTTAAAACAAGATCTTTGAGGAAATCAGGGAACAGTAAGAAATTAGATAATTTTATTAGATGTGATAATGACATAATGGTTAGGTTTTTTTAAAGTCCTTAATAGTTAGAAATGCATATTTAAGTATTTGTAGGTAAAATAATTTGATGTTTGGAATCTTGTTTAAAATAACTCCAGCCTTCCTTTTCTAGACCCTCAATAAAAAGGGAGGAGATGAGATTGGAAAAATGATGAATAATTGTTAAATCTGGGTGTTGGGTAAATGTGACAGTTATTACACTATTGTCTCTACTTTTCTGTATTTTTGAAAATTTCCAAAAAAGTTTAAAAAAGAAATTCCACTATAGAAAACTAGGGAAATACAAAAAAACCAAGGAAAAGAAAAACTACCCAGAATCCTAGCTCTTTGAATGAACTTACATCTTTGTGAAAATGTTGTACACGTATATTTATCTATATATATGTATATTTGAAATTGGAATTATAACATACACACGGTGTTGCTGCCGGTCTTCTTAATAAAATATAGGGATTTTCTCCTGTTATTATTCTAATAAAGCAGAATTTTTATGACCTTATAGTGTTCTAATGTACAGATAGAATTCATTTAACCAATCTATCATTGTTGAAAATCCAAGTTATTTCTGACTTTAACTTTAAATAAACCTGAGATAAACATCATGTATCTCCATCTGCCCATATTTTTTAGGTGAATCTGATTATTTTCTCACACATTCCTTTAAGTGGAATTACGGTGCTGAAGTAGAATGTATGACATATACCTTTTTTTATTTCAAGTAATTTGTGAATACTTTCCACGATATATAGTTCTTTTACATAATTTAAGTGCTTAAATAGTATTCCATTTTTTTGAATATGTCATGACTTAAGCAATCCCTGTCACTGGTCGTTTAGGTTATTACTGTGTGACTGTAATGTAGCTTTGTGAGACGGCTTAGAGTTTTATAGTTTCATTTCATGAGGGATCCTCAGTCATGTATAGATCCTTTCTCTTGGGTAAATCCATTTCTCTGGAGAAGAGCCTTCTAAACTTCTGTCTTAGAAGGCACAAGCCAGGCTGCCAGGGTTCTGTATGAGTTGGGGAAGGGGCCAAAGACACCACAGCTCAGCTCTGCTGGCTTAGGGAATAAAGATTTAGTCTTCTGCAAGACAGAAAAAGAAGATATGAATCTTACTATTTCCCTCTTGTATATAGGAAATCTTTTCTTTTTTTTTTTTTTAAAGATTTTATTTATTTTGACAGACAGAAATCACAGGGAGGCAGAGAGGCAGAGAGAGAGGAAAGGAAGCAGGCTCCCTGCTGAGCAGAGAGCCCGATGTGGGGCTTGATCCCCGGACCCTGGGATCATGACCTGAGCCGAAGGCAGAGGCTTTAACCCACTGAGCCACCCAGGTGCCCCTAGGAAATCTTTTTGTTTTCTCTATTTCATCATTTCCACCCACTAGAAAATCTAATCATAGAGACAGGAAAAAACTTCTACTTGTACCATTAAGCCTTAACCCAAAGTCCCAATATTCTTGAGTTGGTTCCAAAATCTCAAGGGACCAAAACCAGAAACATTATACATAAACAACAACAACAAAAACAGAAAAACTTTGCAGCTGCCATCACTCTATTAAGTGTTGTTAACTTGAGATTTTACTCAGGAAAAAAAAAAAAAAAGTCCCTGAAGACAGTATGACACATGTCAGTCATGTCTGCTGAGTCTGGTAACTTTTTGTTCCTGTAAGGATTGAAAATTTCTCACATGGAAGTGAAGAGCAGGTTATAATCTATTCTGCCTTTCATATCTACACAACAGGCAGCCAAGTTGTGATGCCAAAATCTTTACTGTTAGTAGTGACAGTTGGTATGCATGCAAGTAGTAGAGAGAAAACATCTTAATCTTCAAGTTATTGGGCTGAATTCATATTGCTGGCACTCGAAAAATCTTGCTTTGACTTATAAAGGGAGTAAACGACACAGAAGCCAAAAACCGAGGGAAGTATGAAATAATGTCATATGCTTTCTTCTAACAGAGACTACATTTTCAAAGAAAGGGGAAAAGGAAAACATTGGCTGGCTGGAAGGGGTTGGTTCTATAACCAGATATTTTATAAATAATTATTCATTTCAGAAAAAATTCTTACATTTCATTTAGCATTATGAAACATATTATTTCCAGATCAGGGTATTGTTCACTCTAAATCTATTGGATTTGAACTGACAATACTAGACCATTACTGACCAAGAAAAATAATAATTTCATATGGTTCAACCCTAACACAGAGAAAAGTATATCAGGTATCAAAATGAAAAGCAAAGGGGTGCCTGAGTGGCTCAGTGGGTTAAGCCGCTGCCTTCGGCTCAGGTCATGGTCTCAGGGTCCTGGGATCAAGCCCCACATCAGGGTCCATGCTCAGCGGGTAGTCTGCTTCCCCCTCTCTCTCTGCCTGCCTCTCTGCCTACTTGTGATCTCTCTCTCTGCCAAATAAATAAAGAAAATCTTAAAAAAAAAAAAAAAGCAAGGCACTGAAAATGAATATAAAGCATGATTTCACATGGTAAAGTCAATTCTTCTCTACTAAGACTACATACATATGTGTATAATTTCTTATAAAATATAAACCATCATGTATTCCCCCTGCGAAACACAAATGACTAGATTACCATGTCACTGTCTTCAGGATCTGTGTACCTGAAAAACCTTTTATTCAATTGCCTGTTATACTACTTAAGAAAGGAGAGTGCTACTTTTATTCTTTTGCTTAAGATGATAAGCTAACTTACAAGAGAATGAGACAGAGCACTGAGGGATGTGGAGAATTGTTGAATGGCCATATTGTACACCTGAAACTAATAGCACGGTAAGTTACCTACATTAGAATTAAAATAAAAAGCTTAATAAAAATGAAAAAAAATTTGAATGGGGTAGGTTGATAAACTCTTAAATTAACCAGAAAGTCTAGGGTAAAACCTTATAGAGCCCCTGTCTGCCTTTACCATTTTGTTTATTACCTGTGTGCAGAGGGGCTTTCCTCTCCTCTAAAATATTATTTTTTAATGTTTATTATTTCTTAGAGGTTTTATTTATTTACTTGTCAGAGAGAGAGACAGAGAGAGAGAGTGGGAGAGCATGAGCAGGGGGAGGGCAGAGGGAGAAGCAGGCTCCACAACGAGACTGATGTGGGACTTGATCCCAGGAACCTGGGATCATGACCTGAACTGAAGGCAGATGCTTAGCCAACTGAGCCACTGCCTCTAAAATATTTTAAACACAAAAGACTGAAAGATTTTAAATGTATTATTTTTAGAGAGCGATTAAAATGATGACTCTGCAGAGAATAAGTTTTACAAGTTTTAGTTTAGCAAAGTAAATTCTTCAGGGGAAATACATTTTTCACTCCACAAATAAAGGGTTTTTTTCTTCCTAGAAAACAAGCCAACGAACAGGCCAACCTTTAAAAACTTGATTTCTCTGTATAATACAATTCCTGAATTTGAAAATTGAACAATACAGCTTCAGAAATTTAGAAGCAACACACACCACTTTATGATAAGGTTTCTGCTTTGCTCCGGCAAAAATCCTCTGAAGTCTCAATCCCCAGCATAATGTCTCCCAGATGTCTCAACTAGTTGCCATGCCAACTAAAGCAGCTTAAATTAAATGAGGGCCCGAAAAAGCACCTGCATCACTCCAGGTCTGTTGCGCATTAAATAAAGCTCTCTTGACAGGGACTCAGAGGTGCCATTAACTTGAACAGCAGCTATCTGATTATTGTTTCTGAGTAATTTAATGAGGGTCTCCAAATAAGAGGGAAAACAGGGTATGCTTTCTCTCTTGGTCCTTCTAAATGGGACAGCCTCTCCAACAGCTGGTGTACCCACTGGGTCAATGACTTTGCTATGGTCGTTTAAGTTACCTTTGGGTAAAGAGCAAATATAGGATTAAAGTTAGGATTTTCAGGAGAATATTAACAGATTAACCATTTTCCCCTATTAAATCTTATCATTAAAAATATGATCATAAAAAAACACTGCACGGTATACCAACCTCAGAGTGATCTGAACAGCGCTGTTATAAAATAAATTGCTGCTGATTGCAGTAATTAGTTAAGTAGCTCCACGAAATATGGATTTCTAAATGTACTGATTTGCTTCAGAAAAATGAGCGATGCAAATTAACAATTAAATTGGGAGGGGCATCTCTGATGCCTCAAGCACCCAAGACAAACAACAGTGTTTCCACATTGTTTTAAAGACCTTTTTGTTGCCGATCTATTATTCTTGCTAATGTTGACATTTTAGAAACTTATTTTTAACAAGGTAGAAAACAGTGCTTTTGATGTTTTCTCAAATATTGCTAGTCACTGGGGAAATCACTTAATAGAAACAAATTCAGGCCAGGGAGGTTATGTGATTTATCCCAGGTCACATTCCCAGCCCGGTTTGGTTTCCCAGTTTCTGGTTTAGTGCACTCTCTACCCCACCAACCTGTTTTCCCTAGGAGCCTGACTGCTAGTATTCCCATTTCTTATCCAAGTATCATCACAGTATGCAGATTACTGTGAAATAAAGAAAAGCTGAATTATTACTTTAAAAAATTTATTATTATTATTATTATTTTTTAAAGATTTTATTTATTTATTTGACAGTGAGAGATCACAAGCAGGCAGAGAGGCAGGCAGAGAGAGAGAAGGAAGCAAGCTCCCTGCTGAGCAGAGAGCCCGATGCAGGGCTCGATCCCAGGACCCTGAGATCATGACCTGAGCTGAAGGCAGCGGCTTAACTCACTGAGCCACCCAGGTGCCCCAGAATTACTACTTTTTTAAAAAAGATTTTATTTTTAAGTGATCTCTACACCCAACATGGAGCTTGAATTTACAACCCTGAAATCAAGAGCTGAATTATCTGCTGACTGAGTCAGCCAGGCACCCCCGACTCACTTTTAATTATGTGCGATGAGGAGAAGAAAAGGAGAAAGGAGCCCAACTTTTTGTTGAAGCTTCTTTGTGCCATAATTTAAGTCACCTCATTCAATTCTTATAATGCCTAATTTGAAACTATCTTTATTTAAGAGATGGGCACACAGAGGCTGGGAGAGCTTAAGCTGTAAAGACAGAGCTTGGATTCAAACCTAGGTTGTAATGATTCCGCAGTCTGATCTTTTCCATGAAATTTCCTTCACTTTGTTTACTATTGAGAGAGAAAAATGAAATTCATGAGAATGCCATTACTTGCAATGTTGCAAAATCAGTTTTCAAACAAAAATCAGAAATTCAATACTATAATACATGATACATCTTTTAGAATCCCTTCCTTGGTTTTCAAATGGGAAGTCATTCTCTATTCTCCAACAAATATTCTGAATAGAAGCATGTGCCAGACACTGTTCTAGGCACTGAAAATACAATAGTGTGGTGCAAGAATGTCACTGCCTTCGCTGACTTTATAATCTAACAAGGGAGAGGGACGATTAAACAAGCAATTAAAACAGATTTGCTCAAAAATTACAACAACGTCATTGCTGTTAATCTCGTAAAGCCCCTTAGACACTAATCTGCAACTGACTATACCAGACTTGCATCACATAGCTAATAGAAATAAGAGAAACTAAGTAGCCCAACCAAGAGATACTCTTCTAAAGAGATAAAACTCTGAATTATTAGGACTGCTAAATTCCAATAACTACAGAGATTTAGACCTTTAAACATGTAAGAAAACCAGGGCATCTGTCTGGCTCAGTCAGTAGAGTATGCAGCTCTTGATCTTGGGGTTATAAGTTCGAGCCCTGCACTGGATGTAGAGATTGCCTAAAAATAAATTTTTAAAAAATGTGAGAAAAACCACTGAGATTTCTTCAGCTCCTACTGGATTTCTAAATTAGATGAACATTCTAATTGGCAATTTACCTCTATCTATGGAAACACTTACATACATTTGGTTTCCTTAAAATGGTTCACCTAATTTTTTTTAAACACATGAGAAATAATAAAAATAAAAGCAATTAACACTCACTGAGTTCTTACTATGCACCAGGCACATTCTAAGCACTCTGAATTATCTCAAAGAATTCTTAGAACACAAGTCACAGGCTATTATAAAGAACTAATAGTTCTCTTTTTGAGTTTGAGTCTTTCCTTTTGGAAGGAACTGAATCCAAAGATGTCTCAAGTAATTGCCCAAATCCACACAAGTACTCTTATTCATTTCTTCTAGCACCCGAATTAATCTTAGTTCTGTCACTAGTAGGCCACAACCTCAAATAAGAAATAACCCCACAGTTTGTCAGGGGATTATCTCAGTTTGCTGAAAAGCATTTTTGGGCCTACTAAATGCCATTTTTTTTTTTTTAAGATTTTATTTATTTATTTGACAGAGAGAAATCACAAGTAGATGGAGAGGCAGGCAGAGAGAGAGAGAGGGAAGCAGGCTCCCTGCTGAGCAGAGAGCCCGATGCGGGACTCGATCCCAGGACCCTGAGATCATGACCTGAGCTGAAGGCAGCTTAACCCACTGAGCCACCCAGGTGCCCCTAAATGCCATTTTTTAACATAGGTCCTCTCATTTAATCCTCATAACAACCTGGGACTATTCTCATGTAACAGATCAAGACTGGAGGTGAAGGAGGCTGACAGGTGAAATAATGATACTCCTTTTGCCAACAACAGAAAAACAAGACAAATGTTAAAAAATCAGAGATGAGTTTTTCTACCTCACATTCTTTGCCTCTATCTTTTTCTACCCCTTGAATATTCCACTTCCTTCAAAGCTTACTCCTTTTACTTTCATTAGTAAAATTATAAAGCCAAAATTGATATTCAACAAACATTTCCTTGTACCTATGAATCACATATGCTTACTTGAAATAGCTTCTTGAATAGCTTCATGTTCCCTATTTTCTTAAGTAGATGAGAACTTAAAAAATTTGCATATGTGTGTATATGTTAGCCTACTATCCATAAGTATGTAAATATAAAAATAATAGGGACTCCCAGGTAATATAATGTGTGTGGAGGAGTAGAGGGTTGGGCTAGCAGCCCTTGACAAGAAAATGAGAAGAAAAAAAAGTATTCACTAGAGATAGCTGGAAATATAGGACAGGCCTTTGGTGGGAGGTCTAAGTTGAGAATGTAAGCTTGGGAATCATTAAATATGATAAGAAATAATCTGTATTTTCTACTAAATGAAGTCTGCCACAGACAGGTTTTTTAATTGATTTTGCTTTTAGTCATAATCCTCCTTTTCTTTGAACAAAGTTTTCCTTAATAAATTTTTTTTTCTCATTTCTTTCCTTTTTTGTTCAAAAACCTGGCTATTGAAATTATGGAAGCATATCACCATTAGTGAGTTATAAATTCAACCTTAACATCATGACATTCTTTAGAAAAATGCACATCAGCGTCATTAGCAGAATTTTTAGTGCATAGTGCCCAAATATAGTATACAGGACGCCCTGCTAGACTTCCACAAAAGTTGCTGAGTATGAAGATGTGTTCAGGAAGGATAGAGATTGAAGCAGGAAAAAAAAGCAGAAATAAGGAATCTTCAAGGGATCAATTAAATGAGGTGGGCCTATATTAGAGATGCCAGAAAGGCTGAGAAAAGAGAAGTATTTAAGATTAAAACTGGTTCTCCACAGTTTTCTTCGATGCAAAAATGATTATGGGCAAGAAGAGTAGGAAACTCTCTAGAGCCTAGCAAGCCCACCATACCCTCAATGGTAAGCCTCCCCCGAACTCTTGCTCCAATTAAAACAAACCTGTACTATGATCAGTATTTGTTTAACTCACCTCTGTGATGCTGCATCTATTTTAGGAAGTAATGTAAGAATGTATGATAATCAGCCTCATGTCAGAAAACCTGAAAGGTAATTTTGCAGAAAAAGCTACACAATCACCACAGAAACAAATGCTGACACCAGATTCTGACCTTCAATTATGAGGAAGATGACTGACTCCTCTTCTGTTTTTAGGAAGTCATGATTATTCAAAGCAGTCTCAGAGGCTGCAGGGCTGGTGCCAGCAGCATCTTTGTGTAACCATCATCATTAGCATCCATAAATACTGACTGGGCACCAAGTGGGTGTAGAGAGCACGCTAACTCAACGACAAAACAGTGAGGAAAGCCAGATGAAGGCAAGGCAACATTCAAGAGGTTAGAAAAGACCGAGATTGCTATGTAAAAAATCAAGTAGAGACAACAAGGAAGCATAAAGATTTTAATGTACAATACAGGGCCACAGAAGCCTGACTGGAAAAGAAAAAGATTTACTGAGAAGAAAAGTGCTGATACTTATTGAGACTTTTCTATAGATTAAGCATCCAGCTTTAAACTTATTTAGCCTCATGTACTGCTAACTATGCTAAGAAATAAGTATATCCTGGTTCCATTATACAAATAAGTCGAGAGGTTTAGAGAGGCAAAGGAACCAACCAAAGGTCATAGCTAGTATGCAGCAGAGTAAATACAAGATCCTGGCCTTCGTTCTTAACTTGTGCTCTGTCTTTCAAAAGATAAACTTCGGGGAAAATGGTGAAGGAAATAATTCTACTTCAGAAGAGAAGACTAAGAACCTTGTTTTAAATATGAACAGTTAAATGAATTTAGGTAGTGGGAGGCAGTGTGGCCTACCCTTTGGAATGAAAGGCCAGGTTAAGAATCTCAACTGCTACTTACTTGCTTGATTACATTGGACAAGTTAAATAGCTTCTCTGAGTTTGTTTCTACACTTATAAAATAGGCACAATGATATCTACCACACAGGGTTACTGCCAGGGTTTAGACGTTGTGTGTGGATCACATAAAAATGCCTGGCACACAGGGAACGAAAGTTACCTGGTAGCTGCTATCATCATCATTGTGATGGGCAGGAGGAAGAGTACTGAATTTATTAAGTATCAATAAGCCAGGCACTGTGCCAAATGTACTACATACGTGAATTCACTTATTCCTTGCAACAGTCCTTTTTAAAAAATTTTTTTAAAGATTTTATTTATTTATTTGACAGACAGAGATCAAAAGTAGGCAGAGAGGCAGGCAGAGAGGAAGGGAAGCAGGCAACCTGTCAAGCAGAGAGCCTGATGTGGGACTCAATCCCAGGACCCTGGGATCATGACCTGAGCCAAAGGCAGAGGCTTTAACACACCAAGCGACCCAGGCCCCGCAACAGTCCTTCAAAGAAAAATATCTCCATTTATCACTGAGAAAAAGTGAGCCTCAAGGAAGAGCAACAAAATTTTTTGAAGGTCAAAAAGCTAATGGGAGGAAGGGACACAGGATATGAACTCAGGAATGCCCAATATCAAAGTCCACGCATTTGCCAAAATGTATGACTGACTGTGTTCTTATTTTTCCCAACATTTCCCCCTCCCTGAAGAAAAAGGCAAAAGAATGCAAGTACCAAAAAACACACAAAAATTAAACAAAACACACAAAGTTTAAAAAGATCCTTTAAGGGCACCTGGGTGGCTCAGATGGTTAGGTGTCTATCTTTGGCTCAGGTCATGATCCTGGCTGGGGTCAAGCCCCATGTCAGGCTCCCTGCTCAATGGGAGTCTGCTTCTCCCTCTCTCTCCCCGCACTGTTCCCCCTGCTTGTGCTCTCTTGCTCTGCCAAATAAATAAAATCAAATCTTTAAAAAAATAAATACAAAAGATCCTTTAAGTTACTGGTTGTAAAAGGGAAGATTAAGGCTATCATTGCTAAAGAAGAAAATTTGGGGGCACCTGGGTGGCTCAGTGGGTTAAAGCATCTGCCTTCAGCTCAGGTCATGATACCACGGTGCTGGGATTAAGCCCTGCATTGGGCTCTCTGCTCATCAGGGAACCTGCTTCCTTCTCTCTCTCTGCTTACTAGTGATCTCTGTTTGTCAAATAAATAAAATAGTATCTTTTAAAAAATAAAAATAAAGAAAATTTTATTCACTTATTAAATAGGGTCTTGTGGGTTTTTTGGGGCATTAAACATGTCAATCATAGAGACGTTCCTTCATATGTGGACATAAAACCCTTTTAGACCACGAAAAGTTTTCTACAGGACATATTATTTTTGAGGGAGACCTAGGGGTGGTTTTGGACAGATTGGAAACCCAAGGGAGCAATTATAAAAGTGCTAGTCTCTGAGACTTTTGAGAACCTCCACACAGGGACCCTGCTTCTGGTAAAGGGCTTCTAGTAACCTAATGGGTCTCTCCGTTTTGATCTCAGGGTGGTAAAAATTAGTAAATGATTAGTATTCCACATAACTAAAACAATAAAAACAAACACATGCAAAACAAAACTGCTCAGCTCATGCATAACAGACTTCCTTTGGAAAAAGCTACTTCAACCTAATCGTATTTCCTACCATCTGGTTCTCCTGCCACCTTTAAGTGATGTATCAGTAAGAAGAAAAGACTATCAATTAAACATAATTATTAAACCTATTACCAACTGCACAAATCAGTGCTCTTAATATTTAATAATGACACTCATATAGTATGCAGAGAGCAAACTGATATACTAAGTAGTACATAAATAAATTGTATCTGGCTAACATACAGGTTTGCGCTAGTGTGCTCTGTGAGGTTCCCTGAAGTGCTGCTCTCAAATAAATTGAATTGGTAGCAGGAGACTCAGCTGGTCTATCAAGTGGCTAAAAGCCCCACTGCTTCCCCACATCCTCCAATTAAGGCAGGTTTGATATATTTAGTGGCTTCTGAAACCTCTGGGTCTCCATGTAACACATGCCTCCTGGTATCTACCAACCTTAAAAAATAGAAATAAAAGTCGGAACAGTGGGATATACAAAAAAGATAAAATAAATGGTCCTATGAGTCTCCCTAAATGCTCACACCTGAATTAAGTATGTCAAGAGGCTAATCATCAGAAGGTTAAACAGAAGGTTAGGCAGTTCAGGAGAATGATAATGGGGTTATGAGGTTTTTCAACAGCTTAAATTAGGTGTGGCTTTGTTGTCATCCAATAATAGTTGGGAGGACTGACAGCATTTCATTCCCACAGCTGGGAATTTAGAAACATATTTATTTTTTAATGGAGAGGTAAAGGTGAAAAGACTAGATTTCAAGCCCCCCCCCCTTTTTTTTTTGCTTCACCTGGAACACATGTATTTCAAAGAGCTGGTGTGAATAAGTTGCTCTATCTATAGTGATATCTATCTCTATCTTCAAAGCAGAAAAAAAAATTCCAACTGTGAGTTGGAACTTTAAACATTCTCTAAAACATTCTTAGGATTTGCTAATATGCTAAGCCTGGGTGGGTAATCCGCATGCAGGCAGAAAAGGACACTACTGGGAGAGATAACCATGGGGCAGAAGAAAGGGAATGGTTCTTGGGACAGTGGGCTGAAGTAGGAAATTATGTCTTATCTTTCTAATTAATAGGAAGGGTTTGGGAGAGTTACTGGAGAAAGGACCAAGAAGCACAGAACGTGGGTTCAGTCTGGATGAAGTCTTGGAAGTGCCAGTGGGTTGTATGTGGAATACATTCTTCTGGGAAGAGGAGAGCAGGTAAGTAAACATGAGGTACTGAAGTTATCAACTCACTCCTCATTAACAGTTCACAGCCTATTTAAAAAATAAAAATTCTCTCTAAAAACAGGCTATGTTTGTTATGAACATCCATTTATTTGCGACAAGTACTTGCTAATGCCATCTATTGGTAGCTGGTGGTTGCCTTGACGCATTTTGTAGGCATCAGAAAATTCAAATAGATGCCTATTGTCTTTCAGCTTCAGTAAGTTCTATCTCCTCTGCAAGGCCTTCCCCTACTACTTTTATAGCACTTACTAAGTGCCAGGCACTGTTCTAAGTCAGTCTGTCAATCTATACCAATTTAATCCTCAAAATAACTCTATGAGGGAGATGCCGTTTATTATTCTCATTTCATTAACCAGGAAATTTAGGCACAGAGAAGTTATAGATAATAAGATCACAAAGTCACACAGAAAGTAAGAGGCAAAGCTGGAATTCAAATCTAGGTAGTATGGCTCCAGACTCCATACTCTTTGCCACTACAACAGATTTTCTACTACGTCAAGTTAGAATGCTGATTAGGTACGCCCTGGAGTAATTGTTAAGATTTTGAAATAAACAGAGGTGGAGGACCCCTGTTCCTGTTTCATGATGTGATAGTAAGTTATTAAACTCAAGAAAGCTACTGTTGGGCAGCAGAAGTAAGGGATGATGAATATGGCAGGGCAGAAGGATGGAGAAGGGGACTGATTTTAAAGTGCTTTAGTATCAAGAATATCAATTAAAGTTCTAGTATCTAGTACTGAAGGAGCCATCAAAGCTTTGCAGGGGGAAGAAATAGAGACACTCTCCAGTCAGTTTTCCAAATATAACAAGAATATGGGATGAAGGTCAATATTCCACATTCCCATATTCAGGCCTGCCAAATGGTCTCTGACTTAGATCATTCCCACCTCTCAGACAAAAGAGAAAGAATAAAACCGATTCATTACACAGCTTCCACTATCAATAAATACTGGGGGAATCTGAAGTTATTAGGAATAAATGTTTATTAATAAGGTGTTGTGCAAATAGGTCATAAAAAAGCACTGCTAAATGAACACTTTAATAATAGAGAGCTCATCATCCTGGACAGCTCAAGTTGCGTGTAACTGTGGAATCTGTAATACGGTCTTATGTAGATGACTACCTATCAGGTTCTAAAACTCTCACCATCTGCAGTTCAGAACTACAGTGGTCTGACCTGCTTGCTCAAATAAACTGAAGTTTGAGAACACATTTAATGTTTTATGTGCAATGAGCAACTCATTTTGTAAGAAAAATTATTAATGATATGTTACAAGCTCTCAGAGAACAAAATAAGGGTATTTAACTGGTTTAGCCAGATTGGGAGAAGAAAACTGAGAATTTGTTGTATCAAATTATTTCCAAAAGAATGAATACGGACAGAAAGCTTTGAAAACACAATTTTACTCCCTAAACAGTCTTTACTGACTTCAGATAATGAAAATTGATCATTCTTTTTTTCATTGCACATTGGACAAAAACCAACACTAAGCCAGACCAAAAAGAAATCTTGCAGTATTAAATATTTATCAAGTAGGTGTTGTATTGGTCAAAGGTTCTATAACCCTTTTTTTTAAGAGTCTTCATCTTTGTGTGATACATGTTGGAACAAATAGGAATCTGGTGATTTTTCCAAAAAGACACAGCGAATTTGTACTTTAATAAGTTATAATACACGGATTGTCATGGTCTGGCTCCTTCAGCCATGAATTCTCTTATATGAAAAGTCCAAGAATGACAGTGAAAACATGCCCAAACCCATATTAAGCATTAATTCTGAAATCTTGCCATTCCTGTTTGAAAGAAGAAAATCTCAAAACCATAAATATGGGAGAATTTTAATAGACTCATATTCCCCTTCCCCCAAATAAGGTCCATAGAGGAGGGAAATTTCAACCTAGATCTCAGATATGTAACTGCCTCTGAAATAAAAATGAGGGCATTAAATAGCATGGATAATGAAACTCTGGTTTATGGATATTGTTGATTTCAAGCAATGCTTTCCATGTGGAAGAAAAACAGCAACGCATCACAGAGAGAATTGCTTTCTCTTGTAACAAATGGTCAGCCCTAAATCTCATCATCTTCTTTGGAACAAAAAGCATGGGCGCCTTTGCAACTAGAAAAAAAAAGAAAATCAGTATGTGCTTCAATTAGAATCACTGACCTTTTCTGAAGCATGCTTGTGCTTCTCTATAGAAATCAATGGAATAAAAGGTCATGTTTTTAAAATGTTTGAATACAACAATCTCTTTCCCAGGCAATGGCAAATTCCTTTTATTTTTAAGGTAATTAATCTGTTGTATATAGAATGTCAAAAATTTAGAAATTAAAACCACCTTTAATTTGCAATTTAAAACTAATTAAAAATATCAATTCTGTCACCAGAAAAAAGGGAAAAATCACTGGAAAGATACATACTACGTTCTTCATTCTACATACTCTGTCATATCCCAAAAGGTTCTGTTGGCTGAGTCCTTGTCACTAAGGCTATAAACAGAAAGAGCATCCTAGAGGAAAAAAAAGATTACTTTAAACAGCTTTCTTCTTCCCAAAGTGTCTTGAAGAAGGCAAAGGCAAGCTCATGTGCGTCAAACAGAGATGGTAAAGCTTGGTGATTAACTTCCCACCATCATAACTCTCCAAAGCAAATGCACATACACACAAAAATGGAGACTAAGAGTCAAGAAACAGATGCCAAAAGAAATGATTGGAAATAGTCACTATTTTTTTCTGAATATTAAAAAAGATATCTGAAAGAAGAGCCTTTGCCTAGATTAGAAACGGTTATTTTAATTCATGTAGAGAAAGGGCAAATTCTTCAATCACCTCTTAATCCATTTAGGGGATAAATGCCTGTATCAGTCATATAAAATGCTCCTTACTGCCATCATAACAAATCTTAATACTTTCTCTAAGGACAATGAGCCTTCAAATTAGACCCACCAACCTTTCTTAACGGGTCTAAAAACTTACTTCTGTGTCCAGACAATCTGGTTTCAAATATCCTTTTGCCCAACAGAATTTGAGAGCAATTTACTCCAGTCTGATCTATTGTAAAGCTGCAAGAATGATGTCATTAAAACCTGAAAGCAGATTGCTATCAGTGGTATAAACAACCCAAAACAGCATTCTAAAGGGAAGACAAGCCTCTCAATATGACAAGCTACAGATGCTTCCTTACCTACCAAGTGAAATTCATTTTAAAAGACAAAGTTATAAAAGGAACCAGTTATGAAGGGCAGGGAGGGTTCAAAATATATAGAGAACAAAAATCTATAAGAAGAAAGAATCTAGAAGAGATATATCAGAGAAGTCTGAGTACTTTTTATGGCAGTAAGATGAGATGAAATAAAATGGTGGTCCATGTAAAGGGGTCTGCCTCTCTGTCAAGATAGAAGGTTTGTTGTATGTCAATTTTATCTTTAAAAAGATGTAAGAAAAAAGATTTAAGTTTTGCCTTTTTCATTTGCTCAGAGTGCTCACTTTCTAACATTTGTGTAATGAATGATCTAATATACACTTAGATGTGCAACCTATTAGCACTGTTCCACACCACTTAATTAGAAGAGCTATGCAGAAAGTTACATGGACCACAAACACAAAATCAGATACTGCCTAAAACTTTGTGGGAAAATAAAAATGCAGCTGGAAATACTGAAAATATAATTTATCCTACTAATAGGTCATTGATCTTGTATAGCTCCTGTAAGGAAGGACCAGAGAAAATATTTTATTCTATGAAAACTTTAAGTCCTAGGTAAGTCTTCCAAACTCTTTTTGGGAACAAGAGAAGGGCAGAGCAGTTTTTTCTGCTTAAGAAAATTACTCTAGGGCGCCTGGGTGGCTCAGTGGGTTAAGCCGCTGCCTTCGGCTCAGGTCATGATCTCAGGGTCCTGGGATCGAGGTCCGCATCGGGCTCTCTGCTCAGCAGGGAGCCTGCTTCCCTTCCTCTCTCTCTGCCTGCCTCTCTGCCTACTTGTAATCTCTGTCTGTCAAATAAAATAAATAAAATTTAAAAAAAAAAAAAAAAGGGAAAGCTTAAAAAAAAAAAAAAAGAAAATTACTCTAGTATTATAATTATTTGAAAATCATGAATCATCCACAATTGAACCATGAACCCCTTAAGGATAACAACAATGGCCATTATACTTCATACCACCTGCTAGTACTTCTATCCTGAAGATAAAGTTCTAAAGTTACGCATAAAATGAACTTTGAGTATCATAAGTCATCTGGGAAGATAACATGTTGGAGACAAATATGTCAAATTCACATTAAATTCAACAGTATTGTGTTCTCTGGCATTGCAGCAGAATGCTGTTTTCTTTGAACCCCACAGGAAACAGTTGGCTCTTGTTAAGGGGTCATACTATATAAAACTACCTCTCTCAACAGCATCATGCTTAGTTTGGGGACATTCTCTCACTAGTGAAGCCTATGGGAGCTGAAATTACCTGAGGGAACAGCACATTCTTGATTCCTAGCTCATGCTCACTCTGGAAAATCTGCTGAATGAATGGAATGGGACACAAAGTAATTACCAATTTTAATCGTGTTTAAAAAGTCAAAGAATGAATGAAGCAGAGATTTGGGGTGATTAGTTCAAGGCTCCAAGTCAAAGACACACATAGCCTTAAACTTCTGCTACTTCATTTTAAATCCTTACCACTATTGTGTCAGAATGAAAATATGGTTGGAACTTTCTGCCTGAAATAGAAAACACATTCTAACTTTCTTAAAGCTTAAACGTAAGATGAATTACATCCTCATGTTTTTAAACATTGGTAGATCAATCACAGTTAATTTGGTCATCAAAAAGCATTTATGATGAATACATGAACAGCATCGACACCATTCTGAGAAGCAGTCTTCATGTAAAGAGCTAACAAGTGGAAACAGAGTAAGCTGTTTCCATCTCCGCTCCTTTTCCAGGCTGTGGTTGGTCCCACTGCTAATGCTCAAAGACCTCTCCTTAAAAAAACATAAAGAATAAAAGAAAAAAAATATCAGAAACAAAAAGACTAATAGTCTCTTATCTTTGTCTTTTCTAGCAGTCTTCACAGTAATCCAGATCTTAGCTAGATGACACAATCAGCTGGTTCACATTTGCTTCTTAAAAGTCCCTTAGGTGGTCACTGGTAACTTCAACATTCATGCTGATAATTATTATGGTGAGTTTAGTCTAGTGGATACTAACTCTGAGGGCACATTCAGATCACTGGAAGAACTTTTCAAAAATACTTACTGATACCTTGGACCAAACTCAGAATATAGGATTTGAGCATTTGAATTTTTTTTTTTAAAGATTTTATGACCTATCATGACCCAAGCCAAAGGCAGACGCTTAACTGAGCCACCCAGGCACCCCCATTTGAAGTTTTTTTTAAAAAGCTCCTTAGATGATTTCAATGAGCAACCAGGGTAGAGAATCTCTATCCCTCAATTTCTCAACTGTCTGAACTCTAAGGACTTTTGTTACTATTCTACTTCATCTAACTTAAAGCGTGACTCTACTTTCTATCTCTTGAAACGACTACAACTTGTTGTAACTACAAATTCCTTTCTTTGAGCACAGTCTCCATATTCTAACCACACTACTACTCCTTCTAAACCTGTTGCTTGCTATCACCCTAACATCTGCCTTTGGATCTCACCTCTCCTTTCTTGGGGTACACCAACTCGTCTTCTGATATTAACTCCTTCTCTATCAATGTAGCCAGCCATTCTGTGATGATCTAGGGAGGCCCTTCCCCATTTTTTTCATTTCCTTGTTCTGCCTCTGTGAATACCCAACCTGCCATCAACATCAAAGCCCAGGCTGTTGACTACATGGCTAAAGAGGTCCCAATGAATTGCCAAGAATCCTTCTGGGTCTGTATCACAGTTGCTACCTCTCAGTCCTAAGAGCTGCGTCCTTTTTAAGGTTTTTTTCTTTTTTAATTGTGGTAAAATATACATAAATGGGGAGTCCCTCACCATCAGATGCAGGCCCCCAGATGTGGGACAATGATCAGGGGGAAGCCAGTGGTGCAGGCGATGAAAAGATTCACCCGAGGCAGAACAAGGGAGATAGAAGTTTACTGAATAAATTGAAGGTAGTGGCGGGGTGAACAGCAAACAAGAGACTGTCTTCAAGGTGGCAGTGAGTAGGGGTTCTATTTAAAGTGGGAAGGTGAGGAGGTATGGGGATGTATGAAATTTTCCCTTTTTTGGTAATTATCCCTGGTTGTAAGTAGCCCATTCCTCAGTTTGGGCCAATGGATATTTTGAGGTGGGTTACCTGATGGGCCTGTCTGTATTCAGCCAGGTGGTCGCTGTGGGCCCTTAGACCTTGATCAAGTTTCCATTGCTCAAGTCTGTTGTCTAAAAGTGGCCTCTACACATAAAAAAAAAACTGACCATTTTAACCATTTTTACATGTACAATTCAGTGGCATTATGTACATTCACAATGTTGTGCAACTATCACTACTAATTCTAGAACTTCCTCATTAGCCCAAACAGAAACTCTTTGTTAAGTTTATAAAGGACACTTCTGATTCTGTCATTCCTCATCACAAGTATCTTTCACTGTGCCTTCAAATGCCTATTGAATAAAGATGAATGTTTTTAGTTTAATATTCAAGGCCCCCCATGATTTACCCCAACTAGCTTAATTTCTCATTATCCATGCAAGCTAAATTCTAGCCAACTGGACGACTTGCCATTCCCTAAAAGATGATCCTGATATTTAATCTCTCCATCTGGAATATCCATTCTCCTCAAGGCTACCTGTCCAAATCCTCCACATCTTTCAATACTCAGCTGAAATGTCATTTTCTTCATGAAGTCTTAGTTTTTTTTTTCAAATTTTCTTTTTTTTCCTGCCTGAAGTGATCTCTCCTTTTAAAACTCCACACCATTTGCTAATATTCTTTTAGAACTTCCCACCATATATATATATATGTAAACATATATGTTTGAAGATTTGAAGATCTTTGAAGAAGCTTTGAAGATCCTCATATTGTTAGAATTTCTTCTATCATATATATATGATCATATGATATATATATGGCATATCATATGATATATATGATATATATGATCATATGATCATATGGCATATCATATGATATATATGATCATATGATATATATATCATATATATATATGACATATATATCATATGATCATATATATATGATGGAGGAAATTCATCATAAGATGGAGGAGCTTCAAAGCTCTTCAGATGTAGATTTCTGGTTCTTGCTGGTATGGTCTGATTGAGAGTATGAGTGCACTTACATATGTATAAACATACTTCATTTTGTTTGTTCTTAGCAATTCACAGACTCCTAAGATTCCCTAAGGTTTACAGAGCTCTTTCTTTTCTTTTCTTTTCTTTTGGAAAGATTTCATTTATTCATTTGTCAGGGAGAGAGTGGCAGAG
The DNA here is from genome assembly GCF_964662115.1 of Mustela nivalis. NCBI lineage: Eukaryota > Metazoa > Chordata > Mammalia > Carnivora > Mustelidae > Mustela > Mustela nivalis. The sequence continues at coordinate 21,232,168 of NC_139036.1, forward strand.
GGAGATGCAGGTTCCCCACTGAGCAAGAAGCCTGATGCGAGACTCCGATTCCAGAACCCTGGGACCATGACCCAAGCAGACATTAACCGTCTCAGCCACCCAGGCATCCCTATAGAGCTGTTTCACAGCACCAAGGAATCATGTATTGTGTATTCTTTAAATTACAAAATGCTGCTATAAAATATACTATACAAATACTATTAAACTTAAAACGACTGCATTTGAGGAGTCCAAAACTACATTATTGCTCACCAAGAACTCTAACTGGTCAAAATGGGGATGGAAGTTCCCTTGCTGCCTTTATGACAAGACATTCCTGTTTAAACAATGCCTTGCACCGGCCAAACCTATTACAGAAACACTTCTATAGTAAAAGGAGGAACTTATTAATAATTATATAGGACATCAGGTAAAATCCAGGAGTCCTGATAAACAGGGACACATGATCCCCCACTAGACTTCTCACTTCTACTGGTTTTACGCTGTAGTTGCTTCTAGTACAAATAACCTGTTCTACCAGTATTCTTCTCCATAAAACATTAAGAGCATGTTTCATTATATTTCAAAGTAAAAGTAAACTTTCCCCAAGGCAGGCCAAATTTTTATTTCTAATCCAGCAGGCATCCAGTACTTCCTGGGAAAAGGCATGTTTATGTACAGAATTCAAGATTCTTACTAAAGCATGATAAACAATTTTCAATCAAATAATTATAACTGTTTTCTCTTGGGTTTTCAGTAGGCTCAAAGTAACTTAGCACTGAAGTATTTTCACACAGTTTTCCAAACAGAAAAGTCGAAGTGCAAAATGAATGATGTAATCCTTTAACAGCCAAAAGTTCAGTTAAAAAATAATCTTTCTTAATTATTAAGGAACATATTTTGCAGGGTGATACATTAGATTTAAAAAATATGAAAATAGAAAAGCTACAAGATACAGAGAACATGGGAGAATTTATTGCTCCTTCCATATTGGACTCCTGCTAAATCTATTGGACCCTGTAGGTAGATTTGTCAACAGTTAAAATCTAGACATTATCTTTCTACAAGTTGCTTAAGGAGCTATCTAAAGAAAACTCAGCCACTGATGATGGGCACTCTTGCAATCATTTTATTACAGTGTCAAGGAAAAATGTATGATTAACTGCATACTATATGATCATACTCTTATTGTACATTTGATTATATCAAAATGTTCATAGACTCAGATTTTCTAAAATGATATTAACCATTATAATCAGTGTAAAGAGGGACGCCTAGGTGGCTCAGTTGGTTGGACGACTGCCTTCGGCTCATGTCATGATCCCAGAGTCCCGGGATCGAGTCCCGCATCGGGCTCCCAGCTCCATGGGGAGTCTGCTTCTCCCTCTGACCTTCTCCTCGCTCATGCTCTCTCTCATTGTCTCTCTCTCAAATAAATAAATAAAATCTTAAAAAAAAAAAAGTCCGTGTAAAGAGAGGCACACCTGGGTGGCTCAGTGGGTTATAGCCTCTGCCTTCGGCTCAGGTCATGATCTCAGGGTCCTGGGATCGAGTCCCACATTGGGTTCTCTGCTCAGTGGGAAGCCTGCTTCCTCCTCTCTCCCTGCCTGCCTCTCTATTTGTAATCTCTGTCTATGAAATAAATCAATAAAATCTTAAAATCAGTGTAAAGAGATCTTAAAATGTTTCTGTAGTAACAGTTACATATGAATTACAACAGCACAATTTTTTAATCTTAGAAAAAAGTACAAAAATAAATGGTACTGTATGTATAATAGAAGGTTGTTTAAGATTATTTATTTCCTTTTAATGACTTAAATAATATGATAAATATATATTTTTGACTCTATGAACTGATTCCTTTATCAACTAACTAAATAGTAGAACATCCATTAGAATAGCAACATACTTAGAACTTACCTAAAATGACAGAGCCTCAAACAGACCTCAAGAGTTTCTTCAAAGCACAATTCCATGATCATACATTTAAAACTCAAAATATTATCCATTCTAAAATCTGCAAAGACACAACAATCCTCTAACTTAAAAAAAAAAAAAAAAAGCCACTGTCTAAAACCGTGTGTAATGTGTATGCCATGTTTTTGAGATACTACAGAGGGAGCTGCTAACACAGATGAATAACTGCCTTCCTACAAAGTCTTTAAAATCCTGGGGCAACTATAGGAACAATTCTAACTGCCTTCCTACAAAGTCTTTATAATCCTGGGGCAACTATAGGAACAATTCCTTTTTTTGTTGAAAGGTTTCAGTGTTTTCCAAATAGCACCACCAGTATAAAACACCTTTTTTTCTGTGCATTATTCTATCTATAGCTAAAAATTATACAACAGAAAAAAAGAATATTTGAGGCTTAGGTTTGAAAGACTCTTTTGTAGCTAACTAATTACAACAGGTGTCCATTTTTTAACCTGAAGGTAAAAAAATTAAATAAGAAAGTAAAACATTTAAGTAAATGGTGTACCAGATGGTTCCACAAATACTTATGACAAGGTCTTTTAATTCAACATTCATGAACAATTTTGGAGAGAGGAACTGCACAGAAACATTATGCTAACTAATAAAATGGGCTGAAATAAGCCACCAACAGGTACTACATTATCTATGCTACTCACGGTTTTAAACTATAACTATGCTAACTTTCCCTCTGCTCTGCAAGTATTTGAAATAATAATCAATCAAGGATCTCCCAGACTCCAATTATGGTCACTAATACGTGATTGAGAACTCCTAGCTTACAGAAGCACACAAAGTTTTAAAAGAATGACAAACCCAAGTATACAGAATTAATGCCTGATATAAACAATTCATGCTTGAACTATAGAACAGAAAATGATATTACAAATTAGCTAAGTGCTCACTGAAGAGAATCTAAATATATCTGGCACTTATTAATATATAAACATATTCACCAATTTATTATTCGAAAACATTCTTTCCTCACAGATGGCCTAGGTGCAGTCAAGGGTTAACTTAGCAGATGTAGGCTACCCAAACCCAACACATTCTAAAAGTCTTTAGGACTGGAATCAGGACCAAATCCTGGGAAATAACCTTTGAGCCCTTGCAATGTCTTGCCTCATAAGAGTGTCTTAGTATAGCTGGGGATTTGGTCACATCAGACAGTTTATGCTAACAGTATGATTTATGGTGACACCTGTTTTTGTTTGCCTGGGGCCTTGGGCCAGCTGTATTAGTTTAACTTCTGGGTGTAGAAGAGGAGGAGTGCTGGAGACTGAGTAACTAAGGTCTGCCCTTGTGGGTGCTCTATGCCTACCTGACTGACCTCTTGATTAAAAACCCTGGACACTAAGGCTCAAGTGAGCCTCCCCAGTTGACAACATTTATCTGTGTTGTCATCTATTGTTACTGGGAAAATTAAGCAAGATCTGTGTAATTCTATGGGGAGGCCAAATTGGAACTTTGTACCTGGTTTCTGATGGACTCTGCCTTATGCACCACTTTCCTTTGCTGATTTAATCTGTATCTTTTTGCTGTAATAAACTGTAGCCATGGTTAGAATACCTTTTCTGGATCTTGTGAGTTCTTTCAGCAAATCATGGAACCTGAGGGTAATTTTGGGGACCCGTGACACAACCTACAATACAATAAAATTCTTTTTTTTTTTTTAATATTTTATTTATTTATTTGACAGAGAGAGAGATCACAAGTAGGCAGAGAGGCAGGCAGAGAGAGAGGGAAGCAGGCTCCCTGCTGAGCAGAGAGCCCAATGTGGGGCTCGATCCCAGGACCGTGAGATCATGACCTGAGCCAAAGGCAGAGGCTTTAACCTACTGAGCCACCCAGGAGCCCAATAAAATTCTTATTTAATAAAGAAGATTTCTTCTAATTTCAAGGTTTGTTGTCAGCAACGTCAATAACAAACAGGTAGAAACAGCATTACACATTCATAGGAATGCTTCTAACATGTAGGTTCCTTTCCAGCAAACTAAAAGGATAAAGATGACTCCTGGCCAGGTGTAGGAAGTTACTTTGGAAGAATGACACAAGTATGGCTCCACTCCCATGAGTTCCCTACCTCGGTAATTTTCAGGAAGTCTATGAAATGAAATTATCAATGCTTTCTCCTCAGTTGTTACTTCTGATCTACAGTAGAGGAGAAAAGAACTTCCTCAATTCTTTAAATAAGCATATGTCAAGAACTATCTGACCAGGCCCAAAATCTCAGGTATACAAAGACGCTCTTGTTATCCAGAAGCTGGTCAAGACCCAGTCCCTTCTCTGAAAGTGCAAGGTTGGTGCACCCCAAGTCCACTGAGTTAAGCCTTTATTAATTCCGTAAAAGACTCATGGGTTAAAATATCACCAAGGGTTACAGCATTCAAGAGCTCTAGGTTTATCAGATCACAATATCCCAGCAGTGTTGATCAGTGATAATTCTATCACCTTACAACGTTTCCCAATTCCCCAGTCAGCTTAGCTATTCTCCTTCCCTTAGGGAAGCTCTTAATTGTTCCCAGTTACTAAAGAAATTATCAAAGATAATTGTCTAGTATAGAATTACCTACCACCTGTGTAAGAATGAGATTTTTAATCTCATTGCTAAGTCTGAAAAACTATCCTGCTTTCATATTGGTTTCCACTCTTAAGTCATAGGCCTAGTGTTAATAACAAGTTTTGGGTCAATAAACTAGTGTCCTGAGCTCACTGAATTCAAAGATTTAGGACTCCCTGTCTTTCACTCCAAGTTTTACCCAGTTATATACAGAATGGTAAATCGTGATGCTTTTCCTAGGGCTAACCTATGTCCCAATTTTTTATTTTCATGCACAGTCCCAGGAGTTAATACTAGGCATTATTTAAGAGTTTATTATCATCCATGATACCTTACATACCATTTTTACATATTAACAGTAGTAATATAATGGTAAAGCCTCTATCCTGAGAGAATCATGTAGGAGTTGAAATAAAGACCACAGAGTCACACCATTTGGAATTGAACCTCGATCTCAATATCTACTAAGGTCTGTGATCTTAGTCAAGTCTTTTTTATCTTTTGTGCCTCAATCTCCTCTTCTGTAATATGGGAACAGTTAAAGTCTCTCTCCCAGATGGTTATTATAGAGATTAAATAAACTTGTATGTGTAAATAACTTAGAATTGTGCCTGGCATCTGCTAAAAACTTACGTAAGTAATGACTATTACCAGCACCATCACTATTACTCCAAAGAACTTGGGATTTAACTTACATTATCTCTTTAATTTTCACCTTAGACCAAGTGGTAGAAAAAAAGGGCAGTATTATCTTCTTAACTGACAGGTAGTTGTTGTATAGCAACAAGAGTAACTTTCTTGAGTTCCATACAACATAGCTGCCTCACTGGCTTCATCTGCAAAATGCGGATGGTAATAACCTATCTCATAGGCTGTGTGGAGATTAAGTAAAAAAATGTGCTCCAAAGTCCCATTTTATGGTATCACAATTCAGGATACATCGATAATACTGCTCTGTCGGATTTCAAAATTACCTGGTTCCAGGTACTCAACCACCTCTGCAAGGATGAGATTTTATACACCTTAAAGCATGAACCCCCAAAGGTGCTAGAAGAATAAATTAATACTGTCCCCTTCTTTCACATTCCCTGGTTAGGATACATTTCTTCAAAATAGTCAATGTGTGGAGGTTGGAGTATGTCAAGGGCAGAGAGTACCTGAGAAAAGGAAAAAAAAAAAGTCAAATTTAGAGAACTAAAAAGGAAGCAAAATATGACATAAATGCAAGTAAATGCTATTAACTTTTTAATGATGTAAGGTTTAGTTACAATTGCTCATGGAGATTAACTAAATTTATCAGTCAAGTTACAGTCCTAAACACTAAGATGGGTTTGTAAAACTACTATGTAAAAGACAATTCTATCTAAACTAAAATGACAGGGCCAACTGGGCTCTACCACATGCCACCAGACTGCTACATGGCAAGTGTTTTGAAACGCCATTATTTTTAACAATCAGTGTTGCTCTAAGAGCATGAGGAAACACATCTATCATTCATTCCTCTACTCCTCTATTCAAAAAACGTTTACCAAGTACATTCTACCTGGCAGGCACCATAGTAGGCTCTTTGGTTATACTGATAAACAAAAGTGATACTACCCCTGCTCTCATGACTAGTAGTGAGGAAGGCATTAAAGAAACAAGCAGTTACACAACTATGTAATTATGAAGGCATTAAAGAAACAAGCAGTTACACAACAAATATTATTTGAAGGGAAAAAGTCAAGAGGAATGGGGACAAAAGTTTCCCTGAAAGGCGCCTGGGTGGCTCAGTTGGTTAAGCAACTGCCTTCGGCTCAGGTCATGATCCTGGAGTCCTGGGATCAAGTCCCACGGCAGGCTCTCTGCTCAACAGGGAGTCTCCTCCTTCTGACCTCTCTCCTCTCATGTTCTCTCTCATTCTCTCTCTCTCTCTCAGATAAATAAAATCTTTAAAAAAAAAATTTTTTTTTCCCTGAAGTAACACTAAGAGTTGAAGGGCGAATAGGAGTTGGCCAGGCAATGAGTAGGTACTGTAAAGGCACTGAAGCAAGAAGGAACCAGGCAAATTCTAGAAACAAATGCCAGTGCTTATGGAACATAGAGGGTGGGAGGAAAACAGATTGGGATAAAACAGAAGAGGAAGGCAGGGGATATATCACATAAAAATCTCTTTAAATTTTTGTTAAGCATTTTGGATTTTATTCCAAGTACAAAAAAAGAAGTCACCAGGGTGGAAAGACTTTAAGGCATCTGAAATTCAAGTCCTTTATAAAGCAGCATACTAACAAAGTCAGTTCTGCCTTTGAAACATAACAAATAGGCCTACTTCCCCTACCAGCTGTCCAGCTATTCTTTTAAGTCCCATCTATGATATTCACATGGAAGAATCTGACCTACCTAACTAATAAGAAACCTGAGGGTGAAAGAATAGGGAAGAAATTTTTAACAGGAAATAAACTGTGGTACAAATTCAAATTTTCTATCTTTAGCTAAGGTTTTTTTTTTTTTTTTTGAAGAAAAAATTTTTATTATGGAAAATTTCGAACATACAAAAGTAGACAGAACAGTATCAAGAATGCTCATGTAATCAATACCCAGTCTTAGTAATCCACGTATGCAATTATTATTGCTTCTATACCCCCACTCTCCCTATATAATTCTGAAGCAAAGAGCAAACTTATTTCAGCCATACATCGGTAAGCATCACTAAAAGATGAAAGCTTTTATTTTGTTTATTTATTTATTTTTAAATAATGTGGTGCTTGAACTCACAACCCTGAGTTCAAGAGTCGGACACTTAGCCCACCGAGTCACCCAAGCGCCCCAAAGAGAAAAACTTCTAAAAAATATAATTATCAAGTCTAAAAATTATGTTTTTTATTTTTTTATTTTTTTTTAATTTTTTATTTTTTATAAACATATATTTTTATCCCCAGGGGTACAGGTCTGTGAATCACCAGGTTTACACACTTCACAGCAAAAATTATATGTTTTTTAATACCATCAAATATCCAGTTCTGAAATTTACAATTTTCTTTTTCTTTTTAATTTTTGGTCTAAGTTAGGACCTAAATAAGACTTACAATTTACGGTTGATTTGTGTTTTAAGTTTTAACCTACAGATTTCTCCTCTTTTTCTTTTCCCCTTGCAATTTACATGTGGAAGAACCTTTGCTCATTTTTTTTCAGCCAAGCATTTGTCACTTTAAAATTCTAAATTAAACTAAAACCTCCTGTAATGAAAGTCTTCACTCACTTTAAAACCAGTTATACATGAAAGTTTGAAAATAGTTTAGATGCTTTATAAAGAATCTTGATCCTTCCTTTCTGAATTAAAATGTTTATACTTAGAATCTTGGTATAAATGAAAGATAACAGATTTTTTGGTTTCTTCAAAAATAATTTTTAACATATAAAAGATAAATTATTTCATTTCTATAAATTAAAAACCCTATAATTAGCTAGTCACAAATTCACACAAATTCATTTCTGATTATGCGATAGAACAATTTTTAACATGAATATTTGATGTTTGAGGAAGACAGAAATTAGTGTTTTACTTGACATCTTTCGGACTCTCCATTCTGTATCTGAACAACACACATCCTGTCTTGGAGGAAACCAGAATGCAATGAGTGACAGCGTCCATTAGACAAAGCTATTTTACACTTCAAATCTATCTGCTATAATTAGAGGTTATCTAGAGAAAGTGACAACCATACATTTTAAACCTTGATGGAGAAGAATGAGGCTTTCTTATTCCAGATTTGATGAGGCTTTTTGTAGAGAAGCCATATAAAACAGGGTCAGACATTTGCACTAAAGCATTTAGCTGTGATTGTTAGCTTCAAAGGTACAATATTTTAAATTCTGCTTGGAATTTTTTAAATGCCTGTTGTTTTATATTACTGTTATTTTATCTCAAAATGTTTATCAGAGGATGGCATTCCACAGTGTTTCCAGAGGTGCAAAACCAGTGCTTAGATCAGTAGAAATGATCCAAGAATCTCAGAAATGATATAAATAAGTAAGAAGGAATAGTACCAGTTTCAAACTCCAGACTTCATGCCTGACTCCCTATTTAAATAGCCTGAGTCCCTCTATAACCCCATTATTTGTGGGAATCAAGGGTGTGAGATTAGCCTTATGATGTAAATAGGAGGACTCTTGTAAAGACTTTGACTTGTAAAGAGTCAAAGTATTCCCCAAATACCACCAACTCTTCAAAGGATCTCAAATACAAAAAAAAAGCAAGCCGACTTGTCTGATTAAAAAAAAAAATGGACTAAAATACATCTGTCAATAATGGTCATTACCAAACAGTGTCTCAAAAACAGGGTCAGACATTTGCACTAAAGCATTTAGCTGTGATTGTTAGCTTCAAAGGTACAATATTTTAAATTCTGCTTGGAATTTTTTAAATGCCTGTTGTTTTATATTACTGTTATTTTATCTTTTCAAGAACTGGACAAAAAACCCATTATGGTGGTAGTTTTTTAGAATTTTAACCTCTGTGATGTTGAGATTCACTATAAATTGGTTATGCAATACAAAACTGGCTTCTTCTTCTTAGCCCTTTACCAATAAAACAACTGCTGTAAATAATCCTAATCCTAAATATAAAAACTAGAAATTTAACTATTCATAAAATACAATTAAATCCCATGTTTAGCAAAGGAACTACCCCTTCCCCAATCTTACTCCCCAAGAGATTTTAAGTTCTTTAAGGTGGAGACTATGTAATTACTACTATTTTTAAAAAGTTGTAAAATACAGCTGCCAAGTATGTAATCTGATTAATATTTACACAAAGTATATAATATGATGGATTTTTACTTCATGGTTAACATCTAGATCAAGAAGTTAAGCATTTCAACAACCCAGAAGGTCCCCTTGTCCCTTTCTGGTCAAATCCCATCCCTGCTCAGAGGTATCCACTATTCTCATTTCCATCACCACAGATTCATTTGGCCTGTCCTTGAACTTCATACAAATTGAATCATAAAAAATGAAGCCTTTGTGTATGACTTTTTTCCTTTACTGTCATGCCTATGAGATTCATCCGTATTGATGTGCAGATCAGTGGTTCATCTTTTTATTGGTGTGTACTATACCATCATGTGAATGGACTATAACACAATGTACTTATCCAGACACTCCACTGTCTGCTGGCAGACATTTGGGTTGTTTCCAATTTTTAGGTATTATGAATAAAGCAGCCATGAACACTCCTGTACATGTTCTTTGGAGGATATATGATTTGTCTGGAGTATACCAAAGAATATAAATGCTGGATCATTGGGTAGGTGTGTATTTACCTAAATTTAGTGGAAACTGCCAGTTTTCCTAAGTGGTTTTAGAAATTTACTCTCACCAGCAATGTTAAGAACTTCAGTTGATTTGCATTCTTGTCAACAGTAGATGTTGTCAGTCTTTTTGATTTTAGCCACTCTGGTGGGTATATTATTATCTCATGCTTTTAATTTACCTTTCTCTGAGGACTAATGACTTTGAGCACTTTGTTACATGCCTATTAGCCATTTGGTTATCCTCTTTTGTCAAATTCTTAAGTCTTTTACTAATGGGCAAAATTTCTTGACTTGTAGAAGCTCTTTATAAAATAAATGATGTTCAGATACAGAATTTACAGTTCAAAAAATGTCAAGTAAAATAGTTACTTCTAATGGTCTTTCTCACATAGTTGTTTTAAAATTGCCTAACATAATACACTCTAGGAACAAGTTTTTTGTGGAATATATGTCTAAGACCTGTCCTTTCATTCTCTTAACTTTTGATGAGCATTAATTCTTAAGGTTAATGTTGTTCATGTCCGCAATTTATTTTTTTTTTTTAATGGTTAAAAGCTTTGAGTGCCTGGGTGGCTGGCTCAGGTCAGTTAAACTGGATTTTGGCTTAGGTCATGATCTCAGATGGTGAGATCAAGGCCCGTATCAGTCTTCACACTGAGTGCGGAGCCTGCTTAAGATGCCCCCTCCCTCTGCCTGTGCTCCCCTCTCAAAAAACAAATAAATAAAATGGTTAATGCTTCACTTGTCTCATTAAGAAATCTTTGCATATCTCAAAGTCATGAAGATTATTTTCCTATGTTTATTACAGAAGCTTTATTATTTTACCTTTCACATTTAAGTTTATAATCTATTTTGAATTAATTTATCTGTTAAGAGATAAGACTTTGTCCAGCTTCTTCAAGACTGTCTTGAGTATTTTAGGTCTTTTCAATCTCCACAAACTTTAGAATGTTTGTCAATTTCCTCACACGCACATATATATAAAATCCTGCTGATTTTTGGTTGGTATATCATTAAATATAAAGCTCAACTTGGAGAGAACATGCATATTAACCGAATTGACTTTTTTGATTCATGAATACAAGAATGTATTATTTTGAATACATCAAGAATCTGCCCAGTACCACAAAATTTTAGGTACAGAGCAAACAAAACCAAATCCATGAAAAGTAAGCCAGTCTATAGCATCCTTTGCCTTTTTACTCTCCTCAGCAGCAGAAACATTAGCATTAATAATGACTGCAGTTAAACAGCATGTCTACATTCAGAGAAGCGTCCTGTTGGTCTCATATTGATATGATTCTTTATCCTACTTATGAACCCAAGGCCCTGATTTAGGTCAGACTATACAAAGAAAAACGAATCATTCTTCTTTGGCTCTATTATCTCCTCTTTGTCTTCTCTACCCCTCTGGAGTATTCCAGAATTAAAAGACTGGGAAAAAGTAACTCTGAGAGAGATCACTGAGGTTCTCAAGCCAGACTTGGGAGATTTCTTTTTTCTGTCACTTCCATTTACTTACTCATTCTTCAGATAGATTGATTGCCTACTGTATACTTAGTGCTACTGCCTAAGGACAAGAAAAAGCCCCAGATTTGTATTGCAGGGGATATTTGCAGGAATCAGTGGACCCTTAAGGGGGCTCTGAATGGGCTTTAGAGGACTAGCAAAAGCCTAACATGATATAAATATTATGTGTATGTGCACTTTTCTAAAAGAGGATGCATAGCTTTTATCAGATTCTCAAAGGAGCACAAAACTGAAAACAAAACAGAACAAAACCAAACACAAAACCCCTTCAATCATGCCTTTACCATGCTGGTAATATGCAATTATGTGTGTGCATAAACGCATGCACAAGTGCATAGATGGGTAAAGTAGACAACATTTTTGCCAGGTTTTATAATAGCTCCAATTCTGACTAGACTCTGGTGATAAGCCTAGCTAACAACAACCTTTAGAAAGTTAAACCCATTACTGTATCAAGGTGAATGCATCCTTAAGAAAAAAAAAAAGTTTGTGTGTATATATCTCAATCAGTTAGATCAGCTAAAACCAATGAATTTGATACAGTGACTTTTTTTTTTTTTAAAGTAGGCTCTATGCCCAACATGGGGCTTGAACTCATGACCCCCGACTGAGCAAGCCAGGCGCCCCTGATACAGTGACTTTGAAAGTTCTATTCAAAAGAAAAATCAAAGCCTCCGAGGGCTCTGTAACTATTCCTTGACACATTAGATGCCATCCAAATTAAAATCCAACCTTCCTACAATGGCCAGGGTAATCTTTTCTAAATGCCATTTTCATCATGACATTCTTCTCTTCTCCTTCTTTCAATCAAATCTTAATCTCAAAAGGTTCATCTTAAGGTTTATCTTCTCCATGTTTAAAGCATCTCTGAGCTTGTAAGTCTACAACAATTTCTCTTTTCCTTAATATTATGGTACTTGTGTAGCAGCATTCACCTGAGCTTTAAAAAGTACAGATCCCTGGGCCTCAATCCCAGAGATTCCAATTTAGTGGGTCTGGGATGAGACTCATGAATTCGTCTTTTTAAGAATCACCTTTGATGACTGTAATATACTTCTAGGTTTGGTTGCCCAGCTTTTTCCATACATAAAACAGGCTGTCTTGCCTTAATACTTAACCATGCAAGCAGTCCCCCCAAGGCACTGTAATCATAGTATTCTTCACATTACTAAACTCCTTAAGGGTAGAAAGCCCTAGAAGCTAAATAGTTTAGGAATATAGGATGTACAGAATATATGTTTTCTGAATTAATGAACATGGGCTCTGAAGCAAGACAGACTCCAATCTTGTGCCACCCTGACCTGGGGCAAGTTACTTAACTCTAAGCTTTGGTTTTCTCCTTTGCAAAGTAAGGATAACAAACCCCATCTGACAAGATTTTTAAGGATTAAATGAATTAATGTATGGAAAGCCTCTACCACACATCCTGACACGCAGTAATAAGTGTTAAATACCTGATTCCTCAAAATAGGACATTTTAAACCTGTTTTGTATCCTCCACATGATGTCTCACTGCCTCTATATAGGACGTAATAGACATTTTTTGCCTTAACCACATCAAATACCAGCTGCTTCTTGGACTGGCATTCCATACATACCAGGTATGTGGCACTGAGGAGCTTTTGGAGATCTCAGAGCACAGCATAAATTCATGATTTATAAAACAGTGGTGCCATACCATCTTCATCACTAACCATCTGTCTCACTTTTGAATATTCACAGAAGTCATACGCACTCACTTAATGAGAGAGCTCAGGAGCTCCAGTTGGTTACTATGTTTTGATAGGTATGATTTTCAAGAATTTCACTTATTTCTTTTCTTACACTACTCACTGACACCACCTTTGTAACTTAATTAGTTACTTACAGGAATGAGTCACGAGCAAAAATACCAGTATATATAGATAGCAGCCTATTATACCATCCCTCCTTTATAAAAGAAGCCAACTTAGGTCCGAATATAATAAACCACTGAAATCCTTACTAAGCAAATTACTACTCCCTCCTTCAAAAAATTTCTTCACCATGGATACCTTTACTTGAGTCTCTAACAGTGTAAATAAGGTTTGGCCTCTTTGATGTTGGGATGGTACTCAAACTCAAGAAATAACTAAGCAAGCACTAGATACCTTTCTAAATCACTTACAAAATTTGAGGGATCAGTCATAAATTAGCAACTCGAGTGGTATTTTCAAAGTCACTGAAACCAATTTTTAGGCAGTTCCAATTGACTGGAAGACAGCAATAACTTTTTTAACAAAGTTTAAGGAAAATGGATGTCAAGAGGAGTAATCAATAAAATGAAATATGTCAAAGCAAGGAATTTCAAGTAAACCTATCTATTTGATATTCCTAGTTTTACCAAATACCTCAAACTTTTCCAAATTTCTCTCTTAAAGTGAGACTTACACTTTGGCCAAAGTTCTAAAGTTCCTGTGCAAACAAGCAGTCAGACTCACAAGTAATTATTGTATTTCTGATAAAGTTCTTATTTTGGCAATTTAAATAACATAGGTTGAGTACCAAATGAAGAATGTGAGGCAGTTTTTCTTTTCACATGAAATCGAAAACTTGAGTCTAATGCTAACATAACATCCCCAGGTAAGTTTTAGAGGTATCAAACGTTTACTTCGGGATTGAGGAGAAACTATCTCTCAAACCACAGTGATTCTCTTCATCATGAGTGAGTACACCATGAGTATCCTCTAAACACAGCCATAAATAAGCTAACCTACGTTACTTTAACAGCTATATTGGTTTTTAAGAAAAGAAACTGTTTCCCTACATTTTTATATTAATCTCTGATTTAAAATATTAAAAGTTAAGAATAAAGCATTTAAAATCAGGAACCGGGATGCTTGGGTGGCTCAGTCAGTTAAGCAGCTGCCTTTGGCTCAGGTCATGATCCCAGTGTCCTGGGATCGAGGCCCACATCGGGCTCCTTGCTCCGAGGGGAGCCTGCTTCTCCCTCTGCCTCTGCCTGCTATTCTGCCTGCCTGTACTCTATCTCTCTGGCAAATAAATAAATAAAATCTTAAAAAAAAAAATCAGGGACCAATTATTTCCACTTAAATCACTCATAGTACATACTGCACTCTTTTTATGTTTAATATTAGGATCGTTCCTCAGCTAACTATTAACATTTGTTTTACATCAATTAATATTTATCTGTTGATTGATACACCTTAGAATTCACATAAATTTGCTCATTGTTCACAAAAAATAGTCTAATTTGTCTCAGGTTCCTAAACTTAATAACTTACACATTCCCTTTTTAACTCTCTTTTGCTTTCTACTAATACAATTAAGCATGCATAGGAAACAGTCTATCTCAAACATCAACTTCACTTACATTATCATGTTTAAAAAAACACAACATCTTCAATTCCCGGAAGACCCTTTTGCAGGAGACCAGATTCTGGAAGACGTTGGGCATCTTTTTGAGTGCTACTCTCTTTCCATCTCTTGGATCTGTTACTGACCTAAAGAAGCAATATTTGGGGGAGAAGGAAAAAAAGAAAAAAGAAATCAATTCCAAGCTTTGTTTTTCAATGTTTCAGAACATGACAATCATCTTTATCTTAGACTACTCAATCCACTTAATGTTTAAAAGTATCAGTGAGAAAGAAGATTTAAAACAAGTACACACTTAAAATCAAAGAGAATGTTTTGGCCATCCAACTTAATTGCCATGCTTTTTTTTTTTTTAAATCCTTCTCTAAATTTTTATAAACACTTTTTCTGAGAGGTCACTTAACAATTCATCTCAGGTAGGAGGGTTTTAGTGGTAAAGCCATTTTAAAAATGAGGGGTGAGTACAGATTAATACAACTTAAGTCCAATTAGTTTTATGCTTCATTTTTGGAACCAAATTCAAAATGGAAGAGATGTTCATTCAGATGTCATTTTGTTTAGTTAAACATAGAGAATTCAGACTTAATTTACTTAATTTACTTATTTTGAAAGGAAACAAAGCAATAAATGTTAAATATGGCCAACTGACCATTTTATAAGTGATTTTCCATAAATTATCTTTTTTTTTTTTTTTTTTTTCTTTAAGAGACGGGGTCTCGCTATGTTGCCCAGGCTGGACTGCAGTGGCTATTCACAGGCGCGATCCCACTACTGATCAGCACGGGAGTTTTGACCTGCTCCGTTTCCGACCTGGGCCGGTTCTCCCCTCCTTAGGCAACCTGGTGGTCCCCCGCTCCCGGGAGGTCACCATATTGATGCCGAACTTAGTGCGGACACCCGATCGGCATAGCGCACTACAGCCCAGAACTCCTGGGCTCAAGCGATCCTCCTGCCTCAGCCTCCTGAGTAGCTGGGACTACAGGCGCGCGCCACCGCGCCCGGCCCATAAATTATCTTAACGTGTCTTTTCCTTTCACCCAATATATACGACTGGTTGTCCTTGTAGAATTTATTTCTGTCAAATTTATTTTGCTGATTCCTGCTTGTCATTCTCGGCTACCATCATCTTTCAGTTCCAGTTTCAGTCACCCAATGCTTTGGCTATCCTGCCCAGATTTGTGTCATTTAGAAGTCTGTTCCAGAGGTTATCAATGACTTTATCCAAGTTATTAAAACTTAGAACAGGACAGAATAGATCTCTACAACAGATACAACACTAGAAACCATCTTTGAGCCTAACATCCAATTATTATTGAATTACTTATTTAACTACAACCACCTAGTTTATTTCTTCATCTTGTCCACAAGAAATCACTTATCAAATTGCCTTCCTGAAAACGAAGCATTCCTGTTACCTACTAACCTGTCTAAAGACTATACCAAACTTCTTTACGAATACCACGACTTCTTTATAAATTCATCTTTGCGATCTTAGTGATCATTTACTTCCTAAGTGCTCATGAAAACTTTTAAATGGTGCATTCTACTATTTAAACAGCATGAGGGGGTGCCTGGAGTAGGCTCAGTTCATGATCCCAGGGTCCTGGGACTGAACCCCACACAGGGCTCCCTGTTCAGTGGGAAGCCTGTTTCTCCCTGTCCCACCCCCCCTACTGTGTTCCCTCTCTCGGTGTGTCTCTCTCTGTCAAATACATAAATAAAATCTTAAAAAAAAAATAGCATGAAGACTCTTCTTCTGTTGACTAAAAATCTGATAAAAATAATTAAGAATTATAATTTTTAGGTTTTCAATAGCTTGAACTTGAACTTAACATTGGCGATTAACGCTTAAAAAACACCTACCCAGTGCTGGCTTCAGCAACACATATACTAAAACTAGAACATAACAGAGATTAGCACAGCCCCTGTACAAGGATAACATGCAAATTTGTGAAGTGTCCCATATTAAAAACAAAAACAGAACAACAAAAAACAACCTAAACCCAAAACAGATCTACAACATTGCCTAAAAATACACATAAACATAAAATAAGAAGGAAACTGGATATATTATTATATTCAGACTGTTAAAAGTATTTTTTTCCTGTTCAATACACCACTTCTATAACTAGACTAGAAGACAAAAATGTCAATGAAATAGGAAGGAAGGAAAAATTTGGACCACACATTGTTGCCAGTGTCTCTTGAGATTTCCTTAATGTAGAATAGTTACTTAGCATTCCTTTGTCTTTGATGACACTGCCATTTTTGAAGAGTACAGGCCACTTATTTGTAAACTGCTCCTCAATTTGGGTTTGTGTGGTGTTTTCTCATGATTAGATTCAGATTAGGCATTTTTAACAGGAATAACTCACAGAAGTGAAGTCTTCTCAGTGAACATATTAGGAGGCACATGATGTCAATTTTCCCCGTTTGTGGTGATTAACTTTGGTCACTTGGATGAGGTGTCTGTCAGGTTGCCACATTGCAAAATTACTCCTTTTCCCCTTGGTAATTGTGTAACTGTTCTATTCCTCATCAAACTTTGACTCACGACCTTTAGCATCCATTGATGATTTTTGCCTGAGTCAACTATTACTATGATGGTTGCCAAATGGTAGCTTAATAGTTTTAACGTCTCCAAATAGCTAGTCCACACATATTAAATACTTGTTTTAAAAAAGTGAGTAAATTGCTTTAACACAAGGCCCTTTCCCCAGGCCTCATATAGCACTACTTCTTCCCAACTTCTGACTTCTATTGGTCTTGACTCTACTACTCCTGGCCCAAGGTTAGTACTGTGCCTTGCAGTGTTTTAAGGTAAAATTCACAAAGTAGAATTTTATTTTATTATTCATGCAAAAGCCAGTCATGCCTGTGGCTGGTAACAATATAACACTAATGAATGTGAATGGCTGTGCAGTAATTTCACGCCATGTTGAGTTTGTTCTCTCAACTTGAGGTAGCAGACGCTCTAGTTCAATTCAGCTCAAACAGTACCACAGAACACAGATAAGTGTGGAAGCCTGTTACACAGGAATTCTTTTATTTTCTTTGTTACGGAAAGGCTTGCCGTGCTTAGTTCCTCTGTGTCTGCAACACCCTGGTTATTCCAACTGTACTTGTTAATGAAGCTCCAGCTGTAGAAATAATGAACAACATTTAGGGCAACTTGCCTCATTTCAGGAAAAAAAAGGAGCCATCCCTTGATCTACAATTCACTTACTGGTCAGTTACTTTCTCTACTAAACACTGGAAGCCCTACATAGAACAGTGCATCTGTCATTTCACCTCATTATCTTCATGGGCAATCAAGTTACGCTAGAACAGGTATTTACTTCTTAGGTTTTAAATCAATGTTTGATTCTGTAAACAGTATATTAAAAAATACAGTTTTAAGGTCTGTGGAAAAAGAATCCTTTCTTACATCTGCCCAGAGTACATCAATCCTTCTCTGCCTTGCAAATACCAGTTCAACTGTTTTTTAAGCAGAAGAATCGACAAGCCTTTCTTCAGAGAAATATAGTCAGCCAAAAGAGCAGAAAACCAAAATAGAAAGCTTTTTAGATCTGGTGTGGTTGTTTTGTTGTAGAGCTTTCTTAATCCTAGGAACTCTGACCATTGCCACAAATCTGCTTAAATTATGGACAAGCAGAAGGGTTGGAATAAAACGAGAGTGAAGCTTATTGGGGATACTTTCCCAAGCACTTGAACCCAACATTAGAACAGCTTTAGATTAGTATAACTACTAAGCAAGAATTTCCAAGAAATTATATGCTCTACATTCATTTTATAAGAAGAAACTTTCCCCCACTTGGGTTAGCAGTTTTCAAGTTCATTTTTCTGGTACAGGTTCTTAACTATTCAAAGCAAATAAATAATTTATAATGAGAATGTTTCACTCAGATTGAGAAAATCAGGTTCTTCTAATTCTATTCACATAAACTTGTAATCAGCAATCTTCTATTTTTTGCTATACACACTACAATTACTACGTCAACTGTACCAATACAGTATGTACCTCAGTAACAGAACCTCCTAACTAGACTAAATATTTAGATTATTGCCTTTGCATTCATTTTGAAATTCATTTCCTTAAAAGTTATCTTTACTTGTATTTAGATTAAGTCAGCTTGAGAAAATAATCACAAACTATGAGGTAAAATTTCTGACAACGAATAAATCTTAAAAAAGAATGTATCTTATCTGTAACTTAGTCCCTTTTATATGTTCAAGGACCCCATAGGTTAAGGAATAAGGAATTTTTTTTTTCTTTAAAGATCTTATTTATTTATTTCACAGACAGAGATCACAAGTAGGCAGAGAGGCAGGCAGAGAGAGAGAAGGAAGCAGGCTCCCCTCTGAGCAGAGAGCCTGATGTGGGGCTCTATCCCAGGACCCTCGGATCACAACCCGAGCCCAAAGAGCCAAAGGCAGATGCTTAACGACTGAGCCACCCAGGCGCCCCAAGGAATGAGGAATTTATTTTTACATGTCTTTGGTCTTTCTAACCATAATTTTAACAGGCTATAGTTCGTGTACTTCGACATAATTCATAAAGTTGCACATTATTCAGAGGAATAAACTTTCCCTGCTTCCACCCAAAGATTTATGAAAAAAGATGCTCATGGTTAGGTAATTTGTTCCATCAGTTGGGGTTTTCTGATGTTTGGTTTCTCTTTTATGTTCATCCAAATTTGGTATTTGTTGAGTTAGTTCTACATATAACATATAAGAAAGAGTTCCTTTTTTTTTCCCCCAAGATACTTCTACTGAGCTGATCCTCAAATTTGTTAATCTGATATTATAAGGAAAAAAGACTTATTATTTATTTATTTTTTTTAAAAAAGATTTTATTTGTTTATTTGACAGACAGAGATCACAGTAGACAGAGAGGCAGGCAGAGAGAGAGAGGGAAGCAGGCTCCCTGCTGAGCAGAAAGCCCGATGCGGGACTCGATCCCAGGACCCTGAGATCATGACCTGAGCCGAAGGCAGCGGCTTAACCCACTGAGCCACCCAGGCGCCCCGGAAAAAAGACTTATGTAACAGCTAAACTGAAGCAGTAAAATTGTTCATTCTTTTCCTTGTATCTTTACATTCCAATATTGATCAGAAGAAGCAAAACATCTACATTTACTTGAAAGAGTTAAATATGAACTTAAACATCCTCTAACTCTGTGTTTAAATAAGTATAAATAGCAGTGATCCCAGCAGGTGAGACATCCCTGAGCCATTCTGATCTGTAGTGAGATCCCCAGGGGTGCTGGTAAGGGAGGAGAAATAAGACACAGGCAAATCACCCAATATCAGGCTGTCATATTTATTTTCAAATACTTGTTACTAATGAATAAGATCTAACTTTTAAGACCCCAGCCCCCCACCAATTATTATTGGTTAAGTTAAAATATAGATGCAAAATCCTCTTCTATTAATTCTTGTTGGCCCGAAAGAATATTAGTCCTTTAAACCATGAATTAATAATTTCATCCTTGCTCCAGATGCTGGGAAAGACATAGAGACTCTTACTCCTTAGTCACTGTCAAATATCTTTGTGAGGAGTATGACGTGCCTGCAGGAAAGTTGCCACACTGTCTTTTCAGTAGGGATTTTCTCACATTGGTGGGTGAACATGACACAGCCTAGCATACTAACTCTAGGAAGTCTCCATGGCCCACTGCCCACAGTCCTCTCCTAGAAACAGACCCACGAATATTGTATGGGAAGGAGAACCACCCGCAATGAAAGACAGGTTTCTGTACAAAGATAAAAGAAAAAAATTCACAACTGCACCTTCTTCTTACATTTTAACAATTTATGCTGAAAAAGGGTTATAAGGGATAACCAAAACAAAAACTATGTAACACAAAAATGTGCTTGCTTTTAATCCCACCGATGACTTCTTGAAAGATGTGTTCGGTAATAGGAATACTGAGAAATACAGAGATTTAAAAAAAAAAAAATAAAGAATGGCAATTTTTGTTGCACATTAGATTGAAAAATATAGAAGATACCAAATAAAAGAATGGTTTTATTTACACAGGTTTATAGCAGCACAATTTTGATGATGTTGAAAAACTATAATGAATTTAGAAATGCAAAGTTTCACAGACCAGTACCCCCTGGGGCTAACAGTACATTATATGTTAATAAAAAATTAAAAATTAAAAAAGAAATGCAAAGTTCACATGACTGGAAAAATCTGTGTTTAATTGTTTATTATTTAATATTTTAGAGGCTAATATTTTAATAATTACTTAACATAAAATTTAAGTCCTAGTATGCTGTTAGTTTAAAAGTAAAGTGAACATACCAACCAACATACCAGTAAAATGTAAATTTTGAAATAAAAAGGAAAATCTGAATATGGCTTGGAATTATGGTTATAAATCAAATGTCCATATGTTCTAGGAATGTATACTTACATATACATAGGTGAAATGATAAGAGACTTAAGATTTCCCTTGGGGTACCTGGGTGGTTCAGTGGGTTAAAGCCTCTGCCTTTGGCTTGGGTCATGATCCTGGGGTCCTGGGATCAAGCCCTGCATCTGGCTCTCTTGCTCGGCAGGGAGCCTGCTTCCTTTCCTCTCTCTCTGCCTGCCTCTCTGCCTAGTTACGATCTCTGTCTGTCAAATAAATAAATAAAATCTTAAAAAAAAAAAAAGATTTCCCTTAAAATACTTCATCAAGGACTGTTGAAACAAATGAAGAAAATGTTGATAATTACTGAATCTGGTGATCGGTGTAATGAGGTCAAACTATTCAAAAATAAAGAAAATACATGTTTAAAATTTTTCAAAATAAAAACAATGAAGTGAAAAAAATTAAAGATACTATTTATAATATAAAAATATCTGGTATCTGGGATTAAAGCTAACAAAAGCTAAGTAAGCAACACCTCTACATAAAGACTAAAAAACATTATTGGGAGAAATTAAAGACATAAATAAATGAAGAGACATAACATATTCACGGACTAGAGAACTCATATTATAAAAATTTCAATTCTCTCCAAACTGATTTATAGATTCAGTGAAATTCCAACCAAAACCCCAAAAGGTTTTCTTTTCATGAAACTACACAAATTAGTTTTAAGTCTTTATGGAAATGCAAATATGCCATGGACTGCTAAAACACTCTTGAAGAAGGTGGGCAAAATTGCTCTACCACATATGAAAACTTAACATAAAGACACAATAGTTTAGATAACATAACTCTGGAGCAAGACCAAAGAAATGGAAATATGACCCCAAAACAGACTCTCACATATACAGAGCCACTTGGCTTGTCATAAAGGTGTCTTTGTAGAAAGGAAGGCTGTGCCATAAGCTATTGTCTCTCAGGTTCAAACCCATCTGTTTAAACACAACTCTATAATATTGCGGCTACAACTCCGCAAACCACATTTTGGTTTTGCCAACTAGTTCCATGTTGGGATCTCCCAATATGGGGCTTTAGAGCAGACTACAGAGTTGTAGGAGTAAAAGGGGACTTGCCCCTTCCTGTGGGCTACCTGCCTGTCTCTTGTTTCTGGGTCACCCTAGCAACACTTCTTCACTTCAGCCGTGGCAACGCCTTCCTGTAACTGCAGCTGAGCCCAGTTTATAGTCCCCGTTTGCAGAACAAGCCTCACTGCATCCTCCACCCCAGATACCAGCACTAGTGAGCTTGTATTCTCTCCTTAGATAACTGAATTACTGCTGCACGATGTTCTAAGTCTTAATAATTCCAAGCTCTTCCATGGTATTTTTCTAACTATAGCAGGAGGTAGCTGTTAGTGTACTCTTCTTGTCTTTTTTATTACCTACAATTTAAAATTTTACAAACAACTTTACAGGTAATCAGTACCCCCCCACACACACACACATTAAAAACTCTGTTTAAATAACTGGTATGGTTTCTTTTTCCTCCCTAGACCCTGACAGATACAACATTCTTTTCAATGTATGGCATAGAACAACTAGATATCCATATGGAAAAACAAAATGAATCTTTACTCCTATTTCATTCTGTACACAAATTCCAGGTGGATTGTAGTTAATCAATGTGAGAAGCAAAATCATACAGCTTTTAGAAGATAACATGTAGTAGAATATCTTTAAAACACTGGGGCAGGGAAAGAGTTCTTCAGTAGGACACAAAAAGCACAAATCATAATACAAAAGAAAAATTCATGTATTTTACTACTTTAAATTCAAGAACTTCTTTTCATTTTACGTACATTGTTAAGAGTAAAATGCAAGTCATGCAGAAGACATCTGTACTACACATATAAGGAATAAAGTGCTTATCCAGAGACATGCAGAATTCACACATACCAATTTTTAAAAGTGCTAAATAGGCATTTAACAAAAAAGGATAATCCAAACAGCTAATAAACATATGAAAGGACCTTAACCTTATTAGTCATTTGGGAAATGACAAAAATTTGGACAACACCAAATTTTTAGTGACAATGTGATACAATGGCAATTCTTATAGACTGCTAATAGGAATGTAAATTGATATAATCGCTATGGAAAACAGATTGGCTTCATATACTAAAATGAAGTTATAAATACAATGTGACCCAGAAACTTGACTTCAATGTGTATACCTCAAAGGAATGTGCACACTTATCACTAAACATATGAGTGTGTTCACAGTACCCTTAAAAATGGAAACAATCCAAATATCCATGAACAGAACAGATTAACAAATTGTTGTCTATTCATATAATGGAAAACTCTACATTGATTAAAATGAACTACTGCTATGTGCAACAACATAGATGAATCTCATACACCTGATTTTGAACAAAAGAAACCAGTCACAAATAATGTAAGATTTTGTTTCCATAATATTAAAAATATAAGCAAAGTTGAACTCTAATGTTTAGGGTGTATACTTAGGAGACAGAAACTATTCAGAGAGGAAGTAGTTACCATAAAATCAGTATAGTGGTTATCTTGGGGAGGCAATGATGACGGGGGAGACTAGAAGGGACTTGTGTGAGCTAGCGATGTCCTATTTTTTATATGAATGGTGGCAACAGAGGTGTGTACTTTATGATAAATCACTGAGCTATATGTTTTCTGTACATTTCTATATTTCTATTATTATATAACTAAAAAGGTAAAAATAAATTTCTCAATTAAAATTTTGAGCATAGGGGCGCCTGGGTGGCTCAGTGGGTTAAAGCCTCTGCCTTCGGCTCAGGTCAAGATCCCAGGGTCCTGGAATGAAGCCCCATATCATGCTCTCTGCTCAGCAGGGAGCCTGCTTCCCTTCCTCTCTCTGCCTGCCTCTCTGTCTACTTGTGATCTCTGTCAAATAAATAAATAAAATCTTAAAAAAAAATTTTTTTTGAGCATAAAAAGGCATTTCAGGTTGAAGTCTGTATAGGTAATTTTTTTAAAGAGGACAATTCTTTTTTTTTTTTTTTTTTTTGTAAAAATACACATCTATACCAGCCCAATGAATACTCTCATTTATTTCCTTGTGCCACTGGTTTATTTTGTAGTAAGGAGTATACATACTATCTTTCTTATGTTTTGGTAGAATTCCAAAGGAATTTGCTTACTTAAAAAAATAAACATTTTCTTCATCATTACACAAGAATATGCTAGTAAGAAACATTCCACAGGAGAGTGCTGTCAGCAGAATTATAGCAGAACTACAGTCCCACCCCTATTCTAATCACAATCTCCTAAGTTCTTCCATTGTAAAGCAAACTGCTGAAGCAGCTACAATATATAGATGTGCTTCAGGTTTTTAATTAGTCTTTTAAAAATAACCAAAACCAAAAATGCTGCAAATATAAAGCAGGAGGCAGGACTTCCAGCTGTGGCAATCTGAAGAGGTCAGCAAATCCTTTCCCCTCAAAACTCCTATAAAACTGGACAAAAATGTCAAAAACAATCATTTCAGGACTCCAGAAAAACAGCCAAAGTCAAACAACAAATTCAAAAGTGTTTATTTATGAAAAGTTATGGACCTATGGGTAAGAAGAACAATGAGAGTCAGTGATGTTACTGCTTGGCTGCTCCTTACCCCCACCCAAGCACAGTCCATGCAGTAGTTGGCCATAAAACGCAGCAATTTCACTGCCTGAGGTTGCTGATGTGATCTGAAGTGGAGGATGAAAACCCCACACCCAGTAGCATTGACCATGAAAGCATTAAACTCAACTGGAGAAGAAAAAATTGCAAATCTGGGGCGCCTGGGTGGCTCAGTGGGTTAAGCCTCTGCCTTTGGTTCAGGTCATGATCCCGGGGTCCTGGGATCGAGCCCCGCATTGGGCTCTCTGCTCAGCGGGGAGCCTGCTTCCTCATCTCTTTCTCTGCCTGCCTCTCTGCCTACTGTGATCTCTGTCAAATAAATAAAATCTTTAAAAAAAAATTTGCGAATCTGAGGTTGCTATTCCAGCTGGGACATAAATCCTGAAATTTAACAAGGAGATTCTGGAAATGAGAGTCACAGTGGGCTAGGTAAACTCTCCACACATCCCTGGCTAACTGGAGGCTGCTCATATATTCAGAGCTGATCTGAGGGGGCCTAAGCTCTGCACATACTCGTGACTGAATGAGAGCCTTGCCACATGTGAAGGGAAGAACTCAGAGGCTTGGGAGAAAATAAAAGCTGGGGCATAGCTGAAAACTAGATGAGCTCCCTAACATAATCGAAGGATAGAAGCCTTACTGGCTCAAGATATTTGAGCACAATCTTCAACCAATCACTAGCTGACACTAAGCTACAGAGACACAAAGGCGGGCACCCCAAGCAGGCCAGCCTAAAAATTAAAATATAATTTTTAACAACTAGAGTGGCTGTACCCCATGGGGGAGAAAGACTGTGCACATTAAATCCAGTCAGGTTACTGAAATAAGCAAACATACACAAGTAACAGCAGTATGTCAATAAAGACAACCCTCAGATGGGAGGGAGGCTGGGGAGGAATCAGATCCAGAGTTGTTACAATATATTATTAAATATGTCCAGTTTTTAACAAAAGAATTATAAGACATGTGAATAAACAGTAAAATGTGACTCATACTCAGGAGAAGAAGCAGTCAATAGAAATCGTTTCTGAGTGAGCCCAGAAGTTGTATTCAGTAACACTTCAAAAGCAGCTATTACAAATATGTTCAAAGAATTAAAGGACATTGCCACTATAAACATCTGGGTGTACGTGCTCCTTCAGATCCCTATATTTGTATCTTTAGGGTAAATACCCAGTAGTGACACTTCTGGGTCGTAGGGTAGCCCTATTTTCAATTCTTTGAGGAACCTCCATGCTGTCTTCCAGAGTAGCTGTACCCGCTTGCATTCCCACCAACATTGTAGGAGGGTTCCCCTTTCTCTGCATCCTTGCTGACATCTATTGTTTCCTGACTTGTTAGTTTTAGCCAAACTATGGAAAGAACCTAGATGTCCACCAATAGATGAATGGATAAAGAAGATGTGGTGTATATATTCAATGGAATACTATGCAGCAATCAAAAGAAATGAAATCTTGCCATTTGCAATGAGGTGGATGGAACTAGAGGGTATTATGCTGAGTGAAATAAGTCAATCAGAGAAAGATAATTATCATACGATCTCTCTGATAATGAGGAATTTCAGAGGCAGGGTAGGGGTCTGATGAGGGGTAGGGAAGGAAAAAATGAAACAAGATGGGATCATGAGGGAAACAAACCATAAGAGACTCTTCATTTCACAAAACAAACTGAGGGTTGCTAGGGGGTGGGGAGAGGGTGGCTAGGTTATGGACACTGGGGAGGGTATGTGCTGTGGTGAGTGCTGTGAAATGTGTGAGCCTGATTATTCACAGACCTGTACCCCTGGGGCAAATGAAACAAACTAAAAAAGAAAGAAATCAAATTCTAGAGTTGAAAAGTACAGTATTAGAAATGAAAAATTCAGGGGCGCCTGGGTGGCTCAGTGGGTTAAGCCGCTGCCTTCGGCTCAGGTCATGATCTCAGGGTCCTGGGATCGAGAACCGCATCAGGCTCTCTGCTCAGCAGGGAGCCTGCTTCCCTCTCTCTCTCTCTGCCTGCCTCTCCATCTACTTGTGATTTCTGTCAAATAAATAAATAAAATCTTTAAAAAAAAATAAAGTTTCCCAAAGTTAATGAAAATGTATAGATTCCAAAAGCTCAAAAATCTCATATAGGATATACACAAGAGTACTGCATCTAGACAGGTCAGAGTCAAAGATCTATCAAGTCAAACAAACTCCTGAAAATAATGAGTAAAAACAATAGAATGGTTGACTGACTTCCCATCAGATACAAAGGAGGTTAGAAGACAGTGGAATGCCATATTTGCAGTGGTGGTAGTGAGCAGGCAAAAATTCCATATGCAATAAAAAAGACCCTATCCAGGGCACCTGGGTGGCTCAGTGGGTTTGGCCTCTGCCTTTGGCTCAGGTCATGCACGGTCTCAGGGTCCCGGGATCGAGCCCTGCATCGGGTTCTCTGCTCAGTGGTAGCCTGCTTCCCCCCCTCTCTCTGCCTGCCTCTCTACCTACTTGTGATCTCACTGTCAAATAAATAAAATCTTAAAAAAAAAAAAAAAAAAGACCCTATCTTTCAAATATAAAAACATTACAAAATAAGAAAAGGTGGACAGAATTTGTTGTCAGCAGATCTGCCTTACAGGAAATAACCCCAATGGTAATTCAAATCCACAAGAAGAAATGAAAAACTAGAAATGGCAAATATGTGGGTAAATAGAGGAATATATGTTTATTTTATTTTTATTTTTTATTGCAGTATAGTTAATAACAGTGTTATACTAGTTTCAGGTATACAATACAGTGGTTCAAAAATTCTATACATTACTCAGTGGTCAGTATAAACGTATTCTTTAATCCCCATCACCTATTTCACCCACCTCCCCTCTGGTAACTATCAGTTTGTTCTCAATAGTCAAGAGTCTGTTTCTTGGTTTATTTCTCTTGCCTACCCCCTTTCCTTTGCTTATTTTGTCTCTTAAATTCCACATATGAGTGAAATCATATAGTATTTGTCTTTCTCCAACTGACTTATTTTATATATAGATATATAGACACACACAGAATATTATTTCAGCCATAAAAAAGAATTAGTCATAAAAATACATATACTACACTTTCTTTATCCATTCATCTATTAATGCACACTTGGGCTGCTTTCATAATTTGGCTATTGTAAACAATGCCGCAATAAATATAGGTGAGCATGTATCCCTTTCAACTAGTGCTTTTATATTTTTTGGGTAAATACCCAGCAGTGCAATTACTAGATCTAGGGTAGTTCCATTTTTAACTTTTTGAAGAACCTCCATACTGTTTTCCACAGTGGCTACACCAGTTTGCACTCCCACCAACAGTGCAAGAGGGTTCCTTTTTCTCCACATCCTTATCAACATGGTCTGTTTCTTGTGCTTTTGATTTTTGCCATTCTGACATATGTGAGCAGATATCTCATTGTAGTTTTGATTTGCATTCCCCTGGTGATGGGTGATGATCATCTTTTCATGTGTCTGTTAGCCATCTGTATGTCTTTTTTCTTAAGATTTTATTCATCCATTTGAGAGAGAGAGAGAGAGAGACAGAGGGTACACCTGAACAGGGTGTAGTAGAGGGGAAGAGGGAAGGAGAGGGACAAGCAGACTCCACAATGAGCATAGAGCCCAATGTGGGGCTTGATCCCAGAACCCCGGAAGCATGACCTGTGCTGAAACCAAGACTTGGATGTTTAAGTGACTGAACCAGCCAGGCACCCTGCCTGTATGTTTTCTGTATGTATGTATGTCTTTCTTTGTATGTCTGTTTGTCTTCTATCCGTTTTTAACTGGATTATTTGTTTTTTGAATGTTGAGTTGTAAAAGTTTTCTATATATTTTGGATACTAACCTTTTACCAGAAATGTCATTTGCAAACATCTTCTCCCATTCAGTAGGTTGTCTTTTAGTAGGTTTGTCTTCAGTAGGTTTGTTCCCTTTGCTGCGCAGAAGTTTTTTATTTTTACTTTTTTAAAAGATTTTATTTATTTGACAGAGACACAGCGAGAGAGGGTACACAAGCAAGAGGAGTGGGAGAGGGAGAAGCAGGCTTCCTGCTGAGCAGGGAGCCCGATACAGGGCTCTATCCCAGGACCCTGAGATCATGACCTGAGCCGAAGGTAGATGCTTAACGACTGAGCTACCCAGGTACCCCAGAAGCTTTTTATTTTTATATAGTCCTAAAAGTTTATCTTTGCTTTTGCTTCCCTTGCCTCAGGAGTCATGTTTTTTAAAAGTTGGTATGTCCACTGTCAGAGAAATTACTGTCTGTACTCTCTAGGATTTTTATAGTTTCAGGTATCATATTCAGGTCCTTAACCCACTTTGAATTTATCTTTATGTATGGTATAGGCCAGTGGTCCATTTCTCCCAACACCATTTGTTGGAAAGGCTGTCTTTTTCTAATTGCGTACTCTTTCCTCCTTCATCAAAGATTATGTGACCATGTAAACGTCAGTTTATTTTTGGGCTTTCTATTCTAGTCCACTGATCTGTCTACTTTTGTGCCAGTACCTTACTGTTCTGATTACTACAGCTTTGTAGTATAACTTACAATCTGGAGTCGTGATACCTCCAGATTTTTCTTTTTTAAGATTGTTTTGGTTATTTGGGGTTTTCTGTGGTTCCATACAAATGTTAAGATTGTCTGTTGTAGGTCTGTGAAAAATGTTGTTAGCATTCTGATAGGGATTACATTAAATCTGTAGATTGCTCTAGGCAGTATGGACATTTTAGCAATGCTTATTTTTATTTATTTTTACTCCATGAATATGGAGTATCTTTCCATTTGTTTGTGTTGCCTTCAATATCCTTCATCAATGTTTTATAGTTTTCAGGGTACAGGTCTTTTACCTCCTTGGTTAGGTTTATTCTAAGGTATTTTATTATCTTTAGTAATACTGTAAATGGGGTTGCTTTTTTAATTTGTTTGCCTCATTACTGGTATATAAAAATGTCATAGATTTCTGCACAATAATTTTTGCATCCTGCAACCAGCTGAGTTTATCAGTTCTAGTAGTTTTTTTGGAGGGGTCTTTAGGGTTTTATATAAAGTATCATGTTGTCTGTAAACAGTGTAAATTTTACTTCTTCCTTACCAATTTGGATGCCTTTTATTCCTTTCTCTTGTCTGACTGTTGTGGCTAGGACCTCCAGTGCTATGTTAAATAACTGTGATGAAAGTGGCCATTGCTGTCTTGTTCCTGACCTTAGAGGAAATGCATCTCATCCTGATGTTGGTGTGGGGTTTTTATATATAGCATTTATAGAACAGCTTGTTGAGGTATATTCCCTCTAATTTTACTTTGTTAAGGGTTTTTTTTTTTTTTTAATCATGAATGGATACCGTACTTTTACAAACACTTTTTTTCCATCTGTTGAAATGACCATATGGTTTTTATTGATGTGATGCGTCACACTGATAGCAAATACTGAATCACCCTTGAATCCCAGGAATAAATCACACTTGATTGTGGTGAATGGTTTTTTCATGTATTGTTGGATTCAGTCCGCCAATATATTAATAAGTTTTGCATCTATGTTTATCAGAGATATTGGCCTGTAGTTCTTCTTTTTTTTTCTTTATCTGGTTTTGGTATCAGGGTAATGCTGGCTTCACAGAATGAATTAGGAGTTTTCCTTCCTATTTGACTTTCTGGAATAGATTAAGAACACATATTAAGATCTCTTTAAACATCTGACAGAATTCGCCTGTGAAGCTGTGTGGCCCTGGACTTTTGCATGCTGGGAGATTTGTGCTTACTGGTTCAATTTCTGGTAATCAGTCTGCTCAAAGTTTCTATTTCGTTCCAATTCGGTTTTGGGAGATTATATATTTCTAAGAATTTATCCATTTCTTCTAGGTTGTCCAATTTGTTAGCATTTAATTTTACATAATAGTCTCTTACAATCTTTTGTATTTCTATGGTGTTGGCTGTTATTTTCCCCCTTTCATTTCTGATTTCTTTGGAGTCGTCCCCCACCACCCCTCAGATGGGGCTGGCTAAAGGTTTATTGATTTTGTTGGTCATTTCAAAAAACCAACTCCTGGTTTCATTGATCTATTCCACTGTTTTTTTGGGGGGTTATGTTTTGTTTTTGTTCTGTTTTAGCTTCTATTTTGGTTATTTCTGCTCTAATCTTTATTATTTCTTTCCTTTTACTGGTTTTGCCTGTTGTTCTTTTTCCAAAAAAGAACATCTCTTACCCTTAGATGTAAGATTAGGTTGTTTATTTGGGATTTTTCTTGCTTCTTGAGGCATAAGCCCATATTTCTATAAACTTTCCTCTTAGAACAGCTTTTGCTGTATCCAAGGATTTTTGGACTATTTTGTTTTCATTTTCATTTATTTCCATGTATTTTTTTATCTTGTCTTTGATTTCTTAGTTGACCCTTTCATTGTTTAGTAACATGTTATTTAAATTTTGTGTATTTCCAGGTCTTTCTACGTATTTCCTGCTTTCCAGGTTTTTCTTGTGGTTGATCTCTTGTTTCACAGCGTGGTCAGAAAAGATGCATGGTATGATTTCAGTCTTTTTGAATTTGTTGAGACTTATTTATGGCTTAATATGTGATCTCTTCTAGAGAATGTTCCATCCCCACTTGAAAAGAAGGTGTATTCTGATGTTTTTGGATGAATGTTCTGAATGTATCTGTTAGATCCATCTGGTCCAATGTGTCATTCAAAGCCACTGTCTCCTTGTTGATTTTCTGCTTGGAAGATCTACCCATTGATGTAAATGGGTTTTAAAGTCTCCTGTAACTATTGTATTACTTCAATTATTTATTGTTTGTTATTAACTGCTTTATGTATCTGGGTTCTCCCATGCTGGATGCATAAATATTTACAATTGTTAGATCTTCTTGTTGGATTGTACCATTTACGATTATATAATGTCCTTCTTTGTCCCTTGTTACACCCTTTGTTTTAAAGTCTATTTTGGGGGCACCTGGTGGCTCAGCTGACTAAGTATCTGCCTTTGGCTCAGGCCATGACCCCAGGGTCCTGGGATGGAGCCTCATTGGGATCCCTACTCTGTGGGGATCCTGTTTCTCCCTCCTCCTGGCTCTTGCTCTCTCTCAAATAAATAAATAAAATCTTAAAAAAAAAAAATAAAGTTATTTTTCTATTTTGTCTGGGGCACCTGGGTGGCTAGTGTCTGCCTTTGGCTCAGGTCATGATCCCAGGGTCTTTAGAGGTCAAGCCCCACATCTTCTCCCTCTCCTTCTGCCTGTCACTCCCCCTGCTTGTGCTCTCTCTGTCAAATGAATAAACAAAATCTTTAAAAAAAAAAAAAAAAGGGAAAAGAAAAAAAGAAAGTCTATTTTGTCCGATTTAAGTATTGCTACTCTGGCTTTCTTTTCACTTCTATTTGCATGATTAATGATTCTCCAACCCTTCATTTCCAGTCTGCAGGTCTCTTTGGGTCTGAAACAAGTCTCTTGTAGAATAGAAGAATATACTGTTGGATTTATAAAATATACAAATTAAACATATTTATAAATATTTTAACATATCACATTGTATAAATGTATGTATACATTATATATGTCATGTAATACACATAACAGTAACACAGGGGGGAAGGAAATTGAGCTATATTAAAGCAATATTATTGAATTTTATGAAAATTAATAGTATAAATTTGAAATAAACTGTTCAGAAGTTAAGATGCATACTACAGTCTTCAGAACAATCAAGGAGAAAATAACTAAAAACTAAAAGAGGATTAAGAAAATAAAGAGATGAGGGGCGCCTGGGTGGCTCAGTGGGTTAAGCCACTGCCTTCGGCTCAGGTCATGATCTCAGGGTCCTGGGATTGAGTCCCACATCGGGCTCTCAGCTCAGCAGGGAGCTTCTCTCTCTCTGCCTGCTTCTCTCTATCTGCCTGCTTCTCTGCCTACTTGTGATCTCTGTCAAATAAATAAATAAAACTTAAAAAAAAAAAAAAAGAAAGAGATGAATTAAAAGAGTTTAATGTAAAAGAATATAATTTTGAAATATAAATTTAACAAAAGAAATAAATAATGTAGAAACAAAGAAATGTGAGATATATAGAAAGCAAATAGCAAAATGGCAAATGTAAATTTAATTATGTCAATAAGTACACTAAATGTGAATGGACTAAACACTTCAATCAAAAAGCAAAGATTAGGGGGCCTGGGTGGCTCAGTTGGTTAAGCGGCTGCCTTCGGCTCGGGTCATGATTCCAGGGTTCTGGGATCGAGCCCCGCATCAGGCTCTCAGTAGAGAGCCTGCTTCTCTCTCTCCCCATCTCCCTGCCACTCTGCTTACTTGTGCTCTCTCCCTAGCTGTTAAATAAACAAATAAAATATTAAAAAAAAAAAAAAGCAAAGATTATCTGATTTAATTTTTAAAAAGCAAGATTCAACTACATGCTACCTACAAAAGACATACTTTATATTAAAAAACAGATATAGGTTAGAAGTTAAAGAATAGAAAAGATATGCCATACAAATAATAGCAATAAGAGAGCTGGAGAAGGTATATTAATATAAAGGCAGGAAAGACTTTAAGATAAGAAATATTACTGTAGACAATAAGGGACATTCCATAATGGTAAAAGAGTCAGTATATCAGAAGATAAACAATGATCAATGTATATATACTTAAAAATAGAGCCCCAAAACTCACAAAGCAAAACTTGACAGAAAAGAAGAAAGAGACAATTCAATAATTATATTTGGACATTTTAATATCTACTCTCAAAACTAGGAACAACTAAACACAAATTAAGAAAGGACAGAAAAGACTTAAATAACATCACCTAATTTGACCTGTGTGACATTTATAGAACACTGTACCTAATGAGAATAGAATACATATTTTTCTCCAAGCACATTTAGAACCTTCTCTAGAAAAGTCCAAATGCTAGGTCAGAAAGTCTCAATAAGAGGAAAGGATTGAAATCAAAGTATCTATTGTTAGCCACAACAGAATTACAAATAACAGAAATACAATTTGGAAATCCTCAAATATTAGGACATTAAAGAAAACATTTCTTTTTCTTTTCTTTTCTTTTTTTTAAGATTTTATTTATTTATTTGTCAGAGAGAGTGAGCACAGGCAGACAGAGTGGCAGGCAGAGGCAGAGGGAGAAGCAGGCTCCCTGCTGAGCAAGGAGCCCGATGTGGGACTTGATCCCAGGACCCCGGGATCATGACCTGAGCCGAAAGCAGCCACCCAACCAACTGAGCCACCCAGGTGTCCCAGAAAACATTTCTAAATAATCCATGAGTCAAAATGGAAATAAGAAGAGATATTAGAAAATATTTCAAATTTAATGAAAATTAAAATATAATACATAAAAATTTATTGGATGCAGTGCTTAGAGAGAAATTTTGTATCTTTAAACAGCTATATAGGAAATAAAGGACTCCAGACAGTAATATATAAGTTTCTACTTAAAGAATACTAGAAAAAGAGCAAATTAAACCCAAAGCAAGCAAAAGGAAGTAATAAAATCAGAATGGAAACAACGACAAAAAAAAACCAAGAAAATCAATTAAAAGATGGTTCTTTGAAAGATTAAAAAAAAAATAGATAAACCTTTAGCTAAACTGATCAAGAACAAAGACATAAACTGACAAAATCAGGACTATAAAAGGGGACATCTCTATTGAGCCTACACAAATTAAAAGAAAATGTGAAAAGCAACTTTGTGCTAACAAATCAGGAAATTTATATGAAACAGAAAAGTCCAAGAGAGATATCAATTACTAAAAAATATCTCAAGAACAGAAAATCAGAATAAACCCAGAACAAGAAATTGAATCAGTAATTCAACATATTGTCTCAATGATTACCCCATCATTAATCAGTTATAACAAACAATTAAGAATAGTACCAGTGTTTCACAAATTTTTCTAGAAACTGAAAAGAGACAACTTCCCAACTCATTCTGCAGCCAAAGTCAGACGATGACATCACAAGAGATGAAAATTACAATTCGATATCCTTCACGAATATAGATGGAAAATCCATAAACAAACGAGTAGGAAATAAAATCTAACAACATAAAACTGAACCCATAATAAAAACATTCAACAAACTAGAAATAAAAGGGGACTTTTTCAATGTAACAAAGAGCATCTATGAATAATATAGAGCTAATAAATATCTTATTACATAATAAAAGACTGACCACTCCCCCCTAAGATCAGAAACTAGGTAAAAATGTCTACTTTAGCCATGTCTACTAAAATTTTACTAAAGGTCTTGTCAGTGGAAAAATGTCAAAAAAGAGAAAAAAGAGTAAAGACACCTAAACTGAAGAGGAAAAAATAAACTGGTTTTATTTGTAGATAACATGATCCTCTATGTAATAAATCCTAGGGAACACAAACACGCTACTGGAACTAATAAACAGATTTATCAGGGTTGCAGGATACAAGATCATTACATAAAAACACACTGTTTTTCTATATACTAGTAATGAACAATCTGAGGATGTAATTAAAATTTCACAACAGAATCAAGAGGAATAAAATATATAGAGACTAAATTTAATAGAAGTGTAAGATGTATACCCTGCAAACTGCAAAATAATGCTGAGATAAATTAGAGAAGATTAAAATATACCAAACATTTCAAATTCATGAATTGGAAAATTCAATGTTAAGGCAGCACTCTTCCCAGAGTGATCTAGAGATTCACTGCAGTCTCAGTTAAAACTGGGATCCTTATATATCATTGATGGGAATGTAAAATGGAATAGCCACTTTGGAAAACAGTCTGGCTGTTTCATAAAGGTACCTATCATATGACCCAGCAACTCCATTCTTACGTATTTACACAATGGAAATGAAAATATTTGTTCATGGGGTGCCTGGGTGGCTCAGTCAGTTAAGCATCTGCCTTTGGCTCAGGTCATGATCCCAGGGTCCTGGGGCTGAGCCCTGTATCAGGCTTCCTGCTCAGTGGGGAGCCTGCTTCTCCCTCTCCCTCTGCCAACTTCCTCTGCTTGTGTTCTCTCTCCCAAATAAATAAATAAAATCTAAAAACAAAAACAAAAACGAAATACCTGTTCACACAAAGACTTACATATCAAAATTCATAGCAGTATTATAGCCAAAACATGGGGTCAAATTCACCAACCTGTGAATGGATAAAGAAACTGTGGTCCACCTATATAACAAAATAAAAAGGAACAAACTACTACTTATTAAGACATGGATAAACTTCAAAAACATTATTCTAAGGGTAAGATGCCAGACACAATGATTGAATTTATAAAAAATTTTTGGAAAAAACAAATTTATAGAGAAAGCATTTCAGTGGCTGTTTAAGATTCAAAATGGAATGGGGGATTGACTTTAAGCATTAAATGTCTCTTGAGGGTGATGAAATGTCCTAAAATTGGGTTGTGGTGATAAATGCCTAACAGTGAAATTTACTAAAAATCACTGAATTACATATAGTTCCCCATTACCTGTGGTCAACTGCTGTCTGGAAGCAGATGACCCTCCTTCTGACACAATGTCAAAAGGTCAATAAAGTAGCCTAATGCTATGTCATTCACCTCACCTCATCACTTTATCATTACAAGAATGATGAATGTAGCACAATATTTTGAGAGAAGGGAGAGGCCACATTCATAAGTTTTGTTACTGTGTATTATTATAATTGTTCCATTATTATTACTGTTCACTGTGTATTATTATAATTGTTCCATTATTATTACTGTTCATCTTTTGCTATGCATAAGTTATAAATTAAACCCTACCACCTGAAACTAATATTAGTTTAGCATGTTAACTGGAATTTAAATAAAAACTTAAAAAAAAAAAGCTAAAAAATATAAAAATAAATATTATCATAGGTTTGTATGTATAGGGAAAAACACAATATATGTAAGGTTTGGGAGGGTGCCTGGGCGGCTGAGTAGGTTGGGCAGCTGACTCTTGATTTCCGATTAGGTCATCATTTTGCGGTCCTGGGACAGACTCCCCCTGTTGGGCTCTGTGGTCAGCCGGGAGACTGCTTGAGGATTCTCTCTCCCTCAGCCCCTCCCCAGGCATGCTTGCTCTCTCTCTAAAATAAATCTTTAAATATATATATTTATAAATATATATTATCTTTAATTCTATGTCTATTTTAGTCTATTTAATCTATATATAATAAAATATATAGATACATTATATCTCTAAATATTTAAATATATTTATATAAAATAAATCTTTAAATACATATTTATAAGTATATTATACTTTTATATCTAAATCTTTAAAAATGTGTGTGTGTGTGTGTGTTGGCGTGTCTCTATCTATACATACAAAAGATATGGTACAACCTGCAGTTGCAGTTTCAGGCATCTACTAGGGTCCTGGAACATACCCATAACCCCTGTGGATCACAGGGGTACTGTATTCATAATGGTATTTAAATTATGCCTCCTGAGGCTGTTAGAACAAAAACAAATTATCACCTCAGAGTATAAACAGTTTATAATATTCTAGGTCCTATTCTGATTTTATTTGTATAGTTTCTTCCCTTGATATTTACAGTTTTTCCATTTTTCCACACAGATCACATATTAATCACTTATTCAGAGAAATACAGAGAAATGGTATTTCTTCCTCTTTTTTAATATCTGGTTTAATGCTAATGGACTTGGAAATTTCTATAATGTGTTATATAATTAATATACTGGTTAATTAATATGGTTATATTATATTGGTTATGGTTAATTAATGGTTAATTAATATATAATATAGTTAATATAATGGTTAATAATATAAACTATGAATCAATTTTTTCTTCTTTTTTTTAAAGATTTTATTTATTTATTTGACAGAGAGAGATCATAAGTAGGCAGAGGCAGGCAGAGAGAGAGAGAGAGAGAGGGAAGCAGGCTCCCTGCTGAGTGGAGAGCCAGATGTGGGACTCGATCCCAGGACCCCGAGACCATGACCTGAGCCGAAGGCAGTGGCTCAACCCACTGAGCCACCCAGGTGCCCTGAATCAATTTTTTCAACTGCTACTTTGTTCTATGGTCAACCAATGTCTTATGACTTTTCCATTTATACTTTATTGCCATTTTATCAAATTCTTTAAAGCAGCTACCATCAAATTTAGTATATCATAACCAACTGTGGGCTTAGGAAAAGGAACACAAAAACTGAAGCAATTCTATTTCACTAAACTGATGGCAGGGCCTAAAAATTTGTATTTTAATGAGCTCCCAGCTGACTTTGACTGTTTTTTTTTTTTTTAAGATTTTATTTATTTATTTGACAGAGAGACAGCGAGAAAGGGAACACAAGCAGGTGGAGTGGGAGAGGGAGAAGCAGGCTTCCCATTGAGCAGGGAGCCTGATGTGGGGCTTGATCCCAGGACCCTGGCATCATGACTTGAGCAGAAGGCAGATGCTTAACGACTTAGCCACCAAGGTGCCCCAGACTTTGACTTTTAACAAGATTCAAGAACTACTGCATGCATTCATAACTTTAATGTACTTAACAATCATCTGGAATTTTTTTTTTTAAAGATTTTATTTATTTATTTGACAGACAGAAATCACAAGTAGACGGAGAGGCAGGCAGAGAGAGAGGGAAGCAGGCTCCCTGCTGAGCAGAGAGCCCGATGCGGGCCTCGATCCCAGGACCCTGAGATCATGACCTGAGCCGAAGGCAGCAGCTTAACCCACTGAGCCACCCAGGCGCCCTCATCTGGAATTCTTAAAAGTCTTAAAAGGTACATTGATTCACTATGTCTGGGGTGGGGAATTGAGCTTCTGCATTTATATAGCAAGCTCCCAGGTGATGCTAGTGGCAGGCCTTTAAGATATGTCGGTATCTTACTTGGTTAAATATTAAATATACTAATAGAGTAAGCATGGGATTTTAATACATTTGGCTTTTCCTTTGGCTAGGGTATAACTTCCTATTTATTCAAACTTCTTTTCTGCTTGCCATTAAAGCTTTTTTTCACATACACATAACATTAAGCTACAGTATTTAATGTGTATCACCATAAATAAGTGTACATTTACTGTTTTATAATCTATTGTTAACAGACTTTTATGAGACTAACGCACTGCCTACTGCTCGAAGAAGGCACTGTTAACATATTTTAATTTAAAACTTGCAACTTTCCTAGATTCAGTTGTTATGCCGTTGAATTCCTGAGAATTTTCTAGGTATATAACTATCATTGACATTGTCATAACTTAATTTCCTTCTTGCATATATCTATACTTTATTTTGCTCTACCTTTTTAGACTAGCTGACGTTCCATAATAGACAGCATTATTTCGCTGATGCCTTTACTTTTTATTTTGGTTAATGTGGACTTTTAGTTACAAATATATAGGGAAACCCTTGTTAAAGATTTTTTTATTTATTTGACAGACAGAGATCACAAGTAGGCAGAGAGGCAGGCAGAGAGGAAGGGAAGCAGGCTCTCCGCTGAGCAGAGAGCCCGATGTGTGGCTTGATCCCAGGACCCTGGGATCACAACCCGAGCTGAAGGCAGAGGCTTTCACCCACTGAGCCACCAGGCACCCCGGGAAAACCTTTTTATATAGGGAAAATGTATTTCCTTTATACTTTTCAGAGTTGTCAGAAATAGTGTTGATTTTTACTAAATATTTTTAGAATATTTAAAAATATTGTGGAGACATCATGATTTTTACTAATTTTCTTTTTAATTTTACCAGATTATAAATCCTTGGGGAAAAAGGACTCTACTAGATATATTTTCAAAACTTCCTAGTGCCTGAAACAATACTTTCTCTATCCTAGGTCAATGAATGTTGGTTTAATTGATTTTACTGTTTTTCCTAATAAAGAAAATGGATTATGTAAATACTTTTCCTTTCACAGAAGCAATCTTAAATGTCTACACTAAATTTCACTTGGTTGTAGTGAATATTTTTTTAAAAAATACTGAACACCTTTTAATGTGCATTCTATTTCATTACTTTATTTAGAACTTTTTCATCTGTGTTCATCAACAAGATTGGCTTTCATTTTCATGTTCCAATCATATCAAGTACCATATCTATCTGCCTCACAAAATAAAACAGCATCCTTCAGTATTTAGTAGCTATTTATATGATAGAGGTATTATCTGCTGAAAAATATTCACCAGTGATTTCAGCAAATTTTCTTGTGTTTCCTACTGCAGCTGACTTATTCAAAGCATTTAGCATACTGTTCTAAATTTTTGTCTAGTTTCTAAATTTTTACAAAAAATTAACCGTTTCAAAAGTTTGCATCTTGGAGGGGTGGGGGTTGGGGGATGAGGTAACTGGATGATGGACATTGGGGAGGGTTATAATGAGCACTGGGTATTATATAAGACTAATGAATCACAGACCTGTTTCTCTGAAACCAATAATACATTATACACATCCAAAAAAAAAAAAAAAAAAAGGTTCTTGGGGCACCTGGATGGCTCAGTCATTAAGCACCTGCTTTTGGCTCAGGTCATGATCCCAGCATCTTGGGATCGAGCCCCACATCAGACTCCCTGCTCAGTGGGAAGCCTACTTTCCCTTTTCAGCTTCCCCTGCTTGTGTTCCCTCTCTCACTCTCACCCCCTTTCTCTCTGTCAAATAATTACATAAATTCTAAAAAAAAATTCTCATCTTAATTTTATTTACATTATTACTATTTTCTTAGATCTTTTTGAGATTAACTAGTCCATCATATATTTTTTTCTCACTGAAACAGGCATATAGAGTTGAATAAAACTTAGCTTTGTCAGCCTTAAGAGTTGAATAATTGGTTATTTTTTAAAATGTTTTTCCAGTATAGCTTTGTAGTATATATTTCCCTTTCTGTAGTAGTATAGTATATATTTCCCTTTCTCATCTATATATAGTAGTATATATTTCCCTTTCTGTAGTATATATTTCCCTTTCTCATCTATTTGAAAGTGTGCTATGTTTTGCTACTCGTTTATAACCTAATAATCTAAGGATTATATAAGGATTACCATAACCTAAGGATGCTACATGTAAAATTTATGCTGAAAGTATTTATGAAATACTGGAAGTATTTAAATTTAAATAGAGCATATATTCCTACTATTTCATTTCATTCTTTAAAAAATTTATTAGAGAACAATTAACTTTTGGTTCAGTTGAATTAAAATTTTGATTGTGAGATACCGTCACCTACTCAAGTGTTCTTGGTGTATATATATAGCTCTTGCATTTATTAGGTTTTGTTTCCCATGTTTTTCTGTTATGTAATCTGGAACACATCTGCTGGCAGCAAAGTCTTATACACTTGACACTTATACACTTATATACCAATTTTATAAATGAAATTGTGAGATAAATACTTTATATATTTTCACTGTAAATGAACTGGAAATTATTTTACAGTGATCATGTATTTGCCTATATAAATAAAGCATGCTATTTTAGTTGAGGATAAATTCTAAATATGAGAAAACATTCTAAAAAGTAAAAAAATAAGAAATTTATCTTGTTTGAAGTGTATTTTCAATAAAATAGGTAGAGTGAGGTGCACAAATCATTATTCTATGTATTTCATGCTGGTTCTTCAACCACAATATGAACACTTGATACAGGATAAATTTTGGAACACATACTTGGAAAAATGGAATGGCAAAGGTTGTAATTTATTCTACCTCTGATTTTTAATTATTATAAACAGAACAATAAAGGAAATGAAGTAAATCACCCACAACAGGAACATCAAACATTACAAACAATAAACATTCATATGTTGGTGTTCTAACATAGGGCTCTACATAACCTTGGCTCTGTGCATTGAAGCCTGCTGGCATGATGCAGGGAGCAAAACAGCTCTAAATGCGCAAAGTGATCATAATCAGCTAAAAATGTCTACCTCAGATCCACCTAGGAAAAGAGGGGTGGGCTTCAATGTTGCTAGTAAGAGATAAAAAGGACTTTCTTCTATGGTCCATCTATGGTTAAATTACCAGATCTTCTTCATGCCTCACTTAAGGGGTAAAGGGAGGATTTGGCTGCTCAAACATCTGGCAGGGATGTATCTGATGACTGAGACCTCACTTTTTCTCAAATCCATTTTTCATCAGCAAATAACACCTGCAACCCTTTGAAGGATAATCCATATTTTCTCCCACTTAAAAAGAAAGCTAGCTGAAGGAAAGGAGATGAAAACACCATCCCAGGTATAGATCTAAAGCACACCAGCCTTTGGATCAAATACACATTTAAGAATTTTATATTACCAGTTTAAAATATATTTATAAGTTAATACAATATAGAGATTTATATAACTGCAAACTATAAAATCTCAGGTAAGAAGGGATGCGTTTGCTTCAGCTACAGCTCATTAGCCATGTTAGAGAAGCCACCTGTTATACTACAGCTAGAATTTCAGGTGTATATTACATGGTAAGAGGATTTTCAATCCTCCTTTGGGATGTGAATTAGAAAGCCTGCATTGGGTGACAGAGGTGCCGGTTTCCTTTCCCTTCAGTGAAGATAGAAAACCTTGAACCAAGGTAAATTCAAAGGTAGCAACCAGAGACAGTCATGCAAAATGTGGCTGAATAAAGAAAATGGTCTGCTGCCTGGGATTCTCCTGAGGAGAGAACACCTAACAAAATCACCAGAAAACTGGAAGGCTATTAAATCAAGCAGAACTAAAGTGGGATTAATGGTGCAAGAGTTTCAGTAGTGGGAGGTCAGAGAAGGTGACCACAAGAAAACCATAAAATGGATTTAGAACTAGGACACCATCAGATTGTTGCTGAGTTTTCTTTTGCCACTTAAATCCAAACTACCGTCCCAGGGAAAAAGAGAGGCTTTCCTGAACCCACAGGTACAGGGTTCCACGTCAAAAGCTCAAGATTATTACTACTACTGCCTACCAAATAAATGTAAATTACTTTCACGTGGATCCTGACTCGCTCTCCTTGAAAGCCTTGCTCTGCTTGTTGTTAGTTTAGTTTTGCTTCAGGAAAGATGAAACTAACCATCAAGTCATAAAGGATGAGAAATGTCAAGTTTGTTTGCCAGAAAGTCTATCTGAAAACTATTACTTAAAATATCTAATAAAAATAACTAAAACCTAGTCCCTGTCTTCCATTGACTGAAAAAGTTCCACTATGGTAAAGTAAAAATGATTGTTTATATACAGCAATTTGTTACTGGGTCACACAAATTCCCAGGAGAAACAATACATTGTTATTGGGTCAAACAAATTCCCAGAAAAGAAGCTGCCATGGTCCAAGAAAGAGGCTAGAAAAGCTTCACATACTTTTATTCCAAGACTATCTCAAAATCCCTGTCTGTTCTGCTTTTTTTTTTTTTT
The DNA here is from genome assembly GCF_964662115.1 of Mustela nivalis. Lineage (NCBI taxonomy): Eukaryota > Metazoa > Chordata > Mammalia > Carnivora > Mustelidae > Mustela > Mustela nivalis. Next base: position 21,275,187 of record NC_139036.1, read on the forward strand.
TAAAGATTTTATTTATTTGTCAGAGACAGAGGGAGAGAGAGCAAGCGAGCACAGGCAGACAGAGGCAGACAGAGGCAGAGGGAGAAGCAGGCTCCCTGCCGAGCAAGGAGCCCGATGTGGGACTCGATCCCAGGACCCTGGGATCATGACCTGAGCCGAAGGCAGCTGCTTAACCAACTGAGCCACCCAGGCGTCCCCCCTGTCTGTTCTTAAAGAATATAGAAATTTTGGTGAACAATATAATGAAGTGAACACCAGGTTGGAAATATATTTATCACCAAACAATGTCAAAAGGGAATCTCAAGTTGAAAAGGAATTCTGAAGTGTTACACCAATTTAAGTAGCAACTACAACCAATAAGAGAAATAGAATGAGAATATACAGTATGATAAATATAGGAGTCAAAAAACTAGCAGGTAAAGTGATCAGAAAATTTTCCTAAGAGCTTAGCGATCTTAAAACTATTTCCCTTTGGGTCGCCTGGGTGGCTCAGTTGTAAGCGGCCGCCTTAGGCTCAGGTCATGATCTCAGGGTCCTGGGATCGAGCTCCACATCAGGCTCTCTGCTCAGCAGGGAGCCTGCTTTTCTCCGCCCCCACACCTCCTCTCTGCCTACTTGTGATCTCTGTCAAATAAATAAAAATAAAATCTTTAAAAAAAAAACAAAACTTCAGGACTTTAAATACATAGTGACTACCTAAAGCAGTTCTTGTTGAACTATTGGGGCAGAGGGAAGAAAAAGAGGGAATTTTTTTTTTTTTAAGATTTTATTTAGAAATCGAAGAGAAGAAGAACAGCAATTCTGGAAACAGAAAAACAACCACTTTCTGAAAGGTAGGACCAGTGGAGAAGTGAATCCAAAGCGGCGGGAAGATAGACGGGGGGGGGGAGGCCGGCTCCCAGCAAGCGGCGGAGCAACCGCGCACAAAATCAGGACTTTTAAAAGTCTGTTCCGCTGAGGGACATCGCTCCAGAGGCTACCCGGGGCAAAGCCCACACGGGGTCAGCGTGGCCTCAGGTCCCGCAGGGTCACAGAAGGATGGGGGGTGTCTGAGTGTCGCAGAGCTTGCGGGTATTGGAATGGGAAAGCCGGCTACAGAGACAGAGCCGACAGTAAGCTCGCAACTTGGGGTGACCTTGAACTGGTCGCAGGCTCAGTGAGCTCGGAGCGCGGCCGGAGGTCAGGCAGACGGGAGTAACTGGGCGCTGTTCTCTGAGGGCGCACTGAGGAGTGCGGACCTGGGCTCTCGGCTCCTCCAGGCCGGAGACCAGGAGGCCGCCATTTGTATTCCCGTCCTCCGGAACTCTACGGAAAGCGCTCAGGGAACAAAAGCCCCTGAAAGCAAACTTGAGTTGATTACTCACCCCGGCCCTGGGTAAGGGCGGTGTAATTCCGCCTGGGGCAAAGACACTTGAGAATCACTACAACAGGCCCCTCCCCCAGAAGATCAACAAGAAATCCAGCCAAGACCAAGTTCACCTACCAAGGAGTGCGGTTTCAATACCAAGGAGAGCAGCAGAATTCCAGAGGAGGAGAAAGCCAAGCACGGAACTCATGGCTTTTTCCTGTGATTTTTTTTTTAGTCTTGCAGTTAATTTAATTTTTTTCTTTTTCATTTTTTGTTTTTTTTTCTCACCTTCGGGTAAAATTTTTTTTTTAACTGTTACCTTTTTCTTTTTTAATGATTTTTTACTAGTTTATCTAATATATATTTTTTTTCTTTTTTATATTTTTCTTAGGTGTTTTCTTTTTTTTTAAATTCTTTTTTTTTCTTTTTTCTTTTTTTTTCTTTCTTCCTTTTTGAACCTCTTTTTATCCCCTTTCTCCCCCCTCACGATTTTGAATCTCTTCTAATTTGGTTAAAGCATATTTTCCTGGGGTTGTTGCCACCCTTTTAGTATTTTACTTGCCCATTCATATACTCTTATCTGGACAAAATGACAAGACGGAAAAATTCAACACAAAAAAAAGAAAAAGAGGCAGTACCGAAGGCTAGGGACCTAATCAATACAGACATTGGTAATATGTCAGATCTAGAGTTCAGAATGACAATTTTCAAGGTTCTAGCCGGGCTCGAAAAAGATATTAGAGAAACCCTCTCGAGAGATATAAAAGCCCTTTCTGGAGAAATAAAAGAACTAAAATCTAACCAAGTTGAAATAAAAAAAGCTATTAATGAGTTGCAATAAAAAATGGAGGCTCTCACTGCTAGGATAAATGAGGCAGAAGAAAGAATTAGTGATATAGAAGACCAAATGACAGAGAATAAAGAAGCTGAGCAAAAGAGGGACAAACAGCTACTGGACCACGAGGGGAGAATTCGAGAGATAAGTGACACCATAAGACGAAACAACATTAGAATAATTGGGATTCCAGAAGAAGAAAGAGAGAGGGGAGCAGAAGGTCTACTGGAGAGAATTATTGGGGAGAATTTCCCCAATATGGCAAAGGGAACGAGTATCAAAATTCAGGAGGTTCAGAGAACGCCCCTCAAAATCAATAAGAATAGGCCCACACCCCGTCACCTAATAGTAAAATTTACAAGTCTCAGTGACAAAGAGAAAATCCTGAAAGCAGCCCTGGAAAAGAAGTCTGTAACATACAATGGTAAAAATATTAGATTGGCAGCTGACTTATCCACAGAGACCTGGCAAGCCAGAAAGAGCTGGCATATTTTCAGAGCACTAAACGAGAAAAACATGCAGCCAAGAATACTATATCTAGCTAGGCTATCATTGAAAATAGAAGGAGAGATTAAAAGCTTCCAGGACAAACAAAAACTGAAAGAATTTGCAAACACCAAACCAGCTCTACAGGAAATATTGAAAGGGGTCCTCTAAGCAAAGAGAGAGCCTACAAGTGGCAGATCAGAAAGGAACAGAGACCATATACAGTAATAGTCACCTTACAGGCAATACAATGGCCCTAAATTCATATCTCTCAATAGTTACCCTGAATGTTAATGGGCTAAATGCCCCTGTCAAAAGACACAGGCTATCAGAATGGATAAAAAAACAAAACCCATCTATATGTTGCCTCCAAGAAACTCATTTTAAGCCCGAAGACACCTCCAGATTGAAAGTGAGGGGGTGGAAAAGAATTTACCATGCTAATGGACATCAGAAGAAAGCAGGAGTGGCAATCCTTATATCAGATCAATTAGATTTTAAGCCAAAAACTATAATAAGAGATGAGGAAGGACACTATATCATAATCAAAGGGTCTGTCCAACAAAAAGATTTAACAATTTTAAATATCTATGCCCCCAATGCGGGAGCAGCCAACTATATAAACCAATTAATAACAAAATCAAAGAAACACATCAACAATAATACAATAATAGTAGGGGACTTTAACACTCCCCTCACTGAAATGGACAGATCACCCAAGCAAAAGATCAGCAAGGAAATAAAGGCCTTAAACGACACACTGGACCAGATGGACATCACAGATATATTCAGAACATTTCATCCCAAAGCAACAGAATACACATTCTTCTCTAGTGCACATGGAACATTCTCCAGAATAGATCACATCCTCGGTCCTAAATCAGGACTCAACCGGTATCAAAAGATTGGGATCATTCCCTGCATATTTTCAGACCACAATGCTCTAAAGCTAGAACTCAACCACAAAAGGAAGTTTGAAAAGAACCCAAATACATGGAGACTAAACAGCATCCTTCTAAAGAATGAATGGGTCAACCGGGAAATTAAAGAAGAATTGAAAAAAATCATGGAAACAAATGATAATGAAAATACAACGGTTCAAAATCTGTGGGACACAACAAAGGCAGTCCTGAGAGGAAAATATATAGCGGTACAAGCCTTTCTCAAGAAACAAGAAAGGTCTCAGGTACACAACCTAACCCTACACCTAAAGGAGCTGGAGAAAGAACAAGAAAGAAACCCTAAGCCCAGCAGGAGAAGAGAAATCATAAAGATCAGAGCAGAAATCAATGAAATAGAAACCAAAAAAACAATAGAACAAATCAACGAAAGTAGGAGCTGGTTCTTTGAAAGAATTAATAAAATTGATAAACCCCTGGCCCGACTTATCAAAAAGAAAAGAGAAAGGACCCAAATAAATAAAATCATGAATGAAAGAGGAGAGATCACAACTAACACCAAAGACATACAAACTATTATAAGAACATACTATGAGCAACTCTATGGCAATAAATTTGACAATCTGGAAGAAATGGATGCATTCCTAGAAACATATAAACTACCACAACTGAACCAGGAAGAAATAGAAAGCCTGACAGACCCATAACCAGTAAGGAGATTGAAACAGTCATTAAAAATCTCCAAACAAACAAAAGCCCAGAGCCAGATGGCTTCCCGGGGGAATTCTACCAAACATTTAAAGAAGAACTAATTCCTATTCTCCTGAAACTGTTCCAAAAAATAGAAATGGAAGGAAAACTTCCAAACTCATTTTATGAGGCCAGCATCACCTTGATCCCAAAACCAGACAAGGATCCCACCAAAAAAGAGAGCTATAGACCAATATCCTTGATGAACACAGATGCGAAAATACTCAACAAAATACTAGCCAATAGGATTCAACAGTACATTAAAAAGATTATTCACCACGACCAAGTGGGATTTATTCCAGGGCTGCAAGGTTGGTTCAACATCCGCAAATCAGTCAATGTGATACAACACATCAATAAAAGAACAAGAACCATATGATACTCTCAATAGATGCTGAAAAAGCATTTGACAAAGTACAGCATCCCTTCCTGATCAAAACTCTTCAAAGTGTAGGGATAGAGGGCACATACCTCAATATCATCAAAGCCATCTATGAAAAACCCACCGCAAATATCATTCTCAATGGAGAAAAACTGAAAGCTTTTCCGCTAAGGTCAGGAACACGGCAGGGATGTCCATTATCACCACTGCTATTCAACATAGTACTAGAGGTCCTAGCCTCAGCAATCAGACAACAAAAGGAAATTAAAGGCATACAAATCGGCAAAGAAGAAGTCAAACTATCACTCTTCGTAGATGATATGATACTATATGTGGAAAACCCAAAAGACTCCACTCCAAAACTGCTAGAACTTATACAGGAATTCAGTAAAGTGTCAGGATATAAAATCAATGCATAGAAATCAGTTGCATTTCTCTACACCAACAGCAAGACAGAAGAAAGAGAAATTAAGGAGTCAATCCCATTTACAATTGCACCCAAAACCATAAGATACCTAGGAATAAATCTAACCAAAGAGACACGGAATCTATACTCAGAAAACTATAAAGTACTCATGAAAGAAATTGAGGAAGACACAAAGAAATGGAAAAATGTTCCATGCTCCTGGATTGGAAGAATAAATATTGTGAAAATGTCTAGGCTACCTAAAGCAATCTACACATTTAATGCAATTCCTATCAAAATACCATCCATCTTTTTCAAAGAAATGGAACAAATAATTCTAAAATTTATATGGAACCAGAAAAGACCTCGAATAGCCAAAGGGATATTGAAAAAGAAAGCCAACGTTGGTGGCATCACAATTCCGGACTTCAAGCTCTATTACAAAGCTGTCCTCATCAAGACAGCATGGTACTGGCACAAAAACAGACACATAGATCAATGGAACAGAATAGAGAGCCCAGAAATAGACCCTCAACTCTATGGTCAACTAATCTTCGACAAAGCAGGAAAGAATGTCCAATGGAAAAAAGAGAGCCTCTTCAATAAATGGTGCTGGGAAAATTGGACAGCCACATGCAGAAAAATGAAATTGGACCATTTCCTTACACCACACACTAAAATAGACTCAAAATGGATGAAGGACCTCAATGTGCGAAAGGAATCCATCAAAATCCTTGAGGAGAACACAGGCAGCAACCTCTTCGACCTCAGCCGCAGCAACATCTTCCTAGGAACAACGCCAAAGGCAAGGGAAGCAAGGGCAAAAATGAACTATTGGGATTTCATCAAGATCAAAAGCTTTTGCACAGCAAAGGAAACAGTTAACAAAATCAAAAGACAACTGACAGAATGGGAGAAGATATTTGCAAACGACATATCAGATAAAGGACTAGTGTCCAGAATCTATAAAGAACTTAGCAAACTCAACACCCAAAGAACAAATAATCCAATCAAGAAATGGGCAGAGGACATGGACAGACATTTCTGCAAAGAAGACATCCAGATGGCCAACAGACACATAAAAAAGTGCTCCATATCACTTGGCATCAGGGAAATACAAATCAAAACCACAATGCGATATCACCTCACACCAGTCAGAATGGCTAAAATAAACAAGTCAGGAAATGACAGATGCTGGCGAGGATGCGGAGAAAGGGGAACCCTCCTACACTGTTGGTGGGAATGCAAGCTGGTGCAGCCACTCTGGAAAACAGCATGGAGGTTCCTCAAAATGTTGAAAATAGAACTGCCCTATGACCCAGCAATTGCACTACTGGGTATTTACCCTAAAGATACAAACGTAGTGATCCAAAGGGGCACGTGCACCCGAATGTTTATAGCAGCAATGTCCACAATAGCCAAACTATGGAAAGAACCTAGATGTCCATCAACAGATGAATGGATCAAGAAGATGTGGTATATATACACAATGGAATACTATGCAGCCATCAAAAGAAATGAAATCTTGCCATTTGCGACAACATGGATGGAACTAGAGCTTATCATGCTTAGCGAAATAAGTCAAGCAGAGAAAGACAACTATCATATGATCTCCCTGATATGAGGAAGTTGTGATGCAACATGGGGGCTTAAGTGGGTACGAGAAGAATAAATGAAACAAGATGGGATTGGGAGGGAGACAAACCATAAGTGACTCTTAATCTCACAAAACAAACTGAGGGTTGCTGGGGGGAGGGGGTTTGGGAGAAGGGGGTGGGATTATGGACATTGGGGAGGGTATGTGCTTGGGTGAGTGCTGTGAAGTGTGTAAACCTGGTGATTCACAGACCTGTACCCCTGGGGATAAAAATATAAGTTTATAATAAATAAATAAATAAATATTTTATTTATTTATTTGAGATAGAGTGCATGTGCACGAACCAGGGTGGGAGTTGGAGGGGTGTGGGTTGGTGGGAAGAGGGAGCAGGAGAAGCAGACTCTCCATTGAATAGGGAGCCTGACTCAAGGCTCAATCCCAGGACTCTGGGATCATGACCTGAGCCAAAGGCAGCTGAGGCAGCTGCTTAACTGACTGAGGCATCCAGGTGCCCGGACAGGGAATCTTAAGCAGGCTCCAAGTTTAGCAGCAAGCCCAATGCTGGGCACAATCTCACCATCCTCAGATCATGACCTGAGCCAAAATCAAAAGTCAGATGCTTAACTGACTGAGCCACCCATGTGCCCCTGAAATATTTTTAATAGATGGAGAATACAAACAACTTTCAAAATATTTTTTTTAACATCAGAAAAGTCTGTAGTTCAGAAAAAGGGGTAAAGCATCATCTTAGAAAGTTGAGTGCCCAAAGATTCCATAATAATTCCATAATATTATTCCATAATAATTCCATGCATAATCTCAAAGGTGGCTGGTTTACTAAGCTTTCTTTCCTTCCAGAGAGTTATTTATAGGACTTATCCTTGTCACTCTTCTCACACATTTTTAACACTACATATAAAGTTGCAAGAAACAGAGCAGAAATCACATATTACAAAATAAAATTCCCTCCACTTCACCAATGCTTAGGATGGGATGGCAACTTCTAAGCTCCCTGATGCTGGACCAGAAGCAAAAGTTCAATTTCCTTTCCAAATGGCAATTCTTAAACATATAGCTTAAAAGTCCTCTAAAGAGTTAGTATGTCACATGAAGGTAGAATAAATTTATATCACGTTAGAAATATTCTATTTTACTTTGCAAAGACAGCCTTTTTCAATGTCAAAATCATACTGAATATGAAAAAAATAGTAATATGAAAAGAGATTCTCAATGATCCAAAATATACAGGAATAAATCTAATAAGGATGAAGGATAGATAGGTAACAGATGAGTATATATAAATATATAACGTTTTACTGAAAAATACAAGAGACAACTTGAATAAGCAAAATCAACCACATTCCTGAAAGACAAGGGGGTGACAGATATTATCTTCAAAAATGGCCACCAATTCCACATTACCAATGAAGTCTTCAAAACTTCACTGTTCCTCTCATGAGAGATGGGCCCTACGTTCTTCCCTTGAATCTGAGGGAAGCTTGTAACAAATAATGTTATTCAAATGCTTAAATTCTCCCAAACATAAGCCAATCGAAGTTCTCTTTTGACCCTTGGAGCTGAGCTACCATGTAAGGAGGTCTGGCTCTCCTGTGGCAACCATGTTGAAGTGACTACACAGATACCTGGGTAGGAGCCCTTGCTGTTGTAGCCTAGTCACCATTTATGTTGAGGAAGAACTTTCAGGTAATTCCAACCTCCAGCCTTAGAGCTGTCAGGGCTAACACCAAATGAAGCAGCAACTAAGTATCCCAACTGAGTCCTTATCAGACTGCAGATTCAAAAAGCATGTTGTTTTTAGCCCTAAATTCTCAAGTGGCATTACACAGGCATTTTAATTAAGTGGGAAAATATTATTAGCATGTAAAGTACTGATTCATCTGTAAATTTAACAAAATTACAATTAACACTAACAAAATTTTTGGGAAAATCTGATAAAACGACTCTGCGGAACTCACAATGCATTACATATAACAACTATGCCATAAATGAGGAGATGTTTTACAAACTATAATGTTGCAAAATTTTGATATTTTGTGAGTAGCACATTACTAATTGTAGGTGAGCTGTGAAAAGGTAAGGATATATACTACTATCCCTGGTGCAAGTACTAAAAACACAATGCAAATAAATACAGCCAAAAAGGCAAAAGGAAAATTGAAATAGAATTTTAAAAATATAGTTCAAATGATCCGAAAGTAGGGAGGGGGGCAGGCAAAAAGGAGCATCAAAACAAAAAAAAAAAACAAGAGATGATAGAAAACAAATAATAAAACGGTAAACCCAAACTTGACCATATCACTAATTATGTTAAACACTAATGAATTAAAAATCCAGTCACAAGGCAGACTATCAGAATGGATATTAAAACAATTCCCAACTATATCCTGTCTATAAGAGACACATGCTTAACAATCAAGATAGGTTACAAGTAAATGAATGAAAAAGGACGTATCATACCACTTCTATAATAAGAAGTCTGGAATGGTTATATTAATAGTAGATTAAATAGATTTCAAGACAAAATTTATATAGGATATAAAGAGAGACATATACATTAAAGGGCATTTCATCAGGGGAACATAACAATCATTAAGTGTGCCTGTGCCTATAACCTATCTTCAAAATAAACAAAGTTAAATTTACAGAACTAAAAAGGGACTAGACAATTCTATAATTATAGCTGTGATTTTAACCTCTCTTATTAATTGGCAGAAGAGCTAGCCAAAATATCAAATAAGACATACCTGGGGATGCCTGGGTGGCTTGGTTGAGCACCTGGCTCTTAGTTTCAGCTCAGGTCATGATGTCAGGGTTGTGAGATCCAGCCCCACATCAGACTCCAAGCTCAGTGCAGTCTGCTTGAGATTCTCTCTTCCTCCTTCTGCCCCTCCACTTGCTTGCCCTCACTCAAGCACATGTATACACTCTCACTCATTCTCCCTCTCCTCAACTTAAAAAAGAAAGAAAGAAAGAAAGAAAGAAAGAAAGAAAGAAAGAAAGAAAGAAAGAGAAAAAGACATATCTGGCCTTTCCTTAATTAGTATTTACAGAACATCACACCTAACAACAGCAGAATAGATATTCTTTTCAAGAGCACAGGCTATGTTTAACAGAACATATTCTGAGCTGTAAAACAAGTTTCATTACATTAAAAAAGAGGGATGCCTGGGTGGCTCAGTCAGTTAAGCATTTGCCTTCGGCACAGGTCATGATCTTAGGGTCCTGGGATCAAGTCCCCTGTCAGGCTCCTTGCTAAGCAGGGAGCCTGCTTCTCTCTCTGCCTGCTGCTCCCCCCTGCCTGTGCTCTCTCTCACTAACAAATAAAGTCTTTAAAAAAAGTATAAGGGAATATCATAAAAACTTTTATGCTCATAAATTTAGGAACCTAGATGAAATGAGCAAATTCCTTGAAAGACAGAATTACCCAAAAGTGACTCAAAAAGAAACAGATAACCCAAATAACCTATATCAATTAAAGAAATTACATTCATAATTTTAAAACTTCCTTTAAGGGAAACTTAAGACACAGATGGCTTCCCTGATACATTTTATCAAATGTTTAAGAAAATAACAAAATAATTCTATAAACTCTTTCAGAAAATAAAGAAGAGAACAATACTTAGTTCACTTTATAAGGTCAGTATTGTCCCAATATCAAAGCAGACACAGACATCATAAGAGAATTATAGACCAATGCCCCTCAAGAACATACATAAACTGCAAAAATCCTTAATAGAATGTTGGCAAATTGAATCCAATGGTATATACAGAGGAAAATTCATAACAATCAAGTGGGTCTTAACCTGGGAATGTGAGGATGGTTTAACTTCTAAAAATCAATTTAGCACATTGGAATAAAAGAGAAAATGAACACAATTACTTGAATAAATGCAGAAAAAGCATCTGACAAAATTCAATACTCTTTTCATGATTAAAGGCAGATAATTTCCTCAACCAGATGGAAATGGACAACAAAAACCATACTCAATGATCAAAGTCTCTATGTTTTTTAAGATCAGGAACAAGGCAAGGATGTTCACTCTCACCACTTCTATATAACAGTATATTGGAGTACCTAGTTAACACAATAAGGGGAAAAACAAATAAAAGGCGTATGGGAGAAAATTTAAGAAAAACTGTCCTTATTGACAGATGACATGATCATGCGTGTAGTAAACTCTACAGAACCCTCAACAAAACTACTAGAATTAATAAATTAATTTAACTAAGTTCTAGGATGTAAGGTTAATATACAAAATTCAACTGTATCTCTAAATACTAGCCATGAACAATTAGGAGATAAAAATTTTAAAAGTCCTATTTATAATAAAATGAAAAAATAATATAATTAAGAATAAATTTAATGAAAGATGTGCAAGATCTATATATACTGAGAACTACAAAACATTGTGAAGAGAACTTAGAGACAACCTAAATAAAGAGAAATACCATGTCCATGGTTTCATGTTCATTGGCTTTAAAAACTGAATACTGTTCAAACAGGAAATCTTCCAAGATTTGTCTTTAGAGGGGACCTAGATGGTTCAGTTGGTTAAGCAACTAACTCTTGGTTTCGGCTCAGGTCATGATCTCAGGTTCCTAAGATCCAGCCCGGTGTCCGTCTCCCCACTCAGTGTGAAGTCTGCTTGTCCCTCTCCCTCTGCTCCTTCCCCCACCTGCATGCTCTTTTTCTCTCATAACAAAAAGCAAATCTTGAAAAAAAAAAATTTATCTTTAGAATCAGTGCAATTCCAACCAAACAACTGATTTAAAAATTCATATGGAAAAACAGAAGATCTAAAATACACAAAATAGTTTTGAAGAACAAATTTGAAGGACTTACACTATCTGATTTCAGGACTTATTACAAAGTTACAGAAATCAAGACAGTGTGGTATTGGCATAATGATAGACAGACATAAAACATGAGAGTAGAGTCCAAAAATAGACACAAACTTACATGTCAACTGATTTTAAACAAAGGGGTGAAGGTAATAGAGTGAAAGAGTTTTTTCAATCAGTGCTGCTGGAACAATGAGATAACCAACCACATGGAGAACAACGAACCATGTTGTATTCTTACACTACAGACACAATTAATTCAACGTTGACCACAGACCTAAATGTAACAGCTAAAACTATTAACTTTCAGGAAAGAAAAATAGAAAATTTTGTGATTTGGGGTTAGGCAAAGTTTTCTTAGGATACGAAGAAGCACAGCTTTTTATAAAAGAAAAAAAAAAGATGAAATGGACTCCATCAAGATTAAAAACTTTTGCTCTTCCAAAGAAACTATTAAGAAAATGAAAAGGCAAGCCACCAAATAAGAGAAAATATTTTCTAAAACAATGAAAGACGTGTACCCAGAATATATATCTCTCCTTCAACTCAACAGTAAGAAGACTAATAATCCAATCAAAGATGGGCAAAAGATCTACACACTTTAAGAAAGAAGATACACTGATGGAGAATAAGCCCATGAAAAGATATTCAAAGAAATGCAAATTAAAGCCACAGTGACATTCCACTACATACCCACTAGAATGGTTAACATTTAAAAAGAGTGACATTTTTGGTCCTAATCACACTATATTGTAATTATGAATATCTCTCTATTTAGATAAAATGTAAGCTCTAGAGGAAAAAAAAAGACTTGACAATTAGTGATAGTGAGGATGTGGAACAACTCGAACTCTCATATGTTGCTTGTGGAAATATAAAGTGTACAGATTCTCTGGAAAACAGTAAGGCAGTATCTTATAAATTTAAGTATATACTTCACATGTGAAGTGAACCACTTCTAGGTGTTTTTCCAAAAGCAATTAAAAAATATATATCCACATAAAGACTTGTACACAGACATTCATAGCAGCATGATTCATACAATAGCCAAAAATGTGCAATCCAAATGCCCATCAAGTTGAATGTACTTTAGTGCACCCATATTACAGAACACAATATTACAAATGAAACTGTACTAAACAAAACAATGTGGATGAATCTCAAAACATTATGCTAAAAGAAGCCAAACACAAAAACCCATGTACTATAGGATTCCATTTGTTTCGAACTCTAGAATAAAGACAAAACTAGTGACAGAAAGCAGATCAATGGTTGCCTGGGGTTACAAATGACAACTGACTATAAAGGCATGGGAAGAAACTTTTTAGGGTTAGAGACCCATTCTATGTCTTGACTGTGGTGGTGGTTGCATGATTGTATATAATTACCCAAATTCATCAAACTGTGTAATTAAAATGAATGAATTTTACTGTACATAAATATAACTAATTTATTTATTTTTGAAGACTTTACTCATTTACTTGAGAGAAAGCACGAGAGAGCATGAGTGGAAAAGACTGCAAAGCAGAAGCCGACTCCCCACTAAGCAGGGGAAGTGGGGCTCGATCCCAAGACTCTGAGATCATGACCTGAGCAGAAGGCAGATGCTTACCAACTGAGCCACCCAGGTGCCCCAATATAACTTTAATTCTAAAAAAAATTTAAAAAACAAAGGCAACTGTGCTCTACTTCACCAATAAAAGGAATGACATTAACACTGAAATGTTACCATGAGCTACATTGGTTTTTTTTTTTTCTCCATAGACTTAGCCAAAATTACACTACTGATAAAAGGTGCTAATTAGTATATTTCTATAGAGTAGTCTGGCAATATATACCTAAACTCTTGAAAGATGAGTGGACTTTTTGATGCAGCAATTATTTTCACTACAGAAATAATCAGACTGAAAGTAAAACTATATACGAAAATGGTTTTGGAAAGCCTTTCATAATGGTGAAAAGTAATTAGGAAAAAAGCCCTATACGTCTAACAATAGGAGACTGGTTAAATAATGAAACGTCCATCCAATTAAAATTATGTGAACAATATACATGTGTCTTTTAAAAATTTTTTATTTAAATTCAATTAAGTTAACTGTATGTTATATGTATTCTTACTTTCAGGGGTAGAAATCTGGTGATTCATTAGTTGCAAACATGTGTCCTTACTGATGTATGAAGATATACTCAATGTTGGTATTTTTTCCCCTTTAATGCATACTATGCCAGTATCTTTCACTTGTACAAGTTATGAAACAAACAGTAACTAATAACTGCCCTAACTGCTAGATCTTTATCATTAGAAGAAGAAGAACTAATCACTCCTGCCCTGTTTTATACCACTTTAGCATATGAGGCTATATTTTCTGTTTAATTCTTATGATAATAATAATAAATTAAAAAATAATCTTTGGACTCAGTATTACCACAAAATAGTATTATCACAAAAGATCTGACATGAGCAACTATTTCATTTCAAAAGAAATGAAAAATTTAATTAGTTATTTTAATAATTTACTGACAGTCTGCTCTGTGGTAAAGGAGTAACAGAAGGTTCTGGTATATACTTTCTAGGTATTATTTGGGCCTCAGTTCCTTACCTATAAAGGAAAATGGCTGGCTGTGGAATTAGGTCATTTCTAGTTCTAAGGAAGAGTAATCTATTAAAAATCTGTCAACACTTTGGGACGCCTGGGTGGCTCAGTTGGTTAAGCAGCTGCCTTCGGCTCAGGTCATGATCTCAGCGTCCTGGGATCGAGTCCCACATCGGGGTCCTTGCTCGGCAGGGAGCCTGCTTCTCCCTCTGCCTGCCTCTCTGTCTGCCTGTGCTTGCTCGCTCGCTCTCTCTCCCTCTATCCCTGACAAATAAATAAATAAATAAATAAAATCTTTAAAAAATAAAAAAAATCTGTCAACACTTTCAAAAATTACAGAACTGGCAAATGCAAAGTGCCCAGAAATAAGCATTTGTCAATGAGTCTGGTATTCCTTATAAATAATCACTTTTAAAAAAAGGACTAGGATCTTTGTTAAGTCCTGGTGAATTTAAACCCAGGGAACATTCACTATAACATAAAATGGAGGGGCGCCTGGGTGGCTCAGTGGTTTGGGCTGCTGCCTTCAGCTCGGGTCATGATCTCAGGGTCCTGGGATCGAGCCCCGCATCGGGCTCCCTGCTCCGCAGGAAGCCTGCTTCCCTCTCTCTCTCTCTCTCTCTCTCTCTCTGCCTGCCTCTCTGCCTACTTGTGATCTCTGTCTGTCAAATAAATAAATAAAATCTTTTGAAAAAACAAAAACAAAAACAAAAAACATAAAATGGAAAATCAGTCATCAAGGAGACTAACAAAGGCAGGAATCACAACTGAAAAGTGATATATCCTCAATGGTTTCCTAGTTGCTAAAATTTTAAGTCAATTATCTTGCTTGAAGACAGTGAAAATGTATGGAGCATCTGTCATTATAACCACATCAGCATCAGGTAAAAAGATGTCTAATAGTCCCACATCTACAGCTGATTTCAAACAGGAAAGAATAATATACTACTGGTTACTCAAGACTAATAATTTATTGTGCCTACTTTAAAATAATGTTTCCCAATTCAACTAGGTTCATATATTCACATCAAGTAAGGATAATTCATTTATAAAAATGAAATACAACCTCCTTCTCCACTTAACAAATAGTACCAAGTCTAACAAATTTACCCTGCAATTAAGCATATCTTAATTCAAAGAGAGTTAAATAATCTACGCAAAACGCTTGTAAAGTTGACTGTAAAGAAAGAAGACTTGAGTTTTACTTGTTTAATGCCAAATCCAAGAAAACAAGTTAAATATAGGGACACCTGGGTGGCTCAGTTGGTTAACTGTCTGCCTTCAGCTCAGGTCATGATCTCAGGGTCCTGGGATCAAGCCCTGAGTCAGGCTCCCTGCTCAGCAGGGAGTCTGCTTCTCCCTCTGCCCCTGTCCCCTACTAGGGCTTTTTTTCTCATAAGCAAATAAATAAATAAAATCTTTTTTCTTTTTTTTTAAGTTAAATACATACACACATGAAATGCAGCTCATTTATTAAATATTCTTAGGACAATAGCCAATTTCTCATAATCAAGTAAATATTTTGTTATCTGAACATTCTTCTCTGCAGCTGTCTTCATGAATTACACAATGAAAATAACTTGTAGTATGGTCCTTATACCTTGGTGCCTCATTTTTAAGTTAAATTATAACTCAAACCAAACTGAAATACAAGCAATTGGCCCAAGCAAAAACTGCATTAGATGGGAAAATAAAACTACCATCAAGTCTGGATGGAGATAGTGGTAACGAGATGTGGCGCTGCAACATACAAGACACAGCCAAACAAAGCTGAAACAAGGGAAAGGCTCCATCCTACTGCTGTTTAGACCCCACAGTGTCTCACTTATGTATTCTAGAAAGCAACTGCTGAGAAGAATGTATCTCTTATTTTCTAGCAGAAAAGGAAATGATTCTTTATCTGCCAATAGCAAGAGATTTCTTAAAAAAAAAAAAAAAAGATTTTATTTATTTATTTGACAGAGGGAGAGAGAGATCACAAGTAGGTAGAGAGGTAGGCGGGGGGGGGGGGGGGGGGGCGGGGAGCAGGCTCCCAGGACCCTGAGATCATGAACTAGGCCAAAGGCAGAGGCTTAACCCACTGAGGCACCCAGGTGCCCCCCTCCTTTTAAAAAAAGATTATTTATTTATTCATTTATTTATTTGATAGGGAGCTAGTGAAAGAGCACAAGTAGACAGAACGGCAGGCAGAGGGAGAGGGAGAAGCAAGGAGCTGCTCCCCGCTGAGCAGGGAGATGGACGTGGGGCTTGATCCCAGCGCCTAGGAATCATGACCTGAGCCAAAGGTAGATGCTTCACCGACTGAGCCATACAAGTGCCCCTAATAGCAAGAGATTTCTTAAACAATTTCCCTCAGTTCCCTCAGTGATACGTAAAAGTACATTTTTATTAGGTCTCATTTCTTTACTAAAGAAAATGAAAATGTTTCAATATTTTCCTTCCTTTTCTCTCTGCCAGATGGAAACACAAGTGGGAATGGGGAACTAGAGAAGTGTCTTCAAGATCTACATAGGTTTTTTACTAATTTATATCGATAACCAATCGAAAGTCTCTCCTTTGAAGCCCGGGTGTCAGGATTCCAATATTAAAGTTCAGATGACCTTCTCAGTCCAAACGCAATGACTGATAGACATTTTCTCCTCCTTCCACACCTCCTTTGATTATATTCCCTTCAGTCTAGAGATCTAAGGCTATATTGTAGGAAGACTTAAAATACATAAGAATATTACATTTTCAAAAACTCAAGGCTATACCAACTCAATCACAATAATAACAGTTCGGCAAAGTTTTTGTCAGCCTGCATTTTCTAGGTTTAATTATGTATATTACACTAAAAGTAATGTGTCTCATGTGTAAAATTATAATTTTACATAGTAGAATCAAGGATTTATGCATTTTGTTATCCTCTTCAAAACTAATTCCTATTTTTGGGACACCTGGGTGGCTCAGTTGGTTAAGCAGCTGCCTTCGGCTCAGATCATGATCCCAGTGTCCTGGGACCGAGTCCCACATCGGCCTCCTTGCTCAGCGGGAGCCTGGCTCTCCCTCGGCCTCTGCCTGCCACTCTGTCTGCCTGTGCTCGCGCACTCTCTCTCTCCCTCTCTCTAACAAATAAATAAATAAAATCTTAAAAAAAAAAAACTAATTCCTATTTTTTAGTGAGTCAGTATAAGTCCAGAATACTGTTTAAACTAGATTCTTCTGTAATTAGTTAAGTAGCTATGATTCTTTTCCAACTTTTTCAAAAGAAGCATATTCCTGACCTATAAAAGAATGTTAATGCTTACTATGTCTTCAATATCACTATTTAATAAGGAAGGCATCATCGTAAACATATAATTATAGTTCTTTCAGAAGAGAGACTTGGATGGAAAAACAAATGGGAAGTTTGGGAAAGTTATATTCTCCATTCTGGTTTTCTGATTTTAAGACAAATGCAACAGTTAGGACACACAACCAAGAAAAAAGGACAGGAACATACCTGGGGGAAAGATGACTTTTCTATTTTAGAAAATCCTACAATATGCCATCTAGCTACACTACTGATGTAATTTTTTTTTTAAGATTTTACTCATCCATTTGATAGAGAGAGATCACAAGTAGGCAGAGAGGCGGGCAGAGAGAGAGAGAGGGGAGGAAGCAGGCTCCCTGCTGAGCAGAGAGCCGGATGTGGGGCTCGATCCCAGGACCCTGAGATCATGACCTGAGCTGAAGGCAGCGGCTTAACCCACTGAGCCACCGAGGCGCCCCCGATGTAATTTTTAAATGTAACTTTAGTGCCTTATAAACACTTCAAGTGTATTTATTTTAATCATAGAAAATTTGGAATCATAGAATACTTTACATCCTGATCAAGAAAATGAATTTTAGGGGTGCCTGGATGGCTCAATCGGTTAAGCCTCTGACTTTGGTTTCGGCTCAGGTCCTGATCTCAGGGTCCTGGAATCAAGCCCAACAGCAGGCTCTGCACTCAGCAGGAGTCTACTTCCCTGCCTCTCCCTCTGCCCCTCCCCAATGAATCTTAAAAAAAAAAAAAAAAAAAGTGAATTTTACTAACACTTCACTCTATAATAACGCCTCTGAAGATTAGAATACAGTTATACTACAATCCTTAGCTGTAGGATCCCTGACTCCAGAAGGGACACTTGGATAGAGAGATGGATCTTTTCCAAAGAATTCTAACTTCTTCCAGAACTCTGTGAGTTATAGTTAGGGGGGGAATAAAAGTAAAACAATCTTATCACATGTAGAAGCTACTAATGTGAGGTAGGAATGGCATGAATGAAATACACTACCAGGTAGAATGGTCAGCAAACTCCTCCCTGGGCCAGGCCACTGTCCAAGTTGACTACCCTCCCAGTTTGATGGGGGTACTGCACTGCTTAGGCGAGAGAGGGAGATCAAACAGGAGGACTAGGAATGGGAGGCAGCAACAGTGTTAACAGTGTGGTGTTAACATTTAATCCCACTATATATAACAGTCTCTTCTTACCACATGCAG
This sequence comes from Mustela nivalis, assembly GCF_964662115.1. NCBI lineage: Eukaryota > Metazoa > Chordata > Mammalia > Carnivora > Mustelidae > Mustela > Mustela nivalis. Next base: position 21,293,848 of record NC_139036.1, read on the forward strand.
CAACAATTTCCACCTAAGATGGCTAATGGTCATTTATGCCTTCCCAAAGTTCTTTCTCAATTTATTCTGATAAACAGATCCATCCTCTACCATCCAAAAAGACTTCTTTAGAAATTTTAAAATTGAAGGTAGGAAAGATCTCCTTTTCTCTTCCGGTCGGTTAAACAGGAGGCTCTTGATTTCGGCTCAAGTGATCTCGGGGTCATGAGACTGAGCCCTACACCTAGCTTCATACTGAGTGTGGAAGCCACTTAAGATTCTCTCTCTCCCTCTCCCTCCCCATCCCGCACTGCAGTTCACACACAGGAGCTTTGCTCTCTCTCTCTCTCTCTATCTGAAGAAAAGAAGTAGAAGCAGCAGCAGCAACAGCAGCAACAGCTGCTGAAGAAGGAGGAGGAGGAGGAGGAGGAAGAAGGAAGAGGAGCAGCTAGCTGTAAGAATGTACACTGAGCTTGCCTCGGCTATGTGGAAAAAATAATTCCAGAAAATAAACACAATTTGCAGAGAAGTGAGACAAGAATATAAGATAATATTCAAGTCTTACATTTCACATATACATAAGGCTGGTTCTACTTTTATCTTTAAATCCAGTTATGTGAGCCAACAATTCTTTTCTGGTAGTTTGAGTTGAACTTTTATAATCCAAGAGACCCAGCTCATATACCAACCTTTACTAGATACTCATTTTCACCTGTGTAAAATTATTACCTTTTGTATCCTCCTCCCTTCCCATATCATAAACATTATAATTTGCTCCTCAAGGCGCCTGGGCAGTTCAGATGGTTGAGCATCTGCCTTCGGCCCAAGTCATGATCCCAGAGTCCTGGGATTGAGCCCCACATCTGACTCCCTGCTCAGTGGGGATCCTGCTTCTCCCTCTCCCTCTGCTTCTGCTCTCTCACTCCTGCTCTCTCTCAATAAATAAAAACTTTAAAAATATATATATAATCTTTTTCTGGCATTTAATCTTCCATCACTGACCTTACATTATATGCTACCATGGATACAAATCAGTAGCTCCTTTATCAAGAACTCCCCTCATCTCTCCCAAAACTACTTCCCTTCCCTAGTATGCAAGCCTTGAACTTGATCAGCAAAGGACAAGTGATCATAGCTGGGTTATAATGCACTATTTATAAATACATCCATGACAGTCATTTCAAAGGTACAAAAAAGAAAGGCAGCCTTATTGAAATGTGTTCCTGCTTTTAAGATTCTTAGGACAGAAACAATCTACCATCAACTTTCAAGCTACTTGGATTTGAAACTACTTCTGGTTTTGTTTTGGTGGTGTTTTTGCTCAGAAATCTGAAGAAAGAATCTCTAACCATTCCCTATATAGCAAATCCTAAGGAAGCTGTGAAAAATTATAGCCTTTTCAGAGAGTTTAATTTCACCACACATAAACAAAAATAAATCATTTTGCTTGTTCAGAAGTTATTAAGTATCATCTGACGAGAATATAACTGCTACTGCCAAAACTTGCGAATTTATCATATTTTAGTAAAAGACTACAGCTCCTTTCTGCTATCCTGGTTACTGAGCAATAGCCAATTTTTGCCATCTTTCTTGTCATTCTCTTTTTAGAGATGTTGGGTTGAAATTCTAATGTGTTCTAATGCGGACCATACCCTGACTTAGGCAGTCTAACAGCTGAATAAAGCCTGACATAGTGTTCATCAATTATTAACACTAGCAGAAACCATTAAAGAGTCTAGTACAACATCAATAAATTAGCTGAACAAATGAAATAAATGAATAGTGAGAGCCTTTGATGTGCAATTTTCATGGGAAAGATTGTTACCTTCATTTTTCAAAAAGGAAAACTGATACACAGAGAAGTTAACAAATTTGCCTTGGGTCACAGAGAATAAATGGCAGAACTGGGACTGGATTAAAGTCTGCTGGACTCTACAGTACGTGTTCTTTTTTCTATACTAGGCTGCTCTCTCTGAACTCCGAAGTTCTATGAAGCAGCAATTACAAAGCTCTCCCTTTATACTTCCTAAGGACCCCTTTGACCACAATTACATTTCACAGAATTCTCCTTTTTATTATAAATCAGTCCTTTTGGCAAGCCTATGGAGTAAGTTAAGGGGAATATGCAGGGAGGACATGGAGGGAGAGTTAATGGGGACCGCCCACAAAAGTTCTACTTTTAGAAATGCTATTCTATTATATATAGATCAGCCTACTTTAGGAGTGCTCAATTTTGGTTTCATTAAGTATGTATGTATTTCAGAGCCAGAATTATATTTAAGAAACCCATTGTATATTTTTCTAGCATCTGGTCACAAGAATATTTCAAAGAAACCAAAGTCCTTTGTCTCATTAATATATGTCCCCTCTTCACCCAACTATCTTCCCAGCTGGTTATTATTCATTAGTTGGGAGAGAGCATTTCTCAGAAATCTGGTTAAGGAAAACTTTAAAAATACAACAAAAATCACAAATATAACAAAAGCCATTCAGTTTCTGAGCTGTTTCTATGCAAGGATAGGACCAGTTTCCTTTCATCTTTATCTCCATGCCACTTGTTACACAGTAGGTGTTTGTTGAAAGGAAGGGCTTTTCTAATGTAAACCTGGTTAGAAAACAAGTTTTATAAAATATTTTTCACTGAGTTCTAAGATGGAGTAACCTTAACAAAGGTAAGAGAAATCCTAAAATAATGTTCCAAAAATATTTATGTAGTTAAGGGGAACAAGAAAATCCCTTGCAAACTATGGCTTCCTCCAAAAAGATTAAGTATCACACAAATGAAAGACTTACCACATACTGATAAAATGATCTAAAGTCTTTTCTGAAGACAAAAATGCTGACAAGCCTACTCATTCTCTTACCCTCTATTCTTCCTTCTACTTTTTTTTTTTTAAATGTTTTCCCAAGCTATAAGCAATACATCAGTCTTAATGTATTAAGACCAGAATGTATTAACAGCATAGAAAAAGCTGGTCCTGACAGAGAAACATTTTACTTTTGAAATGAGAAGAAAAAGCTGCTGTGCACGTGCTACATGTCACCAATCCAAAGAGGTTTTGCTCTTTGGCAGCACATTTGAGAAAAACTTGTATGTTGGTACTTACAATGATTTCTAAGTCTTTCTTGTTCAACAAGGAGCACCTACCTGCCAACATTTCAAAAAATGATAAAATGACATTCAGGACATAGAAGACAGGCTAGTTGTCCAAAGAGAAAAGAAATCTGATGCCAGCAGGACAAAGGCTTTTTATTTTGGAAGATATGTAACAACCACATTACTGAAAACAAAGCTAAGAAAGGGACATTACCCAGTATGAACTGTTTTACTTGGATTAAATGCCATAAAACTTTCAATGTGTCTTCTGGGATACCTCAACGTAAAATCAACAAGAGTTTCCTACAGGAAAAAGAATGGTCCCACAGAATGGATACTCTCACTTTTTAGAGTACTATGAAAAGTCTGGTCTATTAGTTTATTTATTTTTTGAAGATTTTATTTATTTATTTGACAGAGAGAGACATAACGAGAGAGGGAACACAAGCAGGGGGAGTGGGAGAGGCAGAAGCAGGATTCCCTCTGTGCAGGGAGCCCGAAGCGGGGCTCGATCCCAAAACCCGGAGATCACGACACGAGCCAAAAGGCAGACACTTAACGACTGAGCCTCCTAGGTGTCCCAAGTTTGGTCTATGTTTTGAAAGAGACTACTAGAAAACAGGTCTTACATCTGTGTGAGCAACTTAGTTGGCAGATTACTGAAATGTAACTAACCATGTGGACAAGATTTATGTGGGAGCAGTTATTATACATTTAATAAAATGAAGCCATAGAAGCTATAAGAACTATATAGACCTTTGTTCAAACAGTGAGAATATATTTCAGACACATGTAAGTACAGAAATTAAACACCAATGTACTCACTGCCCAGATAAAATGTTTGCCACTTTTGCTTCAGAGACCTTCTGTTAAGACATTAAATGCTATAGACACATTAGAAGATTGCCTCTCCCTCAAACGCCTCCCCAGAGATTGTTTTTTCTTTTCAAGGTTTTATTTATTTATTTGAAGGAGATAGAATGAGAGAGAGCATAAGGAGAGGAAGAAGCAGACTCCCCGCTGAGCAGAGAGCCCAATGTGGGGCTCTATCCCAGGACCCTGCGATCATGGAGACGATTAACCGACTGAGCCACTCAGGAGCCCTCCCCTCCCCACAGTTGACCATTATTTTGACTCTAGTGTTTGATACATAAAACTATATTCATAAAAACATATATAATTATTGTCTTAAAAATTTACATAAATGGAATCACACTGGCCTAAAGTTTAACCTCTAACTTGCTTTTCCCCACAACTGACCTTGTTTTAAAAATTTATCCATGTTGATCCATCCTAGCAGACTTGTTTTATTTGTAGCATAATATTCTACTATATGAAAAACCAATAAACCACAGTGATCAGAGGTTTTCATTTCTTTATGATCCAAGAAATTCACTGAACCCCAAGCAGAAGAAACATGAAGATAATTATTCCAAGACACATCATAATCAAAATGCTTAAATTGGGATGGGAGGTGGGAAAACTGAATGAAGGTGGTAAACAAGTACAAACTTTTAGTTGGAAGTAAATACTGGGGATGACTACAGTTAACATTGCTGTATACTGTATATGGTATATTAGAATTTAAGACTAAAGATATTATAAACAGAAAAACAAAGATAAGGATTATAGCATTTCTCACTGAAAACAATGCAATCTAGAAGACAAAAGACTGACATCTTTATAAGTATTTAAATGAAAAAAACTGTCACCCTAGAATTACATATCCAACAAAAATAATTTTCAAAACTGCACATGACATAGATTTTTTTCAGCTGTACAAAAACTGGAAGTATTAATTACCAGCAGACTTGTACTGTAAGTGGTAAAGAAGTCCATAAGCAGAAGGAAAGTGATACCAGATGAAAACCTGGATCTACACAAAGGAATGAAGGCACAGTAACACAGGCAAAGACTTTTTGTTACTTAAATCTCTGAAAGATAATCAACTGTTTAAAGCAAAATAACAATGTAGTGTGGGATTTAAAACATATGTAAAATAGTAGCACCAAGATCAGAAGGGGAGAAATGGAAGCAGACTATGTAAGGTTCTTACACTATTCATAAAGTGACCTCAATTGAAGATACACACTGTGGTAAGTTAAAGACGTATACTATAAACTCTAAAGCAACTTTGAAAATAACAAAGGATAGGTTTATAGCTAAAAAGACAACAAAAAAAACATAAAATGGAGTAATAAAAATACTCATAATCCATATAAAAATGTTGATATACTGAAGTCATCAAAATTAAGAACTTCTCTTCAAAGGACATTATTAAGAGAATGAAAAGATGTTAACAAATGAGCAAACTTATTTGAAAATCATATAACTGATAAAGGATTTATATTGAGAATAAGAGCCTCTTAAAACTACAGTAAGCTATCACCACATCTACAATTTAAAAGACTGATCCTACTAAGGATCAGCAAGAATGTAAAGGAGCCAGAATTCACACACTATTGGAAATGTAAAATGGTAAAAAACATTTTGGAAAACACTTTAACTTTCAAAGTTATACATATACTTACCTTATTACCCAGCCATTCATTCCTGGGTGAAATGAAAACATATATCCATACAAAGACTTAGACATGGATGTCCATAGCAGCTCTACCTATAACAGCCCCCATATAGAAATAACCCAAAACTATGGTAAATCCTTACATAGACTACTACTGAGCAATAAAAACTAATTAATTATTGATTTGTACAACATGGATGTATCTCAAAATAAATATGCTAAATGAAATAAATGAGATGAAAAGAGTACATCCTATATGATTCCATTTTCATTAAATTCTAGAAAATACAAACCACTCATAGAGACCAAAAGTCTAGAAATGGTGGAGGAGGCCATGAGCTACAGAAGGGGAAGGTTACTAAGAGACAAAGAAATATTTTAGTGGTGTTGAATATGTTCAGAATCCTCATTGGGGTGATAGTTTCATGAATGTACACATACATCAATCTTATCATATTGTACAATTTAAATATGTGTAGTTTGCAAAGGAAATAGTCAACAAAACCAAAAGATAACCCACAGGATGGGAGAAGATATTTGCAAATGACATATCAGATAAAGGGCTAGTATCTAAAATCTATAAAGAAATGATCAAACTCAACACCCAAAGAACAAATAATCCAATCAAGAAATGGGCAGAAGACATGAACAGACATTTCTGCAAAGAAGACATCCAAATGGCCAACAGGCACATGAAAAAAGTGCTCAACATTACTTAGCATCAGGGAAATACAAATCAAAACCACAATGAGATACCACGTGACACCAATAAGAATGGCTAAAATTAACAAGTCAGGAAACAACAGATGTTGGCGAAGATGCAGAGAAAGGGGAACCCTCCTACACTGTTGGTGGGAATGCAAGCCAGGGCAGCCACTCTGGAAAACAGTATGGAGGTTCCTCAAAAAGTTGTAAACAGAACTACCCTATGACCCAGCAATTGCACTACTGAGTATTTTACCCTGAAGATAGAAAAATAGTGATCCGAAGGGACACATGCACTCCAATGTTTATAGCAGCAATGTCCACAATAGCCAAACTAAGGAAAGAGCCTAGATGTCCATCGACAGAAGAATGGATATAAAAGATGTCGTGCATCTTTAAAAAATTATTATATTAAAAAAATATATATCTATATATCTCCCCATGGAATATCATTCAGTCATTAAAAAGATGGTACCTTGACATTTGCAATGATGCATATGGAACTAGAAGGTGTTATGCAAGCAAAATAAGTCAATCAGAGAAAGACAACTGTCATATGCTCTCACTGATATGTGGAATTTGAGCAACAAGGCAGAGGATCATGGGTCAGGAGAGGGAAAATTGAAACAAGATGAAACCAGAGAGGGAAATAAACTGAGGATTGCTAGAGCGGAAGGGGGTAGGAAGGATAGGGTGGCTGGGTGATGGACATTGGGGAGGGTATGTGCTACAGTGAGCGCTGTGTATTGTCTAAGACTGACAAATCACAGACCTGTATCCCTGAAACAAATAATATATGTTAATTTTTAAAAGCCCTAAAAATATAAAATGGGGATAATAAAAAATAAATAAATATACATAGTTCACTGTATATCAATTATACTTTAACAAGCTGTTTAAACCTGTCAGAATGTCTAAAATAAAAAAGACAAGTGTTGGCAAGGAAGTAGATAAAAACGATCCCTTGTGCACCACTCGTGGAAATGTAAATTGGTGCAGCCACTGTGGAGTGGAAAATGGTACAGAGATTCATAAAAAATTAAAAATAGAAATACCATATGATCCAGTAATTCCACTACCAGGTTTCTACCCAAAGAAAAAGAAAACACTAAACTGAAGAGATAATACACCCTTAAGTTTATATAGCATTATTTGTAATAGCCAAGGTATAGAAGGAACCCAAGTGTCCATCGACAAATGAATGGATAAAGAAGATGTGGCATATATAAATCAGCCACAAGAGAGAATGAGAAAGAGAACGAGTGTGCTTACCATTTGCAACAACATGGATGGACCTCAAGGGTACCATGCTAAGTGAAATAAGTCAGAGAAAGAAAAATACCACATGTGAAATTATATGTGGAATCTTAAAACAAATGAATAAACAAACAAAAGGCAGAAACAGACCCATAAAAACAGAGAATAAACTGATGGTTGCCAGAGGGGAGAAGGGCAGAGGTTTGGGCAAAATGGGTGAGGGGGAGTAGCTTCCAGATATGGAATGAAGAAGTCACAGGGATAAAAGGTACAGCATAGGGAATATTGTCAATGGCATTGTAATAGCGGATTGTAAGATGAAGATGGAAGTTACACCTGTGGCCAGCATAGCATAATGTACAGAGTTTCCAAATTATTATGTTGTACACCTGAAATAAATGTAACTCTGTGTGTCAACTACACTTCAATTTTAAAAAATCTGTTTAAGTAATCTTAACCTATTTTCTAAAAGGGTACAAACTTTCTGTTGTAAGATGAATAATTCTGAGGATCTAATATATAACATGGTGACTATAGTTAATAATACTGTATTGGGAAACAAGATGGGATTGGGAGGGAGACAAACCATAAGTGACTCTTAATCTCACAAAACAAACTGAGGGTTGCTGGGGGGAGGGGGTTTGGGAGAAGGGGGTGGGATTATGGACATTGGGGAGGGTATGTGCTTGGGTGAGTGCTGTGAAGTGTGTAAACCTGGTGATTCACAGACCTGTACCCCTGGGGATAAAAATATATGTTTATTAAAAAAAAATAATAAATAATACTGTATTGGATAACTGAGAGAACTTAAGCATTTCTACCAAAAAAAGGTGGGGAAAAAAGTATATGAGGTGATGTATATGTTAATTAATTCAATTTTGGGAATCCTTTCACAGTGTGTACATAAATCAAATAATCACATTGTACATTTTAAATATTTTACAATTTTATTTGTCAATTATATCTCAATAAAGCTGAAAAGAAAAACCTTCAGCTGTTTTCATTAATCACATTGTTGGCATTGGTATGCTGAGTTCTGTGTACATACTGTGGAATGAAATAAATGCATACTTCTGTGAGGTTTTACTTCTGTCATTTCTGCTATCACTGAAAATAGGATCTGAATGTGAGAAAGAAGATACAAGTCTAAAATCAGAGTTTTAGTAATTTCGATTTGACGTTATCAGTATGAACTCCTAATATTTTATTTTAAAAAGATCTGTCTACTGAAAGAATGAGCCTTAGAAACAAATGTCCAGTCCAAAAGGAATGAATACCTCTATTGTCCAGGGGACCTGGAGAAATGTTTGGGATAAGTCTTGAACATTTTGTCATATCTACATTACTAGATTTATGCTGAAAGGATTCAGAAGCCCAGTGCAAAACAGTTTAATTTGTATAGCAAAGACAATAACTGCAATGAAGTGAAGATATCAAATTTTTTTAATCCATAAATTAGTATTAATTGGTTGCTGGAGGATGCTAGTAAGCCAATTCATCATTTTTAAAACAGATATAGGGAACAAATCATGCACTTATCCTACCTTTCCTATACAAACTGTATCAATCAACAGGCAATCAAAAAGACAAAGTTTCACTTTATAGAAGTACTTCAGCTAATAAATGAAGAGGGATAATAGGATATCACCATTTTGCAAACCTTAGCAAATCAATGGATATAGGGATGAATCATCAATATCTACTAATATCACAAAGGTGAGACAACCCAATATTATGAGTCTGTTGATTAACTATATACCACTACCCAGTGAAGCAGTCATGCCCATCTGTGAAAAAAAGAAAAAGAAACAAAACATGAATGGGATCAAGCCTCTAGATCCAACTACTAATGAGCAGAAGACAAAACGAAACAGAATAGCATGCTAAACCACATGGACACAACTAGAAAATCTCAGAAAACTCTAAGACACAGCCACCTAGATTCCTTAAAATTAAATTCTAAGGGGAGAAAAAGGAGAAACTAGAAGGAACCACTCTCTTGATGTGGGCATTCTCAGGGAACTCTACCCTTTCCTCATTGGTACCATATCCACTGTATTATGCTATAAACCTTATGACTAATGACTAAATCTCTCCAACTGACACCACAGAGGTGACATGTGTATAGCCCAGCCCCATCATGGGTTACAGATTCATAGTACTAACAGCATCTAAGAGACCATCCAGTCTAAACCCCCACGTAATATATTCATCTAATGCAAATAAGGCCACTTTCTTCTTCAAAAACTCTGAACATACAGAACTAAACTGAATAAAATACAAGTTTCTTATCCTAACATTCAAAGCCCAATCTGTTTCTAGTCTTGTCTCTCTTCTCTATTACATATATTCTTTGACACTGCCAAACTAGGCATAGTTATTCCCAAGTCTACATGCCCTTGCCTGATTTGTTTCCCTGCCCACCCCCACCTACTACTTCCATTAGCTGAAATATTCCCATAATAGGACTACGAATAGTTTTCTTTTCTGATTTACATTCCTAAATACAATAATAATGGTAAATGATTAACATTTCTGTGGTATCTTTGACACCAACACTTGTTCATACCTAGGTAGCTCTAATTCATCTCTGACCGATATGTCCCGAACTATCTTCTCATTTGGTACATATATCCAGCCTATACAAAGTTTAAAAAATCAACCTAGGTAATTTTTTTTTTAAGATTTTATTTATTTGACAGAGAGAAATCACAAGTATACAGAGAGGCAGGCAGAGAGAGAGAGAGAGGGAAGCAGGCTCCCTGCTGAGCAGAGAGCCTGATGCGGGACTCAATCCCAGGACCCTGAGATCATGACCTGAGCCGAAGGCAGAGGCTTTAACCCACTGAGCCACCCAGGCGCCCTCAACCTAGGTAATTTTGAAGTTATAAACTCTAGGCATGCTAGAAATGAGACTGTAATGTTCACATACATAAATATACGATGAGCTTTTCTGTCTCTGTGAAAACTCACTTATTTTGCCCAAGAGCAAAAGACTCACCTATAATCCTTGTAAGAAGTATTTTGCTCGCAGTTATATCTACCTAATATCTACCTGATTCTCATTTTTAAATGAGATGAAAGTGTAACCAAGGTCTTTCAAACTTCATCAGAGTCACACTTTATACTGAAATTTGATTCTCAAGTTAAGGCAAAAAACATAAGTTCTTTAGCTTATACAATTCAATTCTTATGCATGGTTAGTAAAAAGTAACAAAACAAAAATACTGTAAACTTGTATTTTCATACATTGTTGGTAAATGTAAATCAGAACCATCTTAGGCAAAGACTCCTGGCTGCCATTCAATACCATCTTCTTCTCGTTTTCCTAAGAAACAGAACGGCCACCTTTTTTCAAGGGAGCAAGGCATCAGCTACAAGACTCTTTTGCAGCTAGTTGGCCAGGTGATCCAGTTTTGTCCAGTGAAATACAGATGGAATACTGTGTGATTTTTCAGGAAGGATCCTTAAAAGGAAACTAGCAACATGCTTTTCTTTGCCTCTAAGAGGGGTGACTGGGTGACTGGGGAGACAGAAAACTGTATAAACTTCAGTATATTTTAAGTGTTGACAAATGTAAATGTCTTTTTTTTTTTTAAAGATTTTATTTATTTGACAAAAAGAGAGAGAGAGCGCTCGTGCACAAGCAGTGGAGAGGGGCAGAGGGAGAAGCAGGCTCCCCACTGAACAGGGAAACTGCCTCAGGAGCTTGATCCCAGGACCTCATGACCCAAGCCCAAGGCAGACACTCAACCGAGCCACCAAGGTGCCCCGTACTTATTCTTTCTTAAAAAAACCCCACACATTAAAAAAGACTATAGTAACTACAAACAACTATTATAGGTTTAGTGAAGAAAAATGGCTATTTCAATCTTTTCCAAATATCAGAAGAGATATTTGCTGTGGATGCCAAGTAAACTAGCTAAATAAACCAATTAGTACACCCATTCTACAAGAAAGCAGTAATTTTCTAACACAACACAACATTCTACTACTCTGAATCTTATGTGCTTTAAAAACATATTCTAAATGAGTATATTTGAGGTCCAAACACGATAAAAAATAAACCTGAGCTATCTTCCCAGAATAAACCTAACACATGGAAATATATATTTCCCTGTATCTAGTTTAAGTTTAAATCAATCAATCAATCAATCTATCTATCTATCTGTGAAAGATTCTGTGGAAGGTGTCTTTTGAGGAGAAGGAGAGGAAAAGTACCACAAACTTCCTTTTTGCAAGTTGAAGTCAATTTATTTACTACATGAATATCAGAAAATTCACTAACAGAATAGTGTCAATGGAAAGAAAAAGCATAAGGCATATATGATCCTTCTTACTTAATCAAGTAAATTAAAAATGTTGAGTGGCTGAAATAAAACAATTTTCCTAGCTATACTTTTTTCTGATTAATCAAATACTGAACTCTTTTTTTAAAAAAGGACTTTATTTTAAGTTAACTCTACACTCAATGTGGGGCTCGAACTTAGAACCCTGAGATCAAGAGTCACAGGTTCCACAGAATGTGCCAGTCAGGCATCCCATATACTGAACAGAACTTTAATGCAGTGAAATTTGGTTTCTCCAGCACACACAATACTCCGAAAAATTACAAAATGCAATGACTAGAACTTTTAGTCCTATTAATAAGTCACAGCCCAGACAATTCAGAAGCCTAGAAGACTTTATCTCCATCACTCCAGCCCCATTCTGGGACTGGCAGTTAGGTGGCTGGGTTCTATCTATTACTAGCTCTACCACTCAGCAGCTTTCAGACTTTGGGTTAGACATTTAACAAAACAGTATTTTCTAATTTGAACATCCTTATATGCTAGTGAAGGCATGCAGCAACATTCAGTTATTATGATAAACATGTAAGGTAGATTCGTTTACCTTTATTTTACAGACAAGAAAACAATACTGAGGTATTAAAGAAGGTGGTCATAGTCACACAACTACTAAATGCAGAACTTCAATACAAGTCAGGTTGTTGCCTCTGTGTCCTGGGCTAGACCTACTACATGTAACCCTAATGGGCCTCAGTCTTCTCAAATACTGGCCTAATGGATCTTGTACACTGTCCTAACCTACTGTGTCATAACACAATTCATTCTTTCCACATAGTTTTGTGCTAAGCATTGTGCAATAAGCTATCAATTGAGGGAAAAATGTGGGGCCACTCAACATATCTTAAACTGCTTCTCTGTTGCTACTTCTCTATATTCTCTCATAAGGTCACACAAAGAATTTTCATGGTTATGTGATAATAAGAAGCCCCACCTATAAAAGAAACATACAATAATATCTAATAAATGGCCAATAAGATTTAAAGGAATTATTGTGCTTTTGACTTATATTCAAACTCCAAATATATGAAAATCCATGTCATATAAAGCAATATTTAATTGCTACAAAATCATCAAAAAGAACCTTCAAACCATAACAATACATTCAAATTTCTGATAGTTATTTCAATGTCTCTTCTTCCAGTGATTAGGATTTAGCAGGTCTGGGCTAGGAAGAGGACATCAGAAGTAGACATCTGAGGCACATTCCTGGCTAACATTCACTATAAAGGCTTAGACTCGGTTTCAAATTTATGTAATAATCCAGAACTGCAACCTTTTCCTTTCTCAGTGTGATATAAAGGTAATTTCTTATCAATATCACACAAAATCATATTATTTTCTATTCCAAGAAAATAGTTGCTTAAAGTAATTAAAATCTTCAAACACAAACTCATTTTTAGAGGTGTTATCCGAAGAAGGATGGTACATTACTTTATTAATTCAATGAATATTTATAAATCACCTATAAGCTGCTGTTAGGCAACATCAACATATACAAAGAGAACAGACACCCACCTTGACATCAAGAACTTTTCAATCTAGTAATTAAACAAATACGATTAGATTCTAGAAATCAATCCTCTTCATTGGTACAAATGATTCTGGAAACAGATGGAAGACTTAACACAAGACTATTTTCTACCTCTCAAACAAAGAATAGTGTGGGGAAAGGTAGATGTAATACACAACATAAGGATGCTCTTTTCCTCTTATTTCTAAACCATGTGTCTATTATTTCAAATAGTCCTCTGCACACAGCTTTTATGATAACAAAAATACTTTTTAGGAAGAGCCATAAAAAGAACTTTGGCATTAAACTATGCAGTACAACCCATTCTAATGGTTAAAATTTCCCTTATAAAAGACTGCTTATGTGTAACTTTTAGGATAAATGAGAAAATTCTAAGATGTGCACCTGCATATGTTATGTTACTTAGTCATTACAAACATGCTATTTCCTCAGTGTTTACATTTTAAAGCTTTTACAGCCAAAAGCACTCTACTCAATTCAACAACTGACAGGCTTTAGTCAAGATAAATAAACCCTTTTGGACCATCAACTTTAGAGGTCGACATTAAATTCTGCTCTTCAATTTCATCTCACAATCCAAACTGATCCTGCAATAAAAAGAGCTACAGGAAACACAGGGGACTGTGCTTCCCTTTTAACCCCATCTTCCCTTTTTCCCAGACTCTTATTCACAAGGATAGGGAGGCATCCTGGTTTTAGACAAAAGGAACTGATAGAAGTTAGATGAATATATTAACAGAAACTCATAATCAGGTATCCGGGACTTGTAAAGATGAATTTTGCCAAAATATTTTCTTGTAATTCAGGTGTCTCAAAGGCATTTAATATGCCATGATAGCACTCTTTTTCTTTTTAATAGCCAATAATGTTTTTAAGATAAAGATTACACAGAGAACTATTTTCTTTGGCTAAGCCTGTCAGAAAAAGCCATTACTAGTGCAATACAGATGCAACATTTCTATATAAAGAGTTACTTAAAAAAAAAAAAAAAGGCATGACATTTGGGGCAGGGGGAAGCTTTCCCTTGTGCAGTTAACAAGTTTTTGGGGACGTGGAGGGGGGCAGGAAGAGGCAGGGAGAAAAGGGGGGTGTTTAGTAATCAAAGCATTCCTAACACATGCTCCTGAAGGGTGAATTTGCTTGAAAGCATCTATCAAATGCAAACCTGTTTACAGGTAACTTTCATATCAACATAAAAGCCAAATACCTTTGCTCCCCCAGTATATATATACATCAGTGATCTATGTGAAGGGTTAAAAAGGCCTCAGGACAAAAAGGTCAAAGGTAAGCTTTATTCAATCTTGCCCCACAATGGAAGAGATTTTCTTCCAGTTCTTTGTGCTTCGTATTTGAATTTTGGTTTTCTGTGTTCAACAAATTTTCAGACTATTTAACAAGAATATATACTATGCTAATCTGCCAACCAGGTTCATGATACTACAAACTAATTGAAGAACTAAAGTGCCCGCAGATGCTGCACTGAATAGTGGTTCCCATCCTGTTTCTCACTAAGACTCTCTATTTCATTAGTAGGATGAACATACCTTGTATTCGTAAGTGTGCTATGTTCCGATGATAACCACAATTTTCCCTAACCAGGCTCAAAAACAAATTTACATTTAGATAATTACCTCTTTGAGACTGTCATCCTCCTAGCCTTATGGGTAGAGAGAATCACCAGAATCTGATGAAAGTTAATGGATCTTCTTAAAAAGTCTCACACACACACACAGCACTGCATACAATGTCAGGGATTCATAGATCTCCTGAAGCTGCTGACCTGCAGGTCATAGTATAATCCATAATATTGGGAAAACTGGATATCCACATGCAAAAGAATGAAGTTAGACCCTTATTTATACCATATACAAAAATTAACTCAAAATATATTAAAAACCTAAATATAAGACCTGGAACTATAAAACTCCTAGAAGAAAACACAGGGGAAAAGCTTCATGATACTGGATTTGGCAATGATTTCTCAGATGACAAAAAAAGCACAGGTGATAAAAGTAAAAATGGACAAATGGAATAATATCAAACATAACTGCATAGCAAAGGAAACAATCAGTAGAGTGAAAAGTCAACCTAGAGAATGGGAGAGAAGTATGTGTGAACAGTGTATCTGGTAAGGGATCAATATCACAAATACATATATTTTTTATTTCATACAACTCAACAACAAAAAATAACTTGATTAAAAAATGGGCAAAAGACTTGAACAGACATTTCTCCAAAGAAGATATACAAATGGACAACAAGCATATGAAAATCTACCACTAACCATTCAGGAAATGCAAATCAAAACCACAATGAGATATTACCTTACACCATTAGGATGGCCGCTATCAAAAAAGAAAAAAACAAGTACTGGTGGGGATGTGGAAAAACTAGAACCCTGTGAATTGTTGCTGGGAATGTAAAATGATGCAGCTGCTATGGAATACAGTATAGAGGTAACTTGGGCACCTGGGTGGCTCAGTTGGTTAAGCTTCTGCCTTCAGCCCAGGTCATGATCCCAGAGTTCTGGGATCATGTCCTGCCTCAGGCTCTCTGCTCAGCAACAAGTATGCTTTTCCTTCTCCCTCTGGTCCTCTCCCCACTCGTACTGGCTCTCTTGCTCTCTCTCTCAAACAAACAAATAAATAAATAAATCCAAAAACTAACAAAAAAAACCAGAACAGTATGGAGGTACCTCAAAAAATTAAAGATAGAATTACCATATGATCTAGCAATTCCACTTCTTGGTATACATCTAAAAGAACTGAAAACAGGATCTGGAAGAGCTATTTACACACCCATGTTCATTGAAGCATTATTCACAATAGCCAAGAAGTAGAAGTATCTATCCATCAAAATAATAGATAAAAGAAAATATGTATATACCTATGTGATATTCCTTTACATACATACATGTATGTTTGTATGTATGTGTATATATATTATATTCCTTTACATACATACATGTATGTGTGTGCTAAAAAGTTTTAAAAAAAGAAATCCTGTCAACATGAATGAAACTTGAGAGCATTATGCTAAGGGAAACAAGCCAGTCACAAAAACAAATACCATATAATTCCACTTATATAAGCTACCTAAAGTAGTCAAACTCATAGAAACATGGTAGAAAATGGATACCAGGTTTGGGAGGGTGGGGGATGGGAAGTTGTTGTTCAGTGGATATAGAGCTTCAGTTTTGCAAGATGAAAAGTTCTAGTGGTCTTTTAAACAACAATGTGCATATAGTTAACACTATTGTGTACACTACACTTAAAAATGGCTAAAAGGGAAAATTTTATATCATGTTTTTTATAATTAAACAACAAAAAACAAAACAAAAAAAGAGACAGCAAGGAAAGAATCCATAATAGTATAATAAATCTAGGAAGAGAGTCTGAGGTGGGTTTTTAGGAGTCCTTTAATGGCATGCTAGGGCTATGGATGAACAAATGCATTGACGAAATGGGGTAAAGTGTGCTATACCAAATATTCTGATTACTCTGATTCCGGCCCTGTACTAGGCACATTACATGCACAATCTCATTTAATCTTCCACTAAGCCTGCAAATGAGGACAAAATAAAATGGAAAGTTGGGGGGAGGGGTGCCTATAAGGAGATCAACTATGGAACACTGCAATAATGCTGGCATAAGGAAATAACAGCAGTGATAAAACTTGCTAGCACCACAACTGAAATGACCCCCAGAAAAGTCTTCAATAATTTCCTGGACCAGGTTTAATTCTGCTAGCAAAAGGAAGATTTTGCGGGGTTTTTATTTGTTCTACAGAATTTCTTTTTTAACAAATAGTAACATGATCATAAAATCCAGTAGTCACACTCCTTAGCATTTACCCAAATAAGCTGAAAATTTACAACCATACAAAAACCTGCACATGAATGTCTACAAAAACTTTATTCATATTAATAACCCACACTTGGAAGCAACCAGTATGTCCTTCAACAGGTAAACAGATAAATAAACTGTGCTAAGTCCCTACGAAGGAATATTATTCGAAACTAAAAAGAATGAGCTATCGAGCAGCAAAAAGACAAGGAAGAAACATAAATGCGTATTACTAAGTGAAAAAAGCCAATATGAAAAGGCTGCATATTACATGAGTCCGACTATATGACATTCAGGAAAAGGGAAACCTATGGAGACAGTAAAAAGTTTGGGGAGAAGGAGGAATAAAGATTTGGGGGCCAGTGAAATGATTCTGTATGATACTTTAAGTTTAGATATGTCATTAGACATTTGCCAAAACCCACAGAATACACAACACAAAGAAGGAACTTAATGTAAACTGTGGACTTTGGATGATGATAATGTGCCAATGTTGGTTCATCAATTGTTACAAATGTTCCATAATGGTATGTGATACTGGAAGTGGGAAAACTGAAGGGGAAGGTAAGGAACTGGGAACTCTGTACTTTCAATGTAATTTTGCTGTGAATCTAAAACTGCTCTAAAAAATAAAGTCTGTTACCTTTTTAAAAATAACATGATCTGGGGCACCTGGATGGCTCAGTGGGTTAAGCCTCTGCCTTCAGCTTGGGTCATGATCTCTGGGTCCCCACATTGGGCTCTCTGCTCAGCAGGGAGCCTGCTTCTCCCTCTCTCTCTGCCTGACTCTGTCTACTTGTGATCTCTGTCAAATAAATAAATAAAATCTTTTTTAAAAAATAAAAAAATAACATGATCTATTTTATAATATAATCAAAAAAGGTTTTACAGACATTTTTGTTGCAGTGCTTAAAAAATGGTATTATTATTATTTCAGGAAATCTTCTAGTAAATAAATTTTAATTTTCTTCTTTTAGAGAGGCAGTGATCTAAACTCCCATTCAGCTACCTTTACCAAAAATTAGCACGCTGAAACCTTCTAGGAGAAAAGAAAATAATATAGAGAAGCAGACTGAACCAGTATTCTTTCATAATTTTAACTGACTGAATACATTAATAAGCTCCATTCAATGTCATTTTACTTGCTTATTCTTTTCAGTGTTTAAGTAACAACATATACTATTCTGTTCCACAATTTGAACTATAAATGCTTGAGAAAGACTGAATTTTCTGTGAATTTATATTTGTTAAAAAGAATTAATCTTCTTTCAAAGCTTACAGGAAAGAGACTATGATAGCAATGTAAGGTTAATGTTATACAACAGAAATATCCAGAAATCATTTATCATCTCCAGTATGAATATCACTGACAAGAAGCTGGCTTAAGTTGCCAAACATTTTTTTTAATTTTTTAAAGATTTTATTTATTAATTTGACAGAGAGAAATCACAAGTAGACGGAGAGGCAGCCAGAGAGAGAGAGAGAGAGAGAGAGAGGGAAACAGGCTCCCCGCCGAGCAGAGAGCCCGATGCGGGACTCGATCCCAGGACCCTGAGATCATGACCTGAGCCGAAGGCAGCGGCTTAACCCACTGAGCCACCCAGGCGCCCCGCCAAACATTTTCTTATTAACTCCTTCCATATTAATGCAAAGTTCATATAATAGTGTTCTCTGCACCAAACTGGTCAAGAAGCCTGATCTTAATCTCTAGATTAATGTTTTAGATTAATTTCAGTATTCCAAGACAATTCTCCAGAATGATTTCTATCCCCAAGGGCTGGCAAACAGGGGAAGAAAGGGAAAGGAGGTTTATAGCTAGTATAAGAAAGAGAAGTACACAGCAAAAAAAAGATAATAGGAGAAATGAGGAAAGGGGACATTGATGTTAACAAGAGAAAGCACCAAGAATAGCAAACATTAAAAAAAGAAAGTTGGCATGACACAACATATTATATTAATATAATACTTATGTGTATCTTTGGCTATAATTCTCAATCTTTCATGCCACACTGTTACTTCAGAGGCAGAAGAAATTGGGAGAAAGAGAAAAATATGCCAATGGTGAAAGGAATCCAATTCCCATTTTGGACTCAGTTTGGTTAAAGAGAGGACAAATGTTTGAATAAAATGCAGACAACAGGGGTGCCTGGGTGGCTCAGTGGATTAAAGCCTCTACCTTCGGCTCAGGTCATGGTCTCAGGGTCCTGGGATCGAGCCCCGCATTGGGCTCTCTGCTCAGTGGGGAGCCTGCTTCCTCCTCTCTTTTCTGCCTCTCTGACTACTTCTGATCTGTCAAATAAATAAATAAAAATCTTAAAAAAAAATGCAGACACCAATGACAGTTAACCTGCCCATCCCCATTTCTTTCCTTCCACTGTTTTATGAACTACAGGTTCTCTGTATTTTATTCACATAATTAACTCAACTTAAAACACATGCCCACAGATGTATAGAAATAAGGGTACTTTTCTGTCTTTTCCATTCTCAGGCAAAACGCCAGAAGAAAAGCACCTTTCCTGTTAGAAAAGAATGTAATTCTCTCACACTACTTCAGCTAATCAATAATTACTAACTAATAAAAGTTATTCAAATGTTTAATTGTCATTACCATTTCTTTAAAAATCCAGTCTCTAACTTAGAAATAACTTGAAAGAATTCACAATCCTTTTTAGCCCCCAAATGTGAGAACAGTAACAAATGATTCAGCAAAACAAAATTCTCCTTTCCCCAAAACAACTCACCTCATTTAATACAGGTATGAGGAAAGGAAAACCAAAATGGACTTTCTGCTTCAACTGTTTCAATTTGCTGTTTTCACTATGTGGAAAAAAGGTTTTAAAAGATGGATTTTATTGTTGGTGTTTTTAGCCTTTTTTTATATCCTGCTCATTCCAAAACAAACGGGAAGTAGCTAAGAAAAAAACAAATATACAGGACTTAAAAAAAAAAAAAAAAGGAGGAAATAAGTCTGGGAAGTGGAAAAAATGGGTAGGAAAGTTTTGAAGTGAGGATGAGGGGGACTGAAGGTGGTCTGTATGCAAAACATAAGCTAAAATATTCTACATTCCTTAACTAAGAAGGCTGCACAGTTGGCTATGAGCTTGATAGCAGCCAAAACAAAAGAGGAAAACTTAAGAATAGTTTTTGAGTTATTTTCACTGAAATGACCAGTTCTGTCCAACAATGCCAAAACAAAAGAGGAAAACTTAAGAATAGTTTTTGAGTTATTTTTACTGAAATGACCAGTTCAAACAATGCAAGTCCATGGGCTCAACAGTTAATGTCAAAATTCCAAAGAAATTCAACAACAAAATACAGAGATGAACTTGAGGGATAAATTTTGCAAAGATGTTATCTAAGCAATGCCAATAAGAAGTTACAAGTTTTTCTTGCCTAATAAAGAATAATTAGGTATTACAGCAAAACAGCCCCCCAACTAACAAGGATGGGGAAAGGTCACTTTCATTTCTGTCTAGTGACTGCTTACACAAGATTCACAATTTCTGGCAATTGCAAGTACAGCTTGTTTAGTGGTGGACATTTTACAAAAGTAGCTGATCATTACACATAAACCACCTTAGACAGAGATTTTTACTGAAATAACATCAAGAGTCAGCTGTCTGAATCAGTTTAATGCTGAGAATCTTTTTCTGAATGTTTTAAGATAACTGTTTTGTCTGCCAGATCACATAATGTAAGCAGGTTAATACAGCCAATATTCCTCCTCATGAGCAATGTAAAGTTACACCCTATTTCATTAACTGTAAAATGCCACTAATGGTAAATGTGCCATTATTTTAGGTACCACCAAAAAGAAAAACAAACATGCTGTTTATTAATATGGGTTATGACTGATGGTAAGAAACATCTTGATTGTGGAGATCTCAAAACAAAATGTGCACTATCAGAAAAACATTTACATGGGAAACACATTTCTTTGAACAACATAAGCCAGCTTCCTGTCCATCCCCCAACCTCTGGTACTGGTGCCCCTTTTTTCATTTTTAAGAAACAATGCCCTGGGATGCCTGGGTGGCTCAGTTGGGTTAAGTATCTGCCTTTGGCTTAGATCATGATCTCAAGGTCCTGGGATGGAACCCCAACATCAGGCTCCTTGCTCAGCAGGGAGCCTGCTTCTCCCTCTGACTGCTGCTCTCCCTGCTTGTGTGCACTCTTTCTCTCTGACAAACTATAAATAAAAAATCTTATAATAGAAAAATAGTGCCCCAAAGGCAAAAATTCCCTTCGATGGTCCAGACACAAAGGCTGCTTCCAGAATATTCTAGATTTCATTTTTTAAAAGTTTCTTTTCTTTCTTTTTCTCCCCCCATAATCTCCACACCCAGTGTGGGGCTCAAACTCACAACCCCAAGGTCAAGATTTGCATGCTCCTTCCAATTGAGCCAGCTAGGGGCCCCTACATATCCCATAATTTTAAAGTAAATTAGAATTCAGAATTGGGATCTAAATATCCATCTGTTCCAAAATCATACCACCCCAGTCCCTCTAGAGATTGTAAGAGATAACATTTTAATCACTTTAATCTTTCCTTAAATATAATCAGCCCAAGCAATTTAGCAAACACCAGATAAAATTATTTTATCTTCAATATGCTAAAATAAACTTCACCTACTTAAAAAGTTATTTCCTAGAAATAAACAATAAATTAAGTTACAAAGATTTTGAGAACTCAATTCAACAAACTTAATGAATGCCTAATACATGCTAGGGACATAGAAATAAATAAAACCCAGTCTTTCTTTGTATCTACAGGGATATCTCCCCTTTTAAAAAAGATATATATATAAAGCAGTATGGAAACAAATATAAAAGATTAATTCATCCTGTCTGGGAGTATAGATGGGGATGGGAGCTGAGCCAGAGGTGAAGAATACCTAGAGAGAAAAAGAACTGAAGTGAGTGAAGTGTATGATGCTTTTGCCACCATCAAAGCAGAAGGATATTCCAAGCTTGGAGATAGGACTGAATGTGGACTTTATTTTTTCCTCTTGTATTATACCTTGTTGCACGTCATACTCCGAAAACAGATACAGGTCTAACTACCAAAGATATACTGGTATATGGTAATAGGAGATCAGGTTGAAAAATATACCTAGAATGCTGGATAAAATATATTTTAAAATATACTGCTTTTAAATATATGGCTAACTTTGTGGGGCGGGGGGGGGGGCGGCCTGTGTGGAGGGGCACTTGGTTTTAATGGACTACTGATTGAGATGAGAAGGCTACCTCGCCTGGGTGGCTCAGTCAGTTCTGCCTTGGCTCAGGTCAGGATCCCAGGGTTCTGGGATCAAGCCGGGATCAGCCCTGCTCACCCCTCTGGCCCTCCCCCCGGCTCGTTTTCTCTTTCTCTCTCTCTCAAATAAATAAAATCTGAAAACAAAACAAACTCTCCCTTCCTCTCTCCCTACCCCCTCCCCATGTGTGCACACAAGCAAGTGTTCACATATTCTTTCTCTCAGTAAATAAAATGAAGTCTTTAAAAAAAAGAGAGAGAGAAAGAAAAGGCTACCTTGAGCACTACCATGGAGACAGAATGGATTAACACCTGTCTAATGCCAAGATGCCCCAAAAAACTGCATCCTTAAGAGGGCAAAATAGGTAAAAAACAAAACAAAACTCATTCTGCAGGGGGAGATGATGGGAATAGGGTTTTTATTGGCTTTGGTTCATGGTAGAAACAGGTCTTCACTGTGAATTCTTTACCACAAGGCTGCACCCTTATGGTGTTACAATTCAAACTAGTTGTTTGACCTAAAAAACTAAGGTCAAAAATTTACTTAAAAGTAGGTGATTCCTCTAGGCACTCATATTATCTCTAAAGAAAGATCTGATTCTTAGCCTCAAAAAAATTACAAAAAAGCTCCAAAAGTCATAAGCTCGCAATTAAAAATCACAAAAACCATCTATGGGGGGCGCCTGGGTGGCTCAGTTGTTAAGCTTCTGCCTTGGGCTCAGGTCATGATCCCAGGGTCCTGGAATCGAGCCCCGCATTGGGCTCCCTTCTCAGCAGGAGGCCTACTTCTCCCTCTTCCTCTTCCCCTGCTTGTGTTCCCTCTCTCGCTGTGTCTCTCTCTGTCAAATAAATAAAATCTTAAAAAAAAAAAAAGGCATCTATGAATCTGAGCCAATGAATAGTAAACTATAGAATAAGACCAACAAGGACTACAAATAATGTACATTTTACCTAATGTAAAATAAGTATTACATAATGTAAAAATAAGTATTTTAATATGAAGAAATAAGACCGGGAAAGAAGTATGATACAGGAATAGGAGACTATTAAAATTGACCACATTTGAGGGCAACTAGCTGGTTCAGTTGGTACAGCATGCAACTCTTGATCTTGGGGTTGTGAGTTCAAGCCCCATGCTGGGCGTGGAGCTTACTTAAAAAAAAAAAAAAAAAAAAAAAAAAAAAAAAAAAAACTGACCAGTTGGGGCACCTGGGTGGTTCAGTGGGTTAAGCCTCTGCCTTCAGCTCAGGTCATGATCTTAGGGTCCTGGGATAGAGCCCCACATTGGGCTCTCTGCTCAGCGGGGAGCCCCCTTCCCCACCTCTCCTCTCTGCCTGCCTCTCTGCCTACTTGTGATCTCTGTCTGTTCAAATAAATCAACTAAATATTTAAAAGACAATAAATAAACAAAATAAAAAATAAAAATAGAAAAACTGACCAGAGTCCCCCAGCTGACTCAGTTGGTATAGAATGTGACTCCTGATCTTGCAGTTGTAAGTTTGAGTCCCATGTTAGGTACAGAGATTATTTAAAAATAAAATCTGAAGAAATCTGAAAACAGGCAATATTATTGCCTATGGACTTTAAATTCACACTTTAAAATTTCTATGACGGGGTGCCTTGGTGGCTCAGTTGGCCAAGTGTCTGCCTTTGGCTCAGGTCAGGAATTCAGGATCCTGGGATCCAGCCACGTGTTGGGCTCCCTGCTCAGCTGAGAGTGCCACTCCCCTCTTCCTCTGCTCTCCCCTAGCTCATGCTCTCTCACTTGCTCGCTCCCAAATAAATAAATAAACTCTTTAAAAAAAATAAAATAAAATTTCTAGAGATGAAACTTATTAGAGAAAGGGGGTATGAAATCTCAAGCAATTCAAAAGCAAGTAAAGAAAAGAAATACAAAAGTAAGAAAAGCAGGACATACAGAAATATAAGATGTCAGAAATAAATTTAGAAAGATCAGCACTCATGCTCAACGTAAATGAATTAAATGTTTCACTTAAAAGATTGTCTAGATAAAAAAAAATTTAAACATATGCTGCTTACCAGAGACATATAATAAATACATGAAAATGTTGAAAGTAAAAAGATAATAAGAAAGAAGTTAAAAGACACCAGAACACTGAACAAAGAAAACACGTAACCATTTCCAATTAGGGTATAGAAATTTACAAGGTACTCCTTCCTATCAAAGGAAAAAGAAATAACATAGTTCCCTGTTGGTTGTATACATGAAAGTTAAGAATTCAAAGAAATGTAAATAAACTAAATTCCAGAAAGGGATAAGCCCTTGCTAAGAGAGAAAACATCCAAATATCCTTTCATCCTAAGACAGTGAGAGAAGCAAACTGACCACTAAGAATGCTAAGGAGAAAAAAAACTTTTTAGCAAACTTTTTTTTGCTGAAAATGGGTTCGTTCGATTGACTAGAAACTTGAGGATCTGCAGACCCAACATCCACACCTTATCTGCCAATTTTTTTCCCATAAGACGTTCGGATACAGCAAGCAACAGGAATAGTGAAAAAGATCCCCTTCAAGTGCTGTGGTGCTTTAACTGCATATAAGGTTGGCGATAGAGCAAGAGGGCCCATAACTAGCCAATGAGATTAAACAGTAAAATTTAAAATAAAAATACCATTTTCAAAAGCACTGGAAAATATTAAATACTTAGGAGCAAATTTAATAGAACATGTGCAAGACCTTTATAATGAAAACTCCAAAACACTGCCAAGAGAAATTAAACACAAAAATAAGTGGAGACATACCATATTCATGGATTAGAAGCCTCAATTTTGTTAAGATGTCAATTACCTTCTGTTTGATCTATATATTTAACATCATCCTCATCAAAATCACAACAGATTTTTAAATAGCAATTGACAAGTTAATTTTATAATGATATAGAAATACAAAGGTTTAGAATAGCTAAATGATCCTGAATGAGACCATGAAAGTTGGAGGACTTTCACTATCTGACTTCAAGAGTTACTTTAAAATGGTTCTCAACTGAGGGTGATTTTGTCCCTTAGGGAATATTTAGCATTTTTGGTTGTCAGAACTAGAGGAATGCTACTAGCACCTAGCATGCAGAGGCCAGGGATGCTGCTAAACATCATTATAATACATAAAGAGAACCTTCACAACAACATGACAAATACATATCAACAGTGCGGAGGTAAAGCTACACTAATCAAGATAGTAAGGCATTAACATGAGAATAGACAAAAAGACCAAAGAAATTGAAGTACAGATTAGATTATATTTACACAATCAAGTGATTTTCCCTGCAGAGCAAGCCATTTCAATAAGAAAAGGGAAGTCTTTTCAACAAAAAGTACTGTTAAGACAAGGTTATTAGTACTAAAAAACAAAATAACAAAAAATCTTCACAACTTTATGTTATTCCATATACAAAAATTAATTTGAAATGGAACAAAAACTAAAAGTATATAATTTCTTTAAAAAAAAGTAAAGGTGAATACTTTCATAACTTTGGAGTCAGGTATGCAACACAGATGAATTATAAAAACATGCAGAGTGAAGTAAGACTGGCACAAAAGAGTAGGTACAGTATGATTCCATATATATAAAATCTAAGAACAAGTAAAATTAATCAATGATGATAGCAACAAAAAAGTTGCCTAGGGCTGGAGGAGGAGAGTACATCGTCGTGAACTTCCTGGGGTACTGAAATTAGCTGTATATTCACTGGGGTGATGCTTGCTTACTTGTCAAAATTCAAATTATATACATAAGTATATTCTGTTGCATGTAAATTACAATTCAATAAAAATTAACTAAAAATAAAGAAAAAGGGACACCTGGGTGGCTCAGTCAGCTAAGTGTCTGCCTTCAGCTCAGGTCATGATCCCAACATCCCGGGATCAAATCCCCCACTGGGCTCCTTGCTCAGGGGGAGCCTGCTTCTTTTACTGCCTGCTGCTACCCCTGCTTGTGTTCTCTCTCTCTGATAAAGAAAGAAAGAAAGAAAGAAAGAAAGAAAGAAAGAAAGAAAGAAAGAAAGAAAGAGAAAATAAAGTTTTAGCTACATTATTAAAAGATAAACTTTGTGGGAAAGGAATTTTTAGAGATAAGAGGGACTACATGCTTACAGGCTCAATATAATAGACGGATATAAATTCTAAACGTACGTACATAGAAAAGTTTCAAAACATATAAAAGCAAAATTAGAGATCCAAGAGAAGAAATAATAAAAATTCACCAGAGTAAGCTTTAACAATATATTTATCAGTACTTAACAACTGAAAGATTATGCATATAAAAATATTTTATTATATATTTAATTATATAAAGCATATAACATTTAAACAACACAATTAGCAAACTAGTGAACATATACAAAACATTTCACTAAACAACTGCAGAATAAACATGTTTCAGACACAAAAAATTTTTATAAAAAGTGATCACATACTACATCATAGGTTAATCTCAACAAATTCAAAGAAAAGGTATCATGCAGACATATTCAAATCATAACAAAATAATGTGACAAGATAGTAAACTAAAAATAAGTATCAATTTTTAAAATTAAAAACACACTTCTAAATAAACTACCAGTTAAAGAAAAAATGAGATATATACAAATATGGCCAGTTGATTTTTGAAAAAGATACAAAATCAAATTAATGGAGAAAAGATAGAATGTGCTTTTCAACAAATGGTGTTGGAAAAACTAGATAGCCATATGTTAAAGAAAAGAAGCTCAGCCTAAACATTACAACTTGTACAAAAATTAACTCATGCATGGATTATAGATCTCAACATAAACCATAAAACTATACAACTTTCAGAAGAAAACACAAGAGAAATCCTCATGACCTGACAGGCAAGGAGTTTTGTAAATACGTCACCAAAAGCAGGACCTGTGAAAGAAAAAAACTGATCAACTGGACTTCACCAAAATTGAAATGTATTATGAAAGACACTGCTGAGAGAATATTTTTTAAAAAGAACTAGAGAATCAGAGAAAAATATTTGTAAATCACATACTTAAAAGATGACATATATCCTGAATATATAAAGACGGCTCAAAACCCAATATTAAGAAAACAAACAACCCAATTTAAACATGAGCAAAGACTTGAAGAGGTACTTTACAAAAAGGATAAAGAGATGGCAAACAAGACAGATATTTAATATCACTAGCCATTAGGAAAATAAATCATAGGGCTAAAATGTGCTCACTGGATTTAGTATCTACCTGCTAGTTTGTCAGAGCAGTTTGAGCTGTACAGTTTGTGCAAGAAAGGATCATACAGCAGTTGCGAGAAAATGCGAAGTGGAGATAATAACTGAAAACTAATCTTTCGGGACGCCTGGGTGGCTCAGTTGGTTAAGCAGCTGCCTTCGGCTCAGGTCATGATCCCAGCGTCCTGGGATGGAGTCCCACATCGGGCTCCTTGCTCGGCAGGGAGCCTGCTTCTCCCTCTGCCTCTGCCTGCCATTCTGTCTGCCTGTGCTTGCTCTCTCCACCCCCCTCTCTCTCTGATAAATAAATAAAAAAAAAATCTTAAAAAAAAAAAAAAAGAAAACTAATCTTTCAAGGAATGTGGCTATGAAGGGAAAGAGAGGTTAGGTTGGTAATCTAAAAGATAAAGACTGAATTTAGGGGTGAGCCTTGAGCAAGTTTAAAGGTATAGGTAAAGGTACTATACAGGTATAGGCACTATAGAGAGGTATAGGTAAAGGTACTATAGAGAGGCAGAGGTTGAAAACCCAAGATAATAAAAGGAAAAAAGGCCCTGGAAAATAATAGGGAGAGAACAGGATCTAAAGACAACTTGAGAAGTGGAGGAAAGCTGAATAACATTGACATGTATATTTGTCTGTGGGTGGAACAGGAAGTTATCCAGTTCCTGCATCCTTTAGCTTTATTTTCTCTGTGAAATAGAGGGTGAAGTCATCTGTGGAAAGTGAGGAAGAGGTGGAGTAGGAACTTGAGGAGAGTGACAGAGGTCTGAAATAGCTGCTGTGGGCAGTGGAGAAAAGAGCTGTCTTGAGATGAGTGTAAGACTTGCTAAAGAACACTCAAAGTTCAGTAAAGGTTATCAACCTTGAACTATGTCAAGCTGCCATCAATTTTCTAAACATCTAGGGATAAGCCTCAAGCAAGCAAAGGCAAAGGTACTTTCACCACTGCTAGCCTGTAATGAAGTTTGTGATCCACACTAGGAGGAGCACTGACCTAAACTACCTCACTTCTAGACCTGTTCCTACTGCAGACCATTCCCTCTCAGTACTGCCTGGTACTCCCTGAGCACTTTATAAAAATAAATCTGATCACTTAAACCTCTGTTTAACTTAACCAATAGCTTCCTAGATTCAGATAAAATCTGAAAACATTAAAATAGCAAACAAGGTCCTTCTTTATTTCATCTCTTAGCAATCACTCTCAACCATCACAGCTCATCTTTAACTTTAGTCATAATTAAGCAATTTCAGGTCCCCAACGTACCATGGTCTCACATGTACCCATTACTCTGTACATGAAATTCCCTCTGTTGTTCATCCCTTGACCTTTGCCAACAGGTAACTCAGATGGCTCCTCCCTTAATCTGGCCTATTACTCAAAAAAAAAAAAAAATTTAAAAAATTACATAACTACAGGGATTATCATTCACAATATAATGCTGTAAGAAGTCTCCCCTTGAAACTGTACAAACTGAGGGCCTGGGTATCCCACCTATGTCTTCCCACAGTAAGCATCCTGTGCCTACCTGTATGCGTATCTTAACTGAAATCTGTTTACAAAGATTCAAGTACAATCTTCTTCAAGGTAGGGATTTTGTTAGGGAAACTTTCTGGGCCTCACCAGTTAGACTAGGTACTATAATCACTCTATTTTCCTTCATAAAAAAAGATGGCAAGTGTTAAGAGATAACCATAAAAACAGCTGATATTTATTGTTTACTATAGGTGAGCACTACATTAAGAATTTTATATATCTCATTTAATTCTCAAAAGAACCCTAGATAGGTACCTTTATAATTTCTATTTTATAGAAGATGGAACTGAGACATGAAGAGCAACAAAGCAACTTGCTTAAAGTCACATGGCCAATAAGGAGCTGACTGTGAATGTGAGTAAATTATCTTGGGAGATTTTTAAATGTGTCTTCCTTACTTAACATCATATAAATTTTGTTCCCCACACACCCTCCGTGCTCAGAGTCTACTACACAGGTCTTCAATAAACGTCTGCTAATTTAAAGATGACTCTAAAGTCAGGCCTTTACATTTAACCCTCCTAAATTTCCACTTGTCAATTTCTGCCTCTCATTCTTAGAGTTCTCTCCCTGAATACCTGTCATCTACTATATTAGCCATCTTTCCTAGCTCCTGTTGACTGGGAAATTTGATAAGCCTTCTATGTTATTGTCCAAATTAGCAATAAAAATGTTAGTCTTATATTTGGGTTCAGAAAGTTATTTTTGACATTTAAAAAAATTATTTTTGACATCTTAAATCTGTACATTCACCCAACTACTCAACTGAAATCATAGCTATTTAAATGGTCAAAGAATAGAACCATTACTTTGGTAGGGTTTTCTTTTCTTTTCTATTTTTTTAAGATTTTACTTATTTAGGGGCACCTGGGTGGCTCAGTGGGTTAAAGCCTCTGCCTTCGGCTCGGGTCATGATCCCAGGGTCCTGGGATCGAGCCCCGCATTCGGGATCTCTGCTCCGCGGGGAGCCTGCTTCCTCCTCTCTCTCTGCCTGCCTCTCTGCCTACTGGTGATCTCTGCCTATCAAAAAAAAGATTTTACTTATTTATTTGACAGAGATCACCAGTAGGCAGAGAGGCAGGCACAGAGAGAGAGGAAGGGAAGCAGGCTCCCTGCGGAGCAGAGATTCCTATGCGGGGCTCCATCCCAGGACCCTGAGATCATAACCTGAGCCAAAGGCAGAGGCTTATTAACCCACTGAGCCACCAGGCGCCCTTTGGTAAGGTTTTCAATAAAATATTATTTTGCCTTAACTTTTCTTAAGTTTTGCAGTTTTTCAACAGGTGAATAATCACTCCTTGGTCATTTCATTCAGTTTTTAATTATTTATTAGTCTCCAAATGCACCTCTCAGGGTTTCTCATTTTATCATGATTCCTTCCTGTGAATCCCCTATTTGTCATAAAAGCTCCAGAAGAAAGAGTGGGGAATAAGATGTTCCATATTACTAATTGAACTTTTATGAGAGTGAAAGGATAAATCTTCCACAAGTTGACACTACAAACATCGTTGGAGAAAGGAATTAGGAACTTCCTTTATATAGACAAATACAGACAAAGTATAAACGACTTTTATACTGTAAAATTATCTCCCCTTTCAGGAAAGCATTTTAGCAAACACTCGCAAAAGAAAACACTTGCGAAGTTTAATAAGAAAGATATGATAAAATGACTTGTTTTTACAACCCAAACCCTGAGAAATCAACTTAGAAAATGGGTAGACTGCGGAAAAATGGTGTACATACATAAATCATCTTTAATTTTCTTTTTCCTTTTGGAGGCTAAATATCAAGCTTTATACTTGAAGTAAGCTATCTTCGGACCCTAATATTATTCAACCAAGTTTATTTGGGGGTAAATTATTCCAGCTGGGTTACCCAACTGAGAGCATAACAATCAAAAAAAAGATATGGGATGACTTGGTTACTGTCTTAATGATAAAACAGTTGTCAATCTATCATAATTTAATAATTTTGCTGAAAGCATTTATTCCATAGTTTACTGTGTTAATTATACCACACACGACTTTAATATTGAACTTTTCATCATTATCCAAAGACACCACAGTACATTTTAGTAAAATTAAGAATGTTTACCTAGAACATAGTACAAGTCCAGGTTTTGATTTTACTAAGTAAGGATTTTTCCTTAAATCCAGAAAGTCACTTTGAGAATCCTTATTTACCCTCATTTTTTTTTTTTTTTTTTAGGATTTTTATTTATTTGAGAGAGAGAGAGCAAGCATGGCGTAGGGGTAGAGGGAGAAGCAGGCTCCCCACTGAGCAAGGGAGCCTGATGTGGGTCTGGATCCCAGGACCCTGAGAGATCATGACCTGAGCCAAAGACAGATGCTTAACTAACTAAGCCACCCAGGCACCCTCACCTTCACCCTCACTTTTTAAGTGTCATAGGAAGCTTAATAATAGTATTAACATTCAGTGAAAGAAAACTAAGATAGGAAATGGGCATAGAGTTAGTATTAGATCTAGAACTCTTTTGAGCAGAAAGTCAAGAGGACAATAACACTCAAAATTAAAGTCACTAAATGAGGACTATAGAGTCACCACTATAGGGATCTTAAGAAAAAAAAAAAAATGTCAAAACCTGTCCTGTCTATATTATTCTCTCTCTCTGCAGAGTTTCAACACCCCATTCTAATTTACACGGTTTCAACAGGCATCATCTTTCAAACCTTGCCCATTTAGTCACATGACTTTATTTTCTAAAAAAATAACTTAATAATATTTGAGAAATCCAATATATCCTCCTGTATAGCAAAACTGAAGGAAGGAATCATCAATTACTGGAGCATGATTTGAGTATATTAGATGAAATGATCTTTGTGTCTCTTCTACCTCTACAACCACAAAATAAAGTTTTTATGGAAATAAGCTGATTTTGATTTGAGGAAGAATGGACCCCATGAAGTACAGAGACCCCACAAACCATATGGTCACTTATATCACTCTCAAATTCACGTTAGGAACTCAAGTGAATTGAATTACAACCCAAATTAGTTGCTGTTACTTTTGTCACTGGTACTACTGAATCAGAACTAAGGCAAAAGAAAAAAATCATCTCCAGGATTGTGCAAAAATCATTTTTTTTAAATGTCTTTTTTCAATTTTCTTCTAACAATAAGACTAGGAACTCCGGGGGTGCCTGAGTGGCTCAGTGGGTTAAGCCTCTGCCTTCGGCTCAGGCATGATCTCAGGGTCCTGGGATTGAGCCCCGCATCGGGTTCTCTGCTCAGCAGGGAGCCTGCTTCTCCCTCTCTCTCTGCCTGCCTCTTTGCTTACTTGTGATCTCTCTTTCTGTCAAATTAATAAATAAAATCTAAAAAAAAAAAAAAAAGACTAGGAACTCCTTTCACAAATACCTCATGGAATTACAGAATGGTAAAACACTGAAACTGGAAAAACTAGTACTTCAACCTTTAAATCTCAACAACTTGAATCACTGGAGAAGTCTGTAAAACTGTTCCTCCCACCATCTCTTATAAACCACATTCCCACAGCATTCTGCAAAGAATCAAGTTATCTGAGGATGCAGCTGTCAAGTAATAAAAGCTGCTCAGTATTGAAATTCAGGGGTTATCCCTAAAACCAAATTCTCCAAAACTCAGATTTGAAAAATAACAGAATCATTAGTTTAAGTAAAAAACCCAACTAAGTTTATTTTAATAGAAAAGAATGATTTTTATTTGCTAAGGCTAACAAGGCGGTAATACTTATGCAAATATCTTTGAAGATATCATGGACACCATAAAAAGTTAGCTACAGAGAAATTTAAAGGTATGCCTCAAAGAACCACTTTTATATTTAACCTAGTTAAGCATTTCCTCCACTTTCAGGAACTTGAATAAATAGGGCAACCATACTCTAAAGTATACAGATTCCGTATAAACTCTGATTCATCTGTTCCCTCAAAGATTCACTAATCGTTGATGAAGAAAGAACAAACCCATCTCATCTTTATCACTTTTGTTAATTAGAAAAAGAACCCAAAGTTTAAAGTTATTGCATTCTGTATTTATACTTTTCTCTAAGGAGTTTCAAGTACTCTAGAATCTGTTTACCATTTGTATAAAGTCCCCAAATATGCAAAACTAAACAATATATTGTTTAGTGAATTTTAGGGAGGATGGGGAGGTATGCTAGAACTGTTCTGAAACTAATAATGGTGATAGCTGCGTAACTGTATAAATTTACTAACTCAATGAGCTACATATTTTAAATGGGAGAATTTTACAGCATGCATATTTTACTCAATAAACTTTTCATAAATAAAGTATCAAGATAATGAGAAGACAAGCTACTGCCAAGGAAAACATATTTGCAAATGACATCTAATAAAGGATTGTTATCTAAAATCTATTAAAAAAAGTCTTAAAACTCAGTAAATATGAAAACAGAAACACCCAATTAAAAACTGGGCCAAAGACCTTAACGGACACCTCACCAAAGAAGATATGCAGATAGCAAATAAGCATATGAAAAGATGTCCCACATTTATGTCATCAGGGAAATGCAAAGAGAAGGTACCATTACACAGAATGCTCAGAATGGCCAAGTCCAGAACACCAACAACATTAACTGCTGATAAGGACATGGAGCAACAGGAACCCTCATTCACTGCTGGTGAGAATGTATTCAAAATAGTCCAGCCACTTTGGAAGACAGATTGGCAATTTTTTACCAAACTCGACATAGTTTTACCATACAATCCAGCAATCATGCTCCTTAGTATTTACCAAAAGGAGCTGAAAACTTATGTCTACACAAAAACCTGCACATAAATGTTTACAGCAGCTTTGATTGTAATTGCCAAAACTTGGAAGCAACCAAGACACCCTTCAAGAGATGAAGAGATAAACTGTGGTACATCCAGACAATAGAATATTTTTCAGCACTAAAAAGAAATGAGATATCAAGCCATGAACACACCTGGAGGGAATTTAAATGCACATTACTAAGTAAAAGAAGGCAATCTGAAAAAGCTAGATACACTGATTCCAACTCTATGATATGAAAAGGAAAAATTATGGAGGCAGTAAAAAGAAGAGTGGTTACCAGTGGTTAGGGGAGAGGAATAAGTGAACAAGTAGAGCACTGAGGATTTTTAGGCAGCAAAATTATTCTGTAGGATAGAATGTCATTATACATTTGTCAAAACCTATAGAATGCGTAATACCAAGAGTAAACCCTAATGTAAACTATGTACTTGGAGTGAAAATGATGTGTCAATGCAGGTTCACTGATTGTAATAAATGTTATTCTGGTTCAGGATGTTCATAGTGAGGGACACTACATATGCCCAGGGTCAGTGGGTTTATGGGAACTCTCTGTACTTTCTATGCAATTTTGCTGTGAACCTAAAACTGCTTTTAAAAAATAAAGTTTATTTAAAATAAATAAGATAATAAAACAAGCTTGGGGCGCCTGGGTGGCTCAGTGGATTAAGCCACTGCCTTCGACTCAGGTCATGATCGCAGGGTCCTGAGATGGAGCCCCGCATTGGGCTCTCTGCTCAGCAGGGAGCCTGCTTCCCCCCCTTTCTCTGCCTGCCTCTCTGCCTACTTCTGATCTCTCTCTCTGTCAAATAAATAAATAAGATCCTTAAAAAAAAACAAACAAACAAAAAACAAGCTCAATCAGGGTGCAGAGCAACATCAATATACAAAAATCAACTATACACACAAGCAATGAGCAATCTAAAAATGAAATCAAGAAAACAATTCCAACTACAATATTGTTAAAAACAATAAAACACGCAGTAATAAATTTAACAAGATGTGTAAAATGTACCCTGAAAACTACAAAATTGTTGAAAGAAATGGAAGATCTAAATAAATGGGAAAATATCCCATGTTCATGGATTGGAAGATTTAATACTGTTAATATGACAGTATTCCTCAAATTAAATTGCAGATTCAATGCAATTTCCTATCAAAATCACATCTGGCCTTTTTTTTTTTTTTTTAAAGAAACAGATAAGCTAATCCTAAAATTCTTATGAAAATGCAAGGGACCCAAAATAACCAAAACAATCTTAAAAAAGAACAAAGTTGGAAGACTCACATTTCCCTATTTCAAAACTTACTACAATATTATAGTAATCAACAGTGTGGCCCTGGCATAAGGAGAAATTTATAAATCAATGGAATAAAATTGAAAATCCAGAAAAAAACTCTTACATTTATGGCCAAATGATTTTCAACATGGGTGCCAAGGCCATTCAATTGGGAAATAATAATCTTTCCAACAAATAGTGATGGGACAACTGGATACCCACAGGAAAAAGAATAAAGTTTTACCCATATGTCACATACAAAAAATTAACTCAAAAGGGATCAAAGACCTAAATATGAGTTAAAACTATAAAACTCTTAGAAGAAAATACAGGTGTAAATCTTTATAATTCTGGATTAGGTAAAACCTCAGATATGACATAAGGGCAAGCAACAGAAAATAGATCAACTGGATTTCATCAAATTTATTTATTTATTTATTTATTTGACAGAGAGAGAGAGAGAGCACAAGGAGTGGGAACAGGAGAGGGGGAATCAGGCTCCTTGCCAAGCAGGGAGCCCAATGCGGGGCTCATTCCCAGACCCCGGGATCATGACCTGAGCTGAAGGCAGATGCTTAACCATCTGAGCTACCCAGTCGCCCCCATAATCAAAAATTTTTATGCTTTACAGGATACCAATGGCTAAGAAAGTAAAAAGACAAACCACAGAATGGGGGAACATATTTACAAATCATATATCTGATAAGGGACTAGCATCTAGAACACATAAAGAACTTAATAACTCAACAATAAAAAGACAACCCAATTTAAAAATGGTCAAAGGACTTGAATAGATAGTTCTCCAAAGACAACATACAATTAGCCAATAAGCACAAGAAAAGATGATCACCATCATATTGATGGAAAATACACATCAAAACTACAATGAGTTGTGGTAACTTAGTGTATAGTGTTAACTCAGTGTGAAGTGGTAACTTCACACTAAGATGCCTATAATCAGGAAGGCAGATAAGAAGTGTTGACAGGGAAGTGGAGAAACTGGAACCCTCTTACATTGTTGGTGGGAATGTAAAAAGGTCAGCCAGAACACAGTTTTAGTGATTCCTCAAGAAGTTAAACATAGCTATCTGATGCTAGATGACCCAGCAATCCCACTCCCAGGTATATACCAAGAGAAATGAAAACATATGTTCTTATAAAACTTGTCTGTAAATGTTCATAAGCACTATTATTCAAAATCGCCAAAAAGTGGAAACAATCCTAATATCCAACTGGTAAACAAAATGTGGTATAGCCATACAATGGAATATTATTCAGGAATAAAAAAGGATGAACTTTGAAAACATTATGCTAAATGAAAGAAATCAGTTACAAGGACCACATATCCTGAATAATTCTATTTATACGAAATGTCCAAAATAGGCAAATCTATAGAAACAGAAACATTAATGGTTGCCAGGGGCACAGGGAACAGACAGTAATTTGTTAATGGGTATGTTTCTTTTGGTGGTGATGAAAACGTTCTAAAAGAATATTTACTCTGTGAATATACTAAAAGCCATTAAATTATACACTTTAAATGGGTGATTTATAGGATATGTGACTTATATCATCAAGAGAGCTATTTTTTTTAAAGCAGGGAATAAAAAACAAAAATTCTGGAGAGTAGTTTCTTCTTGGCAGGCAGGTAAGGCAAAAAGACGGAATGGGGAGGTGGGACGTAATGTTTAGGGGCAGCTTCACAGTGTTGGTTTTAAGTTCTATTTCTCAGGCTGGGTTGCAGATACTCTATTCTTTTTTTTTTTTAAAGAGCTTTTATTTATTTATTTGAGATTGAGAGAGAGACAAAGACAGCAACAGGGAACAGGACGGAGATGAGCAAGCACAAGCAGGGAAAAGAGGGAGAAACAGTCTTCCTGCTGAGCAGGGAGCCAGATGCAGGGCTCAGTCTCAGGACCCTGGGATCATGACCTGAGCTGAAGGCAGACACTTAAACAACTGAGCCACCCAGGCACCCCTGGATACTTTATTACTCTTAATAACCTCTATCACATATCTTTTATGGATCTCTTAATTAGCTCTGACGCCTCAGGCAAGTCACTTAAGACCTCTCTGATCTGTAGCTTCCTCCTCTAAAAAAAAGCGACACTATAATGTACCTCCTTAGGTCTATTCTTTATTGTAAAGAAATTCTTAGTGTTTCTTTAAAGTGGAAGTTACTATAAACTCCAAAGTGAAAATCTGCTATACTCTCACCTCACTAAAACCATTATTGGCAGATATCGTCCCAGACTTTCCTGGAACATAGGAGTAATTCTTTTTTTTTTAAAGGGGACAAGGCTCAGTTGTTAGGCGTCTGCCTTTGGCTCAGGTCATGATCCCAGCGTCCTGGGATCAAGTCCTGCATTGGGCTTCCTGATCATTGGGAGGCCTGCTTCTCCCTCTCTCACTCTCCCTACTTATAGTTCTCTCTTGTGTTCTCTCTCTCTCTCTCTCTCTGTGTCAAATAAATAAAATCTTTAAAAAGGGGGGGGCAATCTTTGACACTGATTTTCACTTAATAAATTGTGAGTATCTTTCAAAGATAACCACTCCACTACTCACAGACATTTAGGTTGCTTTCCTTGTGAATACATCTTTGCATCTGTAAGCTCAATGACATCTCCAGTTAAAGGGTATGTACATTCAGTTTTGAGAAACTGCTCTCCCAGAAAGTCTCTACCCAACTACACTATTATCAAAAGTTTGATTATCTGTTTTATTACATCTGTAACAACTGAAAGAGCTATCACTTTTTAAAAAAATGTCAATCTCCTAGCAGGGCACCTGGGTGGCTCAATTGGTTAAGCCTCTGACATTTACCATCATGATCTTGGGGTCCCGGGGTCGAGACCCACTTTAGGTTTAGCAGGTTTAACGTTTTCATCACCACCAAAAGAAACATACCCATATCCTTCTTCCTTTGCCCCTGCCTACTCATGCCTGCTAGACCTCTCTCTCAAATAAATAATTTTTTTTTAAAAGTCAATCAAGCAGGTTAAAAGTGATATCCTATTTCTGCATTTCTTTATGAATGAAAATAAGAATCTTTTTCAAATGTTTTTAAACAAATTTTATTTCTTCTACAAACAGCCCATTCTCTAGCTTTTGCCCATATTCAGTTAGGTTAATCACCCTTACTTCTCACTGATTTTAAGAGCTCTTTAAGTATTTAAGATATTAACTTCTGTCTTTCATATATGTTGCCAATATTTCCCTCCAGCATTTTTTTTTTCCCTTTTAGGCTTTTTATGGTGTATTTTACCAAATACACCTCAAATATCTACACAGACAAGTCTGATATTTTTTCTTGCTTTGAAATCAAGGTAATAAGTCTTCCCCTGTAAGATGATAATAATAGTTATCCATATTTTCTTATTTTTGGCTTTATATTTTTACACTTAAATTTTTAATCCACCTGGGACTTTTTGATAAATATGGATCCAATTTCATCTCTCCCCAACACTAGCGAACCCTCCCAACAAAGATTTAATAAATCAGTGGTGTGTTAGAGCTGGTTCATACTGGCCCCTGAGAGATTATTACATTTTCTGGTATTTTGCAAGCGGACTGTGAAACACAGGCATTATTAAAAATTAAATTATATAAACTTACAGGGTAATAAATCAGAAAAAAAGTAATAAATACTCTGAAATCATCATTTCCTAATTATCTTAATATTATACTCTCAAGGTTAACATCTTCTTTACCTATAGGGTAAAAATACTTTGTAATGGTGTGCTATTATGTTTCTTTTTCCAATTCAGGCATTTGGTGACTTCACATTGGTAGCCTGAAATTGGCCATTACAGGAATATTTACACCACAGGAATTTGGCAGGCCCTACAAACCAGGGCTATTTTATTTTTCAGAGACCCTGTGAAACATAAACCAGCACACCACTGAATTAAACCATTCTTTCTCACTTAACTTTAAAGAGCATGGCTACCACATATTAATCTGTCATTTATTCACAAGCTTATAGAATGGAATATGGAGCTTAGAATTGAACATATTTTTTTTTCCTGTGCTAGCATCAGAGACGACTTTGGTATGTTTTTATGTAGGAGATGCGACTGTAGACATAGTTTCCATTTTTATAACATGAGATCACAGTTCTGCATCAAGAATGTATTTTTTCTAAACTATTCAACAGCATTCTTAACTTAAAAGTAGATTATAGATGGCAACTAGGTGGTTCAGTTGGTTAAGCAACTGATTCTTGATTTCGGCTCAGGTCATGATCTCAGGATAATGGGACTGTGCTCCATATTGGGCTCCGCATTGGTTGTGGAGCCTGTTTAAGATTCTCTCTCTCAAGAATAAATGAAACAAGATGGGATTGGGAGGGAGACCATAAGTGACTCTTAATCTCACAAAACAAACTGAGGGTTGCTGGGGGGAGGGGGTTTGGGAGAAGGGGATGGGATTATGGACACTGGGGAGGGTATGTGCTTTGGTGAGTGCTGTGTAGTGTGTAAACCTGGTGATTTACAGACCTGTACCCCTGGGGATAAAAATATATGTTTATAAAAAATTAAAAAATTAAAAAAATTAAAAAAAAAAAAAAGATTATCTCTCTCTTCCCTACTTTCTCTCTGCCTCCTGCCCCAAAAAGTAGACTACAGAAAGCAGTAGCAAAATAATGACTATTTGGAGGGATAGTTGGTTACTATATACTATTTTTAGATTAGGGCTCCTAACTCTTAAAAAAAAAAAATCCAAACCCCATAAAACAAAATCACTATCATGGGGCAGTCTGAATACCACTCTCCAAGTGTTCCTTCCTAAAAATTCCTGCAGTGTATGAGGAAGGAGGGATCTATATAATGGCAAGGGCCAATGATAGTACTCTTCTTTGACAGTCACCACATCAAATTTAGCATTAGCAACTTTCAAGGTCACAACAAACAATAAGTACCCACCAAGACCATATTTGGCACTGGAGATACAAATGAGACATGGCCCCAGTCCTCGAAACACTCATCATTTTCAGTGTATCGATGGGTTTAAAGTTTGTCATAAGTGGTTGTAAGCATTTGCTTTTATTTGCATTGAGAGGGAAAGGACAGAAGCCGATTTTAATTTGTCTAAGAAACAAGCATCTACTCTAAAAGGAAAAAAAATCTAGGTATAAAAACTAGTTATTTAAAGTTTGCCCACCTAGGGAGATAAGCTGATACATGCTGAAAACTAGATCTTCAGCATCTACACCAGTTAAACATCAGTGTCCCAAATGTAATGTCTTTACTGCTCAGTTACTTTAAGTCGTCAACAATTTATTTGCAGATACTGACATCAACTGTATCAAGTAAACCAGTATCTGCTGCCTATATATTTCCTTACCTGTCACAAGCCATTTAGATTTGAACTCCAGCTACCTCATTCTAGGTGTTTACGTTATGAAACTATGTAATGTAAGAGCTGGGTAGATTCAATAAAACAACCCTTTTTTTGCACATAAACCAAAAGACTTCTTTTTTAAAGACTTGTCAGTTGGTTTCCAGTAAGCATAATATCTCATATTGTAGCCTAGGGAGCAAACACAACAGCTGCCCTTTTCATAAACATAGTTGTGCCTTGATATACACAGAGCAATGATTTCAACCACAACCAATTACTAATATTTTAAACTTTAAAAGCTATTTCTTAGGAATTTGGGCTATATATAGAAATAATCATTACCCCTTGGGAAACAATGGCTCATTTACTGAAAATGAGTTTAACAAAGGAATTATTTGGTACTGAGAAATACAGAGCAGTGAATTGGGTGACACAAATCACAGCATCGTCAGCTCATGTGACTAACAGGGTAATTTACTTAAAAAAAAAAAAACTACAGTAACTTAAAATTTAGCTTCAACAATGTTGTATCCTCAATGATGTCCTCTGTCATAAAATTGTGAAACCAGAAATCAGATTATTTAAAATGCCCCTTTACTCCCAACCTGAGATGAATACCACAAAAAAGAAAAACTTTGCAGAATGGAATATTTCTATTCTGCCTGAAGCCTAGTTTTGACTGGTATATGTTTCAGTTACACATTTGATTCACACTGAATTTTCCTTTAAGTATTAGAAGAATAAATAGCATTCCAAAAGTCACAAGCTTGAAAATATCCAGTTCCTTCTCTAGTTGCGAGAACTTACAAAACTTACATGGAACAACAAGTTGAGGCAGTGACCATTAACCCAATCTCAGCAAATTCTGTAGAAATAGCCTCTAACTAGATAAAACAAAAGTCACAAAATGTTAATCTGAAAGAATAGTCTATGTAATTATCACAGTTCAATTCTTTTATATTTTCTGAGGTTTAAAATTTTTCTTTCTTTCTTTTTTAATTTTTTTTATTATTTTTTATTTTTTTTTTAATATTTTATTTATTTATTTGACAGACAGAGATCCCAAGGAGGCAGAGAGGCAGGCAGAGAGAGGAGGAAGCAGGCTTCCCGATCCCAGGACCCTGGGACCATGACCCGAGCCGAAGGCAGAGGCTTTAACCCACTGAGCCACCCAGGCGCCCCTGAGGTTTAAAATTTTTCAAAAAGTAAGAGGGGAGCACAATACTCTCAAAGAGGATATACAACACAATTATATATAATATGAAGAGACCCAGCTGTTTTCCACCAAAAGCCTTGTGGCTCACGACATTAAACTTTTACCAGAAACCTTAGAGTCACTGGTGCACAAAAAGCAATCAATGGAGTAAATATTCTTTTTTTTTCCCCCCAGATGCACTATTCCTGACTCCATTCAGAGTTTTTGTTTTTTGTTTGTTTTGCTTTTATAAGAACATTTCTTCCAGTTTCAATGGGCATTAAGTTGAACAGGTATTACTAGTAAAGCAGCAAAAGAGCAAAGGTTTTGGCTCAGCTTCTAACCAGCTGTGTGACCTTGAACTAATCTCTTAGCTTCCCGGGGTCTCAATTTTCCCATTTAAAAAATGAGGCAGTTACACTAGATGCATTCTAAAGTATCTTCAAACTCTAATTCCTTTCAAGATAGAGCTCTAGGCTTCCGAGAATGAAAAAATTAGCTCTCCAAAACACCACCACCACAACACCCAAAATCTTTGTAATGCAGTGAAACAAACAGAATACAAAAATGTAAATACCCAATGCAATCTTGATCCCAACTCTTTACAAACACACTTTACAGATGCAAAATTGGGGGGGGAGGATAAAGTATCATATGCTATCTATCAGTGCTATCTCTGAGTTGTAGGTTACAATTCTGTATTTTTCAAGTTTCCTACAATAAAGGTATTGTTACTTTGATAATGAGCTGGGAGGAGGGAGCTGGAGTTAGAAAGGGAAAACCCTCCTTTTATGTGCTAAAA
Source organism: Mustela nivalis (assembly GCF_964662115.1). Taxonomy (NCBI): domain Eukaryota; kingdom Metazoa; phylum Chordata; class Mammalia; order Carnivora; family Mustelidae; genus Mustela; species Mustela nivalis. Next base: position 21,336,546 of record NC_139036.1, read on the forward strand.
GTAATTTTACATTTGGAAGGCATTCTACAATTTAAATGACTTTTCAAAAATGGCAGGAGCTAATCGGTAAAAAAAATATATATGTCTGAGATAGTCACACATCTATCAACAGTCAAACGCTGTTGGGTTATTTACCCTAAATTAGTAAACTTTAAGGAGGTACTACATTTTCACTCAAACTGGTAATAGATTACAAGAGTCAACACATACCTAGGGCCAGGCACAGTTCTCTGACTTTACATATATATGGATTCATATAATCCATATAATAACCACTTTGAAACAGATACACTATTACTATCCCCATTCTATGCACTACGACCATGAGGCACACAGAGGTTAAGTGAGAGAGCAGAGTCAAGATTTAAATCCAGTCTATAATCATAGTACTGGCTCTTAACTACTAACCCATACAGTCCCTTTGTACTTAAATTTTGTCCTTCTTTGGTCATTCTTTCCCTGCTTTTGTTCTCAAAGTTCTTCTGAACTACTTTTCTTTAAACTGAAAAGAAATAATACGTAAGTGCTGAGATAAAAAGCCTGGCCAAACTTTTAATTTGCTAGCTTACAATTATGATTCATTTCAAAATCATTACTTCCACGCTACAAGGAATATAATTTAATCTCCATACATATCCCTAGGTAAATAATACTGTAACATCTGAGGAATTCAACAAAATTAATTGCTAAGATTAATAATGGAATTTATTGTTTGGAAATATTATTTTTTTAAAAGAAGTTTTTTTAATTTCCTTAAAGATTTATTTATTTATTTATTTGAAAGAGAGAGAGAAAGATCACAAGTAGGCAGGGGGGCAGGCAGAGGGAGAGGGGGAAGCGGAAGTGGGGCTCAATCTCAGGACCCTGAGACCATGACCTGAGCCAAAGGCAGAGGCATAACCCAATTGAGCCACTCAGGCGCCCCTGTAAATATTGTTTTTAATACAAGGAAGTCACTTTAATTGATATTCTTTGTCCTTGTAAATCTTCTGGGAAAAGAGCCCCTTAAACTAACTGTTGTACCTTTCTAAAATGTCTGACATATTGAAATGATATTTCAAAGTGTATTATAATTATTTTGATTTTTTAAAAGGATACACATAATATTCGTTTTGAATACTGGCTTTAATACCCACCCAGTTACCTTCATAATAATCCCAATTCCTGCAACATGTAGAACCTGGGAAAAGGAAAACAGAGGAAGCCAACCAATTAAATATGGTTGAAGTTCTCACCTAATTCTCTCAGGCAATTCAAACACAAACCAAGTATACATGTGTCCCTTTTCCTGCACAGTACCTACATTACTTGCCAATTTTTTTTGGCTTCTGGATTACTTTGAATAAAGTTCAATTTCCCCACATCTGTATTACCAAAATTTTAGCCATGTCAAGGTAAATATAGAAATCAACAGTTTCCTATTTTTAAAAACTAAAATGAGAGAGAGGTAGAGAAGAAAGAGGGGGGAAAAAAACAACCAAAAACCTTTGCACCAGGCTGCCAGTTAACTTAGATGTGCAATGAGATAATCACCCGATAATTGCACCCTTTGGGTACTTCTGTACTGGTAAGATAATAAAGCGAAACAAAGTCACCTGGTTTATTTCAATTTACTTACACAATTTGCAAATCTGCAGCTCTCTGCCATGGTACATTAAGAAAATTAGCATGTAAGAAAAATCACCTGCTTATGCAAATTGGAGGATGGTTTTTATCCATGCAGACAGAAAAAAAAAAAAACAGCTGCAATCTGGGTCAAATGACTAATTTTATCTATTTGTTCAAATGTCTCTCTTCACCTTTTCTCTGTAGCTCAGAGCAAGAATTTTAGGTCAAGGAATGGATAAACAGTAAGTTTCTATGTTGTCCATTCCCCTGTAAGGAGTTGCTGCCTGACAATACTGAGCCCAACACTACTGAAATTGAAAACAAGACTGAGAACTTTATCTAGATAACAAAACCACAACACTGAGAGAGGAAAGAAATCAATGGAGGGTATTTGATCTAACTGGGAAGGAAAGCAAACATGGCAAGGATCAGGTACCAATTTTACCTTCTGGTATCTTAGGCAAACAAGACTTCAGAAAAGAAAATGAAAAGACTCCAAATGATTCAAGGCAGACAGGACAACTTCTCTACAGAGAGCATCATTCCACTTTGCTCTACAAATAAATGCACCCGGTCAAGATCTTCTGAGTCTAATATAAGTTAGATGAATGCATTCTTGGTAACTAATGACTGCCTTCCTAGCATCTGTTGCAGGAATTCATCCTTTCCACTTAAAACTGACTTCCTCTCCAGGTCCAGGGTGGACCTAATTATTCCAAAAGTAATACTAACTCTACTGACATCATTTGTTCAGAAATCAGTATACAACCCAATAAAGGTCAAAGAGACTCTACTACTGTGCTGGACAATAAGGTAGTCAGTACACTTTATATGAAAAAAGAAAAAAGAATGTAAAATATCTACTTAATAATTTTCATAGTAATAGCATGCTAAAATGACAGTATTTTGGCTAAAGGTGTTAAATAAAAATATATTACTAAAATTAATTTCACCTGTTTCTTTACACATTTTTTAATGTGGCCACTAGAAAATTTTAAATCACATATGTGGCTTGCATTATGTATCTACTGGACAGTGCTGCTAGTTTGCTGAGGGCTTCTGTGAAAATGCTCCCTTTTCTATTGTGTAGAAGCTTTAGGAAGTCACACTCCCGCTCTCTCTCTGGGCATTGTATGCCCAAATGGCTACAGCCTTAAAGCTGTGACACAGCTCATTTTGTGCTAGGTGAATCCCCCAACTAGTAAATTCCCTACCCAAATTCAGAATTTAAAAGAGATTCCTTTAAAAAGAGAGAGAGACACAAATATTTGTTTCTTAATAAATGTTGACTGAAAACATCACGTTGAGGGTCAAAATATTTGTGTCTCAAAAACCCATCTGAAGGGTGCCTGGGTGGCTCAGTCATTAAGCATCTGTCTTCAGCTCAGGTCATGATCCCAGGGTCTTGGGATGGAGCCCTGCATACAGCTCCCTGCTCAGTGGGAAGTCTGCTTCTCCCTCTCCCACTCCCCCTGCTTGTGTTCCCTCTCTCGCTGTCTTTCTGTCAAATAAATAAATCTTTAAAAAAAGAGAGAGAGAGAGAGAGATTTCTAAAAACGAGATACTGTAAATCAACTTGCTAATGTAAGCACTGGCCTCCAAATCACCATAGCTATTACCCACATGCACACAAAAAGACAAAGTATTTAATATTAAATTTCATTTAAGATTTTAAAAATCAGGGGCGCCTGGGTGGCTCAGTGGGTTAGAGTCTCTGCCTTCAGCTCAGGTCATGATCCTAGGGTCCTGGGATGGAGCCCCGCATGGGGCTCTCTGCTCGGCAGGGAGCCTGCTTCCTCCACTCTCCTCTCTCCCTGCCTGCCTCTCTGCCTACTTGTGATCTCTGTCAAATAAATAAAATCTTTAAAAAAAAAAAAAATTAAAATCACTCCAAATATTTAGGAAAGCAAGAATATAAATCTAGAATGCTAAAACGTAAAATATTACCAGAAAAACAGTATCAAATTTACATTTAGGAAGGAACTGATAGTTCATCTGCAAACAGGCAGGCTCTTCATAACTAAGTATTTATAATCCTTACCAGTAAGCCAATAGAAGAAAATAAATGTCTTGGACAAACTGCACTTTTAAAATGTGATCCCGAATTTGAAAACTCTATGAAAGTCAAAACACTGGAATAGGGTGACATTTATCTCATTCTTCCTTTAAATAATTTTAGAAGCTATTCAACATCTGTAGTCTTTTTTTTTTTTTTAAGATTTTATTTATTTATTTATTTATTTGACAGACAGATCACAAGTAGACAGAGAGGCAGGCAGAGAGAGAGCAAGCTCCCTGCCCAGTAGAGAGCCTGATGCAGGACTTGATCCCAGGACCCTAGCGGCTTGACCCACTGAGCCACCCAGGCGCCCCAACATCTGTAGTCTTGAAGAAAGGTGTCATATGGTCAATAACAGACTTGATTTGTCCACAAATAAAGCTACAATGCTTTATAAATATTAATGCAATTTTACAATAGAAACTTAGGAAACACAGGCTTTTACAAATGAGGAAACCAAGACCCAGAAAACTTAAATAACTTTATCAAGGTCATAGGGTTGTTGGCAGCAAGGCAGGACCAGAAACTTGTCTCCTAACAAGTTTAGTTGAGTACTCTATTACCCGGTCATTAAAAAAATACTTTGCAAACAAATGGCACCTTAAACATGATAAACACTAAATTCTCTGGTTTATTAAACTGGAAATAAAAACTTGGGATTTGGGAGAATTTTATTAACAATAAAGCAGAATGCTGCTAATACTTAAGACATTCTTTTTTTTTTTTTTTTAAGATTTTATTTATTTGACAGACAGAGATCACAAGTAGGCAGAGAGGCAGGCAGAGAGAGGTGGAGAAGCAGGCTCCCTGCAGAGCAGAGCAGAGCCTGATGCGGGGCTCGATCCCAGGACTCTGGGACCATGATCTGAGTCAAAGTCAGAAGCTTTAACCCACTGAGCCACCCAGGAGCCCCAAGACATTCTTTAGAATCAAATGTGTATACACACACACACACACACACACACACACCACACACACATTTATATATCAGAGAGGAAAAAAAACCACATACACAATTGTGCTCTCAAATACCATCAATGACCTACCTGCTAAATTCAATGGTCTTTTCTCCCCGTCATTTTGACTTTTTTTTATCTGTACCAAAGATCACTCCCATCTTCCTAACAATCTTCTGCCATGCATAGGTTGTCAATCACTATGAACACATTTTCCTATCTGACTGCCCTTTAGTTCTGCCTCCAATAATTTCCACTGACAACTGAGAACATTCCTCCTCAGGCTCAGGCCTCAGCTACCTCCACTCTCTCTTTATATGTCAAAATATACACATATGTATCTCTGAACAAGTCACTCTCTAATCTTAAAAACTTTCCATAGTTGCCATTCCCAGTATTTCAACTTTTTTAGATATTTTTCCCCCGGACTCCCCATGAAATTTTAACACCATAGATATGCCATACATTTGTTATGTATACACGTGCTTTATTCATAAAAAGTGTAAGCTTTGCCCCTCTCCCACTACCAGTGGTCTCTTCAGCAGAACACTCCAACTTCCAGGTCCAGCTTTAGTTTGTGCCACCCTATCACCTCCCACCCTCTCCACAGCACTTTAATTTCAGTAACTTCAGACCTACAGTCTCTTGCGTAGGAACACATCCATCTAGAATGCTCTTCCCCATTAGCTCTGGTTCTTGAAACTCAGTTGAGATATTACCTCTTCTAGAAAACATTCATACCAGGGCGCCTGGGTGGCTCAGTGGGTTAAAGCCTCTGCCCTCGGCTCAGGTCATGTCCCAGGGTCCTGGGATCGAGCCCCACATGGGGCTCTCTGCTCAGCGGTAAGCCTGCTTCCCCCCTCTCTCACTCTGCCTGCCTCTCTGCCTACTTGTGATCTCTCTGTCAAATAAATAAATAAAATCTTTAAAAAATAAAGAAAGAAAGAAAGAAAGAAAGAAAGATTCATGCCTTCCACAGAAATCCCTCCTTTTTCCGTAATATCCAGGGAATATCTCTATTGAATCATATCTACTACTACATATCGACTACTATTGTATCAATGGAATGAATTATAATTATCCATTTATGAGTCTCTTTCTTCCACTAGATCATAATCTTCTTTAAATCCCTCTTATCACCAATAAATAAGTATTGTAAGAACAAGTGAAAATATATCCTCATTTTTTTTCTTTTTTTTTTAAGATTTCATTTCTTTATTTGACAGAGACAGAGAACACAAGCAGGGGGGGCACACAGAGGGAGAGGGAGAAGCAGGCTCCTCACGGAGCAGAGAACCTGATGCAGGGCTTGGTCCCAGGACCCTGGGATCATGATCTGAGCTGAAGACAGACACTTAACTGACTGAACCACCCAGGGACCCCATCCTTTTGTTTTTATTTCAAATTGAGTTTCAACTCTCCATCAAGACTCCCTGAAAGCAGGGATGTATTATTTTACACCCTGTTTACTTAACTGTAAGCTCCTTTAGGGCAGTATCATAACTAAACTCTATATGCCAGTACAAGCAAAGAATAGATAATAGCAGAAGCTTGACAGAGTTTGTAAAATTATTTACAGAACTAAATATCCTCATTACAGTCTACACTGGTGCTGGGCCATAGCAGGTTGATAATAAAAATACACTGACTAGTGAGTTCCAGCAATGTCAAAACCCTCTGTCTGATAGTAGGTATGATTCAATTAGAAAAAACTAATTCAAAACTCAGATATGAAGCTAGGTATAAGTAAAAACAGCCAATTATAATCAATGACAGACATCACTGTACACACTTCCTCTACTCACACCATTATACTTAACTGTTAGAGTACAACTCAATAATTTCCTTAGTTTCCTTTTCATAATGCCAGAGTGCTAGAATTTTTTCCAATGTCTCTTGGTTAGGTACCTTAGAACTACCAACAAGTCTATGATGACGTGTCACATGCTTATTGACAGTATTACAACTGTTGCCTCAGGCACTCTCTGTGTTACCCCTAAGCAACAACCGGATCAAACTGACAAACTGTATTAGTTAGGAAATCACTGTTGATCTGCTTTAGATGACCCAATCAACAAATAATTCACTGGAGTATTATGGATGCACAGGGAATCATAAATATAACCCAAATAGAACTTTATAATGAAAGAGCTTCTACCCAATGACTTCTTTCCATTTGGTTGGATGACAAATGGGAAAGTTTCTTTGGCCTTCACAATTACCATCAAAGAAATAAAATTAGCATAAAAAAGAAATATACATCGGGCGCCTGGGTGGCTCAGTGGGTTAAGCCGCTGCCTTCGGCTCAGGTCATGATCTCAGAGTCCTGAGATCGAGTCCCACATCGGGCTCCCTGCTCAGCGGGGAGCCTGCTTCCCTCTCTCTCTCTCTGCCTGTCTCTCCATCTACTTGTGATTTCTCTCTGTTAAATAAATAAAATCTTAAAAAAAAAAAAAAAAAAAAAAAAGAAATATACATCACATAAACAGTTGATTCTTTAACTGCTAGAATATCAGCAAATCTAATAAAAACAACCAAGAACAGTCACTCAATTCTACAATATAGAAGTCAATGAAAACTCTAATACACCAAGTTGTGAAGATAATGAAATATTCCAATACTGTATTAGAGGATGGCCTTCTGTATCATGGAACAACATTTCTATAATTGCTCATGGTAAAGCCCCAGAAACCCCAAAACTTAAATTCAAACAAACATTCAGTTAATACATTTTGCAAATATTCTTCTTCCAGCAAGCATCTGAAAGCTAACTTTATCTGCCCCCATCTTTTTTTCAGAACATGTACTGGTGGTACTAAGTGATGCCTAAAAAAGTGGGATGTAGGGGTGTCTGAGTGGCTAAGTCAGTTCAGCACCTGCCTTCGACCCAGATCATGATCTCAGGATCCTGGGATCAAGCACCCGGAGATGAGCTCCCCGCTTAGTGGGAAGCCTGCTTCTCCCCCTTTCTCTGCCACTCCCCCGTTTATGCTTTCTCTCATTCTCTCTCTCAAATAAATAAATAAAATATTTTTTTTTAAAGTTGCATGTAGTTTTGAAGGATATTGTTGTTTTAGCTTGTTTGAAATGGCAATTCTTTCTGAAACGTTTTCTCTTAATAAAAAATATTTATCTTTCTTTCTAAGCTAGTAATCAGTAACATAAAATTTCTGCCCAAGAATAAAAAGAGTTTCTTTTGTTGTGAATAAAAGGAGTTCTTTTGTTGTATTATGGTTTTATTTTATTTTTGGTTTTTAAATATAATTTGGAAAAATCTTGTCAGGAGCCAAGTACAAAATGACTTCCAATGTTAAAGGCTATAGCATTTGTATTGCCAAAAAAACAGTTCATTATCATTAGATTGTGTTACTTTTATTCTCTCTGACTTTTCTACTTTATGACCATGAACTTGCAGTTTCTAAAAGTAAATTCGTTTGTAGTTAAAATTAACAATATAGATTTCCACATTTCTAGTTTCACACGGATGCTTTGTTATGTCTAGAAGAGAGACCGTTTCCTTTTTATGGTGCAGGCTCTGCTTCTTCAAAGCTCTTTTCACAAAGCAGAGCACACCAACCCCCCCTACCACCACCAAAGAATCCAGCTGTGGCAGTTAATCCTGGCTGATAGAGAAACTTCTCAATACTACAAATTCTTAAACTGTAAAACACAGTTAACAGAATATACTCCAGTATACTTTTTTTTTTTTTTTACTCCAGTATACTTTCTAATGCAACTAACTCTAGGATTTTCCCCAAACATATCCCAAAAGCATCCCCCATTTTTCCAAACTAAAGCTGGCTATCCGAGGCATAAAAGGACCAAAGAAAACGTCACAAAAAAATGATGCCTCTAATTTTCACAAGATGAGCAAGCTAGATGATATCTGCCACACATGAGAATTTACACTGAATAATTTTTCATTAAATCACACATATTTCCCCCACCTCACTGGGATCTTCTTTAGCAATTCACACTCTTACATCCAAACACAAGTAAAATGAGATTCCACTAAAGCTGAACTTTGACGATAAGAATGTCCTTCATTTGTTACATTCTGAGAAAGAAAAAATTAATTTCCTTCCCACTACATAAATCCATAATACTTTCTAGAACAGTGCAGATGAACTGACTAGAATACCTGCAAAGTCCATGCAAACATGTATTCTGTATATTTTAATGTGTTTTTTTAATTGTTAATTAATAACAGATATATAGCACATAGCACAACTAAGGGGCACTTTATGGTATGTGAAGTCATGCTTCCAAAAATGGTCTGCATGTTGTTGATTTCACCTGATAAATCTGGCCATACATGAAGCCACTGCTCCATACATTAACACAACAAGTTTTTTTCTACCAATAATAACTACAATAAAAACAGCTAACATTCACTGAATGCTTACTGTATGCTATACAGTGTAATCATTGGTTTACAAGGATTATCTCATTTAATCCTCATACCAATCCTAGGAGAGGTGCTATTATTATCCTCATTTTATAATGAGAAACAGAGAGGTTAAACAATTTATTAAGATGACACAGCTAGTAAGTAAGTATCACTACAGTGACACTGAAGTTTTGAAAGACGGACATAAAAGTAACCCACTGAAGATATTAGAATAATAAAATTCAAAGTTCTCCAACTTTACCTGGAGTACAAAGAAAAGAGACCAAATGAATCCCAGAATCTTTGATCTTTCAATTAATCAGATAAATTAAAAACCAAAACACTAATATTCTAAGTGGAAGCTTTTCCCAGACTCATTATCAACGTGGCACTATGTGCCATTAATCCAATCAGTATTTCAGGTTGTCATTGATAAAACTGGTCGAGTTTAGCAGTCCCCAAACCTCTCTCATGTGGTCAACTTCCTCCAACTCTCAAAATTATACACTTCATGAGTCCCTGAAGCCTTATGCTATAACACTTTTTGTTCCAAGGTTGTCACATTTTTAAGTTTAAGTGAGTACATTTTCCTCTGGCCAATGTGAACTATGGACAAATAGGTATTTATATTATCCTCACCAAATGACTGAGGTTTCCATTTGCGGGTTGTTTTGTGTTTTGGTTTTTCATTACAAAAATGTCCATATGGACATCTGAAGACCTGACATCTGATAAAGGAAGGTCAAATTATATATGATGCTTTGATAACCCATGAACAATATTCTGTCATTGGAATGAATGTATCTCAGGCTACCACATGATCATATTACCAGGTAAACTAGAACCCTTACTTTGAGATAAAATACAGCAGACAGTTGTTAATGAAACCTTAATTGAACTGTCAAAGCACCATCTTTACCAGTAAGCTAATAGGTAATTCACTACTTTTACACAACTGTCCAATACTGATAAGTTATTCCAATAGTTAAATTCAACAGAGAGATAAATCAAGGATGGTTGACTAAATTGTTCAGTGATAAATCTGACTGGTAAAATGCTCTACCACTTCTATATCTTTCCGTGTCTACACAGAGGAAAAACAGGATCTCTCAAAATTACATGCAATGTTTTCAGCCATCAGTTAGTAATTTTAGGTCCATATCCAGAAAAAGACAAGAGCAAATGCAGTTTCCTTTTGTGTAGTAACCCAAAAGAAAAATACTTGCAAAAATGCATTAAATAAATATAAGAATCTAAGTAAATCTTACGATGCCCAAGTAGTCATATGGGAAATTTTTTATGTCCCATTTTAATCATTTTATAAAAGAGTTTCAGGTTCATTAAGTGTTCCCTAAATTAAAAAGAAAATTATGGTTCAGCTAGTTAATATGTAAAAAAAAAAAAAAACCTCACTAATATCTTTAGCTTGGATTTCAGAATACTAGTGCAATTCACTCTGGTTTGGTGTTCAAATCACTAGTTTTAACAATTTTACTCAGGTTATATAGCAGTTAAATTCCAAATGTAATAAGCAATTCAGATAGCAAGTCATCAATATGTAAATATAAAAATAGAAAAGGATTTGCATACTAGAATACACACCTGGAAGTCTTCCTTTTTTTCATACTGAATTGTACTTCACCTGTAACAACTGATTAAAAACACTCAATGCAGCTAACCGGAAAAAATGTGGTTAAAGAAGAAAAGAACCTGACCAGGAGATCAAGTAATCAAGCAGCAAAGATTCCACAGCACTGTGCTAAGTGCAGGGGAGAAAAAGATGTACTCTGGTACATACAGTCCGTACCCTCAAGGGGCTTACAAATGTTGTGAGACAAGGCAAACACAAAACAACTGGCATAAAACAGAAGATGGTGTACAGAAGAGGTACACTTCAAGCACAAGGAATGAACTCTGCTGGTGATGGAAGGGGTCAATCAATGAAAGAATACAGAATGGACTCAAATGTAAACCATTCGGTTTTTCATATGAAAGTACTTCAGAAGAGCTACTACCAGAATGTTTGCTGTGGGAGATGTTTCAGCACTCCAGTTTCTCACCTTCTTCCCCATAAAAAGAATCTTTTCCTTTAGCACGGGCTTGAAGCGAAAACTTCTACAAGTCATATCATCTTTCGAGAAAAATGTAGAACAGTTTTAGAATACAGTGAATGCTGCAATCCACTTCCCCTTCAGTAGCTCTAGTTCTTAGCATTGTATGTAAAGCACTAAAATGAAAGAGAGCATCCAGGTCTAAGAAAATCCAAACAAATTCTCAGCCAGTAGATGACAAAATGTAAAGCAAGGAACAACCTTTTTCCTGTCTACACCCTCCCAGGCCCCACAGCTTTAATCCTCAAGTGTTAGGCAAGGAATGGAAGTTCACAGTGCAATCCCTGGAGATAGGATATGGAAGAGATGAAAGCAGGAACAGACAGGTCCCTGAGCAGACTGACTGAAGAGGCACCATTACGGGCTACACTTCTTCCCACCAGGAATCCCATACACCTTGGAGGGAGCACTACAGCAACCTCCTTGGAGAGCTAGCTGGGAAAACACTAGACCCGACTAATTTAAAAACAAAACAAGGCAAAACAAAACAAAAACAGGTCACATTGTAGTCTAGATTATAAATCTGAAATATAAAGATGCCCAGATACAAAGCAAACATGACACTTGTATTAATTACAGCCTGAAAAACAATGACAAAAGGAGACATTTACCAGGCTAGTTCCAAAAAGTTCATTTTCCTGTGGTGATGGGGGCTTTTCTAGACATTAACAAGAATCTATTTTTGAATGCACTGAAAACATCAATTCATTTGTCCACACCAGATTACTTAACCCTTGAGAAAAAAATTCAGTTTGTTCTAGTTTTGACAAAAGGCCCTATAATGATAAATTCATTTTATTCCAGACTACTAAGAAGAGCAAATAGACAAAATGTGGCATTTAAGAAGCACTCAAAACTTTTAAAAATATCCTAGCACTAGCCAAAGTGAAGCAGTTTCATGTGTTTAAAAAGTATACTACTTCAGCAACCAACCAAGGGATAACAGCAACTTAAGAGACACTAAATGACACTAAATGACACTAGAACATTACACAGAATGTGGGCCACGGCATAGCTACAGTCTACTGACCTCATTTGTGGTACTCATGTGTGATGCTATATTTAATGCATTCTTATCAAAAAGCTCAAGCTACATACTTCCCAACTGTAGCTTTATGGTTTAAAATAAACCACTCAAGCAATGACTTAACTGGTTCAAGTATGAACCCTATCTTCCTTCTGGGGATCAAGATCACAAATTAAGGAATGAAAAGGGAAAAAGGAGAGCGAAGTACTTATGCAGAGTATGACCCAATGACAAGACTATTATAAGGAATCAAGTTTGGGTCATCTGTGACATCTGCAGCAACTGAGTAACTGATTCAAACTCCATCCAACCTAAGAGATGACCAAGGTCTGTAGCAATACACATTTCATACATCCACCCAATGATCCTACATTCAGTGGCTTGCTTAGGTTCTAAACCAAAAGTCGGGTAGACAGCAAACATGTGTGTGAATCCTCAGAGGGTGTTCTCTCCCATGATTTCCCAGGACTCGAAAACATAAGCCCAGCCAGCCAACACACTGGGCCTCTGGTTGAGGGTGGCTTCCTTCAGTTGACGCGCTCCACTTCGGTCAACATGGAGAGAAGCATGACTTGTTGACGCGCCCAATCACAACCATGAGAAGAAACCACGAGAAGTTGCGTTCTTCTTTTGATACTCACCAGACAACACCAAAGGCTCCATATCCAATAGGTCTATCCGGCTCAATATCCAGCTGCTGCTGTGGATGATGCGAGTGTTGATGGTGGTGCGCCTTAACTGTAGCAGCTGCGGCAGCCTGTACCTGAGCTGGGGCTGCTGCAGCTGGTCCAGGAGCCTGACCCGGTGCAGGTGATGGGAAATATGGCTGTTGTTGCCCAGGGTTTAACATGGCTGCAGCTGCAGCCGCTGCTGCGGCTGCCGCAGCTGCCGAAGAGGTATGCTGCTGTACAGGGTGGACAGCGGCAGCAGACCCCGGATGAAGATGGTGTTGAGGGTGGTGGTGGTGGTGAAGGTGAGGAGGAGGGAGGTGCGGAAGGTGGTGGTGATGGTGGTGGTGGTGACCTGCTGCTGCTGCAGATGTACCGCCATTGTAAGCCGCCATCATTTTTGCGTTGGCTCTTGCACCACAAAGAGACATTCAAAAAAATGCCCTTTGATGGGAAAGCAAACTGGGTCAAGCTGTCATTTGGCCATTTAAAAATGAAGAAAAACCACGCACTCCACCTCAAAAAACATGGAGCGTAACTGGCTTTATGTCTTCATCAGTCAATCCAAACAAGTTAGAGGATCTTGGTGTTTAGTTTTGGGGTGAGCGTGTGTGGAAGGGAGTGGACTGCCAAAAAAAAAAAAAAAAAAGAAAAAGAAAAAGAAAAAAGAAGAAAAAGAAAAAGGAAAAGGAAAGGAAAGGAAAAAGGAAAAGAAAAGAAAAAGGAAAAGGGACCCCTTCCCCCCAGGTTTCCTGCCACAAGTGGGTACTAAAACTCCATCCTTAATTGGGGGGAGGTTCCAACTTTGAATGTGGGAATAAAGGCCAAACCTCCCGACCCCCTGAACTCCACACACGAAAAGGATCAGGTAACACGCCACCCTTGGAATCTTGTAAGAGGTTTGACTCATCTACCCCTTCCATTCCCACATCCTTTTCTAAACACCTACCACCTCCTCAAAAATACAATTTTATATATATAAAAAAAAAAATTCTAACCACCCCAATTCTAAAGATGGGGGGAAAATTTTTAGGGAAACCAGCTTCCCCCCCCCTCGAACTCTCAGGCCTTCCTACATCTCCCCCTACTCCTAGTCAGGCTGACCTGATTGGAGGGGGGTACTAAACTTTCCAGAACAGAAAAGAGCCAGGGAAGGAGGCAGGAGGGACGGGGTAAGCAGAGCAGGCGACAGGGCAGGACGGAGAGGAGAAAAGAGAACCGGGGCAAAGTAAAGGTAAGAAGGTGCAGGGAGGAATGAAAGAGAGGTGGGCAACACTCGGACGCGCAGACAGAGGGAACCGCCCCGGGATGAGGTTAGGGTCCCGGGGCCAAAGAATAGGAGCCCCGGGAGGCGGGCGGGGTGCAGTCGGAAGCGGGCTGACTCCTGCCCCCGCCGCCGGCTGCTTCTGCTGAGGAGGGTTGGGGGGGAGAGCGGGTGGGTCCCCCCGCGCGACGGCCCCCGCAGGGCTCAAGGCTGCTCCGTCTCCCCCCCTCCCCCCCACCCGGCTTCCCGTCCCCGCGGCCGCTTTCTCCTCAGTCGCTGCCGGCCGCTTTCTCCTTAGCCGCCGCCTCCTCAGCCGCCGGTGCCGCCGCGGCCGGACTCACCTCCCCTAGCAAAGCCGGATAGAGCGGAGCCAGCGGCGGACACGCGCAACCAGCCACCGAGGCCCCGCCCCCGCCTCACACTGACCGGCTGCCCTAGCCAATCCACGCCCACCTGTCTGCGTCTGCCTCCAATCCTGGGCCCGTAGCTTCAGACAGGCGCACTGTTCGGCCAGTGGCAACAAGGTGTGGGTCTCCTGGGGAAATCCCGCCCCCGAGCCGGGATGGGCAGATAGAGAGACCAATCAAAAGGCAGAGTTTGGCCTGACCGACAAGATTAAAAGCGAATTAAAACCCAAAGATCTCCGTGACATTTTCTTTCGCCTCTCTCCTCTTTTCTTTTTCTTCTTTTATTTTTTTGGCAGGAGCAGGAAGCTGCGTGCTAATCCCGCCCGCAAAAGCTGGAAGAGAGGGTGGAATAAAAGAACCAATTATGAGCCGGAGACCAAGAACAGATCAACCAATCCTTGGCTTGAAGACGAAGTGGGATGGGACTGGGGCCAGATAGACACTTGATTTGACAAATGGAAAAAAAGATTGATCTCGATCCCACCCTTCAGGTCTACTACAGGTCAGGATTGTGGAGAATTCTCTGTCGTATCAGAGACGACCTCTTTGGGGGCGGGGCCAAGTGAAAGGGGTGTGGTCTAAGGAGAGGTGGGCGGGATTGAGACTTAGAAGGCGGAGTCCCAATCGTCGCTGGTCCATTGATGGGAGCCATGTCCTATCCCTTCTTAAGTCAAGTGTGGAGAAGAAAGAGGGGGAGCAAAAAGGGATGTCGAACTTCGGAAACTCAAGGTCCAAGGTTATCCAACAAGACAGTCACAGAAGAAACTCAGTAGACTGGTAGTTCATAGCCTGTGGCTGGTCCTCCATGGCGAATCCTGATCTTGGCCAAAAGAGGTGATGTCTCCAGCATTCACCTCTCCACTCAAATGGATGATAAAGCTATTGATACAAACTAAAGCAACATAAGTAATAAACTTAACCACAAAGATCGTAATTTTCTCTTGTATTTTCTGAGTTTTCGTCATTGAAATCTTACTAAAATAACATCTTTTCCCTATCACGTAACAACACTTATTTTGAATTTTCCTTTAAAATATGAAATAATAAGCTCACAGAACTTTATTCTTATGAAAACTGCGCTCAGAACCGTGGAGATCAGCTTTAACTTCTCTTTGCCTGCCCACTCCTTCCCTTCTAATCAATCATCACGTCTTAAACACTTTAAAACACTTCTAGGGGTGCCTGAGTGGCTCAGTGGGTTAAGCCACTGCCTTCAGCTCAGGTCATGATCTTAGGATCCTGGGATCCAGCCCCACATTGGGCTCTCTGCTCAACAGAGAGCCTGCTTCTCCCCGCACCCCACTTCTCTCTGCCTGCCTCTCTGCCTACTTGTAATTTCTCTCTCTGTCAAATAAATAAATAAGATCTTTTAGGGGCGCCTGGGTGGCTCAGTCCTTAAGCGTCTGCCTTCCGCTGGGGTCATGATCCCAGGGTCCTGGGATAGAGCCCTGCATGGGGCTCCCTGCTCAGCAAGAAGCCTGCTTCTCCCTCTCTCATCCCGGTGCTGTGTTCCTTCTCTCGCTGTGTCTCTCTCTGTCAAATAAATAAATAAAAATCTTTTTTTAAAAAGATCTTTTTATAAAACAACAACAACAAACTTCTAAACACCGCCCTTTCTCCCCAGTTAGGACACTAATACCCCAATTTATGTCACTAGTATCTTTAACTAGTATCTCCCTCCCTGCAGGCTAGCACCCCTCTATTCCATCCTCCACTGAGAGTATAGCAATCTCTTAAAAACACAAGTCTGACCATGCCCCCACCTTTGAAAAAAGTCAATTAATTGCACTATTAGATCTAGTTCTCATCTTGCTCAATAACCTTATCTATCACCTCCACCCTCTATACTTCAGACCTTCTGAACTTTCAGTTCCACAAATGGTCTGTGGCTTCTAAGCCTTCATGCATATCTTTTGCTCCAAACACTCCCCATCCACCCTCCACTCTTTTAATCTATCATTCAGATGAATTTTACTTTTCACATAAATTTTACCTTTTTCTTTTTTTTCTGGAAAAATTTTCCTGACTTTATTGTAGAGTATGTATCTCTGTTATGTATCTCTACTGCACTGCCTCCCTTATAGCACTGAAAACTCTATATTTTAATTGTTTACTAAGTCTGACCAGGACTGAAAGCTGGTCTGTCCCACTCTGCGCTGTATGCCCAGTTCCTGGGGCAGTGTCTAAAAGGTGGAGATAGGGGCGCCTGGGTGGCTCATTGGGTTAAGCCTCTGCCTTGGTCTCAGGTTATGATCTCAGGATCCTGGGATCGAGCCCTGCATCAGGCTCTCTGCTCAGCGGGGAGCCTGCTTCCCCCTCTCTCTGCCTGCCTCTCTACCAACTTGTGATTTCTCTCTCCATCAAATGAATGAAATATTTAAAAAATAAATAAATAAAAAGTAAAAATTTAAAAAAAAAGGTGGAGACACTTATTAAGAAGTTGCACAAGTTATTGAGTGTAGGAGTGGTGGATACCAATGCAAGCTCTGCTGTTTACTTCGGCAGTTTAACTAACCTTCCTCAGTCCCAGCTGTCTCAACTGAAAATGAAAATAAAGTGTGCCTCATCAAATCGAGTTGAGGGTTAAATGAGGTCATGTATTTAAAAGTTCTTGGCAGGGTCGCCTGGGTGGTTCAGTGGGTTAAAGCCTCTGCCTTCGGCTCATGTCATGATCCCAGGGTCCTGGGATTGAGTCCTGCATCGGGCTCTCTGCTCAGCAGGGAGCCTGCTTCCTCCTCTCTCTCTGCCTGCCTCTCTGCCTACTTGTGATCTCTGTCTGTCAAATAAATAAATAAAATCTTAAAAAAAAAAGTTCTTGGCAAGTAGTAAAAGTTCAAAATATGATAATTTTCCTTCCCTATGCCCATCCTCACATAATATTTAAGATATCTTTCCAATTTCCCAATGTGTATCAGCCTCCTCCAAGGTATAGTTTCCTAGAAGCTTCTTAGAAATGCAGGTTCTTGGGTTCTACCCCAGATCTACTGAATCAGAATCTCATGGGCAGGAATCAGGTTTTTTTTTTTTTAAAGATTTTATTTATTTGACAGAGAGAGATCACAAGTAGGCAGAGAGGCAGGCAGAGAGAGAGAAAGGAGGAAGCAGGCTCCCTGCTGAGTAGAGAGCCCAATGCGGGACTCGATCCGGGGACCCGAGATCATGACCTGAGCCGAAGGCAGCGGCTTAACCCATTGAGCCACCCAGGTGCCCCCCTCCCGGTGATTTTTACACACTAAAGTTTGAGAAGCATTGGCCTGGAAGAAAAGGGCTGAGTCTTAAACTTTGTTTACTTTTCAGCACCTAGAAAGTATTCAATATGTGTGAAATAAAGAAATACATCCAATCCACCAGAAAATGATTGCATGTGAGGAACTATTTATTCCTGCCACAAACATTTATTGAGCACCAACTATATGTAGGCATGATGCTAAGGCCAAGTATGAGGGAGGGAAGATACGTGGCCTAACAGAGCCTCTGTCATTCAGGAGCTCTAAGTCTGGTGCAGGAGTTCCCAAAATGGTGTGGGCACACACCCAGTGGTGCACGAAACGAGCCATTAGGCACCAGGAGGAAATTAGTACAACTTCTATTTCTGCCTAGTTTTTATTTCATCTTTCTTTAAAGATTTTATTAATTTATTTGAGAGAGAGAGCGTGCATATGCCTGCAAATAGAGGGCAGAGGGGGACGGAATCTGAAGCAAACTTCGAAGAGCCCAGTGCCCTACTCGGGGCTTATCTCAGAACTGGAGATCACCAGCTGAGCCAAAACCAAGAGTCAGTCACTTGACTGACTGAGCCACCCAGGCACCCCTATTTCATCTTTTTAAATGTCTCTTTTGTCAGTGTTTTATAATATACATAATATACAGTGTAGTGTAATGTATATAACTTATAAATAAACAAAAATACGTAAATTGGGAATTAATGCTAAAAAAATTTTATCAAAAATATTGAGAAATCTGTGTCACCTCGGTGGCTCAGTCAGTTAAGCGTCCAACTGTTGATTTCACCTCAGGTCATGATCTCAAGAGTCTGAGATCAAGCCACGTGCCCAACTCCACACTCAGCAGAGTCTGCTTAAGACTCCTTTGCCCCCTCTCCCTCTGTCCCTCCCCCCCAGCTCACTCTCTCTCTCTAAAATAAAGAAATAAATCTTTAAAATCACTAGCTTGTAACCATTTAATGTCCATGGTTTAGATAGCTCTCTGACAGAAATATGAGAACCACATATGAAATTTTAAATAGTCTAGTGGTCACATTAAAAAGTTAAAAGTAGAGTACCTGGTCATTAAGCATCTGTCTTCAGCTCAGGTCATGATCCCAGGGTCCTAGGATCAAGCCCTACATGGGGCTCCCCGCTCTGAGGGGAGCCAGTTACTCCCTTTCCCACTCCCTCTGCTTATGTTCTCTGTCTCACGATTTCTCGCTCTCTGTCAAATAAATAAATAAAAATCTTTAAAAAAAAGTTGAAAGTAATAAGAAGGATCATTTTTAATATATTTTACTTAACCCAGTATATCCAGAATAATGTTATGTTAAACATGAAATCAATGTAAAAAAAAAGATGTGTATATATGATAAATACTCTGATTCTAAGTCTTCAAAATCTGATGTATATTTTGCATTTGCAACATGTCTCAAGTGAATTAAAAATTCCATTTTCACAGTCACACTAGGCACATTTCAAGTGCTCAATAGCCTCATGTGGCTAGTGGCTACCATATTAGACAGCACAAACCTTGATCATGGGTTTGAATCCTTGTTCTGTCCCTTACATGTTGTGATCTTGGGCAAATTCCTTTACCTATCTTAGTCTGAATTTCCTTGTTCATAAAATAGAGAAGATCCTTAACTTTCCCAGTTGTGGTGATTCAAACTGACAACCATGGAAAGCACATAGCCTGGGGCCTGCCTAGCTCCTCATCAGTGGCACTGAGAGGGGTGGTTATTATTAGTATTACAATCCAAGGCAAAGTGTCCTAAGTGTCAGATGAGAAATACACTCTGGGCACTTCTTGGTTCATGTCCCCAGCATTCCATCCACGTGGGGCCAGCCTGACAGACACCCAATTCCCCTTAAACACATCACCAGACAGTACAATATCCGGCCCTTTCCATTCTGTTCCATTTTCAGGAGCTGAGCATGATGAACGAGAAGTCGGAAGTGAGTCAGCAGGATAGCACTTAGAGCCTAAAAAAGCAAGCAGGACATCAGAATGCTTAAGCAGGAATAGAATGTACAGGAAGTGGGAGGTGATCTTCCCTTTCTTCCAAGAACTGGCTCCCCCCAAGCGTTGTCTGTGGAGACTTTGTAGAACTTGGGCCAGGGTGAGCGGTGGGGGTGGTGTTAAAGGACCACAATGGGAGCAACTCACATTCAGCAGAGCTGAGTGCTCAACGCCTGTTATTTCATGTGATAAATAGTCCCTAAATTCTATTCTGCAAATGAAGAAATAGAGTTAGGAAACCCAAGTAACTGATCTGAACCTCAAAGAGAGAGGGAGTGGCCAGCTCCCTGGGTCATGGTCTTCGCATTGCCCTGCACAGCTGGAGGGGATGGCCAAGAAGTGATGCTACGAAGTATGCGGAAGAACAGGTAGAAATGCTTCCATTTAGGAGTCTGGCAGCCAAAGGCCACTGACACTGAGTCCATGAGATCTTCCCAGTATTTGTTATCCGAACCCCTAGGGGCAGGCAGGTAGGACCACTTCTGGGTGGTGCCTTCTCCATGCTCTGACTCCTTTTCCACAAGCCTGGAATATCCTTCTATTTCTTCTTCTATGCAAGTTCGGTTCACTTTTTAAGGCTCTGCTCCTGGAACCTCAGATCTTTCTTGAAGTCTTTTTCTTACCCTAGGCTCTTTGTATGTCTCCTTCCCTGAAGAACTTAGACATGCAATGTCTGCAACATTTATTTGAAACATGTGATGCTGTGAGAAACTTTTCAGCTATGTGACTTCGGACCCCTAACACTTCTGGGCTTCAGTTTCTTCATCTGTGAAATGGGAGTAGCAATACTTACTTTGAAATATAAAGTAATACCTACTTTGAAGGGATAGTGAGAGGATTAAATACATTTCTATGCTAATGAATGATACCTAGTAAGGTACCTGACACAGAGAAACCATGCAAGACAGGTAGCTTCCTTCCCACCTCTATGCATTGTTGACTGATCGATTTTTTTTCTTGGTGTCTCCATTTCAAGTGCTCTTCAGTTTGGGGAGTTGGGGTTGGGGGAATGAAATATGATACTTAAATCTTAATAAATTGTAAATTGCTTCTCCCTTTTCCCCTCATCTATTTTCGTGTGGCCCTTTATCAGCCTTGTGACAGGGCATAAAGCTGTCAGTGCCAAAGTAAAGCCAGAGGCTTGATAAAAGAGAGTGTGAGCAAGGCTGTGAGCCTTTCAGCATTTGGTGATACTATGGGATAAATACCATGTCCGCAATCAATGACAGGGAGGCATAGCCAGGGAAGCCAGACAGGACAGTGGAAGACTCAGTCTGCAGCTCAGTAGGGTGTCAGTAGTCAGTAGCAACTAAGAGCAAGATGGGGCATGGTAACAAACTGGGGACTTGGAGAAAGCCAGCCAAATTCAAGTTCATGTGTTGTCCAGTCTCTCCTCTGAAGGCCTGGACTTCTTTCCCTGCAGCTAGGCCTCCATTCAACTCAACAACACTACCTAAACTACACAAGAGTTCCTGTTGCATGCATCAGAGGACTTTGCCTTCATCTTACCCCTCTCTGTCTTTCAGTCCGTGGGTTGGATGTTTGTCCCATCTCCAAACCCCAGGAAAAAACCTTAGCCCTGACCCACATATCTCTGGCCAGGAGGGCCAGACAATGTCCAGTATTTTCCCCTTCCCAAATGAGTCAGCAATGAATATATTTTTTTAAAAAGATTTTACTTATTTATTTGACAGACAGAGATCACAAGTAGGCAGAGAGGCAGGCAGAGAGAGAGGCGGAAGCAGGTTCCCAGGACCCTGGGATTATGACCTGAGCCAAAGGCAGAGGCTTTAACCCACTGAGCCACCCAGGCGCCCCAGCAATGAATATTTTATCTTAAAATTGGTTTTTAAATAAAGGTTTAAAATACATAATAAAATTGTTACATTTAACATTTGTATGTGCCCTTTATTCCTTTGACTTCTTAAGTCAATATAAAAATGTATAACTCACATGAGGACATATGATAATATAAGGGATGCTTCCTCATGTCATACAGGAAATGTACTGTGGATCCCTTTTCAGCTTGGACTCAAAATACAATAAGATACTTTTTACTAAAAGGCAACAATGAGCCTTGCACAAATCTTCCAACAATACACCCTGAACACATCGAATTACAGAGCTCAGCCTCCAAAACAGAATAAAAGCTACCCTTGCTGGAAGTCTCCAAGTTAGAAAGAGGCCTGAGCCTTAAGGAGCCATTCCTAGAGTTAGTAAGTGAAACCAAGTTCCCTGAGACAGCACTGAACACAGCGCAAGCAAAGACTAAGACTGCTTCCCAAACCTTGCCGCACATTGGGACTACCTGGGGGTTTTTAAAAACTACTGATGCCTGGTTTCACGGATGTACTGGTAAATGTTTAACAATTGGTTCTTTAGAAAGAAAGAAGATGCAAGATATATATCTATATTTATATCTATATCTATATATAGAGATACACACACACACACACACACACAATGGAATACTATACAGCCAACAAAAAAGAAATCTTGCCATTTGCAATGATGTGGATGGAACTAGATAGAGGATGGTACGCTAAGCTAAATAAGTCAATCAGAGAAAGACAATTATCATACAATCTCCCTGATACAGAAAGAAAGATGGGGGGAAAAAAAAAAGAAGCCCTGATCAGTAGCCCATTCTTGTGGTGTGAAAATTTTCTCCCAGTATGACTTCACTGAAGGTGGAGATGGACAGAAACATACACGATAGGGTCTTATGAGTCAAGTAGCAGCTGACCACTTCTGGAATCCACCCCCATTTAATTGGTATAGGGTGTGAGCTGGACATCAGGGATTTAATGTTTTTTATTTTTGGATTTTTTTTTTTTAAGATCGCATTCAATGAGTTTTTTGGTCAAAACGTTTCTGGCAGATACATCTTTACTTACCCAATTTCTTTTTTTAAATTATTTAAATTCACTTAATTAACATATCATGTATTATTGGTTGCAGAGGTACAGGACTGTGATTCATTGGTCTTATATAATACCCAGTGTGCATTGCATCACAGTGTTCATTACATCAGAATTTTTAGTCAGTAAGAATTTCCCAGTAGATCAGCTGCAGCAAGACTTGGGACTTCTGGGCTAAGGGGCCTCATAATGAGGGCCAGAAACAAGAAACAGGCTAGTTGATTGCCTTTCAGTGACAAATACAACAGGAAGCTAGATTGTAACGCTTGCCTCCTCAAGCGAGTACATTTTCTTCCACTAGGCAAGCCTCCACGGAAATATAGATCATCCAAGGAAGGCCACTTGGAGCATGGAGTGGCTGGGAGTACCAGCATGGAGGGGAGGCTGCTAAGGGAACAGAAGAGCCAGGGTCATTGTGCCAGTGTAACTGACTGGAAACTCCTGGTGACTCTAAAAACACCAATAAATTTCTGCTCCAGGACACCTTTCCAGGGATGTCATGACCTATCAGTTAAAACCATCTTTATTCTGACCAGGTGGCAAGCACTTGATTTGTTTCATTCTTTTTGCCGTTGTTGTTGAAGATTTTATTTATTCATTTAAACAGAGAGAGAGTAAAAGCATGAGCAGGAGGTAGAGGCAGAGGGAGAGGGAGAAGCAGACTCCCCACTGAGCTGGGAGCCTGACGTGGGGCTTGATCCCAGGACCCAGAGATCATGACCTGAGCCGAAGGTAGATGCGTAACCATTTAAGCCACCCAGGCACCCTGATTTGTTTAATTCTCAATTGTTATGCCTTTATCTGTGCTGACTGAGCGCTAGTCATTTTGGTTGAAGTGTACCTAAACCCCCAAGTTTTCTTCTTTTTTTCTTTTTTTTAGAATTTTATTTATTGGGTCACCTGGGTGGCTCAGTGGGTTAAAGCCTCTGCCTTCGGCTCAGGTCATGATCCCAGAGTCCTGGGATCCAGCCCTGCATCGGGCTCTCTGCTCAGCAGGGAGCCTGCTTCCTCCTCTCTCTCTGCCTGCTTCTCTGCCTACTTGTGATCTCTGTCTGTCAAATAAATAAATAATCTTAAAAAAAAAATAAATAGATAGATAGATAGATAGATAAATAAATGGATGAGATTCATTTATTTATTTGACAGAGAGACACACAGCAAAAGAGGGAACAGAAGCAGAGGGAGTGGGAGAGGGAGAAGCCGGTTTCCCACCAAGCAGGGAGCTCAATGCGGGGCTCAATCCTGAGACCCTGGGATCAGGACCCTGAGTTGAAGGCTGACACTTAATGTCTGAGCCACCCAGATGCTCCTCCACATTTTTTCTGATAGATGGCTGGCTGGGTCCCATCTCTGGATTCCCGCAGTGTCTTCTGCTTATTTCTGTCATGGTGTTCATCACACAGCATTATAGATGTTTACCTGTCTGAAGCTCTGGGAGCTCCCTAAGGGTGAAGACTCTGTTCTTATTTTTCTCCACTAGCCTGGTGCCCAGTGTTGTTGTTGTTTTGTTTTGTTTTTTGTTTTTTGTTTTTTTCTTTGCTAAAGGAAACTGAATTCATCCATTAGGTTATAAAGTATGTTAAACTTACTTTTGGGGCATCTGGTTGGCTCAGTAGGTTAAACCTCTGCCTTTGGCTCAGGTCCTGGTCTCAGGGTCCTTGGATCGAGCCCCGCATCAGGCTCTCTGCTCAGTGGGGAGCCTGCTTCCTCCTCTCTCTCTGCCTGCCTCTCTGCCTACTTGTGATCTCTCTGTCAAATAAATAAATAAAATCTTTAAAAAAAACCCTTACTTTTAAAAATACAAATAATTGACAAATACATTTTTGTTTTACAAATTCCAAGTTTTGTTATTTAAGTGAAAATCTCCCTTGACTCTCATCCACGTCAGGCTCTGCACTTGGCACAGATTCTGCTCGAGATTCGTTCTCCTTTCCCTCTGCCCCTCCCACTCATGCTCGCTCTTATGCTCTCTCTCAAATAAATAAACAAATCTTAAAAAAAAAAAACAACCAAAATGCTGAATTCTAAAGTGAATTCTAGAATTCAAGTGCAGGTACTTCAAGTAAGAAGTGATTCCAGAAAATACCAGTAGGGAAGTGGGGAAGTGAGACAAGGAAGAGAAAGGAAGTCAGTAAAGAGTGTTTCATTAAGCAAGTCATTACTGTAGGTAACCAGAGTTCAAGTGCACTGGGGAACTCTAGGAGCCAATATATAACATGAATGCATAACCCCTTCATCTAAAGAGAGCTGAAGTATTTATCCATTAGTTCCTCATCTACCATTGGTTGAGGGCTGCTTCAGAGAAGCATCAACTCCCTAGTACTTATGGCTTGCCATGTACCTGGGCAGAGAGAGGTCTGGTGGCCAGAGAAAGTCCTTAGTCAGTACATGCTAGTGTTAGCAGCTGGAAGTCTGACAGCATACAGAGATATGGCAAGTCCCAGCTTATGTGGGTAGAATGCTGACACTGCCTTACTTTATTAAATAATTTCTTATTTAAGGAATTTCCTATTTAAGGAAATTTTAAGGAAATTTCCTTAAATTTAAGGAAATTTAAAGAAAATTTCCTTAAATTTAAGGAAATTTAAATTTAAATTTAAGGAAATTTAAGGAAATAACTTCCTATTTAAGGCTCATTAAATAATTAAAATTATTTAATGAAATTATTTAAGGAAATTAATTATTTCCTATCTAAGGAAATTATTTAATAAAGTAAAATTTTATTTAATTTTATTTTATAATAAATTTTATATTTTATAAAATTTTATAAAAATTTAAAATAAGTTTTTAATAAATTTTTAATAAAAATTTTATAAAATTTTATTTAATAAAGCTTAAAATTTTTAGCTTTTACAAATAAGGCATCAACAAATACGCAACTGGTATTTCACTGAGTCCACAGATCAATCTGAGAAGACTTGACATCTTAATGACACTGAGTCTTTGAACTTATAAAAACAGTATATTTCTCCAATTGTTTAGGTTTCTTTGATTTCCCTGAGCAATATTTATATTTTTCAATGTATAGGTCTTGAATGTATTATGTCAAATTTATCTGGAAGTATTTCAAGATTTTTTTTTTAAAGATTTTATTTATTTATCAGAGAGAGAGAGAGGGAGAGAGAGCGAGCACAGGCAGACAGAATGGCAGGCAGATGCAGAAGCAGGCTCCCTGCTGAGCAAGGAGCCCGATATGGGACTCGATCCACGGACACTGGGATCATGACCTGAGCCTGAAGGCAGCTGCTTAACCAACTGAGCCACCCAGGTGTCCCTATTTCAAGATTTTTAATGTTATGATAAATCGTATTGGTGGGATGCCTGGGTGGCTCAGTTGGTTAAGCGGCTGCCTTCAGCTCGGGTCATGATCCCAGCGTCCTGAGATCGAGTCCCACATCGGGCTCCTTGCTCAGCAGGGAGTCTGCTTCTCCCTCTGCCTCTGCCTGCCTCTCTGTCTGCCTGTGCTCGCTCTCTCCGACAAATAAATAAATAAAATCTTTAAAAATAATAATAATAATAATAATAAATGGTATTGGTTTTTACATTTTATTTTGCACTGCTTCATCACTGGTATATAGAAATACAATCGATTTTTTAATTTTTAATTTTTAAAAGATTTTATTTATTTATTTGAGAGAGAAACAGAGATAGTACAAGCAGGGGGAGGGACAGCAGAAGAGGA
The DNA here is from genome assembly GCF_964662115.1 of Mustela nivalis. Taxonomy (NCBI): domain Eukaryota; kingdom Metazoa; phylum Chordata; class Mammalia; order Carnivora; family Mustelidae; genus Mustela; species Mustela nivalis. The sequence goes on from NC_139036.1 coordinate 21,362,868, forward strand.
GAGGGGCAAGCAGACTCCCCAGTGAACAAGGAACCCAATGCGGGGCCTGATCTCAAGACCCCAAGATCATGACCCGAGCCAAGGTCAGACATTTAACAGACTGAGCCACCCAGGCACCCCATAATAGATTTTTTTTTTATGGTGACACTGTATTCTGTGGCCCTGCTAAATTCATTTATTAGTTCTAATAGTTTTTTTTTCTAAATTTTTGAGGATTCTCTAATCTTACTGCTCTATAAATAAAAAGTTTTAGCTCTTCTTTTCCAATATTAAGGCCTTTTATTTCTTTTTCTTGCCTTATTTCCCTGGCTAAGACCTCCAATGAACTGTTGAATAGAAATGATGAGAGCCAACTTCTTTGCCTTGTTCCCAATCTTAGGAAATTGTGTTCTACCATTCAGTTTTTCAGCATTAGTATTTTGTTATCGGTTGGTTTTTCATAGATGATTCTTACCCAGTTTAAGATATTTTTCTCTAGTTTTAACCTGCAAGTATTTTTAGTTCAAGTATTTGTGTTTATGTTATACTATGCTAAAAGTTATTGGGACTCCAGATCTTGGTTCTTTTTTCTTTAGCATTACTATAGAGAAAGTATAGTTTTGGAGTTGAATAGGCTCAAACTCTACCACTTTATAATTATGTGACCATATTCAAGTTCTCTATCTTCCACCTCAACTCCCTCACTTGTTAAATAAAGATAAGTAAGTAGAATTTCAGGTTTATTGTGAATGATATTTGGTTTGCTTGCAGGTATCTGATACATAGTAGACACTCAAAAATATTATTACCTTCCTTTCATCTCTTGCTTTCTATTTGTAACATGCTTTTGACTTAATAATGACATTTGTAATGTCTGCCCAAATTTCAAAATAGGGTTGTTGTTGTTGTTTTTAAAGATTTTATTTATTTATTTGACAGGCAGAGATCACAAGTAGGCAGAGAGGCAGGCAGAGAGAGAGGGAAAGCAGGTTCCCCGTTGAGCGGAGACCCCCATGCGGGGCTCGATCCCAGGACCCTGGGATCATGACCCGAGCCGAAGGCAGAGGCTTTAACCCACTGAGCCACCCAGGTGCCCTGGTTGTTGTTTTTTTTATTATGTACTGGCCATATAGGAAGGTCATCAGCAGATGACAACTCCATGGGTCGCAGTAACTTTTGATATCCAATCAGGCACTTCCCTCTGCTGACTGAAGATTCCATAATTATTCCCAGACTAAGACTTCCTGGGATTAACATGTTATCCCAACTACTATGAAAACAAATGCACTATTCCAAATGATACCTAATTATATCACGTTCAATGCTTTTAATAGTATATCCAGAAAGAATGATTCATAAGTCTTGGCTCCAGTTCAGATGTACAGAGAAACTTTATTGTTAATTCATACACACATCTTCTTAGACCTGGAGTTCTCTAGCTCCGAACACAGCAGGAGTTAAGGATACTAGGACAAAAAGTGTAAAAATGATGTTATAACTCCCAGAGCGGTGATTCCAAATGCCAGCCCTGGAGCAAGAGCTTGATGAAGCGTTTCACACAGACCTCTGCAGAACAAGAAATATAAGGATGATTTGTGAGTTCTTCATGAAGCTAAATGTGTTGTCTCTTATTCTGAGATTCTAGCTCTCCTACCTTTTTGGTGTGAAAATGTCCCTATGTCGTTATTTTATGATGATGACATTATTGTATCATTATTTGGTAAAATAAGTTAGCAAATTTATCTTAATCTACCACAGACTACCAATAAAAAAAAAATGTTACCAGTCTGAGAATTAGAGAATATATAACCTCAGTCTTCTTAGATTTGTGCCATGCTATGGTAATAGATCGTCTATTGTCATTATTACTTAGGGCAACCATCGACCTGCTTAGAGACATTGCAGAATTTTAGCCTCCATCCCCCAACTAGAGGGTGTCAGCCCTAGTGACAGAAATGCAAGGGACTGGATGCAGAGGGCCTCTGATGCTTTAATGGATTGAGGTCAACTTCACCTGACCTGAAAAAAAGTATTAATTGTCAATACTGTTGCTCTAAACAGAGGGATATAAGGACAAGTTGAAGCAAATATAAAAATGGATAAACAGCAAGAGAAAGGACCCATATTCACATGTTGAATATTGGGAGAGAACCCAGGATTTGTGGGAAGCCTGGTGTAGGGCATTAAAGACTGAATCATGAGTGAGAAGAAGCTCAGCCAACTTGGCTGAGGCTTAACCTTATAAGCCTCCGTTTCCATAGCTGCTAAGTGGAAATGATCACCCTGCCTTGTCTCTCTGGAGTGTTTGCCTGTGGATTGAATGATAATGGATAGGAGAGTGCTTTGCAAACTACAGCGTCCCAGACAAATTTAAGAAATGATTCCCTTTTACTTTGTTGACAATTGGGAAGGCAATATTTCTAGACACATGCTATAGCTTCAGGCAATCTCTTTACAGAGAAGAGATGATGGAAATGTACATGGCCTGTAGGCTAAATACTGTCAGAACATGTTATCACCAAATAAATCTGGATAATCGTATTTTTAACGCCATGTTCCCAAACCTAGTAACTAGGCAGAAAGGCTCAGCTCTGGCGAGATGCTGGATGCAACGTGGAGTCTGAGGTTCACAGAAGGACAGCCAGGGAATGAGTGAGTCAGCTGCTCATACCTTTATATTATGGGTAAATTTCTCAGACCATATTTGAACTGCAAGGATATGCTGGTATAAATTCAGAAGGTTCACCTGAAGATCTATCTTAGCCTGAGCAGATTTTTCAACCAACAAATTATTTTAATTGCCCTGAAGTCCGTACTGCTAGAATATATTCAGATCATAGTTGGTTCTTTAATAATAAAGGTTATTTATTCAGGCTACCTATGCAGGAGAACTACTTTAAGTGGTTTAATGTATTACTTTATTTAAGCCTCCTGACAGCCCTTGAGGATGGTGTTATCATTATCTCCATTTTTAAGACAAGGAAACTCAAACACAGAGAACTAAGTACCTTACCCACAGTCATAATACATGACAGCAACTAGATTCGAATAAGGCGGTCTCACCCAGGTTTAACCTACACTGCTCCTCTATTTTTATTACACACATGCTCTATTCCAGGTACTGAACCAGTAAGCTACAGGGATTAATAAAATCAAATCAATGCCCTCAAAAAATTCTCTATCTAGGGGCGCGTGGGTGGCACAGTTGGCCAAGGGGTCGGGTCGACTGTTGGTTTTGGCTTAAGTCCTGATAAGGGATCATGAGATCAAGCCCCCTGTGGGGCTCTGCACTCAGTGCGAAGTCTGCTTATGACTCTCTCTCCCTCTCCGTCTGCCCCTCTCCCTCTCAAATAAATAAAAAAATCCTTAAAAAAAAAAAAGCTCTATCTAGTGGGAAAGAGGGAGAAGCAGCTCATTATACAAAGTAGCAAGTACCACAATAGCCATGCTTTTCGCTCTCATCCTAATTTATTTTTCTCCACAGCATCCTTTATTGCCATCCAACAAACTCCATATTTACCTGTTTATTTATTATCTGTCTCCCTCTACTAAAACTATCAACTCCATGAAGGCAGGGGTTTTGTTTTGTTCCTTGTTCTATGCCAATTTCAAGAGGAACGTCTGATATGTAAATATATTTAGAAACTGCCTTCAAGGCACAGGAGTTGGAAATTAAATAAAAATGAACAGAGATGTCGCAAAATATCACATAATTCCTCCTTGGTGATCTGAATTGACAAGATCTTGGTAGAACGGAACGTGCTGAAAAGCTTCAGGGAGAAGAAAGGACATCAGCTAGAACTTAGGCAGTGAAGTTGCCCTTTAAATATCCTGGAGTTATTCTATGTCTATGTTCATGTGCATTCCAGTCCAACAACCTCCCCCTCCCCCCTAGCCCTCTCTCTCCTACTCCCCCTCTCCTCCTGCCTTCCTCATGCCCTCCAGCCTTATTGAGCAGGTTGTCCTTTTCCACAAACTGACATACCTTCACTCATTCTGTTCCCCTTCACTGGAGAGCCCTCCCCCAGTACCCCCTCCCTGCCCTCACTTTCCCTCTGCTATAGCATCACAGTTAAATCCTTCAAAAGTCCTATCAGTTCTTGCTTCTTCATTAAGTTGACACACTTCTGCGCTCCCACAGCCCTCTTTAAACCCATTCAGTACTGAGAATGATAGGTTTGCTTGTTTCTGCCCCTACACTGAAGGCTCCTTGAGAGCTGAGTCCACGTCTTATTATTGTATTTCCAAAACCAAACACGGTGCCTGGTGTGAGAATAACACTCATGAAATGTTTTTGAATGGTTAATGTTAGAATCAATTTCTCTCTCTCTCTCTCTCTCTCTCTCCACACACACACACACACACACACACACACACACACAGCCTTCATTGCAGGGACTCTGCTCTAATTCTAGTACCCCTTTCACTGAGCTTATGAAAGTGGTCCACATGGAAATTGTTCAGTAAATTTCGAATAAAAACAAACATAAAATTATGAAGAATGATGCCATGGGAGTACTTGTACTACTCGTATTTGTGAAACATGTTACAAACCTACACAAGATTACAAAGTAAAATAGTGTGCTCATTGTGGAAAAATAAACAGGCAAATCAATGAAACAGAATAGAAAGCCTCTAACAATTAAAAGTATATATTAAGTACCAGTCATTGAAGGTGGCATTTTCCGATCACTTAGGAAATGGTGGATCATTCAGAAGATGCTGGGATATATTGATTCAAAATGTGGCGTGGAAAAAAAAAAGTTAAATCCCTATATTGTACCATTTACTGAAATAAATAAAGATGAATTCAATAACTCAAATTACTGTTTACTATATGCCAGACCTGATACTAAGCATGTCACAAGTCTTTACTAAGTAGAGCATCATGACAATTCTATGAGGTGGGTATTATCCTTTTATTTCTGTTTTCAGATGAGTAGACTGAGGCTCACGGGGTTTAAGTTGACCAAGTTCTTAGAGTTAATAAGTAGAGGGAACTGGTATTCAGATCCAGGCCCTGCTAATGCTGTGGCTCTTAGTCTTAAACACAACATTACAGGGCCTCTCACTAAAGACATATAAACACTTGAAACAGAACATTTGGGGGCACTTGGGTAGCTCAGTTGATTTAGTGTCTGCCTTAGGCTCAGGTTATGCTGACAGGGTCCTGGGACTGAGTCTCCAGGCTTGGGATCAGGCTCCATGCTTAGAGAGCCTGCTTTTCCCTCTCCCACTCCCTGTGCTTGTGTTCCCTCTCTCCCTCTGTCTCTCTCTGTCAAAATAAATAAATAAAATCCTTAAAAAAAAAAAAAAAAAAAGGAAACGAAACAGTTGTCACTAAAAGAAATTAAAGAAAATTTTTAGGTATCACATTTCATTAGCTTCCTCTGGTCTGTAACAGTTTCTCAGACTTTTCTTATTCTTTTTGTTGTTGTTGGTAAAGATTTTATTTATTTATTTGACAAAGAGAAGAGACACAGTCAGAGAGGGAACACAAGTAGGGGGAGTGGGAGAGGTAGAAGCAGACTCCCACTGAGCAGGGAGCCCGATATGGGACTTGATCCCAGAATCCTGGGATCTTGACCCGAGCCAAAGACAGGTGCTGAACAATTGAGCCGCCCTGGCATTCTGACTTTTCTTGTTCTTGATGACCTTGAATGCTTTGAGGGGTACTGATAAGTTATTTTGTAGAATGTCCTTCAGTTTCTGTTTGTCTGGTATTCTCCTCAGTGTTAGACTGGGGCTATGGGGTTTGGGTAGGAAAAACTTCCCATTGAGGTAAATTGCCATTCCCATCATATCATAACAAGTGCACATGGCTTCACATGACATGCCACTGTTGATGTTGACCAGTCACCTGCGGAGGTAGTGTTTGCCAAATCTCCCCATTGTAAAGTTACTCCCTACACCCCTCCTTCCATGCCAGACTCTTTGAGAGCGAGTCACCAAGCGCAGCCCAACTCAGGGTGTCCTTTTTTTTTTTTTTTTTTTAAAGATTTTATTTATTTATTTGACAGACAGAAATCACAAGTAGGCAGAGAGGCAGGCAGAGAGAGAGAGGAGGAAGCAGGCTCCCTGCTGAGCAGAGAGCCCGATGCGGGACTCGATCCCAGGACCCTGAGATCATGACCTGAGCCGAAGGCAGCGGCTTAACCCGCTGAGCCACCCAGGCGCCCCTCAGGGTGTCCTTTTGACATAGCTTCTTATCTTCTTTAGCAAGGCCTTTCCCCTCAGAACAGCACCCACTTTGGAGCCTCCATTATAATACAGATCACTGTGGGTTGGCTTTTGGAATTTTTTAGGTGGGGTATTATTTAGAAGCCTTTACAAACCATACTCAGTTGTACAGGGCCTTGTGTGAACCCCTGAGATTAATAGTGGGAGAGAGAGGCTACCAATAGGCAGATTTCCAGAGCTTGCTGATGACCCATCCCCATTTTAGTTCCAACTCTCCCCAGCTAAGTCCATATTCTCTGTCTTGTGTTCACCCTTACCAATATGTGTATGGTAGGGCTCCATATATTTTATTGCCTAGTGAATTTTTTAACTTGCAGTTACTCATTTACCCAACTGCATGATTCTCCAAGGCTTTATTTTTTTTTAAAGATTTTATTTATTAATTTGACAGAGAGAAATCACAAGTAGACGGAGAGGAAGCCAGAGAGAGAGAGAGATAGGGAAGCAGGCTCCCTGCTGAGCAGAGAGCCCAATGCGGGACTCGATCCCAGGACCCTGAGATCATGACCTGAGCCGAAGGCAGTGGCTTAACCCACTGAGCAACCCAGGCGCCCCTCCAAGGCTTTATTTATGCTGGCACAAGTCAGCACCCTTTGAAAAAAATGACATTGACATATATTCACTTAAATAAATTAATGTACCCATCTCAGTTGTTCCCTTTAGCTATATACACAAGCTTGCATTCCAAAGCATGTGACCCTAGCACGGAAAAAATAGTGCCTCGGGCCTTATAATGTTACATTGCTTGTGAGCATTAGATGAGGTGATGTAAAACGTTTTACCCTGCACCAGGTGCAGAGTTTACACTCAATAAATACTAGCTATTATTATTGAGAAGTACTAGGTCTTTCTTCTTTTCTTTCTTGGTATTGATTAAGTTATGCAGTAGGTTGACATTTCTCCAAAGAAGATCTATGAATGGCCAGCAAACACAAGAGAAGATGCTCAACAGCATTAGTCATTAGAGAAATGCAAATCAAAACCACAATTACCACTTCGCATCTGCTAGGATGGCAATAATAAAAAAGACAGATAATATCAAGTGTTGACAAGGATGTGGAGAAATTGGAACTCTCTTACATTGCTGATGGAAATGGCTCAGGCACTGTTGCAAGCAGTTTGGTTGTTCCTCAAGAAGTTGAACATAGAGGCACCTGGGTGGCTCAGTGGTTAAACATCTGCCTTCGACTCAGGTCACAGTCCCATGGTCCTGGGATGGAGCTCTGCATTGGGCTCTCTGCTCAGCAGGAAGCCTACTTCTCCCACTCTCACTCCCCCTGCTTGTACTACCTCTCTCATTATCTCTCTCTCTGTCAAATAAATAAATAAAATAAAATAAAAGTTAAACATACAATTATTTGACCCAGAAAGTCTACTCCTAGGTACATACACAAACAAATTGAAAGCTAGTACTTAAATAAAAGCACATACATAAATGTTCATAGGGGTAGATTCACAGTAACCAAAAGGTGGAAACAACCCACATGTCCATCAGTGAGTATGTAGAGAAACAAATTGTGGCACATATGTCGAATGCAGTATTATTCAGCTATTAAAATGAAGTACTGATTTATGTTATTATGTAAATAAACCTTAAAAACATTATGCCAGGGGCACCTGGGTGGCTCAGTGGGTTAAGCTTCTGCCTTCGGCTCAGGTCATGGTCTTGGGGTCCTGGGATCAAGCCCCGCATTGGGTTCCCTGCTCAGTGGGGAGCCTGCTATACCCCTCTCTCTGCCTGCCTCTCTGCCTACTTGTGATCTCTCTCTCTGTCAAATAAACAAATAAAATATTTTTTTAAAAAAGAAAGAAAACATTATGCCAAATGAAAGAAGCCAGACAGAGAGATCATATATGGCATTATTTCATTTATGTATGTATTTACTTTAAGTAGGCTGCATGCCCAATCTGGGGCTTGAACTCACAACACTGAGATCAAGAGTTGCCTCTTGGGGCACCTGGGTGGCTGAGTGGGTTAAAGCCTCTGTCTTCAGCTCAGGTCATGATCCCAGGATTCTGGAATTGAGCCCCACATCGGGCTCTCTGCTCAGCGGGGAGCCTGCTTCCTCCTCTCTCTCTCTGCCTGCCTCTCCGCCTACTTGTGATTTCTGTCTGTCAAATAAATAAATAAAATCTTTTTAAAAAGTTACGCTTGGGTGGCTCAGTTGGGTAAGCAGCTGCCTTCGGCTCAGGTCATGATCCCAGCGTCCTGGAATCGAGTCCCACATCGGGCTCCTTGCTCCGCGGGGAGCCTGCCTCTCCCTCTGACTCTGCCTTCCACTCTGTCTGCCTGTGCTCGCTCTCACTCGCTCTCTCTCTGACAAATAAATAAATAAAATCTTTAAAAAAAAATCTTAAAAAAAAAAAGAGTTGCCTCTTGCACCCACTGAGCCAATCAGTCACCCTGCATGATTTCATTTATATAAAATATTCAGAATAGAGACTGAATGAAGATTGTGGTTGCCAGGGCCTGAGGGAAAGGAGAATAGGGAACAATTGCTTAATGGGCATGGGGTTTCCTTTTGGGGTGATCAAGATGTTTTGGAAGATAGAGATGGTGTTGCACAACATTGTGAACATACTACATGACACTCAATTGTTCACTTTAAAATAGATCATTTTGTGTTACATGAGTTTCACTTTTTTTTTTTTTTTTTAAGAATAGTCCTTTTCAAAAGAAAGTCATATTGTGCCACCTTTCGTGGTTTTAGATTAGGTTGAAGAGGCAGCTTGAGCCATGTCAGGCAGGGCCTTAGGATCAAGCTTCATGAGATGCCAAATCATGATCCATCAAAAGCCATTTACCATGAAAGACCACTGTCTCAGAGGCCAGAAATACAGACCAGCACTTTCTCTCCCTATAAGAGAGGAGGTCAGAAGGTTGCTTGAAGAAACAAGGAATTAGCCCCAGGGGTAATAGATTGATGGATGTCTATTGATACCAGCCTTGGGTGGCCTGATCTGTTCTACTCATGGCAGAGGTGACTTTGCCAATGGTCCATGATGCTCCAAGTCTGATTGATGAGGCTCCCTTGGAGAAGGGCACTACTAACCCCTTGCTTCAGCAACTTTCTTTTGTCTGTGTTCTCTTAACTGACCAACTTTCTCTTACCTCTGCACTACCCACCTGTTCACTTTGACCCACTCTTTAGTCTTGTTAATAACTTTAGTTATGCAAAGGAGTCACCCCTGTCTCTTTCAGGTGATTATGCATATGTCTAATCCCATCCATTATCTTACTTAGGGTCCAAGGTGTGTGTGTGTGTGCATGTGTGTGCACGCTTGTGTGTGTGTGTGTTAATGGGCAACTCATTTATAGACTCTGTGTAGACACTATACTCTCAAAGTAACCCAAGTGGCTGGGTAATTCTCAGTTTAATGATTTCCAATTAAGTCCAGAAGTGAGGATATTGTGGGAGTGGAAAGGGAAGTGAGTCAAATCACTTAGGGAGATTTTCTGAACTTTACATGATTGACATCCTATCTATTGACAACTCTGTTAGACCAGAGGATTGGGGTGGATTGAAAGGACAAGAATGAGTATTTTGGATGGGTTCCAGAGGTGATTCTATAAGTCTTTTTCTTTCTTTTCCATCTTTGTGAGAACTCTCATGCATTTCAAGGGAGTCACTGATTATGGCTGGGAATGTGAGACCCACAGACCCTTTCATCAAAGGAACTACACCTTTAAGCTATGATTCCAGAGCCCAGCTGCTTTGGAAGAGACAGGAAGATCCCATAAAACTTCCTTGGATACTTCTCCATCAGCCAGGTCTTTGCCACTATTTCTGTTTCAGAACCACCCACCTAGTTGAGGCTTTCTTTCTCAGGAAAAGCATTTATCCACCAGAGTTCTCACCCACCAGAGAGTGGGAAAGAAGAGGACTGATGGAAGTGGGAGTTGCAAGGCAAGAGGAATATTTTTCCTCTGGTGACTGATCCCCACCCCCCATGGCCTGCACCACTACTTCTTTGTGATAGAAAAGATTGACTAAAGGGTTTTAGAAAGTGAAAGAAAATGAATGAATTCACAGTCATTTTGTGATGGTAGAATGTAAAGAAGCAGGTTAAATATTCTTCACAAATGTCAAATACCCCAACTCCCTTAGCATCTGGGTTGACAGGTTAAGCAGAATGTGATGCCACCTTCAAATTGTTCCGGTTGCAGAGGGTGGTTCCTGTCAATGGAGATGACTCTTTTCCATGGGAGATTTGGAATATGCGCAAGAGGAAAAGGAACCAGTCTAACTGCTAGAGTTCTAACAGCTTTGAGTTGGCCATTTGATTTTTTGGGGGTCTGGACAACAGTAAGGTATGAGTGGTTTTCAGCAGTGGAATTTTTAAGGCCATCAGCATGTCAGTAAGATGCTATAGTATAACCTACCTATAGCATGTTTGGTGATGATAAGAAGTGATTCTGTCCCAGACCTTCTTCCTTAACTTGTCTCCCTAAAACCAAAGGCCACACTAAGAGCTTCTTCCTGACTGGTGGCCAAAACACACGGCAGTGACTAAGTGCTTTAGAATTGCAGCTTCCAAAATGCAATTGATTCCTTTGGCAGACATGGCCATGTGTGGCAACCTGCTCTCAAGCTAACCAAAAATCAAGAAGCGGTTGTCTTCTGCTGAGTTTGGTTTGTAAACTGGCCAGATGTGATCTACAGGAATCTTTTGTTTGCGCACATGCTATTTTTAAATTTTAAATTGAACCAGCTTTTAGAAATCCCTATTTCTGGCCTTATTTTATTTTTTTAAATCAGAACCTCTGGTAATACTGAGCTTGTATTTCTATATAGCAAGAATTGACTGGTACTGAGAAAGCAGCATTTCCCTTTAGACTGTTTACCTTAGTTCCCACTACTCCTGTAACACGTAGATGTGCTATTATACCTATTTAAATTCAGACCTCCTTCAGTGTTCAGGGAGTAGCTCTGTGCTCCAGAACACTCAAAAATGAGAAGAGACATACCCATCAGTCCCCTATGTAGAAAAGCCCAAAGAGAACCTCCAAGTGCAAAACCCCTAAAGTTGTAATGGGGGGAACACATGGAAAATTCCCTGGAGGTTAATTAGAAGCCCTCCTGGAAGATATACCAGATGGTGAAGAATGTAGTGGCTGCTCTGTAATAGTGCAGAAGAAGTTAATCCCTGAGGAAATCCCCGAGGAAATGGCTATCTCTTCCTTCCAGTAAGTTCATTTCTAGGCTCATTGGATATGCGGTAGTTCTCAAATGGTGTATGTTGGGGTTAAGAACATGTCCTTGGAGGCTCTAGGTGGCTCAGTCGGTTAAGCACCTGCCTTTGGCTCAGGTCATGATCCCAGGGTCCTGGGATCAAACCCCATGTCAGGCTCCCTGCTCAGCAGGGGAGTCTGCTCATTCCTCTTTCTCTCCCTCTGCCCCTGCTCATATGCTTTCTCTCTTGCTCACTCTCTCTCTCAAATAAATAAATAATATCTTTTTAAAAAGAACATGTCCCTGGCTTTGACACATGGCCTTCAGATTAAGAACTACTGACCTAGCCAATCTTTAAGTACTGTGTGTCCATTTCCATGGGAATTGTAGGTCTTTGTAGTGCCTTGGTTCTGAGTCTCCTGAATAGTGTTTTATAACTGCAGGCTGAAGGGGAAAGCCTGAGGCTTTTAATATTGCCAAGAGAAGTGGTTCCTGAATCTGTCTGTAGAAGTGATTCTGATACAGCCAACCTAGCAACAGCTTGTGCTTCTAAGATAAACTTTTGAAAGGCACTGGCTCACAGATGTGAAGGATGCCCCTGAAACTTCCACATTCATCCTGGAACCATCAACCTTGTGCCCCACATTCAGTCCCTATTTTGCTAACAGAACCTTTTGTCTTATTGGAGTATCTGAAGCCACAGGTAGGTAGTATAATCTGGTGTTAAGACTGAACTGTTTGAATCTTGCCTTTGCCATTTGCAAACAGTGTGGTCTTAAGTCTTCAAGCCTTGAGTTCCAACCACATCTGTGAAATGGGGTTCTAATTCTTACCTCCAAGAGTTGCTATAAGGACTTTTGAGATAACATGCATAAAGCATCTAACTGAAACTTGGGTACACAGCAGTTATGCAGTAAATTCTGGCTCACCTTCCAGAAGTGGGATCATCTGAGTACTCTTAGGAAGTCTTTATCAGGCTTCTTCCTGCAGACACCCTAATATCAGAGTGTTGCTATCAGCCCAGGACTTATGCAAAGAGAGAAAAGACTTCAACTTAAGGAGGCCTGAAACCAACATGCAGCATTTAACATTTTAGCTTTATATGTCAACATTTAAGTATCTACTATCTTTGCTAATGTATGTATCATTCTGTTTAGTTCCCTTAAACAAAACAAAACTATTCCCTATGGCAACAGTTACTATTTTTTCCCTTCCATAGTCCATGCCTGTCTCTGGGGGAAAAGAGAGAAAAGAATTATTTAAGCTGTATCCTCTCAATGTAAGTCTATAAGACGCAAGTCCCCCCAGATGTGCCCTTAATCCATTGATAATTTGTGAAAAGTTACGGCAGCTATACAAGTATTTTCTTAAGACATGGAAAACAAAGCCACAGAAAGTGAAACTATAAAAGGCATTAATTTCAACCCAGTAGGGGCTCATTAAAAAACCTTCAAAAGTTATACTATTTGCAAAACATAAGCTTTATGTGAGAATCAACCTCAATAGCTATGCAACATTTCCTTAACAGCTGGACAGTGGTACAAGTTTAGAAAGTTTATCTATCTGAGCAATTTTTAAAAGATATTGTTTAATCTGGTTTGTTTGGAACCAGGTACTTTCTGGTATTCTAAATGCCAAACCTATGGACTCTAACTTGAGTGTTTAGCTGTGGCAAGAAGGCAGGGAAATCCTGATCAGAACCATGGGCAGAGGCCAGGTTCCGGAATTAGAGTAAGGAAATCCTGGGGAAGGAGCTGTCCACGCCCTTGGTGCTGATACCCCCAGCAGGGAACCCACTGTGCAACTGCAGGCAGAAGCCGTTTATGCAACAATCTTGTAGTCCTAGAAGAGCCTTACCTAGTGAATTTATGCACCCCAGATGGGGATGGGCATAGACTCTAGATTATGATGGAATGCAACTGGATCAGGTAAGACTGTTAAAGCCTGATGCCCTTGCTCTGCCCAAAGGTAGAAATTGACCCACAAATACCACAAAGGCCTTGGGAGATATCACATACCAAGAATCTCACAAAGGGGAAGAGGAATGGATGTAACTGATATTTGTTGAGCACCTAATTGCTTCTGGTAGGTTCTTTACTCTGAATCACTCATTTTACCTTTAAGACACAATTATCATTACTCTCATTTTCAACTGGGGAAACCAAGACTCGGAAAGGTTAAGTAAATTTACCCAGTATAACATAGCTAATAAGTGGTGTGTCCCCCTCTTTTAAATCCAGGTTCTGCATATAAAATGTGTCTCACTTCCTAGCTTGTTTCCTTTTACCAGCTGACATTTACCTAGGGCTGACGTCAAGACCAAAGTGGAACTATGCCTATTACACGGAAAGGAGGGTGGCCCTGGGAAATCATACTTATGAGATAGGTATTAAGGCCAGAATCTGAAGACACCATGTTAACTCCATTGCCTCTTTTCTTTTTGATAGAGACATTTGGTGAAAATAATGCTCATCTTCCTCTTCAATTAGAAACCCATCACTTGTAGTTAAAAACAAGATGTTTATCAGTAAGAACAACTCTGCCAATGAATGGAGGTGATCTCAATTCTGATATCCTTCCCTGCATAGAGAGCACTGGGGCATTTAATATGTCCCAAATGAACTAATTCCTCACCTTACCCTACTTTTCCTCATCTTCTCTGTCTCATCTGCTTCACTAAACCAAGCTGCAAATCTGAGATCCATATATATGCCTTCCTCACACTTGTTCTGCTAACTGTACCAAAATCTACTGGTGGGCATTTCTCCATATATCTTTGCAATTCTTCATTTCTCTCATTTCTACTGCCACTGGCCTGGCTCAAGTCATCATCATCTCCTGCCTGGACTATTGCAGAAACTTCTGAACTGGTTTCCATGCCTCCAGTTTGGTCCTCCACTAATCTCTCAAAACAATTAAAAAATGCAAAGCCAATTATGTTATTCCCCTCCCTATAATGTAGTGAGCATTGTGGTTAAGAGTGAAAACTCTGGAGCTAGACAACTGGGGTTTGAATCCCAGCTCTGCCATTTACTATGTATCCCTGTACACATTACTTAATTTTTGCATACTTTAGTTTCTGCGTCTGTAAAATGGGAATGATAATAATGGTGCCTACTTCAAAAAGTTGTTGTTGAGGATTCAATATAATAGTACCAGTCATTGGGGCGCCTGGATGGCTCAGTGGGTTAAAGCCTCTGCCTTTGGCTCAGGTCATGATCTCAGGGTCCTGGGATCGAGTCCCACATCGGGCTCCCTGCTGAGCAGGGGGCCTGTTTCCTCTTCTCTCTCTCTCTCTCTGCCTGCCTGCTTGTGATCTCTCTCTGTCAAATAAATACACTAAAAAATTAAAAAAAATAGTACCAGTCATTGCTTTATTTCTCTAGTCTCCTTCACAGCAAAACTCCTTGAAAGAAGTGTCTTGGGATGCCTGAATGGCTCAGTGGGTTAAAGCCTCTGCCTCATGACTCAGGTCATGATCCCAGGGTCCTGTGCTCTATGCTCAGCAGGGAGCCTGCTTCCTCCTCTCTCTCTCTGCCTGCTTCTCTCCCTACTTGTAATCTCTGTCAAATAAATAAATTTTAAAAAACTTTTTTTTTAAAAGATTTTATTTATTTATTTGACAGAGAGAGATGACAAGCAGGCAGAGAGGCAGGCAGAGAGAGAGGAGGAAGCAGGCTCCCTGCTGAGCGGAGAGCCCGATGCGGGGCTTGATTCCAGGACTCTGAGATCATGACCTGAGCCGAAGGCAGCGGCTTAACCCACTGAGCCACCCAGGCGCCCCTAAAAAAACTTTTTAAAAAAAGAAATAAAGAAGTGTCTCTATCCACAATCTCCAATTTCTTTCTTTCCTTCAGATTTCTATTTTTTACAAATATTTTTTCATACAAAATTTCAAACATGCACAGAAAAGAAAATGGTTTGATATATTCCCATGTGCCCATCACCCAATTTTCAATAACTATTAATTTATGATTAATGTTGTCTTATCTCCCAGCCCTTCTCCTAGCTTTCTTTGCACCAAATCTTAGATATACAATTTCAACTGTAGATATTTTATTATACACCTCTAAAAGATAGAAACGCTTTACCAAAAACCTCAATACTCTATCACATCCAAAAAAATAAAAGCAATACTTAATATAATCAAATATCCAACTCCTTTCAAATGTTCAATTATTTCAAATGCCAAGTTTTCCCTCCCAGTTTGTTTGAGTTAAGATCTAAATAAGGGTCATTCACTATAATTTGTTGATTTACCCTTAAATTTCTTTTAATGTATAAGTTTCTCCCTCCATCTTTTTTTTTCCATTTTTGAAATGTTTTTGTTAAAGAAACCAGCCATTTCTCCTGCAGAGTTTTCCATAGACTGGATTTTCCTGATTGCCTTCCTGTGGTGTTGCTAAATGGGTTCCTCTCTTCCTATGGCTTTTGTAAATTGATAGTTAGATCTAGAGGCTTAATCACATTCAGGTTCCTTTTTATTCAACAGTACATGTCTTTTTACAATGCCAATGGTGAGCATTGTTAAGATCCATTTATTCATCAGGGTCTGCAAAATAATGATATTCTATTATTCCTTCCTTATAAGCTAGCTGAATACTTCTATAAGAAGAAACTCCTCCTCATTAACTATATGGTCATCCTGAGGAAAAAGAAGATAAATATTTGATTTTCCCCCTTTTTTAAAACTAATTTTCAAGATAATGAGTTGGCTCACTCTCATTTTCTTCTAAACATACTCTAATAAGGATTTCATATCTCCCCTCATACACACAACTGAATCTACTATTGTTGAGGTTACCAATGAACTCTATGTTGATAAATTCAAAGGTTATACCTCATTCCTCACAATGATCCATCAGCAGTGTTTAATGTTGAGGATAAATCTCTCTTCTTCAAAACACTGTTCTCCTAATACCAGCTTCATCCAAATTCTTCCCCATCTTAGTTGATGGCAACATGCTTTCAATTGCTCTGGCCAAAATTCTTGGAATAATTGTTGAGTCCTCCTTTTTTCTCATATCCCATATCTAATTTGTGAGGGAATATGTTGATTTTCCTTTCAAAATATATCCAAGATCCAATCTTTTCTCATGCCCTTCAGTGCTATCCCTCTGGCCCAGGACACCATCCTCTTTTACCTGGATTATTGCAGTAGTCTCTGGTTCATGCTGTCTACCTAGTCCTTACCATCCACTTTCACTTGCATTGCTACCGCTCAATATTTGAGACTCAAGTCAATTCAGTCATCTCTTCTTCACGTATAAGCCAGAGTGATCCCTTTAGAAACTAATTACATTAGACCATATCAGTTCTCTCTTTAAAACCCTCTAAAAGTTCCCATAGTACTCAAAGTCAAAGCCAACCCCTTCCAATGGTCTATAAGGACCTGCGTGGTCTGCACTCCTTACTTTTTCTCCGATCTCATCTCCTACCAGCTTCCCCTCACTTGCCCAGTTCTAACCACACTGGCTTCTTTGAATAAGCCAAGAACACTCTTGCTTTAAGGCCTTTGTATCTGCTGCTTTGTTTGCATGCAGGTCTTCTTCTTATGCTCCTGCTTCACTCTCTTATTTCTTTCTAATTTTTGCTCAAAAGTTACCTTCTTTTTTTTTTAACTTTTTAAAAAGATTTTATTTGTTTATTAGACAGACAGAGATTACAAGTAGGTAGAGAGGCAGGCAGAGAGAGGGGGAAGCAGGCTCCCTGCTGAGCAGAGAGCCCGACGTGGGACTCGATCACAGAGCCTCGAGATCATGACCTGAGCTGAAGGCAGAGACTTAACCCACTGAGCCACCAGGCACCCAAAAAATTACTTTCTTAGTAAACCTGTGCCTGGGCTCCCTTTTAAAAACTGCAATTCTGGGTGCCTGGATGGCTCAGTTGTTGGGCAACTGCCTTCAGCTCGGGTCATGATCTTAGGGTTGTGGGATCGAGTCCCACATTGGGCTCCCCACTCTGCGGGAAGCCCACTTTTCCCTCTCCCATTCCCCCGCTTGTGTTCCCTCCCTTATTGTGTCTCTCTCTGTCAAATAAATAAATACAATCTTTAAAAATAAAAATAAAATATAAAAACTGCACTTTTCCTAGCACCATTATGCCCTCTTCCTAGATAGCTTTCCTCCCTTTTACTTATCTCCGCCTATTTGCCTCATTTGTTTCATTGGCTTGCTACCCCCACTTGAATGTAAGCTGCCAGAAGGTGGTATTGCTACCTGTTTGCTTTGTTCAACTGCTTTCCCTACAGTCAAGCACAGAACCTCACACATGGCGGTACTCTGGGAACAACGTCCTGGGCACAAAACTGAAACCACTTGCACAGGGTCCACTCTCAGAATGCAGGCCCCTATTTTTGGAGGTTAATGCTCTGTGGTCACCATCTTGAAATTCATAATAATTTTATCTTTGTATCTGTGTTTAAAAGAGAAGTATAATGGAACAGTAGAGCACACCCCAGGATTTGGAGCCTCAGTTCACATGTGATCCTGCCCCTATCGCTGTCTACCTCTTTGGGATGGGTTCTTGCCTACCTGCCCTCCACCCCTACTCAGCAACCACTGTCACTGTGTCCCAGAGGAGATTTCAGTATGGCCACAGGGAAGATCAGAGTCAGACATATGTGTCCCCATGGTCCAAGTTGCAGGGCAGGACACTGGGTACCTGTGATATTTTCTATTTGCCCTGCCAGTATCTCTGTGCTCCAGGAATGCAACATTAAATGGTAAATAAAGTTCCATGACTAGTGGAGAGAGAGACTGCAGAAGAAAGTAAAAAGTTTTTCTTGCTTTTGAACAAGGGCTTCCACATTTTCACACTGTACTGAGCCTCACACATCAGGTAGCCAGCCTTATAGTGCTCAATAAATATTTGTGGAGTGAATGAATGAATAATACATGTAAAGATCTTAGAGAAGTTTCTGGCATGTGGGTAATCATTCAGTAGAAGTTAGCTATTACCAGCTATTGTCTTACTAATGGCCACCTCTTGCTTCAAGTTTAACACTCACATTATATCCAACCATAGTTTTCTCCCAACTCCTTGAGTTTCTGGCATGTGCGCCGTTGCTTACTGTCTTTTCTGCTGGGAATCTGGGGATTTTCTTCTCTTTTCCTCTCTCCCACTTTCACTTACATGGCTACCACTCAACTGAATTTTTCCTTCCTCTAGGAAGTCTTCTCTTCTCCTTCTGGGCCAGATTCTTACCTCTGTGTTCCCTTGACATTTTCTGTTCTCTTTCCTTATCATGCAGAGTCTTTCCAAGGTGGGTCTATGTCTAAACTCCATCCAAAGCCCAAGACTTCATTGGGTGGGGGTTTGGAATGTGATTGTGCCACTAGCCAAGTTAAGTATCTCGTCTGCCAGGGGTGAGCCCCGTCCCCAGCCCTCTGCCCCCTGAGTTAAGTAGTTGCTCTTCCTCTGTTTCATGCCTTATCTAGAATCATGTTGATTGCTCTGCCTTAGTCCCCAGAGTCCCAAGAGGACAGGAACTTCCTTGAACCACAGCCTGCACTGGGATCTTGACACTCATCTTGGTTGCAAAAATGGACATTTCTTCTGGGACCATGGTGCAGTTCTGTTTAATATTGAATTTTGTTGCATTTAGCCTGTGCATTTTATTTTTCATGTGTAATTTTTAACATCTCTGAACCTTAGCATCTTCATCTGTGAAGTGGGGACAAGAGTGTCTGTCTGGCAGGGTTGTTGATAAATTAAAATAAAGAATGCCAGTCCACAGTATGATCTTGGAAAACGTCTGCTTCCCCTTCTTGCCAGGTGTATCATTAGCTACTGGTATGGACTATTCCCTTCGGCAAGGGCATCTTGGTTTCCATGTTGCTGTAAATACTTTTAAGTCACCCTAGCTCCAGCCTATATGTCATGCTGGTCCAACTTCATTGTTAGCAACTATCTCCCCAGTAGGTCCTCCTGGCCTCAGAGAAGTAAAAAAAAAAAAAAAAAAAAAAAAAAAAAAATCATTGTTTTGGTTCAAGTGTGATAAACAGTGATTGACAGGCCTTAAAAAGAGGCAGTTGAATAACAAGAAAAAAACCTCTAATTATTCCCCTTAACCTGTCTGTTATCCCGTCTGTTCAATTCATTCTTTGACAACTACCCCCCAACCCTGCTTTAACTGTTTGTTTAGGAATAAATCATTTTGAAGAAATGTGTTTTCAAATAAATTTGTTAAAGCTAAAATGTTGACATTTGGGAAACTCTCTATATTCTGAATCTGAGCTCCCCTGTCCTCCACTGAGAGACTGGGAGTGATGCCTGCTGGGAAACCATTAGTGATGGTTAGATAGGATAGATCCTATCCTATGGTTAGATGGGATAGATCCCAAAGCGGGAGACCAGCCTTCTGGTCCTGGATCCTTTACAATTAGCTGAGGGGCTTGATCCCAGGATCCTGAGATCATGACCCGAACTGAAGGCAGACGCTTAACTGACTGAGCCATCCAGGCATCCCAGATGTAAAAGCACTTTGCAAGTGCAAAGGATTATTATTATTATTATTATTAATTATTATTATCATTACACTGGCCTCAAAATCCTGACCAATTCAGTGAAAGAAAAAGGATGACTGGCTCTGGGCTGGTTGCCCCAGTTCCTGGGTTCTTGGAACTCAGTCTCTGACTGTTGTCTCTCAGCCAGGGTCCTCTGCATAAGTCCTCACATCTCTGCAGTGAAGATAGCTCATGAGCCCTTCAGGGACTCTCCTGGGGCTGGGAATGGAGCAAGATAGTGGTGGAGGAAAAGAGGAAGGCTTTAAGGAGGGGAAAGAAGGTGGCCAAACTCAGGATTTTACCATGGGAATTGGGAATCACAGGTTTTGTGGTCCTAATGGTTATTATTATCCAGGCCATATCACTTGCTCATTCATCCTCCCTGCTGTTGCTGGGCCCCAGGAAACCACAAGTTACCCTGGCAGTCATTGTCAGTAACCTGGGCATGGCTCAATTCATGGTGTGGCTTCTCTTGGCGGTAAACTTGTTGTGGTCTACCTTAAGTCCTGGTGGATGAGGTTAAGGGAAGGAGCCTGAACCAGGAAGAGTTCCTGCCCAATCATACAGTCTGCTGTTTGAAGCCCAGCTATTGAATCTTTAAGGATGAATAAGCATTTTCCAGGAGGAATCAGAAGTGAGGAGAGGGTGTGGCAGGCCAAGGAAATAGCAGGAACAAAGGCATGAAGGTGTAAAAGAACATCCAGGAGGTGTCAGTACTGTGGTCTACCAGGAACACAGGGTGTCTGTGGGTAGGTCATGGGAGGTGAAACACAAGAAGCAGATCATCGGGGGCTAGGCTAAGATCATAGGAATAGGCTAAGGAGTTGTGACCTAATCCTGTAGGTGACAATGGAGGGGAAAGGATGAGTGTTAAGGAAGGGAATGACATGGTTGGATTTGTGGGTCTGGCAGCTGTGAGAAGACAAATCAAAGGGGCATGTCCTCCTAAGTCCATCAGTTCTTCTCACAAGCCTACTCACTTGCCTACTCACAAGCATAGCCTTGTGGGTTCAGGATGTAGGCAAGCCTAGAATTGCCTGTGGTCATCTGGAAGCCCAACTGTAGCAGCAAAGAATGAGGTCAATATACACAGGGAAGCAGACCTGGGAGATTGACAATGAGCAAGTGACAAAGTTTCTCAGGGACATCATTTGAGCCCCTGCATCTAGATGTGCCTGAAGCTATCCCTAACCTTCCTCCATTCTACTCCATCCTTCTGAGCTATATGAGCCAAAAAAAAAAAAAAAAAAAAAAAAAAAAAAAATCTCCTTCTTGGATGAAGCTAGATTGGGTTGGGTTTCTGTTCAAGCTATTGAATCTTTCAGTGCCTCAGTTTCCTCCTCTGTAAAATGGAGGTAATAATAGTACTTACATCCTAGGACTCTAGTAAGAATTAAATGAGATTTTTTGATATAGTTAGATACAGATACAGATATGTACACACAATGTGTAGTACTGTGTCTGGCACGTAGAAAGCACTCAATAAATGTTAGTTAGTATTATAATAATTATTATCATCATCATTATCATTATCATTAAACTCCTGGGCTTAAGTCCAAAACCATCAATCTGAGCCTACACACCCTGTTGCTAGTAGAGGGACAGCTGTACTTTCCATCCGCTTATTCTCCAAATGCTCAGGATTTGGCAGTTGCTGGTAGAGCATTTTAATGTGGCTCAGTGTTTTCATTTCTGTCATTTTGTTGTACCTGCCCCCTGAGGTGGCTGGAGCAGAGAAATCCCAGAGAAGAAATAAACAAAACGGGAAACTGTGGTAAAACCCCTTTGTTACTCTTTTAAGTTCATGCTGGTTTTTAGGTATCTTTTGGTAAGCAAGACAAGACTTGGAACCCAGTGGATCAAAGCATAGGTTGTGGCCCCTGGAAGGGATAGATTATGTGGGGCTGGAGTCAGCACGTGACAGGGACAGTATGGGGAGGCGTGGCAGATGGCAGTCAGGGCAACAATGCATTCTGGAAACAACAGTTTTCAAATTCATATGGCACATGAAGATCACCCATCAATTAGAGCCACAGATATTCAGAAGCCAGCTTAGAAGACTCTAAAGATTATTATTATTTCTAAAGATTTTACTTCTTTATTTGACAGAGAGAGAGAGATCACAAGTAGGCAGAGAGGCAGGCAGAGAGAGAGGGAGAAGCAGGCCCCCTGCTGAGCAGAGAGCCCGATGCGGGTCTCAATCCCAGGACCCTGAGATCATGACCCGAGCTGAAGGCAGAGGCTTAACCCACTGAGCCTCCCAGGCATCACTAAAGATTATTTTTAACTACATGTACCAGAAGTTAGGCTGTCTTCTCTGGCAGCTCTATCAATCTCCCCAAATTTGAGTCAGAGTCATGGAGGGTGACAGCAGGGGAAATGGTGGACCACGACAGCATTCCTCCTGGGTGTGCAACAATTGAAGAAAACTCTTTAGGCTAGGCAGAACCACACCAACATGGCAGACAAGAAACCCCTTTCTGGAAAAAATTTTAAAAGCCCCTTTCCATCATCAGTATTTAGCCAAGCCTTCAATCAGCTCCTGTTCTTGACTGATGAAAGAATCTTTTAAGTTCCTGACCCTTTGGCTTAGTTTCTTGCTTTCAGCACTGCTCCTGTTTTTGTTGTTTGTTTTTTGCAGTTTAAAGATGAAATGCAGCATCTCTACTTTGACTTATAGTGGTCTCAAGGATGCTCCTGCATCTCCAGTTAGTCTGCCTTGGATAACATCCTACCTTCTTGGAACTTCATGATGTACAGGTATTTCCTGACCCTCTTCCGACCTTCCTACCAAAGGGGTACTAGAGAGCTTTCTTCCCTTTCCTCCTTTTCTTCCCCAGAGTCTGATTCAGTAGGGCTGGAATGAAGACGTAGCATCTAAGTTTTCACAAGTTCCTTAGGTGAACTGGTGCCGGTAGTCTATGGGTCATACAGACAGACACATTGCTCCATGAACCTTCTGTTCCTTATTTCCATTATTTATATAAGGAATCTTTCCTCTTAGACAAGGACTTTTAGGGGAAATAATTCAGCTTGCAGAGATTTGGGGAATTTATTAACTCCATGAAGCCAACAGGCCACAGAAGAATAAATGATATGATATCTCAAGCTCATTGATGAGGAGACTTCACAAAGATTCTGTAGATATGATTTTGCCACTATCTTTCCCATTTCTTCCCTGTGTCCCATAAAAACCCTTATTTCATAATGAAGAGTAAGAGAAAAAATATCCAATGGTTGCCTTTCTGGCACTTACGTTCCTTCAGATTCTTCATAATAGATAGCATCACTAATCTTGCCCTCAATTCCAGAGTTTTCTGCCATTGTTAAGACTACCACTATGTGGGGCGCCTGGGTGGCTCAGTGGGTTAAAGCCTCTGTCTTTGGCTCGGGTCATGATCCCAGGGTCCTGGGATCGAGCCCTGCACTGGGCTCTCTGCTCAGCAGGGAGTCTTCTTCTCCCTCTCTCTCTGCCTGCTGCTCTGCCTACTTATGATCTCTATCAAATAAATAAATAAAATCTTTAAAAAAAAAAGACTACCACTATGCTTCAAAGACCCTTAAGTTACCTATGTGCTATCCATCCAATAGGACAGTTTGGATTCTAGCATGGCCATAAAACAATTGAGATGAAGGAAAGTTAAGTTGCAGTAGACTTGGTGTGAAACAAAAAAGTTAAGAAAGTCACCATGTAAACAACAGGTAATTCAAGGCCATTCCATCCTGAAGGGAGATCCTTGCTTTAGACAGAGAAAGAAAGGAGAATGGTAGTTTTCTGCCTGTTAGCATGCCTTAGTCCATCTCTGTTTGATGTTCAGACCTTTATGTCATTCTGTAGCATTAAGTCTCTGTGATTTATAATATTCAACTATCATGTTTGATTCTCACAACCTTTTGACATAGTGTAATTAATTAATTCATTAATATGCAAGTACTCATTAAGCTAGTACTGTGTGCCAAGTACTCTGCTAAGTCTTTGATAGGTACAGAGGTGATTACATCAGACAAGATCCTTGTCCCCATGGAGTCTATAGTCTAGGGGCTCATTCCTCACAGGAAAATCAAGAATAAGAGAAGATAAGTGACCTGATCAGAGTTGCAAAACAGGTAATGGCAAAGTCACAACTGGAAGCCAAGACCCCCATTCTTTTCTCTGGTCAAAGGCTCCCTCCATCTGCAGGCTCAGCCCATCTGGAATTAGTCTTACTTCTGAAGACCTGAATATAACATGCTTGGAACCTTAGATTCTTGAATTCTTAGCAAAATGAACCTCTCATTGGTTTCCCTTCCTTTTCTTTCTTTTCCCATCTTCCCACCCCAACCCACCATGCTGGTACTGTTCTGATGACTGGGCTTCTGCCTGGGGGACCTGCAGAGAACTCAAGCTCTCTGTGGGAGTTCAAACACTCCCTAAATTTAGCTTATTTGGTTGGGGTTCCAACACCCTACTTCATTCTTGGAAGCTCTTTTTCTGGGATGGGAAGGAAAGATACTAAGTTCTTCTGGCCTGATTTTTGCTGTGAAGGGACAAGTTATCTGAAGCCATGAAGCCTGATTTCACTTGGATTCTTTCTGCTACACCCTAACCTACAACTGGGAAACCTTGGTGCCTATGCTTGCTAAACCACCGGGGAGCACGAACTTCTCAGTTTGCATCCAGCCATGTGGTTATCCCAGGATGCATTTAGGGATTCAGCTTCCCCAGCTTGGCCCCTGCCTTTTCATACTTCTGCCTGCTCCTAACCGGGTATGTGGCTGTGGTCCCAACTCACTCTATGGCTGAGCCTGCCTGAATGAGGTCCAAGATGGATTTTCCCTGACCCATTCATCCTCTTTTGCCTTGTGATCAAGATTATATGTGTTCCCTGAGGGAGTAGAATGAAACCATCTAGCTTATACTGGGGTCATTCTTAGAGCCACATTGCCCTTGTTACGGTGATCATTTCCAGCTGAGCCATCTCAAGACGATGTATGCATATCAGCAGAAATATTTGTAGGAATTAAATGACCCAATGTAGGTAAAACTCTTTGCATGGTGTCTGAGATACAGGGAGCAATCAATTAGCAATTTGTTTAGCATTGACCCTAGGATCTCAAGTGGATGGAAGCTTGTGGGAGCACAGTTCAGGAGCCTGGAAAAGAAGTTAGCCTGACAACATCTGCCTAGGAATGGAGTGAAGGAGAAAGGGATTCCAATGGATAATCTTCCCTTCCATATTCAATTTATTACTATACTTAAAACTTCTGAGGGACTTCCTGCAAGTCTAAGCACTCACTTATCTAGCCCCCCCAAATGTGTTCCCTCTACCTTTCACAGGCAGGTTTGGAAGATCCCTAAAATGAAACTTTTTTTTTTTTTTTTTTTTTTTTTTTGCCTAAAGTATCCTCTCTCTCTCCCAAATTGTAGGAGTCATAGTCACTATAAAGTGAGAGTCAGCAGAAAGAAAAATAAGGGGTGTGTGTGGACAAGCATAGTAAAGAGAACAAGATTCTGGAGTCAGATGGTTTTGTGTGTTTGTATTCTTTTTTAAAAGATTTTATTTATTTATTTGACAGAGAGATCACAAGTAGGCAGAGAGGCAGGCAGAGAGAGTGGGGGAAGCAGGCTCCCTGCTGAGCAGAGAGCCCGATGTGGGGCTTGACCCTAGAACCCTGGGATCATGACCTGAGCCGAAGGCAGAGGCTTTAACCCACTGAGCCACCCAGGCGCCCCCCCCCCCCAGATGGTTTTATTTTTAAACCACACACCTGCTCTTTACTAGCTATGTGATCTTGGGCAAGTTATTTCATCTCTCAAAGCTTCAGTTTCTACATCTTTCAAGTTTGAGATGCTTGACCCAGCATCTAGAAGGCACTAACGTTGGCAGATATCAACTGTATCAACTGTTATACTATCCTGTTGGTAGGGGACTCCAAAAGTCAAGCAGAAGAAATTATAAAAGCTATTGTCTAGAGAAGAAATTAAAATTCAGGGGCGCCTGGGTGGCTCAGTGGGTTAAGCCGCTGCCTTCGGCTCAGGACATGATCTCAGGGTCCTGGGATCGAGTCCCGCATCGGGCTCTCTGCTCAGCAGGAAGCCTGCTTCCCTCTCTCTCTCTGCCTGCCTCTCCATCTACTTGTGATTTCTCTCTGTCAAATAAATAAATAAAATCTTTAAAAAAAAAAAACAACTTGCTTTAGAAATTAAAATTCAGGGAGAGAGGAACAAAGTTAGTGTGATGTTTTTTGGGGGGGTTGATGGTGGTAAAGAATTAGTTCCACTAATGCTGTCTAGTACACCTCTAAGTAGGCCCCCAGTGATATCCATCTCCTGGTATCTGTACCCTTGTGTAATCCCCTCCCCTTGAGTGACTAGTGACATACTTCGAGCAAATAGAACTCAGCAAAAGTGATAGAGCATTTTGAAATTAGGTTATAAAAAGACCGTGGCTTATACCTTAGATGGGTTTTTTCCTGCTCTCTCCCTTAGGTCACTTTTTTTGGAGCATGCAAGCTGCTATGTGTAAATGTCTTATGGAGAGGTCCACATGGCATGGCAAGGAATTGACATTCTCAGTCCAACAAGCATGTTAGTGAGCTTGGAATTGAACCTTTGGTTCCAGTTGAGCTTTTGGATGAGACCACATCCCTGGCCAACAGCTTAGCTGTAAGTAACCTCATGAGAGAACCAGAGGCACTTAGCTAAGCTATATCCAGATTCCTAGCCAATGGGGGCTGTGAGATTATAAATGTTTTAAACTTCTAACCTTCGGGGATAATTTCTTATACAGAAAGATAATATAGCATCTTTGCCACCTGGGCTTTTAATTTACTTCTGCCTTGAGGCTTCTCCAAGGGTCCACTCAGCCTGATGATAATTAGAATGGGGAGACTGGAGTGTGTTGAGGGCACTGGAGTTGCAAGAGAGTGCCTGGAGCAGCAGGAAGTAATTTCATCATGATCTCATCCCTCAGAGAATGGCCATGGAGGAGGACAGACGCTGGAGAATAAAGCTTCTTGGTGGTGCAAGTCCAGCTGGGCCAGGCAAGGCCTTAATGCCAACATTGGACTTCAGGTTTTAAAGACTGTGGACTTTGCCTTGGCAAGGTTGGGGCTCACAGCAGGTCACAAGGGACAAGATCAAAAGTGAGAGGGATTTTAGGCAGCACTACAGAGATTGGAATCACTGCCATTGACGTCCGAAGGACCAGCCTCTGCAACTTACTAGCTCTGTGACCTTGAACAAGTTGTCTAACCACTCTGAACTAAATATTCAAAATAGAAATTATACCACTTTGAGGGGCGCTTGGGAGGCTCAGTGGGTTAAGGCCTCTGCCTTCGGCTCAGGTCATGATCCCAGGGTCCTGGGATCGAGTCCCACATCGGGCTTTCTGCTCAGCAGGGAGCCTGCTTCCTCCTCTCTCTGCCTGCCTCTCTGCCTACTTGTGATCTCTATCAAATAAATAAATAAAATCTTAAAAAAAAAAAAGAAATTATACCACTTTGAAATTCTATTTTGAAGATTAAATGGGATAATGCTGGTAAAGCTTTTAGCAGAACACCCATGAATAGTTGCTATTGCTATTATTCCTGGAAGGAAACCAAACTGGAGGTCCTGTCTTGAGTGTTTATGCTGGGGTCTAGGCAAGTGGTAGAGAGCAGCAGGGTCTTCCAAAGCAGGGTTGTGGAGGACAATTTGATGAGCCCCTCCCTGAAAAACAAAGGCATGAATAAAAGGTCACTGGAGATGCCAAGAGACCACCTCAAAAGGGAATTGAAACTTAAAGAGAATTCATACGAAAAAGTCCTGTAATCTACTGAACATGGGTTATATTTCCAGATACAGTCTCATATGACATAAGAAGCTCATATAGACAGCTTATTCTAAAAAATCAATGAGCAAAAATAGGCAAAGGTTTTCATCTAAAAGTCATGACTCATGGTTCTCCAGAGAATTCATACAGGAACAAAACCCAGGAGAGTGAATTCACACCTCATTGATGTCAGCAATTTTACACGGAGAAGAAAGTATCAGTCTAACAAGTTGGAAAACAAGATAATGTTAGAAGAGAAGGGATGTTTCAGGAAGGATATTAAAGTATTTGTAGGAAAGACTGCAGAAAATCCATAATAATAAAGGATAGCCATGATTGATCATGGTTGGGTGTAAAGATTTAAAGGGATGAATAAACTGAGTAATAACATATATGACCACTTCCCAAAGCACGCAAGGGTTATGTTCCTGAGTCTGCTACATTTTGAAAATTATGCAAGTGTTGAAGTTGCATCTGTGAATCTAATGTAATTCTGAAGATGAAATATTATATACCAGGCCTTACAGATTGCTTGATGGGATAATGTCCATATAAGATCAGGCGCTAAAGTGTTTGAAGCATTAGTAGGTAGAAGCAGAAAAAGTGCTCATTTGCCATTTATAGATCATCATTTTCAGTATCTGGATTTGGAGACCTTAATTCACCTTTGGGGAAGATTGCTGTTTAAAGGAAAATCTCAGGGGCGCCCGGGTGGCTCAATCTGTGAGTGTCTGCCTTCGGCTCAGGTCACGATCCCAGGGTCCTGGGATTGAGCCCTTCATGGGGCTTCCCTGCTCTGTGGGAAGCCTGCTTCTCCCTCTCCCACCTCCCCTGCTTGTGTTCCCTCTCTTGCTGTGTCTCTCTCTGTCAAATAAACAAATAAAATCTTAAAAAAAAAAAATCTTTTTTCTTTGTAAATGTAAATGTAAAACACTGGACCAAATGTAAATGTAAATGTAAAACACTGAACTCCTTCGTTGTTCCTGAAGGAAATAGTGACATCATTGTTAAACTGATGGTAGATATTGATAAGAAAATTACAACCCTATAAAGCTACCATTTATTGAACACTTATGATGAGGTCATAAGGACCACTTGGGATGCTCATTAAACATACAGATTCTAAGCCCCTCTGTGGAAATCCAATTCAGTAGGCCTGGGGAAAAGCCCTGGAACTAACAGGCAGGCTAAGTATTCCTCAAATGGTGCTGTGGCTTTCGGCCACAACCCTAATCCTGGAGACCCTGAATCACAGAAAAAACAACTTGCCCAAGGTCACCCAGCTAGCAAGTGGTAGAGTAGGGGGCAGAATCTGTGATTGTCGCTTTACTCTAGCACGAAAACCCCTGCACAGTGGGGAAGGCAGTGTTCTCCCAGATTGAAAAGCATAGAGCTTCTAGAAAGACCAAGCCTACTGACCATCCTGAGAGGCCATAGGCATCGGTCTTAGGAACACCGGGACTCAGGTGTCCCAGTCTGTGAGTACCTAGGCACAGGCCTGGCCTGTGGAAGACAAGCCACTCATGCCACTGTCTTCCTCATCCCACTACAGGCTTGAATGGATTACTATTGCAAAGAAGCCACCATCCCAGACCAGCAAGAGAACTTCACGTTCCCCTGCTCCCCTTTTCCTTCAACCAAGAAAGGAGTAAATGCAAAGTGTTGGATGACTTGAGTTCTGACTCCAGCCAATGACTTGCTACAGCTTCAGTTATTAATTTTGGCCTCAGCTTCCTCCTCTTTTCTCGTGCATGCCTTATGCTCTTCAAGCAAACATGACTTAAACTTTTTGACATGTTTCGTATTTCCATGTTCCAGAATCTAGTATGGTGCCTGACACATGGTAGGCATCCAGTGAAGGTTTGTTGACTGCATGAATGAATGAATGAATCAGTGACCATTCGGATGTGGGGGAGACTCACGGGTACCTGCAGCTCTGCCCTCTGAGACAGCTCTCTCTCTGGTCTTAAAAAAGTCCCTTACTCTGGACCTGATGTCATTAGCCAGGAGAACGGAGGTAACTTTGGCACAGATATCTTCTGCTTAAGGGAAGCCCATTGTGTGAAAACTTACAGTTATGGGAATAATAAATTATGATGATGGTGGTTCTTTTAAACAGACATCTGTGAGGAAAGATAAGCAAGATCTCACCATAAAGGCCTTACAATTGTGGGTAGAGCCTGGGAAAGGCTGTTAAGAATACAAACAATGAAGGGCTATTACAAAAGACAGAAAATTGTTTCTCAGTCATGATTATGCTTTTAAAAACCCCAACTAACATTTGGTGTGTCTTCCTTTGCATATCTCTTACTTGTAGAGACTGCAGTGTATGTATATTTTGAATCTTGCTTTTTAAAATTCTATATAACACAAACATTTCCCTGTGTTATTATAAACCCTTTATAAATATCAGGTTTAGTGGGTAAATAATACTCCATTTTATGGATGTGCCATATTTATGTAACCTTTCCCCTGTTGTTGATCAATTACCTTCCAATTTCTTCCCTGTTATAGGTAAGTCAGTCTGCCAAGACAATCTTTGTGCATTAAACCTGTTTCGTGTTTAAGATTCTTTCCTCAAGATAGGTGATCAAGGGTCAAAGGCTTGAGATCTCAGAGAGGGATAATTCTTGAGATTCTTGAAAATATGTCATTGCTAACTGGGGGGACTCTCTCGTTTTTCCTGAGAATCCAGGCTCGGGATTCAGACACACTGAGCGCACACCCCTGCTCAGGTACTTACCTGTGTGATCTTGGGCACCCTGGCCCAGCATTCCCCTAAGTCTCAGTTCCTTAGCTGTAAATTAGGGGTGATTGAATCCTCCACATGGGGCCCTTGCAGCAATGGACAATCAATGTACACAAAGCTCAGGGCTTGGCAGAGAGTGTGGTCCATAAATATTAGCGGCAATTAATTTGTCTCTCTCATTATCAACAAAGATGGACCCTTTGACTTGTGTTTATTGTTTGTTTATATTTGCGTACGGGCGTGTGTATGCACGTATAAATTAAGATATATTACTTTAGAGCCAAAAAAACTAAACCATAAAGAACTTGAAAAGAGCATATTTCTCAGGCAACCCACTGCACATAGGGCTCTTTCTTGGGGCTCACAATGCCCAGAGAAAAGCAGCCACAGCTGCCCTATATTTCCTACATGGCCTTCTCCTTTTTGCTAGTTTTAAGAACTATTCTCTCCTGTCATTTTTCTCTATAAGTGATGCCATTAAGACTAACTTCATTTTTAAATATGATGCTTATTACGTCGCGGGATCCTGCGGGAACATATCGCCAACTGTGGAACAAATGCAGAGGGAAAACTGGATTTGAGTTCCCGAAATCTGTGGTACTGCCGACCCTTCTAGAAAGACATTTCTCTGCAAAGCGAGAACTCTCAGGGCCAGAAGCAGAGCGGTCTCAAACCTATAGGAACCCAGAAGCAGCACAGCCGCAGAGGCGGCTCCCCCTCCCACTGAGAGTGTCTATAAATCCATTTCCTGTCTTGTAATTATGTTTCATGTAGTAATTAGCCCCTTCATATCAATGAAGCCAAATTTCCCTGCGTAATGGAGTGAAGCCTGAGTGTATGAGACAAATTGAAACGCAGCTTTGGCAGGTGGGGGCCTCCCGGAGCTCCTTGGTGGGGCTGGGCAGGGAGGACCGTCTTTGGTCTGAAGTCCTACTGTGTGCCGGGCTCTGTGCTGGGCCCTCTCTGCACACTCTACCTCATATAATCCTCACGCTGGTCTCTTTTCTGCAGAACCTTCACCTTTGCTTTCATCGTCAGAGAGCTGCTCCTTCCCTTCTGGAATCTCAGCTGTACCACAAGCCCTTCACAGGAGGCGGGCAGCAGCAGGGAGCCAGCAGCAGGGTGGGACAGAGGCCCTGGAAGGAACTTCAGGCTCCCAGGAGCCTAGAGCCCCTCACAGGGACCCCGCTCTGTGTGTGTGTGTTGGGGGGGGACGTTTGGGGCATCCCCTCGGGAGGACAACAAGGCAGGGAAGCACCGGGGTGGGGGTGGGGGCAGACACAAGGCTGGGGGGCGGGGCACGCAGGGTGGGTGGGTGTTGCTCTTGGCCTTGAAAGAAGGGACCCGGGTCTCAGTAACAAAGACATTGCCCCTCCCTTCACCTCACCCTCTTATTCTTTGCTTTCTTTTTCCTCTCCCCTCTTCTTAAGCGTCTTCTCCCCATAACCAGACCCTGTTTGGGGGAATCCATAATCCTTTTGTTTGAAAAAGAATTTGCATGGGAGGGGAGGGTGGGCATAAATTCTGAGGAGGGTTAAGAAAAGGCTAAAAGGGACATTGGATTAGCCTTGAATTCTTGAGCAAGCTTCCTAGATCATGCTGAGTCCCTCAGATTCCTGATCTCTAAAATGGGGGTAATAATCGCTGTCTGGCACACACCCCACTGGACTGAGGAGTAGGTAGAATGTGCCCCATTTTGATTCAAGCAGGTGCTGGTTTTTCAGTGACCTATCTGGGAAACCAGTTATAAGTGCATGTTTATATCTACGTACCGACACGCCCCCGACAACTGGTTTTTATTTTTTCCCTGTACTCCCAATTTTCATTTAACATACAAGTGTAATATTAGTTTCAGGTGTAAAATTTAGTGATTCATCACTTACATATAACACCTGGTTCTCATCACAAGGGCCCTCCTTAATGCCCATCCCCCGTTTCCCCCATCCGCCCTGTCTTGCCTCCCCTCCAGCAGCCCTCAGTTTGCTCCCTGTAGTTAAGAGTCTGTTTCTTGGTTTGCCTCTTTCCCCCACCTCCTGCTGTGTTTGTTTTGTTTCAGTATTTTTGTCTTCCAGAGATTTAAAACCACCACATATAACAAAAACTAGTTACTACTTATTAGCCACTTGTTCTGTGTCAGACCCTATCTAGGCTCTGTAAAAATTCTCTTATTTAATCCTCAAAACCCTATGGGAAGATATTGTTAGCCCCACTTTACTGATGAGAAAACCAAGACCTCAGGTTAAGACCATGTCCCAAAGTCACAGATCTGTGTAAATGTTGGATCTGAAATAGGCCTGAGTTCTGAGTCCTTAGTCTCAATCATTATGCTGTTCCTAAGAATCTGGGCTTTTCCATAGCCAGACATTTTTGGACTCAGAGGGAGGATATTTCCAAATACCATTTTCCCCGGTCTGACTCCCACCTTCCAGTCCCATTGTGGCTCTGGTTCAAAGTGATCTAATGCTTGAAATGAAAAAGGCGTTGGGAGTGTGCCTTGACTTTCATCTCCGCAGAGACCTACCAAGTTTCTCCAGCCCCCTTCCCACCACGCAAGGGACAGAGAACCTTAGCCAAAGCTTCAGGCTCAGGACAGGGGTACTGGGGGCTCCGGCCGGGTTACAGCCTTTCCACACCAGAAGGTGGCTGCCTGCCAATGGGATGCCTCTGCATCTCTCTCAATATTGCATTGGGAAAGCACTGTGTCCCCTCTAACTTCTCCTTTATGTGCCTCTCCCTTCTTGACAGGGTGCCCTCTTTTTCTCATTATACAGACTTCTGGAAAGGTTCAGGACAAGTCCAGCTTCTGTTTTGGGCGGGGAGACCCTTTTTCCATC
The DNA here is from genome assembly GCF_964662115.1 of Mustela nivalis. Classification (NCBI taxonomy): domain Eukaryota; kingdom Metazoa; phylum Chordata; class Mammalia; order Carnivora; family Mustelidae; genus Mustela; species Mustela nivalis. The sequence continues at coordinate 21,396,144 of NC_139036.1, forward strand.
TTTGCCAGTTCAAAAAGTGGGTGGGCAGTAGCTGAAAAGTGGGAGCAAGAACTTGGGCTCTGGAGCCATGGGTTCAAATCTTAACTTGGCCTCTCTGTGTGTACCTCAACCTCTCAGGGTCTTTGGCTTCCTCCTCTTTTTTTTTTTTTTTTTTTTTTAAAGGGGACTAATACCACCTATGCCATAAGGCAAAAGTGCACATAAAGGATGTGGGACAATGCTGATGTATAGGAATGGCTCAATAGTTCTCACTTTGTTGTTTTTTTTTTTTTTAAAGATTTTATTTATTTATTTGACAGAGACACAGCAAGAGAGGGAACACAAGCAGGGGGAGTGAGAGAGGGAGAAGCAGGCTTCCTGCTAAGCAGGGAGCCTGATGCAGGGCGTGATCCCAGGACCTGGGAATCATGACCCGAACCGAAGGTAGATTCCTAATGACTGAGCCACCCAGGCACTCCAGTAGTTCTCATTTTTACCCCATGTCAGACATGTCACAAAGCTCTTTACACATGTGATTCTCATTTAGATCACGCTGCAACCCTATAAAACAGATGTTATTATTATCTGCATTTTCACCCAGTAGGTAAGTGAGAGAGCTGGGATTCAACCAGGACTGCCATTTCCAAGCTCATGCCCCTAACCTCCTCACTGCACTGTCCCTCAAAGACCTCATGAAAAAGAAAAGTCCTAAATGGCTTCCTCATCCTCTTTCTGGGGCTCCTCATGGGAAACCCTGCAGTCCAAGGGTGGCTGCAGTTGGCTCATGTCAGTGAGGAGGGGTGGGAAGCTGGACCCTGTGATTGCCAGGGTCCCCTCCAGCATTAATATTGGGGGCACTGTCACCAAACTGACTTGTAAGGGGTTTTGGAGGGGGGGGAGTCTGGCAGAGTCAAGATGTTTTGAAGAATCTTAAGAGCTGAGAACAGACAGGGCAAAAATAAACTTTTGCATTAATCCATTATCCTAATGATCGTCCTAAAGATAAGCTTGATCAGATATGAGCATTGCTGAGATTGATTTGCCTAAAATAAGAATCTCATTTGCATTTTTCTGATTTTTCCCTACTTCATTTAGCCACATCAAGACAGCTGCAGCTCTCACCAAGGACAGACATTTGAAATAGATGGATATCGCCTACATGTATTTATGGGGCACAAGATCCTTCCCACCCACCTGTGTGTGTTGTAATCTCTTTGACAGAGGAGAGGAGGACAGTTTAGGGAACTTCAAAGTGACAGCTTTGACTTGCTAATGGAAGGTCAGCATTTTCAACTTACCTTTGATCACATTTTTAGAAGTTCTATCTCTGTGGACCAAAGAATACGCGTGGGTAAAGTGGATTGGAAAAGATCTCAATAGTCTTGAGTCTGAGTTAGAAGATGTAATATCACACATATCTTTGCATTAACTATTCCTGTCAACCCCAAAAGGTAACTAGGGCAGACATTTTTATTCCCATTTTGCAGATGAGAAAACTGAGGCCTGGTGAACTTAAGGTATATGATTTAGGATATATATATAAAATATATATATATATTTATATATATATATATTTATATCTAATATATATATATATTAGATTTTATTTATTTATTTGACACAGAGAGAGAGATCACAAGTAGGCAGAAAGGCAGGCAGAGAGAGAGGGGGAAGCAGGCGCCCCACCTGTAGGGCTTGATCCCAGGACCCAGAGATCATGACCTGAGCCGAAGGCAGAGGCTTTAACCCACTAAGCCACCCAGGTGCCCTAGGTTATATGTTTTTTGAATAAAGACAAACCTAAACTCCCAACCCTGGGTCTCAAACCTTGTAACTTTCCGGCCAGGGTTCCCTGCTGTTGGAACCAGCAGTCTGTGAACAGCTCTGGGAAGAACCACTTCTCTCAGAAAGTAAGATTTGGTAGTGGTTGTATAGACAAGAATACGCCTTTCATCCATTTGACCTTCAGTGATCCTCCCGAGGAGAGACAAGACCATTGAAAACATTGGAGTGCTGATGATGAGCCCCAGCACATGGTTTCCGGCAGAGCTGATCATGGATAATGAAGACCCATGAGGCCATAGCATCTAAGCTTCAGACCGATCCCATTCCCATCTTCAACCTGGGGAAGCTCTTGAACTTGATTGGGTAATTAACTTTTGGATTGGAAAGCACACACCGGCTGTGGAATCAGTCAGATTGTCACAGGTTGAGTCCTGGCCTTGCCACTTATGGTAGCTGGTGTTCAGACAGTGCTCTCCATGCAGAATTTCATTTATTACATTATTTCATTTTGTTGATTATTTCATTTAATCCCACAACGAAGATCCTAATGTTATCGTCCCCATCCCATAGATGGAAAACAGGTTCGTAGAGGTAGAGGCTGAGGGACTTGCTCGAGCTAGACAGGTAATTCTGATTCCAAATCTTATATATATATATTTTAAATGAACTTAAAAGCATAGGTAATGCATTCACTTGACTCAAAACTCAAAAGAAGCAAGGTGCCTGGTCAGTTCAATCAGTAGAGCACATGACTCTTGGTCTCGGGGTCATGAGTTCAAGTCCCATGTTGTGGGTAGGGCTTTGGGAAATAAATAAATAAAATAGTCTTATGTTTTAAAAAAAATTCAAAAGATGCAGAAAAGAAAACTGAAAATTCTCCTTCCTGCCCAGTCCTCCAGCCCGCGTCCACCTTCCTGGAGGGGACTGATTTTACCAGCTGCATCTGTTTCTTCCAGGGACTTATGACACACATATGAGCAAAGAGGCAAGTCTATTGTTTCTTCTCTTTTTTTTTTCTTTTTGTGGGCACATACATCTTTTTTAATTGAAGAGCTATTGCTAAGTTTCTATAGAGAAGACAACAGTGTGGTATTGATTTTGGAAATTTTTAAACTTAAGTCATATTTTTAGTTAAACATGCTACATTCTTTCAAGTTTCCTGCCTTTGCTCCTGCTTTTCCCTCAATTCAGAACGTGTGACGCCTCACACTCTGCATCTGGCAAGCTGCTGGGCATCTTTTGGGCTGAAGCCCAGATGTCATCTCCTCTTGAGAAATCTTCCCCAACTCCCCCCTCTCCCGGCTTATGGTTATTCATTTCCTTCTTCATATCCTCTCATGTTTCAGACTATGCCATAATTACTTTTAAGCTAATTTTTCCCCCAAATAGTCTGATAGTTCCAGGAAGATATTCATTCATTCAATAAATACACATCTGTGTGTGTGTATATATATATATGTGTGTGTGTGTGTGTGTGTGTCTGCTCTCTTTAAGTGGCAGCATATTAAATACACTACTCTGCTTCTTGCTTTCTAAAAACTCTTTATTATAGTTAAAACCCCACACATATGCAAAAGAGGAGAAAATAGTGTGAATCCCCATACACCCATCGGCCCACTTCAAGAGTTATCACACATGGTGGATCTTATTTCATTGACACCCCCAGCCCTAACCCTGATTATTTTTTAAAAAGGTTTATTTATTTATTTTAGAGAGTGAGAGAGTGAGTGAGAGCATGAGCAGGGGGAGGGGCAGAGGGAGAGAGAGAATCCTTGAGCAGACTCCCCCCCTCAGCACTGAGCCCTATGCGGGGTTTGATCCCAGGACCCTGAGACCATGACCTGAGCTGAAACCAAGAGTTAACCAACTTAACCAACTGACCCACTCCTGATTATTTTAAAACGAATCCCAGACATACATATAATTTCATCTATAAATAATTCAGTATATATCACTAAAAAAAAGACTTAAAATATAACCACAATATCTATCACATGTAAAAAAATATATCATAAGCTATCCAGTCAGCATTCAGATTTCCCTGATGGTCCCCCCACCTCCTTCTCTCTCTCCCCCTTTTTAACAGATGCTGCTTTATTCAAACAAAAACTTGAATAAGGTCTACACCTCGGAGGTGCTGATCCCTCTTTTCTTATCACCTAACAATACTCTTGGAGATCATTTCATAGCAAACATAAAGAACTACTTCATCCTTTCTTCCATTGTGGAGTACTCTTTATAAGGCTCTACTAGAATTCACTTAACCAGCCTCCTGTTGGTGGGCATTTAGGTCATTCCAAACATTTCGCTATTGAATAACCTTGTTGAGTACGTCCCTTTGCACAGGTGGGAGTGTGTCTGCAAGATAAATTCTCGGAAGTGGAATTTCCGTGTGAAAGGATATGTATTTAAAATTTCAAAAATTATTGCTGACTTATACTTTATAGAGGTGGTACCCAAGCAGTCAAGGCTTCTATCAGCCATGTGGATGAGAGCTCTTTCCTGCAACTTCCCTCAGAAGCACCATCCCCTCTCAGACGTCTGACCATGCTATTCCCTTTCCCTGGGACATCCTGTCTCACCCTGTCCATCTGGTGCACTCCTATTCCTTAAGGCTTAGCTTCAACTCCACCCAAGCCAGATTTGGGATGGGTGCTCTCTGTGCTCCCAGAGACCCCTTTTCCTAGCACACATCACACTTCATACTGGGTCCACTTTGTTGACCCAACTCTGTCCTCTGCTGGTTAGTGAGGTACTTAAGGGTGTAGCTTGAGGAACACAGTAGGTGGTCTACACAAATCGGTCCCTAATCTCTGGCTCTTGTCCAATGGGAGTTAGGGATTTCAGCTGTTTCCTTGGGTGGAATGAACCCGGAATCATGGGTGCATCACCCACATTTGTAACCCACTGGAGCCCAGAAAAACCCCAAGCTCCACACTGTCCAGCCCCAGAAGCTTGCAGCAGATGGCCCTGCATCCCAGAGGCTGGGAGGTCTGATTATCCTAGACCCTCAAATCATTTACGAATTCTGACCTCTCCAATTGCTTTCTATTTAATCTGGGCTGGAAGACCTTGATTTTTGTTTTTTGAAAATCTAGGCTCTCTTCCCACCCCACAAATAAAACTGTCATCCTGCGAATTATTATTATCTGGATGGGCAGGAGCAGAATGAGGCCCCACAGAAGCAAGTGAGGCGGGGCAGGTGGGAGTAATCCCATGTGCCCGGGGTGGGGGAGGGTGCAGCAGATGGTTCCCCAGGCAAGCCTTGAAAGCCAGGATTAAAAAGTCATTTTCAGCATGCTGAAAATGGGACTGCAGATTTGGGTCACCACAATTAACTCTCTCCCAGCTGCAGGCCAGATCCTTGGAGTCAAAGGAGGTGCCCTGTCTAGGAGAGATGCTAGGTGAGAACCCCTTGATTTCTCCTCCAAAAGCTTCCTGGAGAACATTTTCTGGGCTGTGAGGAGGGAGCTCAGGACCTCAGGGTCAGCCTCTCCCTAGAGACAAGGCTTCTGCTTCCTCTCTAAATGTGGACTCTCTTGTCAGAGGGAAGTTCTTCCAAGGCCGTAGGAAGCCCTGTGCCTCCAGAGATGGAGTTCTTATCAGAGACCAAAAGTGGCATCTCATCCTGTTATCAAAAGTACTGCAGGCATTTGCCCCACAAAAGGTGAAATACTGCCTTGCCGATTACTTTCTGTGCTGGAGCTGCCACCCTTGTCCCTGGGCAGGATCTATCGCTAACTGTCCCTGGACCCGCCCCACCCCTGACCATAATTCCTTTATCTTAAAATCCAGTGTGTTGAATTCTTTTCCCTGAGGAATGATATTCCATCCCCCACCCCCACACTCTTGAATTATAGAACTGCCAAGTACTGGGGTTTCCCTTTTCTCTTTGTTTACCAGGAAACTCAGAGCCAAATTCGAAAACTAATGTCATGGTCTCCATAAATGCATTTTACTTTTCCACTTACCTTGTTATTCTAATCTACATAGTCTGTTGGTTCTGATTTTGTTTTCCTCTATATATTGCACTATATTGCTGAATGTATCCTGTGTGTTATACCACATCCTTTGTGCAACTATGTAGAATATAAATAATTAAACTCAGAAATAATCCGTACTTTCATTCATGAATGCAACTTTTGCGATATGTACCAGTTAGATGTTTAATATGGTAGTAAGTGAGTGGCTGATACAAATAAAAACACATTTAAGCATTTAGCACCTATTCCATCCAGGTACCATGCCTAGGACTTTAATCTAACAACAATTTTTACTTTTAAGATTTTTATTCATTTGAGAGTGAGAGAAAGCACAAGAATGGGGGAGGATCAGAGAGAGCAAATGACTCCCTGCCCAGCAGGGAGCCCAATGCAGGACTCGATCCCCGGACTCCAGGACCATGACCCAAGCCCAAGGCAGCTGCTTAACCAACTGAGCCACACAGGCGCCCAATCTAACAATAATCTTAAGACATAAATAATTGGGTTGGAATATATAAAACACTTAGCCCAGTGCCTGGGCCACTAAGCGAGTGGTAGCTATTCTTATTAGATACTATCATTCTCATTGCAAAAGAGGAAACTGTAGATCTGAAAGGCTAAATTACATTGTTGTAAGACCTTGATGAAAATAGCGAACGAAGGGCCTGGCAGAGGGTAGGCAGAGCAAGCCTTTGACCACATCTCCTCGGCTCTCTGGAATCCACTCCCTTTGCTTTCAGAGAGATGTCCTGACTGGGAAAACTTTTCCCGGCCTGCGCCGGGCTTCATCCCTGCCTCCTGGGGAGGAGCATGTGACCCAAGAATGGCCAATCAGGGCTCTGAACTTAACCCACCAGTCATTGGCTAAGGAAGGAGCATGTGACCCAAGCTTGGCCTATCAGTGCTCTGAGTTTACCTCACCACTGTCATTGGCTCAGAGGTACAGCATGTGACTCAGATCCGTCCAATCCAAGTGACTCCTTGGATTCTTGTGAGCCTTTTTAAGAAAAGTATACTCCTTTCTGCTTATTATGAGTCGGACAGTGTGTATAACAGGAGGTTGGGCAGTCCTTTTCCTACTCTGAGTAAAGAGCCTGTGCAATAATGGAGCCCAGAGAGTGGGGACTCCAGAGGCAGAGAGAGTGAATGTGGGTCCTGAAGATATTCCCCTGGGTTCAGCAACATCTGGAGCCAATGATACCTGTTCCAGGATTAGTGGGATTGCTGAACCAGTAAATTATTATTTTTTTGCTTAATACTGTTTGAATTGGGATTCGACCACTTACAATCATAAAGATCCTATTTATACAGGCGTTCAATACATTTTGTTCCTTTACTTTTTTTCCCTTTTGATGGACCTGCCCAGTGTCTCAGCTAGTAAATGGCAACAGCAATATTGGAACCCAGTTCTGACCCCAAAGCCCGTGGACATCACGTTCCCTGCCTACAGGAACTCCCACCGTATTGGGCTGTCAGAACAACCCACATGGAACAGGTGGATGATGAGCCAAGGTGGGGAGAGCTTGGCCCTTGTGGAAAAGCTGTGGGCACCATGCCCCTGGAGCCTCCTCACCCTGCACTCTCTTTCCCAGAATCTGTAAATGGTCTGGGAGAGGCACAAATGCTGAGTTACAGACAGGCCAGCTGGCCCTCCGTGTTTCTGTGCAAGTTGTTGATGCTTCCCCTGCTTATTTCAAGGAGAATTCTTGCCTCAAGCAGAGACTGGGCAAAACAGACACGTTCACAGCATTGGACTCCGACTCACCATGTGACTCCTTTGGTTGAGTCACCTCCCTCCTGAGATGGACTTTCTTGTCTGCAAAATGAGGCAAGCCTCATTTTGAGGTACAAATGAGATCTCTTGAGCAGTGGAACTGGAAGGTTCCACTCTGGAAGGTGGCGGCTGGGTAGTCCAACTGTAGGACTAGGCATCCCCTCTGTAGCATATCTGGGAGTCCTTGAGGGTGTGGGTGAACAGGTCTATCCAGTCTGACATCACCTCCACAGCTCTGGAAAGAACCTCTGCTCCCGCGGAGCTCAAGGCCTCATGTTGCACAGTAGTTACCATTGCCCAGAATGCCCTGTTTGTGTGGCAGTCCCCCCCCCCCTTCCCCGCCCCCAGTCTGGATTCTTTCCCCAACCCCCCTTAGCATGCTGCCCGGCTGCCCCGGACCTTTGAGGAGGATGGAAGCTCCCTTCCCCAGTCCTGTTCTCACAGAAAGACTCCCCAGGGAGTTGTCTACTGTGTGTCATAATACACCTGTAGGAAAATACAACTACTGGAAGGCTGGGTGTGGCCCTGGGTCTGTGAGTTTTGTTACTTTCAGGGCGTCTCCCCTGTAACAGGCAAGTGCACCAAGCTATACCTATGAGGATGAAAGCACCAGTGTCCCCACTCAAGGACAAGTTCAACAAGGATGAAAGATACTATTGTTAGAGCCAGCACATTCAAAAGAAATCAGCTTGGTGAAAGAGTTCTCTAAGGGAGTTGCTACTTGCTACCCCATTTTGCTTACTCTGGGCACCAGAATCATAACCTTAATGATTAGCAAGGACCCACCCCATTCAGGAGTCAAAGATGATCAAAAGAGGGTGCTGATAAATGTTAAAAAACCAGCTCTCCAGGAAAAAATATATTTATTATAAACTTTACATAATTTATATATGTTTATTATAAAATTTTATAAATTTTATAGATAGAAAAGGAATGTAGCACACCATTTACAAATAACAGTGCAGTACTGTAAATTCCAAATGGGCAGTTGGTTATCATGATGATTCTCAGGAAGCTTGACCTTTGTTGAACTCCTGTGTCCATAGCCAAACTATGATTGCAATTCAACCATGATTTGACCAAATCAGACTATGAATAAATACTTGATTACTATCCCATTCAGCAAAGAAGGTGGTCATGTCACAAAATAAGTGAGTATAATTCCAATGTGAGTATGGGTTGATATTCTCCTTTCTGTTGAGGAGTAAGGCTGAAGAGAAACAACAAAGATGTCTATTGGACCTTCATTTGTTCACTAATGACATAGTGACTTCTTTGATGAATCAGCTAGTGGTTTTTGAGCTCTGGGAGAACATTTCCTGAATTTTCTGTGCCAGTCACAACGTAATAATCATAGATACAATGTGCATTTAAATCGAATCTTCATTATTGATGTTTCTCTGTCATTTTCTTTAAATCTATGCAATCAACAATTTTCGTGATGCAAATACTCTCACCATGGCTGATTTCAATCTTCCATCTGTAAGTCACGGAATGTGGATTTGGAAAGAGATGTAAAATAGCATGACATTATCTATAGTATTTCTGCCACACAGACTAGGTGTAAATAATCTCAAGAGCATAGATGATAATAAAATGTACTCAAATAATTGGAAAGTGAGGTGTTCTAAGTATTTATTACTTTTGTTTTTACCATAATTGATTTCATTATAAGGATATATGATATACTTATGTATACCTATACTTATCCAGCACTCCACCACCAAAGATAGTATCAAGCCACAATCCTGGCTCAAACCATATTTGGTAAAGAAAACTAGATTGCTGTCTCTGAATGTTAATATCTGATGAATTTTTAAGCCAGTTCCTCTTCCCTAAGTGTTATCATTTGCCACATGGGTGAGGAAATAATTCAGGGCTGTTGCGGAGGTTGTAGGCTAGTGCTTCTCAAAGTGTGGTCCCCAGCATCAGGATAACCCCAGACATTTTGAGAATGCAAATTTTGGGGTCCACTGCCAACCTATTGAATCAGAGCCTGTGGGGATAGGGCCCTGACATCTCTCTCCCATGTTACTAATGTGTATTCAAGGTGTTTCTGACAAGTGCTCAAGGTCCATCTTTTCTAGGGACTAATAGTTTGAATAACATTGCTTTTTTGGGTGTCCCACATTGTTCTCACCCCTCCCTGTGGGTGATGGGGTGTCAGCCCCCCCCCCAAAAACCCACTCAGATGGTGTCCCTTCCCTCCTACTCCCCCAAAGGAGGAAAAACACCATCATTAATGACAGAGGGCAGCTGCAGAAGCCACGCCCAGAGCCAGCTTCACACGCAGAAAGGGACCCTGCATCTCCTCTTCGTGATTTCAGGTACTCTACACGTTCAGAGAAACTTCTCTAGTAATGAAATATAGAAATGATCCCTGAAAGTATAGTCTTTAGAATGTCAGCTTTTGTGCTCGCTTCGGCAGCACATATACTAGAATGTCAGCTTTTAAGTTCAGAACCCTTGTTAGGGCTTTCAGGCGTGCTCAATGTACAGTAGTTAGGAAAAGTATTCTTGTTGATTGGTCTCTGTGCAAGGCTTCACCTCCAACCAATAAGCTTTGCAAAATGGTGCTGTGGGACAGGTGCTTCTCTAGCCTCTGTGGCATAGGGCTCAGGGCTGACGTGATTTCGGGGAGATCAGTGCTGTCTTGCACTGTGAACATAGCAGGGTGGTTTAAATTGGTTTTAGTCTATTTTAACTATACTGGAATTAAAATAAAAAAATAAAATACATGGATTTTAGTCAGGAGAGGAGCTTCTTGCTTTGACTGGGAACTCAGTGTAGATGTTGCATTTGTTCTGTCCTATGACTGTGACTCTGATATAAAGTTAAACATTTTTTTCTCTTGTAAATTAGCTAAAGAGACTGAAACCCTGGCTCAGATGGGCTTGAACAGTAAGTAATTTTATAACTTTTTATAAATGAAGTCCATGGGCTCTGGGGTTGGTTGGTTGGTTTACTCAGCATCAGCATCAAGGACTTAGTTTATTTTCATCTTTTTGCTATGTTAACCTCCATACTAGTTCATCCTTAGGTTGTTAGCAAAATGGCTGCAGTGGCTCCTGCCATCATAACCACAGAGTATAAAGTCCAGAGCAGGGGTTCTTTTCTGAGCTCCATGGATATGCTCAGGGATCCATGAGCCTGAATGGGAAAAAGAATCACATCACCAAACTCTAATTAATATTTGTTATTTTCTTCAATTATGAATGTAGGTAACAAACTATAGTAGTAGAAGGGCAGTGTGGGTTTCCGCCAATAGAAACCATATGTATTTTTAAGTAGCATTATAATTGTGAATATATCATGAAAATACTTTATGCTTAATTTGAAACTGTAGTAGTTATTAGACCTGCCACTAGAACTTGATATTGAATATGTTAATAAAGTATTGCATATATTATTATATCATAAATTTGTTGTTTTCATATTTTAATAGTCATATTATATTATAATTGTTTGCATGTAGTTTATTTGATGTATTTCAAAATATCATTCTAAGAAGGGGTCCATAGTATTCACCGGACTGCCAAATGGACCCTGACACCAAATATACACTGATGTGGAAGAAGGAGCAAGGACATCTCACACCTCTTGTTGCTTTCAAGAAACATCATATCTCATTGGCCAGAACTGGGTCACATGTCATTCTTGAGCCAATTCTTGTGAAAGTAAGTGCACTTGCCATTGGACCAATCAGATGTAGTCAGCTTTACCTGAGACTTGGAGCTTCTTGGGAGAGAATGAGTCCCAGAACAAAGTGGGGGCCCTGTTAGGGAAGAGGAAAGGAAAGACGAATGCTGTTTGTCAGGAGTTGCTTGGAGATCTGCTTCATTTTGTGCCGCATACCAGACGGATAAGAAACAACAACAGCAAAACAGCATGATTTTATGCTAACCCTTGGGAAGAGTAGGAAGGGAAGATGGACTTTTTACCTCTCCAGCAAGTTTTCCATAGGAAGATATGCATGAGTTGAATCTTGGAGAATGGAATGGACTTTAGCCAGGAGAAAGATGGAAACTTGTTCCAGAATGTGAAAACAGTACGTGCAAAGGCTAGAGGCATGGTAAGGCGTGGTGTGTTCTGAGAACTGCAGTAGTTTAATATTTGATAAGAGAAAGGATACGAGAAGGGAAGCTGAAGAGGGGGCCTGGATGCTAACGTGAAGCGTATTATATACCAAGATCAGGGTTTGAATTTTGTCCTGGTGAACACAGGTAGTTTCTGAGGTGTTTTTTGTTTTGTTTCTTTTTTTTTTTCTTTTTTTTTTTTTAAAGATTTTATTTATTTATTTGAGAGAGAGACAGTGAGAGAGAGCATGAGCGAGGAGAAGGTCAGAGGGAGAAGCAGACTTCCCATGGAGCTGGGAGCCTGATGTGGGACTCGATCCCGGGACTCGGGATCATGACCTGAGCTGAAGGAAGTCATCCAACCAACTGAGCCACCCAGGCATCCCTGTTTTGTTTCTTTTTGTTCTTAATTTTATTTATTTATTTGAGAAAGAGAGCATAAGCCCAGGCGTGGGGGATAGAGACAGAGGGAGGAGAAGCTCCCCGCTGAGTGGGGACCTGATGCAGGGCTCGATCCCAGGACCCTGGGATCATGACCTGAGCGAAGGGCAGGTGCTTAACTGACTGAGCCACTCAGGCGCCCTGAGTTTCTGGGGAGTTTTTTTTTTTTTTTTCTTTTTAAGATTTTATTTATTTGACATAGAGAGAGTAGGCAAAGAGGCAGGCAGAGAGAGAGGAGGAAGCGGGCTTCCTGCTGAGCAGAGAGCCCAATGCGGGGCTTGATCCCAGGACCCTGGGACCATGACTTGAGCTGAATGCAGAGGCTTTAAACCACTGAGCCACCCAGGTGCCCCTCTGGGGAGTCTTAAGCAGAGCAGTGATATGATCTATTTTGTTTTTGATCTTAAAAGATCATCCTGGCTCTAGTGTGGAGAATAGAGAGAAAGGAGCAAGCCTGGAGGCAGGGAGACTGGGTAGGGGCCTCTTGTTAAACCAGGGGAAGTGATGGTGGTTTTAATAAAGGTGGTAGTGGTAGGCTGGAGAAGAAGAGGAGTCCTGACGGGCCTTAGAACTTAAGAGACTGGGTGGATCTGGCACAGGGATAATGGTGAGGGAAATAGGTAAGTTCCAGATGACTGCCATGTAAATGGCTTGAGCCAGTGGCGGATGGTGGAGCTGTTCCGTGAATAGGAAGCATGAAAAAATGCATTTGGAGGTGAGGAGAGGTCAGAGTAGACAATATCACTGGTTCAGAATTGGACAGATTGTGATATAATTTTGTCTCCTTTCAGTCCTGGCATTCCCATTTCTTGTATTTTCCCTGAAAGCTCAGAACCCCCACAACTTTTCCACAAGAACCATGAGGCTGGGTCTGAGGGCTGCAGGATCTCTGTGGAAATAAGATGTGGTGGAGGAGGGATGACACCCCGTGATATAATCTTTGGTCCACTGCTCCAGAGATGCACTGAAACAATAAAACCACTAATTCTGTCTCCTAGTATACCAGGAAATGGAAGCTTTGCAGGAAAAGCAAGTTGTATTATAATTACAGGCTTTTAAATAAGTATCACGGGTGATATTTAACACAAAACAATGAAGTGTTGAAGACCTTATTGTTTTTTCTTTGTCCTGTTCATAGAGTGAAATCAGACTCAGCAGAATTCAGGGACTTTTAAATAGATTTGGAAAGTGACTCTGAGCCAAGGTGCCTGCCACTTTGCAGAGTAAATTATCAAGGCAATAAGAGGCTAGAACTTCAGCCTGGGGAAATGGTTAATTGCTTTGCCCTCTAGTTGTTGTTTCAGTCCTACACTTGCTGTAGACTATAGCAATCCAAGAGAGGGGCTATAAATTTCATGGTGGGGGGGATCCATGGGTAGGGGCATGGAGGCAGGAAAGGCAAGCAGTTCATTGATGCCGAAGTTAATTACCAATCATGGGAAACATGGACCTTTTAAAGGCAGTTCTGTCTAACAGAACTTTTCCCTTTTGGCTTCGTCCTGTGTTCTTGACTTACCCCCCTGCTCACGCAGACTCACATGGACCCATGAATATTGTTTTAGATACCAGCAGGTGCACAGGGTCTTTAGTCATGGACATTATTAATCCTGGTCCTTAAAAAAGAGGATGCTTGGAGAAGCACATTTCATGAGGAAGTGGATGGCTCCCCTGATTTCACACACCACACATCCCCAGCCCACCCCCTCCTGGGACTTTTATGGTCCTTACTGTTTCTCGACCTATGTCCTGGGATTGGAGCTGGACAGAATGTACCGGGGATGCTGCCCCCGTCCTTACGGGCTGCTGGGCAAAGGCTGGTAGCAGTCGCATGACTTTGGCTGTCGGGGGCGGAGGCGGCTGCTGCGGGTGTCACCTGGTGGGTGGGGTGCTGGAGAGACAGGTGGGTTCTTTCACACGCTGGAAGTTTGTGAAGGCGTTTGGAGCTTGGGAGCTGTTTGTGTCTTCGTCCTGCAAGCTGTCGGATGCCTCTGCTCAAACACAGGCCGGTTCCCCAGCACCCCGCTCTGCACAAGGGCTGCCTCGGTGGGGTGCGGTGGGTGTGGGGGGGTCCCCTCCAAAGCAGCCAGGCTTGTCACCCAAGCTTGCTCTCCGGCGTGTCCTCTCTGGTGGGGAGTAGGCACACGCACGTGGCACCAGGAAGCGGGGGGAGGCAGGAGGCCCCTGAAGGCGGGGGATCGAGTCAAGGGAGGTCAGCAGCGGGCTGGGGCCAGCAGCTAGCTCCAGGGTCTGGGGGTCAGAGAGGCAGCCTGAGGGCCCCGCAGGGAGCGGGAGTGTGAGTTCTGCTCCACGGGCCCTGGCCACGTGCTGCTGGCCTTACTGGCACCGCCAGCCGAGTGGGTGGCTCCAGCTGGCAGGCTGGTGATCTGCAGATGAACCTGGTCTGAGTCAGGCGAGGGTGGAGATGCCAGAACAGCATTTCCCAAAGTCTGTTCCGCTGAACACTGATTCCATGGCACCTAAAAAGGATGAAAGGGTTCTGGGATTACATAAATTGAAGAAGCACTGAGTTAAATAAAGAGAGGCAGATCTCTTTACTGAAAAACTTCTCAAACTTAAAATTTGCTAAGGAGTGTAGTAAACCCTTAGGCAGGAACGGGAGTATGTACTATCTCTCGAACCTGTTTAACTACGGAAACTTTTTTTGGCATAGCATCTCCTGGGGTAAGGGTTCCCTAGGGCAGAATTTGGGAAACGCAGCTTATGCTTTCTTCACATACTGAATCTCGGTGACTGTGCTGGGATGCTCAGATCCTGGTACTGGGATGGTGGATTTTGAATCCAGCTATTGGTGGGGCTACTCTAGGTCTTTAAATTTGGTGTTTCTCATCTTGCTTTCTTTTCCATAAATTATTTAATTCTTGGGGCACCTGGGTGACTCAGTCGCTAAGTGTCGCCTTCAGCTTAGGTCATGATCCAAGGGTCCTGGGATTGAGCCCCGCATCGGGGTCTCTGCTCAG
The DNA here is from genome assembly GCF_964662115.1 of Mustela nivalis. Taxonomy (NCBI): domain Eukaryota; kingdom Metazoa; phylum Chordata; class Mammalia; order Carnivora; family Mustelidae; genus Mustela; species Mustela nivalis. The sequence goes on from NC_139036.1 coordinate 21,411,160, forward strand.
CGGGAAGACTGCTTCTCCCTCTCCCACTCCCTCTGCTTGTGTTCCCTCTCTTGCTATGTCTCTGTCAAATAAATAAATAAAATCTTAAAAAAAAAAAACCTTAAATCATTTAATTCTTTACTTAAAACATGATGAAAATTTAAAATGTTAACAATAATAGGAATGATTATATATTAATAACCACCTAGGTATCCGTTACAAGATTTCAGTGACTTAAGTTATTTTTTTCCCATTCTTTTTTTTTTTTTTTTTTTAAGGATTTTATTTACCTGCTTGAGGGAGACAGTGAGTGAGCTAGAGAGAGCATGATCCAGGGGAGGGACAGATCAGACTCCCCACCCAGCAGGGAGCCTGACCCAGTGCTTGGTCCCAGGATCCCAGGATCATGACCTGAGCCGAAGGCAGACACCCAGCCGACTGAGCCACCCAGGTTTCCCTTTCCCTATTCATTTTTAATTTTGCTGTTTCTTGCAATGCTAGCCAATGACTATGTCACAGGTGTAGGAACTCAGACCTCTTGATATTGAAACAAGACTGAGAATCTTAAGCTGCCTTGCTCGGAATCACATAAGCGACTTAAGGCAGTGAAGCCAGAGAAGTGGCGAAGAGGGGCCTGTGTGTAGTAGGGCTGGGTGCCTGAGGTAAAGAACCTCTGCCTTGAATCATGGAGGGGGCAGGACTGCTGTGAAGACGCATCTGCAGGGAGGATAAGGCGTTAAGGGAGCAACATGTTGTGCTAGGACCAAAGTGGGTTCTGGAGTTGGAGAGACCTCATGCAAACCCTGGCTCAGCCGTTTGTTTATTGGATGTGAAATCTAAAAAGTTTCTTAACCGCGCTGAGCCTCGGTTTCCACATCAGTAAAATGGGGTTGATGACACTACCTGCCTTGCAGAGTATTTGTGAGGATAAATGAGACAGTACCTCTTTTTTTTTTTTTAAAGATTTTTCATTTATTTGTCAGAGAGAGAGAGAGAGGGAGAGAGAGCGAACACAGGCAGAGGCAGAGGGAGAAGCAGACTCCCTGCCAAGCAAGGAGCCTGATGTGGGACTCAATCCCAGGAAGCTGGGATCATGACCTGAGCCGAAGGCAACTGCTTAACCAACTGAGCCACCCAGGCGTCCCGAGACAGTACCTCTTGATCACTTAGCGCATGACCTGCTGCAAATCAGGAGCTCAGCGAGGATCTTTTTTAAAAAGTTCTGATACAGGAGGAAATACAGGTCAGCTGAGAGAAGGGACCAGGAATGAAGTGCTCTGCTATACCCCCGAGGCAGGGGACAGGGGTGGTGTGAATGAGAGGATGCATGGAGTTACCCTGCTGCCGTCAGGATGGCTAAGCTGAAAGAGGCCCGATACAGAATCAGGGTTCTGCTTCTGCATCTTGGGCCCAGTCAGGGTACCCATGGGGAAAAAACCACAAACACACGCAGAAAACTTTAACCTGTGCCATTTATAGAGTCTAGAATCCCTTGATGTGCCCGAGTGGTTCTGCACCTGGATGGAATGGGGGTCTGGGAGCCTGGGGGTGGGACCTCTGACCCAGAAGCCCCCCATTAACCCATCAAAGGGAAAGAAAAGGTCATTGGCGTTTTGGGATGCCTGGAACCTAGTGAACTGAGTGCTTAGGTCACCAATTCACCCTCGGGCTGTGGAGTCCCCTCTAGGGAAGTGATTCATGTCCTAGTGGAGGGGAGGAGGGGAGGAGGCAAACTAATGAGCCGCTGTTTCTCCAGCTCCCTGGGTGGGGCACTGCCTCTGGGCCAGGCACGGGCAGCTGGAGGAAATGATCTGAAGGTTCAAGGCGAGGCCTGAATGTGGTGAAACAGTCTGTACCACATGAAGGGAACCAAGGGTACAGCTGGGTTGTGAACTATTAAGGCCACACCTGGACAGTTTCAGAGAGCATCCTCCTTCCTGTGGAAAGGCCTCCCAGCCAGTCCCTTCCTGGTTCTCTGGAAGGGGTGACGGGGGAGGTGAGGGGGCAGGCGGGGCTGAGCCAGGTGCTTGTGATCTTTGCCAGTGTTTATGGCCCTAGGTCCATATTTGGATGGCAGAGATGGGGTTATCCCCTGGGCTTGTAATGGTCCCAAAGGCTTCAGAGGCAAGAGGATTCTCTTTCCAGGAAAGGGGAAAAGAGCTTTAGATACAGGCTTGGCAGGGCTTGAAATCCACTCCAGGTCACAGTAACTGGGTGACTTTGGGAAGATTACTTAACCTCTCTGAGTCACACTTTCTTCATCTGTAAAATAATGATAATATGTACCTTGTAGCATTGTCATGAGAATCAAATGAGAGGATATGTGTACGTTATACAGTGCTTGGGCATGGTAGATGCCCATGGTCCTCGTGGTCTGGGGGCGTTTCCTCTGCATGTTTGCCTTCTCCTTCTTTCCTGGAAAAATATGATTGTCTGGGGTGGTTAAAAAGTGAGCAAGGGAAAGGCAGTGAAGCCACAGGGCCTGCAGCCTTCCTTAAATGCCTGTGGCGATGGAGAAAGTTATTTCTGATTCCAGTTGTGCTTGGAGAGGACAAGTTCGCGCAGAGAAGTCTGCTTGCCCTGCTTGTCTGTGGTGGCAATCGCCATGGTGTTAGTGTTGTCCTGGGAACCGACACCGGAGAGGGCACACACAGCCAGGATGGGGTTGAGGTGCGCCTGAAGGAGCAGCCGGGACCCCAGGCAGGGAGCCGAACCTCCGAGAGAGCTGAGACCAGAGGAGGTAGCCCCGAGGCCCCAGCCAGAGAGACAGGACAGGATGGCAACTGTCACCTGGCAGGAAAGCCAGCCTATCTCTGTGAGACCAGCCATGGTGGGGTCCTAGGTTCAGCTCAGAGCCATTCTCTGCCTTCTCTTCCCTTTTCTAGGAAAAGCAAATCAGGTGGGTTGTCTCATGGGCTGTTCAATTTGCCAGGAAAAGGCCAGAGGGAGAAGGCAAGCGGAGTGCGTTCACTCACTCATTCATTCATTCAGCTGATATGTACTGAGCACCTCTTTCCACCAAAAGTATTTTAAACCATAGGCTACGTATGCAGACCAGTGTGACCATATTCAAGTCACTTAACTGCTGCGGACATCCCGTTTCTACCTCTGTGTAATGGGCAAGAAGTCACTTTCTTCATCTATGGCAGGCACCGAATGGATATTGTTTCTCTTTCTTCCCCACCTTGTCCTCCTTTCCAAACGTCTGCTAAGGGAGGATCTGCGACAGCCGGCACTCACGTGCATGTGATTTCGTATAAATGTGGGGTGTTTTTATAGCTCGGGAGGTGGAAAAGCTGCGGGAGGCGCACTTTTATCTTTCCTCGCTCTGCTCCCTGGGAATCTTTCAGTTATCTGTTGCTTTGAAATGAATCATCTCCAGAAATAGTGACTTAAAACAACAAGGATTATTTTATTATTAGCTCTTGTGGTGCTATAGGTTAACTGGCCTCGGGCATGTGCTCTTGTCCAGGAACACTTGGACAGTTACAGTCAGATGGGAGCTGGAGTCACATCAAAGGCTTCCTTGCTCACATGATGCTGGCCATCTGCTAGGATCTCAGCAGGAGCGTCTCCCTGTGGTCTGGGCTTCCTCACAGCATGGCGGCTGGGCTCCAAGAATGAGAGTTCCAAGAGAACTAAGTAGAAACCAAACCGTGACTTCTAGTCACAAGTCTGTCTAGACCTGCATGGAGGAAACTTTGACCTCGTCTCTGGATGGGAGAATCATCGGTGTCACTGCGTAAGGACACAGGGGATGGGAGACCTTGTTGCAGCCATCTTGGAAAATCTCACCCGCCTCGATACCGCACCAGGAAGAATTTTCAGAAAGAAGGTTCTGGCTGGACTGCCAGGTGGGAAGTTGTTAGTGTACACAGAAGCACGAGTCCCTTGAAAAGAGGCTTTGGGTATGAGGTGGGAGAGGGGGGGTTCTGTCTCGGCCAAGGTTGTTCTTGAAACTCTGGAACTCCAAAATTGGATTAGATTATCATAGGGGACAATGGGGCAGAAAAATCGAGAGAAAGGGAAACATCCCAGAGTCTGGCATTATGGGGATTTTTTGGGCTTCAGAAATAGCATTTAGTCTTTGTCTGGTGGTGTTCTGGTTTTCTTCCAGGAGACCTACTTAAGCTACTTGAGCAGGGCCCTGGGAGCTTAGGGGATGGGGAACTACACTTGTGTCGGAGGTCAGTGGGCTCCCTGGTGCCAGGAGAACATGGCTTCAGCCTTCTCCTGGCATCCCTGTTCCAGCCCCAAAGTAGATGACTGTCCCTAAACCTCAGGAGGTGAAAGGCTGGTCTGTTTGCCACGAGCCCACCCCCAGCAGAAATCGAAATCACCATATACATGGCCACCATTCCCCCTATTCTTAAAAACTTAATAAATAGGAGAATGAGTTTGGAATCAGTCTTAAAAAAATCATCCTCCAGGCGGAAGCAGGATGAAATCTATGGAAATATACATGATCACTCACCATGAAAAATAAAAGAGGGAGCGCTCCCTGCTCCACCTCCCTGTGAATGAAGCAGAGATTAATCTATTGAAATCAAATGTATAAATTATACATGGATGGGAACTGGCTCGGGCGTTAGGTGTCTGATAGGGTGCTGATGGAGATGAAAATGAGGCCTGAAAGATCATTTCTGCTTTTGAATCAGCTCCAGTGTTGCTGAGGCTCCCGTACCCGCTTGGCAGAAACACCCTGACTTATCAAATTAGAAAACGCCCCATCCCCGCACCTCGGGAACACGCACCTTCAAAGTAATTGCTAATGTTTTGGATGATATTTCTGTGCATCACCAGGAATAATAAAAAGGCAATGAAAGTTGGAAGGCCCATATTTTTGCTGCCTGATAGCTGATGTAAATCACACTCACCGTTTCAAAGGGATAGACAAAAAGTTTTATGGGGTGGCTGTTGGTTGCCAAGAGAAGAAAGGTGGGCCCAGACAAGCGTCACCCGTGGTCCAGCCACAGCTGTGTGACCCTCGGCCTGCTGTGTGGCCACTCCGGGCCTCGCTGCTCCTCTACCCATTTATCCACTCGTAAACTCACCTATCCGTTCAGTCAACTGTGTGAACAACTGTCACGTGCCAGACTCGGCGATACCCACATTATCTGGCACGCAGTAAATGTAATAGACACAACGATGACTATGGCAAGTCCCGGTCTTCCAGAAGTTCATGGTTAGAGAAACAGAAACAGATAACCAGCAACACCACCCAGTTAGAGTTAAACCAAGGGGCTTTGGTCAGAGGGTTTGGAGAGGAGCAGGTTTATAAAGGAGTAGAGGTTGTTTTGCTTGCCAAAGAGGATTACTCCCTAGCGGTGATCATCTGGCCAGAGCTTCCCAGTGTGCCCTCAGAGAGACTTTAAGATGACCTCTGCTGACAGAGTCTTCGAGGAAGGGAGCTGAGATTGAGTGGGCGCTTTTAGGTGGGACGGCACAGAGCCTGGCCGTGTATATTGTAGGTGGCTTAGGGAGATGGCGAGGGTTGATGTAGCTCCTTGAGGTCAGGGACCCTCTCTCATCTCCAGGGACTTCTATAAGGGCCCGGTTCAAAGAAGGCATGGTTTATCTCTCTCAAATGAATAAACAAATGATCCATACCCAGCATGATTTCAGGAAAGAACAGATCTTGCCCCGTTTGTACAAGCAAGGTATACCCTCACAGGAAACAACCCGGCCCAGGGAAAGATGTGGGCCGTCCCTGCCTGTGATGTTGTTCTTTGTACCCTTTGAACTGACGGCTCACTCCCTTTTTAAAACCACATCAGGATAAACAGGGTAGAATCAACATACGGCAAAGCGCATAACTCATGGTTGAACAGCTCAGTGATTTTCACATGCGTCCCATGTAACTACCGGCAGATCAAGATACAGAGCAATTCCTGCTGCCCACGAGGTTCTTCTGCGCCCTTTCCAGGCCTGCAGAGGAAACCACTACTCCGACTTCTGTGCTAACTCCTCCTGTAGGCTCTCCCTCCACATTCCCACCCTATGAAAAGAAAAAAACTTGAAGGTAAACTTTCGTTTATCTTCGTTCTAGAAAAAAGAATTACCAGGTTGATTTTAAACTCCTGATATTAGAAAACATAGAATCAGGGGGCACCTGGGTGGTTCAGTCGGTTATGTGTCCACCTTCCGCTCAGGTCATGATCCCAGGGTCCTCGGATTGAGCCCCACATCGGGGTCCCTGCTCAGCGGGGAAGTCTGCCTCTCCATCTGCCTCTCCCTCTGCTCACACTGTCTCTCACTGTTGTTTCTCAAATAAATAAAAATCTTTAAAAAAGAAAGAAAAAGAAAAACAATAGTACATGTGAGTGTGAGACTATCCTTTTCCCCATGCACAGACATGTGTATGTAGGACACATACAAAGATTTCTAAATCTTTGTGGTGGCTGCAGGACTGCCTTCTCCCAGTGTCTGAGACCCACGGATTAACATTAGTTCTTCATTTCCACGCTCCTCAGTTGAAGACACTGAGGCTCAGAGAAGGGAGTGACCTTGTCCAGGGCCACGCAGCTGGTCGGTAGCAGAGGCAGGAGAAGACCTCTGGGCCTGAATCCCTCTGGCAGGTGCTCCTGTCCTTACGCCAATGCTGTTCTGCCCCATCTCAAGATCACATGCGCTCTTCTGAGCCTCTGTCTTCTGTTTCCTGCGAACCCTTAACTAGACGTGATTACCAGCTTGGGGGCTCCTCACTTGCCTGTTCCATCAGGGCAGGAAGGAGGATGTACAGCCAAGAGATGGGGCCTCCTGATTCCTTTGAAATATGACCCTGAGGCCCGCCAGGGCAGTGGGGGCTGGTACGGCCCCTTTCTTATCATCAAGGCTGCGTCATGGCTCTTGTGAACAGGGACAGAAGCACCTGGAGGCCCAGTGTTCCAAGCCACAGGCTGGGAGTCCAGTTTCAGAAGAGAGGTGCTGTCAGAGGCGAGAGTGTGTGCTGTGCCTTGGCTATTTTGGCAAGAGCTGACAGTAAGGAATTCTTCTCCCGCCCAAGCTGTGCAGCGGGCGCGTTTTGTATTGTGGGCTGTCCTGCCTCCTCCTCTCTCTTTCCCAGGCTCGGCGCAGGCTGCTGCTTCCCAGCCCCCTCCCTGACACTACTAATGACAACCAATTAATTCAGCATAATTTGGTTCATTACAAGCCCTTGGATTGCTAACAGTGTTTTACTGGCGTGCAAAGCAGCCACCCTGAACTTTCGCGAAGGAACAGAGATCTAAGCCTAGGAGGAGAGGTAGAGTCCTGCTCTCTCTGCCCAGTGGGGTATGAGGAGCTGGTGGGTGCCTGAGACCGGCTGGGCTGGGCTCACTCCGGCAAAACACATCTTTCCCAGTGTCCCCTCAGCCCTGGTTAAAAATACGATGGAAATGGGACACAGCAAGACACCCCGGCAGGAACATCAGGCCATCCTAGGGCCTACCCATTGGCACCATTCTTGTGGGGCTAGAGATGTCCATTCTGGGCTGAGTGGGCCTGACCTGATGACTGTGGGAGCTCATCGAGTGGGGAAGGAGACCTGGCTGTGGCTGAGACCTCACGAGGCTAAGCAGGCAACTGGAGGGGTCTGCTGCACAGGCCTGGTCTTCAGCGAGGAGATGAGTAAGAGAGCCTAGAATTGTCCAAATAGGATGGAGCAGGGAAGGAAGGCGGGTCCATGGGAACAGGCCGGGGCAAAGGACCAGGAAGGGTTTCCGAACCAGGAAGGCCAGGACTAGACTCAGAGCCCGCACTGTCCCCACAGTGTGACCGTGGCTTCCTTGCTCTTTTCCATCTCTGATTATAAGAACAATTCAACAGCTCATTCACTGGGTTGTAGGAAGGCAAGGAGGTGATGGGAGTCCGAGGATGTCATGGTTAAGGCAGGAGGCCCAGCAGCCTGGGCTGTGCTCCCGGCACCACCCCTGTGTGACCTTGAGTGAGTCATTCCACCTTGCCAAGTCTCAGTTTCCTTGTTTGTGGAATGGGGTTACAGTAGCATCTGCATCGTGGGAGTAATGGGGATGAAATGAGCGCTTAAGAGTCCTGACAGCTAGCAGGCCCGCAGCTTGGGTGAGCTGTGACTACTCTTATGAACGATGTGGGTACAGTGCCTGGAAGGAGCATCGTAAAGGCTCTGAGACTGGTTTATCCCATCCTTCTCCCTGATGACTTCAGTTCCTTTTGTTTTGTTTAGGTTGGCTCCATGCCCAATGTGGGGCTTGAACTCACAACCCTGGCCAAGCCGTATGCTCTCCCGACTGATCCAGCCAGGTGCCCTTTTTGTTTTTGAACAGAGATTTTTTTTTTTTAAAGATTTTTTTTAAAAGTTTATTCATTTGAGAGAGAGAGAGAGAGAGACCCCAGGAGCACGTGCTTGGGAGCACAAGCAGGGGCAAGGGCAGAGGGGGAAGGAGAAGCAGGCTCCCCACTGAGCAGGAAGCCCCATGCAGGGTTCAATCCCAGGACCCCAAGATAATGATCTGAGCGGAAGGCAGTCGCTCAACAGCCTGAGCCACCCAGGTGCCCTTTGAATAGAGAGGTCTTAATCGCTACCTCTCTCAAAGGGTTTCTATAGAACGAGCCTTAAGTACTTTCCTCCCATCCTTTGTGCCCTACGGCAAAGAGACCGACTGCCACCGAGGTCCCCTGACCTTTCTGCTTTTTCTCCCGTCCGGAGCCGGGTGGGTGATGCCCGGGACATCCCTGTGCCTCTGCCCCTCACTCAGCACCCGGCAGGTGTGACACCCAGCGGGGGCATGCAAGGTGGGCTGGAGGCCGTGTTAGCCAGATGGGGCAGGAGGACATACATCAGCCTGAGCAAGAAGCTACCTGCTTTGGTGAGTGCCCACCCTTCGAGAGGGGAACAGCCAGGCTCATGCCCACTGGGGTCCCAATCCCGCCTCTTTTCTAGACATTGGAGTCTCTGAAAGCCTCAGGACACAGAGGATGGGGCAGGCTCTGGATGGAATGGAGGGGAGAATTATACCATAATTCTAGCCCTACTCATCCCCCACTGCCAATGATTCCACCTGATTCCCCTCCACCTGATTCCACATACCCCCACCCTTGGGTAATAAGCACCACATTTGCACCATGCAAGTCTCCAGGGGAGCTGTCACAAATCCGGAATGCCCAGGCCTCACCCCAGACCAATTAAATCAGAACTCTCTGGGGGCGGGACCCAGGCATGCGGATTTTTTCCTCAAGTCCTCAGGTGAGTCCAGTGTGCCTCTAAGGTTAAAGGTATCAGCTCATGGAGGGGAAGATGCTCTTTCAGATTCTTGGGAACTGCAGAATTGAAAGATGCGTCCCAGCAGCCCCATCGATTCAGGTTTCCAGCGCAGCTGTCTTAGAGTATCAGTAATTATCTGATACTGGGCAGTCACTGTGCAAAGCCCCAGGCCGGGTGCCGAAGGGAATACGGCAATAACCAGTGGCAGAGATCATAATGCCAACATTTACTGAGGGCCTCTTGTGTGCCCGGCACTGAACAGACATTCGCTAATCCTCTCAAAAATTCACTATTTTTAAAAAGCCCCCATATTCGAGATGAAGGGTGTAGCAATGCTGTCCACACCTTACCCACATTCACCCTCAGGCCCCCAAGACGGCTGACTACCAACATCTGGGAGTTTGGGGTTTTCGTTTTTATTTTTTATTTTTATTTTTTTCTGGCCAAGGGCGCATGCTAAGACCACTCACGGAATAAGCTGGGAAGTAGCTCTTCAATCAGCAGTGAATGAAGAGTTAGTTGGTGGCTAACATTCCATGTTTTTTACCTCCCAACTCAGCTCTCAGGTGTGTACTACACCTGTGATCTTGAGCTTTGCTGTGTATTTGATAACCTGGGGAATTAAAAAAAAAAAAAAAAAGGCTTTGATGCCAAGGTCACACCCCGGACCAATTATTTCCAAATCTCCATGGGTGGAACTGAGTTAACCGTACTGATCACCATGTTCAGCCAAGTTGTGCCCTTGTTTTCTCCTTTGTCTCCCCAGGTGGCCCAGCAGAATTGAATTCCAGGTGTCCAGTGTGGTCAATCTCTTGGTAATGCACCTTCTTTGGGGTTCTGCCTTTCTCTGTGTCACTCCTCCATTTGCCTTCTGGGGCTTCCCTGGGTCACTTCCTGCTAAATTTCTGATATTAAATCCTGGTTTGCGGGAATCAAAGAAAGCAGAAGTCTGGAAAGTCTCAGTGTGTCACCTAGAGCATCGCAGCCAGGATATTTGATGTCCTGCTTTCCACAGACCTTGCGGTATGATGGAAGAGACAGGTATTCAGAAAACTATAACGTAAGAAAGACAAAAGGAAATGAAAGATCAAATAGATCTTCAAACAAATCCCAGCCCAACATTTAAAAAAAAAAAAAAAAATCAAACCCAGCCCAGCAATTAAATGTGATTTGAGTCATGAAAGGCTACACAGAGTCAGGATCTTTTATGCTAGGCAAATGAGAAGGATTTCCCTAAGTGGAACGTGGGCAAGGTCATTGCCAATGGTGGGCCAGCAGGAGCAGAGGCCTGGAGACAGGGCCTAGGGCAGATCTGGATGTGTAAGTGGTGGGGAAGGTCCCAAGGGTCCTTTCTGAGCCTCCCATTTTGGATCTCCCTCTAAGGCAGGGTTGGGCAAGAGTCATCTCCTTTCTGTAATCTTTGATGCAGACTACAACCATAAGAGGTCAACCCAAAGTCGTATCCAGGAACATGGATGGGAAGAGGAGAAAGAGGTCCATCGGTGTCGACTCCTGGTGATGAACCTGGGTTGCCATCCCATAGGGACAGAGCACCAGGGGTCCGGGGCCCATCTGATCCTGCCCTCCTTTTGCTTCTCACCACCTACCTCTCTGCCATTCACAACACTAATCTTCTCATGGTCCAAAAGGTTGAGTCTGCTCCTGCCACAGGGCCTTTGCGTCTGCAGTTCCCTCTGCCTTTAGAACTCTTTCCTTAGATTTCAGAATGGTCTGAATTCAGCTCAAATGTCACTTCCTTGGAGAGGCCTTCCTGGGCTGCCTTCTCCCCACCCTTCCGACCCCCACAATATTCTCTTGCCTCACCTCATTTTATTTTCTTTATTGCACACAACACATCTGAAATTCATCTTAGGTATGTACCTATTTCCTCCTTGTCCTGCTAGTCTCCCCTTCCAGGCTGGCTGCATGAGAGTAGGTGGGGCCATCTCTGTCATGCGTGGGTCTGTCCCCTCAGCTCCTAGAGTGGTGAATGATTGAACCAGGCAGGCTGGGAGGGCCCTGGAGTGGGGCCTGGTGACAGGAGGGGGTCTGGGTGAGTTCCAGGGGTGGGAGGGAGGGTGAGCTGTCTTTGCTCTTCCACACTGTATCTGTGATGATGAGCTGTGCTCCAGCAGCCAGGCTGGTCTAAATGAGCAGTTGCTAACAGTGACCGATCAATACAGATAGAGGAGCTAAATCAGGTTAAGACCCGGCTCTCAGGGGTGGGTGTCATGCTATAAATGGCTTCCCAGCAGCCCAAAGTCAAGGGTGCAGTTCTCACCAATGCCCCCCACCACCGCCCCACTCCTATTCCCCCACTGCCTACAAGGGACCCCTCCCCATGGCCCAGGATGCCTACGAGCCCCCGCACAATGTGTATCCCCGGTCGTTGCTCTCCTGTTGCCCAGCCTCCCTCTCATTCCCCGCATTAGAATGCCCTTTCCTTTTGCATTTTATTTCTGTGCCCAAGGTCTGAGGTGGTCACGCACATGCTGACATTTAAAGACTCAGCCGAGAAATCAATCAGTGTGGTCTGTCCTTCAGCGCCTCAGGAACCTGTATGGCTGAGCCAGGCCTCATCTGGCTCAAACTCTATTGATTTGTCATGGTATCCGTGGGTTGCTGAAATTACATGTGGAACCTGCTTTGAGAAAGCCGGGAGGGTGTGCAGCAGAGTGCCGGGAGCCTCTGGAGCCAGACTGCCCGGGCTCGAACCATAGATTCTGTCATTTGCTGGCTGTGTGACCTGGACCACTTGCTCAACCTCTCTGAGTCTCAGTCAAGGGAGTCATCTGGAGTACCTATGCTATCGGACTGCAGTGATAATAGAATGAGTTAATGAGCCTACAGTACTAACAAATGACCTGCTACACAGTGTTATATAAATGTTAGCTATTGTCTGTGAGCTGGGGATAGGAACAGTATCCACCCCCAAGATTGTTTTGAGGCCGAAATGAAATAACTCATGTATAATTCACTTAGCATGTTGTAAACACTCAGCAGATTAGTTCTGCCCCATATCTTAAGCAGACACAGTCTGGTTGGTGAATATAAGCCACGGCCAAGGATCCCTTGGAATAATGATAATGATTAGGCATACAAGACAGTTTCATTTATGAATTCAGATGCCACCCCGCATTTCAGGTAAGCCCTGCCGTGAGGCTAACTGGGAGTCTGGCAGTGGGAAGCTGCTTTGTCCCAGGGGTCTTGTCCAGTCTGCAGTGAGATGGGAGGCCATCTGGGCTGGGGGTGGGGGTGGAGGGGGTCACGTGTCCCCATGTGACACCCCAAGCCTTATTAGTGAGCTGTGGGAGGTAGAAATCCACCCCCGAGGAGCTCCAAGCTCCCTGTCTCAGATACAATGTCCTTTTTATATCTACCCTGTGTCTGGGCCAGGACCTGATCATATGCCTGTTTGGATTGAGGGCAAAGGGGAGAGAGGGCCAGGACAGAGAGGATTAAGAATTACCCAAGTCCCATAAACATGACTGGAGACAGCCCTTGGGACTGGAATGTGGCAGAAGAAAAGAGCCTGGAGGAACGCTGTGTCTGCAAGAGGGCGGGGAGCACCCCTAACCTCCCCGGCTGTGAGCTTTACACACATTCACTGTGCTAACATCCTGGAGGATTTGCTATGGGGAGACCCTGGAGGGCAGAGCAGCAGTGAGGCATCTTGAGTCTGAAGTCACATGGCTAATAAATGGAAGAGCCGGGATTTGAACCTGGGTTCGCAGACTCCAAAGCTTGTTTTCCCCACTGATCGGGCTGGTCAGTACGTTGATAGAAGTGAAACAAGACAGAAATCTGCCAGGGTTTACCTGGCATTCTGCAAAGGGAGGGTTCACAGCAATGGGGGGATGCCAATATTCAGTTCCGTGGAGATGAGAGTTTTGTTGTGGGTCAAGATTACTGTGGCCATAGCTTTGTGGACAATACTTTTGGATGCTCTGTTTCCTTGACTCCCATCTTCAGGTTATAATTGAGTTTCTAGGGGCTCACCAGCAGGAAGGGCTGTGCTGGATACAGACATATTTATTCCTGTTCCTGAGGTCTACTTCTCATTGTGACAGCCAGGGTTTGGACCGTTGAGCAACATGGTGGAAAGAATATGGATTGTAGGGTTAGACTGGCTTCCCTACTTCTTAGCCTGCCGACTCCTTCCCGCCCCCCCCATCCCGGCTTTTTTTTTTTTTTTTTTTTTAGATTTTCTTTATTTATTTGAGAGAGAGCAAATGAGAAAGAACATGAGCTGGGGTGGAGGGGGGGTGTAGTGGGAGAGGGAGAAGCAGACTCTCCGCTGAGCAGGGAGCCCAATGTGGGGCTTGATCCCAGGACCCTGAGATCGTGACCTGAGCAGAAGCAGACATTTAATTGACTGAGCCACCCAGGCACCCCTGCCTGTCAGCTCCTAACCTCTTAAAGCTTCAGTTTCCTTCCTTGCCTATAAAATGGGTTTTAATGAGATCTACCCTAAGGGAGCTATTGTAAGAAATGCCCAACCCAGTGCCAGGCACATAGTAGGGGCTCAAGGAATGGTAGACATTTTTGAAACTAATTAATATTCTGATTTGTCAATCGGTCTTCTGTGAGTTGGTGTCTTACACATTGGGTACCAATAGAGTAAAAGGGAGAATTCCATCAGGTTCTAGAGAGCCAGCCTCCAAGATGTTGATCCTGGACAATGGCCTGAGAGAAGCCAACAGGCAGGGCCACAGTTGGCCTTGAGTAGTTGGGAGACTAGCAAGCCACAGTGGGTTGGGATCCCTGGGAGCCAAGTCCCTGGAGGGGTAGAAGGTGATCTGAGGGAGCTGGTGAGCACAAGGAATGTTTAAGGAGCAGAACAGAGGGCCAGGGACCATACACACTGCGAGCTCTAAGAAGACCCCAGGAGGCCAACCAAGATGAAGGCAGGGAACCCAGGAGTGGCAGGGAAGCCACAGGTTGGGCCAGCCCCATCCCTACCAACCACCTGCACAATCACAGCCCCTGGGGAGCTTTGTAAAAACAGATCCTGGGCCCATCCTTAAAAATTCTGATTGGATCTGGATTAAGGCCCATGAAATTATATTTAAAAGCATTCTCCACCACGATGGTGCCTGGGTGGTTCAGTCGGTTAAGCGTCAGACTCTTGATTTCGGTTCAGGTCGTGACCTCAGGGTTGTGGAATTGAGCCCCATGTGAGCACAGAACCTGCTTAGGTTTTTCTCTCCCTCTCCCTCTGTCCCTCCCCATAATGTATGCGTGTACTCTCTCTCTCAAATAAATTATAAATCTTAAAAAAAAACCTCTCCGTTGCAGAACAGTGAATATAGTGTGCTTCCATTATATACATATACTTGCAAAGGCTTCAAATATCTCTGAAAGGAACACAGAAGTCTCTAGAAATCATCAAATTTGAAGGCCGGGTGTGGAAGGGAGACCTATCTTTCATTTATACCCATCCATGGGATTGGAATTTTCTTTTTCTTGTGCACTTATTAAGATAAGTACATTGGGGGGCACCTGGGTGGCTCAGTAAGTTAAGCCTCTGCCTTTGGCTCAGGTCATGATCCCAGGGTCCTGGAATCGAGCCCCACATTGGGCTCTCTGCTTGGCGGGGAGCCTGTTTCCCCCTCTCTCTCTCTGACTGCCTCTCTTCCTACTTGTGATCTCTGTCTGTCAAATAAATAAATAAAATCTAAATAAATAAAATCAATGAATAAAATAAGTACATTAATTTTACCACCAATCTTCATTCAGTCTCTCTTGATTTGCCTATTCTGGAGAGTTCATGTTCTTTAAAAAAAAAGATTTTTAAAAATTTATTTGTCAGAGAGAGAGAGTGCTCATGCATAAGCCAGGGGAGCAGCAGGCAGAGGGAGAAGCAGGCTCCCCGCTGAGCAAGGAGCCCTATGCCGGACTCCATCCCAGGACCCCAGGATCATGACCTGAGTGGAAGACAGACACTTAGCCAACAGAGCCATCCAGGCATCCCTTCATTTTTCGTTTTTATATGATTTCATCTAAAAGGAATCCTATCTTTCGCATCTGGCTTCTTTCACTTGGTATAATGCTTTGGAGGTTCATCGGTATTGTAGCCTGAGTGAGTACTTCCTTTTTATGGCTGGATACTTCTCCATTTTGTGGATATACCACAGTTTGTTTTTCCATTCACCCGATGATGGACATTTGGGCTGTTCTCCCCTTTCGTTCATTGTGAGTTGCGTTGGCTATGCATGTGTGCGTGCATGTACTTGTTTGAGAATCTCTTTCCAACTTAGGAGCAGAATGACGAGGTCATCAAGTAATTCCGTGTTGATCTTTTTCAGGAACCACCAGACTCTTTTCTACAGCAGCTGAAACATTTTATGTTCCATGTGCCACAGCTGTAGATCTTCCAAAGGTCCTGAGCGGAAAAGGAGAAAGAAGTAAGCTCTTACACTTTTTTCTCTCTAAACTGGAAAATTTCAATCATTTGCCTAAAATCCAAGCAGGCTCATGGTGCTCAGGTTGACTGGACCCTCTGTTTCATGGCTGGTACAAAGAGCTGGGGCTGGTTCCTCACCTTCTTCCTGCCCACTTCTTGCTTGCCCTGCACCCATGGCTTCCCTGGCAACCTACTGTTACTGACTTTGAATGGAAGCTTCCGGTTGAACCGTTCTTTCTCTTTTTGTTGAGGGGCTGTCGATGAGATAGGAATTACAGCCTTAGCTCCTCTTATCTGTTGTTGTCTGACTAGCTGGCACATTACAGGCTGCAATTCCCCAGCAATGAATCCCCGAAGTATGCTTGGTAAATGATGGAGATCTGGCACATCAATAACAAGGCAGGCAGCACTCCACTGACACTCCCGGGGACGTGATTGACTTGGCTCTGTGTGCCAGACCGATGCCCCCATGCTCCAGGGCCATTTATCCACAGGGAAACAACTGGTCTTTCTTTCTTCCTCCCTTCCTTCTAGCTTTACCACCTTCCCTCTTTTCCTCCTTCTTCCTCCCCCACCTCCTCTCTCTTTTCTTCCTTCACTCCGTCTTCCTTCCTTTCTTTCATTGACCAAACATTTATAGAATAGAGCACCTAATCCGTGCCAGGCCCTGTTCTAGATATTTTTATATGAGAGCTATTGTGTAAGACTCATGATAGGAAGGTACTGTCATCCTCAGTTCAAAAGGAGGAAATAGAGATTCAGAGAAATGAAGAAATTTTTCCTAAAGTCAGGTAGCCAGTAAGTAGTGGAACTGGGGCTTGAAGCTGGGTCTCTGCGTGCCCTGGATTATTTAGAATTTCTTCTCCTCCTCTGTCCTCCCTTCTTTCCTTTCTGTCCCCCTTCCTTCTGCACTAATTTCCAGCTTGCTCTGTGTGCCAGGTGTTGTCACAGTGAACAAGATGGGGACAAGAGCAAACTCTTTCCCATTGCTCCTTCATTGAGTCCCCTGACCCCTGGGCATTGGCTAGAACCTAATTAATTTCTTCTCAAATGTCCTGTCTCACATAATGAACAAACGTAGCGAATCAAAGAACTGTAATGTTGAAGATGAATTAAATTCAGGCCCTGGGTTCATGCCTCCTTTCAATAGAGCCCCCAAAGCTCATGCCTCAAGATGTGATTAACAAATCTGATCCTGCCCCTCTTCTGCTCCCTAACCTCCCGCGGTCCCAGGCCCTATAGATATCTTTGTGACATGAGAAATGGTAAAGACCCAAGTGAGGCTTTCCATGTGAGCTGAACCATGCGGAAAGGTCGGGGAGAGCATTTTTAAAAGTGCTTCTCCGTGCATAATTTGAAATTCATGGATGGAGTGGCAGCTGGGCATCAGGCCACAGAGGCATTTCTCCAAACCGAGAAGCAAGGCAAGGGCTTCAGGGCTGAAAGACCACCTCTCCTTAGAAGAAGACGCCCTGGGGCACCTGGGTGGCTCAGTGGGTTAAAGCCTCTGCCTTCAGCTCAGGTCATGATCCCAGGGTCCTGGGATGGAGGCCCTCATCGGGCTCTCTGCTCGGCGGGGAACCTGCTTACCCCTCCCCTATCTGCCTGCCTTTCTGCCAACTTGTGATCTCTATCTGTCAAATAAATAAATAAAATCTTTAAAAAAAAAAAAAAGACGCCCTTAAGACATGCAAACAACCTGTTCCTTTGTGTGCAGCCCCTTTCCCTGCCTTTATCATCATGCTTCGTGTTTTGCACATTTCAGGTAAGTTTGTGCCTGTGTTATGCAAGTAAACATACACTGAGGGTAGTAATGTTTATCTTAATAGTTGTATAAATCACACCAGGATTGTGTTTACAGCATCATTAAGGATCTGAAGGGGTCACTTCAATGTTTAAGTCAGGCTTTGCTGCTGCAGTTTATGGAAAATATTAGATGCTCTCAAAGGTCTCTTGTAATTCTGTGCAAAGCAGAAGGGTGGTAAGCTTGATCCCACCTCCCTGCCTGCCCCAATCAGTATTGACATTGTCAAGTGAGGGATTGTAGACAGTGAACAGGCCGACTTTAGTAGTGTCCTTGTCATATTCCTGCCAGTCTCCTCTTGAGGACTAAAGAGGTCAGAATTCGGAATCCAGAGATCCAAATTCCAGGCTCTTGGGGGGACCTTGGACAAATCACATAAATTTCCTGGGCCCTTTTCCTGAGCTGTTAAAAAAAAGAAGAAGAAGAAAGGAAAAAGGGAGTAATAATAACATTGTCCTACCTAAGAAACATCACAAGGTTGTGGTTAGACCCAAGTGAGATAAACGTGTGCTTAGTAACACCAAGAGGGCTTCCCGTGGCTGCCATGACACTGGACACAACCCAGGGCATGGGGGTGCTTAAAACAACAGGAACTTACTCTCATAGTTCTGGAGGCCGGAAGACTGGAACCAACCTATCCACCGGGGTGATTCCTTCTAGATATTCTAAAGGAGAATCCATCCATTCCTTGCTTCTCTCTGAGCTCCTGAGGGTCTGGTTCCACTCTAGTCTCTGCCTGTCCTCACAGGCTCTCCCCGCTGGGTCTCTTTGTTTCCATTCTACCCTTTCTCTTATAAGGACACCAGTTTTGGGACTTAGGGCCCACCCTAAATCCAGGATGATCTTATCTTGAGATTCTTACCTTAATCACATTTGCAAAGACTCTATTTCTAAGTAAGGTCACATTCACAGGGGCCTGTGGTGAGGACTGGGACATATCTTTTTGTGGGGGACACAATTCAACCACTTACAGGGATGAAAGTTTAAATTCTTTCCAAGGGAGGAGGCTAAAACTTGTGGCAAGGATGAGGATCAGATTGTTAAGGGCGGAGGACAGGGGGTGCTAAGAGATGAAGACCATGGAGCTGGGGTGGGGGGCTGGCTTTTATATGTGGTGTTATCTGTGACATGTGTAGGCAGGACTAGCACTTCTGAAAATCCAAACTAAGCCAGATTCCACCTGTCTGATGGTAGACTAGAGGTTCAGTATCTACTGATATTAGTTTCTCTAATCAGAGTATGGACCCTGGAGTCAGCCAGGCTGGGTACAAATCCAGGCTGGTTAACTCTGGGCAAATTACTTAGGTTGGGTTCCCTCAAGGCAGAGCCTGGGACAGGATTTCAGCACATTTGATTTATTGAGAGAGTGCTCTTGGGAAAAAATGGGATGCGGGAGGCAGGTGAAGGGTGGCTGATGGATCTGAGCAAGGGTCCAATCCCAAGAGTCTTGCAACTGACCCCACAGGTAGCTCTGGACAAGAAATTGTGACATGGAGTTTAGTCCCACCTTGTAGAGTCCCAGCCCATCACTGTTAGTCATTGGCTGATGGTCGTCACGATAGGGAAAAAGGCCAGGTGACATCATATCCATTCAGCCAAGAACATTTCTCTGGGGAGGGGGGAGGCTGTGAGTCATTAGAAGCCAACACTTAAAAAAAAAAAAAAAGATTTATTTATTTTAGGGGAGGAGGGGCAGAAAGAAAAGGAGAGAGAATCTCAAGCAGACTCCATGCTGAGTGTGGACCCTGATGCAGGGCTCGATCCCACAACCCTGAGATCACAACCTAAGTAAAAAACCAAGAGTTGGACACTTAACCAACTGTGCCACCTGGGAGCCTCTAGAAGCCAACACTTTCAGCACTTGGGGAGTGGTGGCACCTACCCAGGAAAGCGTCTAACCAGTATCCACCGCATTAAACTTTGAAAATTTTAGTTTACTCATCTTTTTTTAAAAAAGATTTTATTTATTTATTTGACAGAGAGACAGATCACAAGTAGGCAGAGAGGCAGGCAGAGAGAGAGAGAGGAGAAAGCAGGCTCCCTGTTGAGCAGAGAGCCTGATGCAGGGCTCCATCCCAGGACCCTGGGATCATGACCTAAGCTGAAGGCAGAGGTTTAAACCACTGAGCCACCCAGGCGCCCCTAGTTTCTTCATCTTAAAAATGCTGATAATAGGGACGCCTGGGTGGCTCAGTTGGTTGAGCAGCTGCCTTCGGCTCAGGTCATGATCCCAGCGTCCTGGGATCGAGTCCCACATCGGGCTCCTTGCTCAGCGGGGAGCCTGCTTCTCCCTCTGCCTCTGCCTGCCATTCTGTCTGCCTGTGCTCGCTCTCTCCCCTTCTCTCTCTCTGATAAATAAATAAAATCTTTAAAAAAAAAAATGCTGATAATAGTAACTATGTCATAGGAGTGCTATGAGGTTTAAGTAGGTTAACATATGTCTATAGATGTTCAGTAAATCTCAGCTATGATTGGTGTATTCTTTATTGCTGAGCAACAAACTACCCCCAAATTTAGCCACTTAAGACAACAAATATTTATTAGGTAACTCAGTTCCTGAGGGCTAGGTATCAGGAGTGGCTCCCCTGGAATTTGTTTTGGTTCAAGTCCCTCATGTGGTTGCCATTGGATGTCAGTTGGGGCTGCGTCATCTGGAAGCTTGATGATCTGGAAGCTGGAGATCTACTTCCAAGATGGCTTCTTCACATGGCTGTTGGTAGAAAGACATAGTTCCTCACCACATGGACACCTTCATAGGCTGCTTGAGAGTCTTCATTACATGGCAGCTGGCTTCCCCCCAGTGAACAATCCAGAAGGGAGAAGAAGAGAGAAGCTACCATCCCCTTTATGACCTGATCTTGGAAGTTACACACCATCACTTCTGTTCTATTCTGTTAGAAGTGAGTCACTAAGTCCAGCCCATACTTGAGGAGAGGGAGATTAAGTTCCATCTCTTGAAAGGAGAAAATGATTTGTGGAATTTGAAATCCACTGCAATTAGCTATTCTTTTTTTTTTTTTTAAGATTTTTTTTTTTTTTTTTTTAAATTTGATAGAGATCATAAGTAGGTAGAGAGGCAGGCAGAGAGAGGAGGAAACAGGCTCCCCGCTGAGCAGGAAGCCTGATGCGGGGCTCAATCCCAGGACCCTGGGATCATGACCTGAGCCGAAGGCAGAGGCTTTAACCCACTGAGCCACCCAGGAGCCCCAACAATTAACTCTTCTTAATTACCATGGCAGTCTTGGAAACTTGGGTTGCCTTCCAAGGGAAATTTGTGTTTGACAAATGAACACACAAGGAGGCAATGAATGAATCTCAAGGGATGGATTACTGGGCATTTAAGTAGAGTAGCTGTCTTTGAAAAGGGGAGACTTCCAAGGTCCATTGAATGACATCATACTTTCCACTTGCACACCAGCAGTGCACCCCTGCCCCCCAAATTCCACTTCTGGTCTACCAGAGGACCCCAAGACTCTGTATTGAGAAGCTTGTAGGGGCATGTGATGTGCAGTCCGGTTTGGGAACCTCTGGTGTAGACAGTTTCACCCTTCCTAAACGTGTGTGTGCACATGTGCACACGTGCGTGCACACACACACACACACACACACACACACACACATTCACACATCCAGCTTCTGGCTCTGTTTTATTTGATCTTGCAGCTTCTTGACTTCCCACACCAAATCCAGTCCCCTGCAGGCTGCATTTCTGGTTTGTTGGGCCTTGGTTTTAGCTTTGTTTACTTTCTTGCCACCTACTCCAAGGGACCTCCCACCCCAGCTCCTGACTGGCCCCGCCTCTGCCCACCACCCTCTGGGGAGCCAGGGGGCTTCAGGCTTAACCAGCCTTCCTGTCCTCTCTCTCTTTGCTACCCACAACTTTCATTCTTTGCTACTGGGTCTATTGGCCACGTCTTTGCCACTAGACCAAAAAGAGGGTGGGAACAATTATTTGGATAGTTCAGACACTTATTCAAGCAAAAATGATAATTTCCCCCACTCCTGAATAATCCAGATAATTGTTTTAATTCCCAGCTCACTTTGTCTCTGGAGCCCTGACCTCTGCATTCTATGACTTCTAGTTAAAATTTGGTCCCCTCTGATCTAGTAGTTTTCTCTGACTCATGTTCCACTGGAGGGGGCGTCATTTTCAGGGAAGAGTATCTCTTGTAGGTAAATGAGAATGAACTTTAGTCCTGGGCAATATTAGAATCAAAATGAAGCCTCATTGGTAGACCCACCATCTAAATTTCACTTTCTGGAAGGCTCCCAACCCTCCCCAACCCCTGACATACACAGCAGCAAGGAGCAAATTACCATTTATTAAACTCTCATTATCTTTCCCATTTTCAATACCATTCTCTGTGTATGTGTGCAGCATGCAAGCCTCCACTGCCATTAAATTAGCAATAAGTCTTGTTAGCATAGCATCCATATTTATAGACAGGGTTGAGTAATGCTGTCATGAGAAGGTGCAGAGTCGATGTCCTTAACAGAAGGTTAGGGATATGTCCTTGTCCTGCAGCAATCCAGGCACGTGGCAGATGGAGGAGATTTGAGGGGACCTAACAAAGACTTCTGCTGTTGCAAAATAGTTTCAAGCCTCTCATGGGGGTCTATGAAAGTTCCAGCAGAGGGGTGCCTGGGTGGCTTGGTCAGTTAAGTGTCTGACTCTTGATCTCAGCTAAGGTCTTGATATCAGGGTTGTGAGTTCAAGCCCCGTGTTGGGCTACACATGGGTGGAGCCTACTTTAAAAAAGAAAGAAAGAGAGAAAGAAGGAAAGAAAGAAAGAAAGAGAGGAAGGAAGGAAAGAAGGAAGAGTCCAAGCAGAGACATCTCATCTTTGGGGGAAAAAAAAATAAAAGCCCTTGCTTTTTATCTGGGTATCATGGAGATGGAGAAACTGACAGGAAATGGTGGTGTCCTATTCTGCTGCTTTCAGAACTCAGAACTCAGAGAGTGCATTGCAGATCCTGCTTGAGCGGGCAGGGCTTAGAACACTCCTCCTGACCAGGCTGTCCAGGCTGGGCATCTGCGTGAGTGCGCACAAGATTCTTCTGGAATTGCCTCCTGTGCTAGGCAATCTGCCAGCAGTTTCAGGACAATAGTATGGAACAGGGCACATATTATCAACAGGGGAGGGTTAGCTGTGCACCCAGTCAGCCATGGTCCATGGATACAAGAGAGCCAATGGATCGGGCTCAACAAACCCACATCTGTATCATTACAAAGTCCATGCCCTTTTCAATAATGCTGAGCCTCTCGCCCCAGAAATCCAAAGCAGACTCTTTTTTTTTTTTTTTTCTGTTTCCCACTGCAAAACTTTGCCCTGACTTCTGAAAAGCATGTGGATTCCCAATCACTATCTTCGAGCCAAATGCTGCCCGAAGCAGCACCGAGGGACCTGCCCACTCCATGGGGACAGACTTCTGCCGCTGTTCTGCCGCACACCTGGCAGGCGGTTCTTCCTGGCTGAGGAAGCCTCGTGTTTCATTGGCCGCCCGTCCACCCTTCTTGCTTGCAAGTCAAGTTCAGCAGCCTCTGGGGCAGTTCCCGATTAGACCCCAAGTCTTACCTGGTCTTCCACTTCTTGTCTTACCTTATTAGATTTAGAATCTGGGAGCTAGAATGAACAAAAGGAAGACACTGACCCACCGCTTTGATCTGGCAGACGTGTCTGTGACATTGAGGCAGGGGCGGGGAGGGTGTTCAGAATAATCCATTTCCCCCTCGAAGACACCTGGTATCCCTTTACCTATTGTTCAGCGGGGCTGGCAGCTCCCCGCAGTGTAATCACCCTTGGCTCATTAACAAGCTGTGCTCATTTGCATATCTAAATATCCCTGTACATAGAAAACAGAGCCGATTCCATCTTCCCCTAATGCATATACAGGAAAACGTCAGGAAAGAGGCAGACAGGAAAAAACGAGATCATACCCGCCTTCCTCTGTCCCTCACATTCACCTGTTGGTCAGTTTCTTTGTTCGACCAGCTCCTTCTTTCCTTGCAGACAAACCACTGATAAACTTTATGTTCTGTTTATTCTCCCTTTCCTCATCGTTTGGAAAAGCTGTCTTCTCTCCCAATGTTCTCCACCCCTATTTCCACCTCTCCTTCTCTGGCTCCACTTCTGGGAGGATACCCCATCCCCTCTTTAAAAAAGCAACACAAAACACCAGAGCCCTCTACATCCATCAGCTTTATGCAAATGTATAAACACACCCACCCTCATTCAGCAGGCTCAGAAACAGGAACTGTCTATCTATAGATCAGCCTGATTACAGTTCATTTTTATACAGCTTGAGAAGCGTGAAAAGTCACAGGCTGGGGAGAAACCAGCCCTGAATCGTCATACAGATGATCGTGACACATGTAGATCATTTATTCCAGAAGTGCCTTGATGGGCCCCCAGGATCCTCCCTACAGATTTCTTGTCAATTTATAGGAAAGGCTGCTGCTCTAATGATGCCTTCTGGGGCAGTGCCTTCTTAATCATAGAATGCGGGGAAAGGGGGGTACCCATCTCTGCCCAGCTGCCACTTTCCTGGGAAAACAGTTTCTGAACGACGGACCCCGGAGCAGGAGGGCCAACCCTAAAAGATGAAGGGGCTGGGAGAGAAAAATCTAGAAAGTAGTGGGACTTCTGCCAGCTTTGTCGCTTACTCCATTCATTCTACAAGCATTTATTGGGCCACCTGCTGTGTGCACCATCGTGCACTAGTTCTGACCACATTTATTTGTCAAATGGTTAGAAGTGCTTGCTAAGTGCCAGTCACTATTCCAACTGCTTTATAAATACTAACTTCTATCATTCTCACCATGCTCCTATGAGACAGATACCAGCATTACCCTCACTTTAAAGAGGCGGAAACAGAGAACTTAAGTAACTTGCCCAAGGTCACGCGATACATGAGCCTGGGGTCAGGATTCCAACCCAGGCAGTTGGCTCCGGTTGGTGCTTTCAGCCATGTAGCTGGGACAGGGAGAGAATGTAGAGATGACCTTTCGTTGCTTGCTTCTCCAGCATTCATTTACCTTTCCTTAGCCAACAGCATCCCTATTCTCTCTTGGGGAATCTATCACTCCCTCTCCACATTCCACGTGGTTGGGGGTGTGCGGCCCCCATTCCCAGCTCCAGGGGTGGATCTTCATTGGTGTAGGCCAATCAGCATATCTTTTTTTTTCTTTTTTTAAGATTTTATTTATTTATTTGACAGATGGAGATCACAAGTAGGCAGAGAGAAAGTCAGAGAGAGTGAGGGGAAAGCAGGCTCCCTGCTGAGCAGAGAGCCCAATGTGGGGCTCGGTTCCAGGACCCCAAGATCATGACCTGTGCTGAAGGCAGAGGCTTTAACCCACTGAGCCACCCAGGGACAGTTAAGCCAGTTTAAATTGGGTTTTCTGTCATTGGCAACTGAAAGATTCCTGACTGGTACACACACACACACACACACACACACACACACGAGTGACAAAATAAAAATAAGAAAAATGTCGTATACATGTACCTAGCACACCCTGATGGAGATTAGTTTTGTTAAAACAATATTCTGTGGGATAAGAGCTGGGGGGTTTTGCTTTCTGTCACCACTAGCATCTTGACCCTAGCAGGCATGGCTCTTTGGGTCTACATGTCCATTTGTAACAGTAGAAGTTTTCTCTAGGCTGAGACTTTTTGAAAATGACAAAAGGATTTGTTAAGGGTGAGAGAGACCACACTCTGAAATGAGACCTAGATGTGGAGTGTGATACATATTTATAGGCTCTGAATGATCCAGCCTCACAGTGGCTCCCGCAGCAGGCACCTCCCCATCTCCCTTCTAAGGAATGGGGGTCCTGATGGCCTGGAATGGCTGTGGGAACAGTTCCCAGTCAGCCAGAATCCTCTTTCTCAGTTCCCACTGGTTTTCCCTGAGCTGTCTGAGCCTGCCTCTCCCTCCCAGACCTTCATTATTAAAGCCAAGCACCAAGTATTTGGTTCTTTAATTGCTCAATGCTCAGACTTTAAGAACTGGGCTGCTATGTGGAAGGCTGTTACCTTCTTTGTATCCCCTCCAGCTGGGGCGCCTAGCTGAAGGACTGAAGGACCAAAGGACCATCTGTTTGCCTCCATCCACGCTGTGGCCATGGGGATCGGGCATGGTAGAGGACACATCTCACACCTGTATCCCGCATCCCCTCCCCAAGAGTTACCCTTGGCTAGGATCCAGGCTGCAAATGAATCCTTGGTTGTGCAGGATCACAGAAGGGGATGAGGAAACGAACTACTCCAAAATCAGTCATGTCACCTATTCCATTAAAACCAAATGAACAGGGGCGCCTGGGTGGCTCAGTGGGTTAAGCCTCTGTCTTTGGCTCAGGTCATGGTCTCGGGGTCCTGGGATCGAGCCCCACATCGGGATCTCTGCTCAGCAGCGAGCCTGCTCCCCAACCTCCTGCCTGCCTCTCTGCCTATTTGTGATCTCTATCTGTCAAATAAATAAATAAAAAATAACGTTAAAAATAAAAACAAAAACCAAAAAACCAAACCAACAGAAATGATTTAGAATATTTTATTCTTCTGAACCACCATCATGACCACTTCATAGATCTTCAACCTCATGCTCCCCTTTCTTCTTCAGAGTATCCCAACTCCCCCTGGTTTCAAAGGTATATCTGATTTGTTGGCAAATGCAAGTTACCAGTTGTCTTTTTTGGAATTTGTGGTTTTTTGCCATTGTAAGGTCTCTCTCCCCTGTGGACCACAAAACAATGCCTGGATCACTGTGCATAAGGGGAGGTCTTAGGCATACCCAGGTACATAAGAAAGCCTGCATGTAAATTAGTGTGTTAAGAAGCTGGTATGGTGGTCCTTGGGCCCCAGTGGGCAAGCATTGTCTTTATTCTTACCCATAATGCAGGTCTTAAAAACAGCAATGTCCTGTTTTAAAAGTTAGAGCCCATGAGATTTATTTTTTTCCTACCCAGCCAAGAGGAAGAAGTCATGTATTTGAGGTTCAATGGGCAAGTCTCACCCCAAGAAAGTCCCTTCTAGGTCTAGTATAATCCCAGACCTGTAAGGACATTTCTCATTCAACGCTGTTTGCAAAGACCTAAATGAAGACTGCTCTTAGACAAACCCTGAACCTTTCACTAATGTAAGAAATAAGAATAATGAATGGTCTGGTGATTGTCTACTGTCTGGCTAGTATAATGTGAGCGTCAGAATCCTACTCTGATATGTAAGCTATAATTAATCGTCCGGCCTCCATTGATCTGGGTTGAAAAATACAATCCTCTTACCCAGCAGTAATACTGCTTGGTCTCCTGCCACTTGCCCTGGAGAGGTCCAGCTGTGGTTGATTCCTCTCCCACTGGAATCGGAATCCCCGGCAGTGGTCTTAATATGTGTCGCTAGGTCTGGTCCTCTTGTCCTACCCTCCCACCCTAGCCCTGTCTTCCTGCTCTGGGATCCAGCTTGTCACCAGGTGTTTCCTGCTGATACCAACCAAAGATACATGGCGGCTGATGCCTGTCAGCATCTCTGCTGAGGCTGCCAGGGCCCAGTGTTGAGACCTGTTCTATCTGTGCCAAGAAGACCATTTCCTGCTGCAGCCAGACCCATTTCTGAGTCATCTTTGCTTGTGGTCTAAGCTTCTAGAGCCCAGGTTGGGGTATCATAAGCAATGGCTTTTTCTTCAAAAGTTGTTGCTGCCCCCTTGACCCTGGAGCCCACTTGATCCCCAAGTAAAGGTCAGGACCTGCCAGGTAACCTGCTAAAGGACAATCTCAGAGACAGAGAGTTGGCTGTGTTCATATCACCCCTTTGTCTTTGAACCAAACTAGGTTGCCTTGACTTTCTAGAGTGGATTTAACTCTGTTAGATGCATGACTTCCAGCAAGTGGCTTAATCATCCTCCGTCTTACTTTCTCCTCTGTAAAATAGGAACAATGCTTATCTCATTGGGTGGTTGTGAAAATTAAATGATGTGAAGTCTTCCATGTGCCAGGTGTGGAGTAAATATTCAATAAATATTATAAGTTATTCTTAGGAAATGCTTCAGCCCCTAACCAGTTATCCAAACACGTCTGACTCTAGGATGATTATTATTATTTTTTGAAGATTTATTTACTTATTTTGAGGAACAGGGATAGAAAGAGGGAAACTCAAGTAGACTGTGGGCTGAATGGCAAGCCCAATGCAGGGCTTCATCTCAACGACCCTGCGATCATGACCTGAGCCAAAACGAAGACTCTGGTGCTTAACTGACCCCACAACCTGGGCACGCAGGATTGTTTTGTTTTGTTTTGTTTTTAAATATATTTTTGTTTCCACGTTGAACACTTTCTATGTGGCATCCATGGTACTGAGTGCCTGTTGCTCATTCTCTCATTTATTTCTCAAAGTAGGGTAAGAGGTAGATATATTGAAAGCTTTGGTTTAAGGCTGAGTACACTGAGGCCCACAGGGATCAAATGGGCTTCCCCAAGGCCATCCATGTCATAAGTGGTGGAGCCTGCATTTAAACCCAGAGCAAACAAACTCCTCCAAGGCATGTAACTTTAACATTTAGCGTGTAACTCTGAGATATTGTCACTTCAGGACGAACAGACCTTGGTCTCAGGCTAGTCCTTTGCTGCAGAAACTTTTTTTTTTTTTTTTATGCTATTATTACTGAAGAAAATGTTGTAATGTCTTATTAGGTTAGCTAGGAAATCCCTGAAGCTGAGGGCCTGGTCCTTCAGCTGTCTGTTGTATTCTGTTTGCTTGTCCAGATATGCTGGTCCAAGAGTGCCTCTTTCATTTCCTATCTCAAGCCAGGAAATTCATATTACCCTGGGCAGAAATGGTGTTCCCTTTCCTTGGTAAACCAGGCCTTGGCCCTGCGCTTCCCACAGTAATGGTACAGGGAAAGGGAGACATAATTCATAATCCTCTTCTTTAAAAAAAGTCTTTACATTTATATAGACAGATGTTGTTTTGTTCATTAAATCATCATGCTTTGCTTTAGATTTTTAGAATCACTCTGTTTTAAAGGATAGTTTTGTTTTTTTTTTTTTTAAGATTTTATTTATTTATTTGACAGAGAGAGATCACAAGTAGGCAGAGAGGCAGGCAGAGAGAGAGAGGAGGAAGCAGGCTCCCTGCTGAGCAGAGAGCCCGATGCGGGACTCCATCCCAGGACCCTGAGATCATGACCTGAGCTGAAGGCAGCGGTCTGTTTTGATGTCATTTCAAACTTACAGAAATGTGAGTGGACAAACAAATAAGAAACTTACAGAAATGTTGTAAGAATAGGACAAGGAATACCCACATGACCTTCAGTCAAATTCACCAATTGTTTACATTCTGCCCCACTGCTTTGTTTTCCCTGCCTTTTTTCCTAAACCATAAAGAAGTAAGCTGGAGACATCGTGTCCCTCTCATAGCTGCATATTTCAGTGTATGTTTCCTAAAAATAACCACATAACCACGGTGAGAATCAAAATCAAGAAATTTTATATTGATACAAAAGTGTCATCTACTTGGTAATTCATATTCAAGTTTTTTCCCAATTATTATAATGATATCCTTTATAGATATGTTCCCAGGTCTATGATGAATTTCAGGATCACTCACTGCATTAAATTATCACATCTCTTTAATCTGGAATAGCTCCTCAGCCTGTCTTTGTATTTTTTTACTTTGACATTTTTGAAGATTAAAGACCAGTTATGCGGTATAATGTACTTAAGTTTGTGCTTGTCTGGTTTTCTCTCATGATCAGATTCAGCTTCTGCATTTTTTGGCAGAAACATCAGTAAAGTGATATTGTGTCCTTTTTCGGGCATCGTATCAGTGGACGTAGGATGTTGGTTCTGTATTGGGGATATTAGCTTTGGTGGCTTTTGTTTTTTACTATGAAGCTATCATTTTCCCTTTGCAATTAATAAATCATTGCGAGAGCCTTTTTTCGGCTTCAGCTTGTTCTTCTTTGCCAACATATCCATAGCAGCTCTGATATTAATTAGGCCTAACGTGAGAACTGAGCTGGTTCTAGAAAATTCTAGTTTCCTCCTCAGTCTATTGTCCTCTTTCTCTTCTTCTTTTTTCTTCTCACTTTTTTTTTTATTGAGCTGTAGTTTACACACATCTTATCTGTATATATATCTTAAATGTGCAACCCTATCCATTTTTATATATGTTTATGCCCGTGCAAACACACCCAGATGACCCAGGCTCAGAACATTTGCAGCTCTCTAGCTGGTCTCTACCTTTTCACTCTAGACATAAGGAGAAGCCATTGGGAAGTTTTGAGCAAGTCCGGGGACCTGCTCTGTTGGATGTTATCAGAGGCTACTCGGGTTGCTATGTGAAGAGTCACCAGTGACAAGGCAAGGAGATAGGCTGGTTGGAGACGTACCATGGGGTCACCTGGAAGCACAGCCTGAGTTAGGCAATTTAGCGTGAGAAGTATATTTGGCAGGGGTCCCAGAAAGGCCAGGACAGATGCAGGCAAGTGGGACAGGGAAGGGAAAGGAGGCAGGGAAAGATGCATTAATTGAGGTACTGCTGTGGAAAACCAGAACGTAAGTCTCCTGAGGGTCCCCCAGAGAGCCGGGCACATGGCGTGTGGTGAGGGGACAGCTTGCCTGGCCTGTGAGGGCTGCTGGTGAGGAAGCGAGTGCTTACTGCTGTGAGGACAGTGGGGGTTCCTCCAGGGAACCTTGCAGAATGGAGGCCGGAGGCCGGAGAGGGAAAAATGAGAGCCTCACGGTCGCCCTCCCACTGATTTCAGTGGCTACCATTTGAGAACTCCTCTGGCCTCCTATCTCCTTGGGAGATAGGTTAGGAAAGTCTTTGCAGGGACCCTTGTGCTGCTGAAGGCGCTGACAGGAATGAGAATGAGAGAAATGTGTCCTCGTGGGACACCTCAGTGACTCAGTCGGGTTAAGCACCTGCCTTTGGCTCAGGTCACGGTCTCAGGGTCCTGGGATTGAGTCCTGCGTCTGGCTCCCTGCTTAGCGGGGAGTCTGCTTCTCCCTCTCCCTCTGCCTGCCTCCCTGCCTATTTGTACTCTTTCCCTCTCTCTGTTAAATAAATAAATAAATAAATAAAGTTATAAATAAATAAATAAATAAATATATGTGTTCCCCTACTATTCACGTGCTCCATTTCTTCTCTGTCCCTAGGCCTGGAAAGCGTGGCTGCATTGTGATTGTTTCTCTCCGTGACTGGCCTGGAGCTCACCCTTAGACCACACATTTCTTTTCCAGTTTGGGTTTCTGAATTGCTGACACCAGTTTATCACCCCCCCCCCCCGACCTCTGACCTTAACTCAGTCCTCTGGACTCAAAGCGCCGTCTCTCTCCCTGCACACACCTCTTTCTCTGTCATCTGACCCGGTCGTGACCTCCTGCCAGCACACTGCCTTATCTTGCCAGCCTGGCATAACTCCCAGAAAGGCTGCCCTTGGCTTGTCCTATTTCATTTCTCTCCCTAATTTGACACTGACATTGACAGATAAAGACACAAGAGAAGCCAAACCCCAGGGCGTAACTGGTATCATTCAAGCTCTACCAAATTAATTCTCGAGATCTCAGGATCATGTCAGCCTGGAATCCCAATTTCTACTGCTTGATCTGGAAGCAGAGAGTAACTTCTGGAATTGTCACCTAGTGGAGCTCTTTGCCCAACTAGAAACCCCAGTATGGAGATCTGGGGCTCCCAAGTCTAGGTTCTGGGGAAAAGAGACAAAGCCTGACGTCATGGAGGAACAAGGAGAGATTAAAAAATGTGAGGCTGGGGCACCTGAGTGACTCAGAGGGTTAAGCCTCTGCCTTCAGCTCAGGTCATGATCCCAGGGTCCTAGATTAGAGGACCGCCCCACTGCCTGCCTGCTTGTGATCTCTCTCTCTCTCTGTGTCAAATAAATTTTAAAAATCTTTAAAAAAAATGCATTAAAAATAAAAAGTGAGGTTGGACAAAGATGAGCTGTCTGTATTTCATGGTTACACCCAGGCATGGCCCATGGTCTGTGGGAGATCTTTCTTATTCCAAGAGGAAAGTAACACATAGGAATGTCTGCTTATGAATTTACTATCCCACACCCACCATATGGAATTGTCTTCTGCCCAAATAAAAGCAGTCACATTTAAGAATTTCTTGGTTGTTGGGGCGCCTGGGTGGGTCAGTCAGTTGGGTGTCGCCTTCGGCTCAGGTCGTGATCTCAGGGTCCTGGGATGGAGCCCTGAATCAAGCTCCCTGCTCAGCGGCCAGTCTGCTTCTCCCTTTCCTTCTGTGTCTCTCTCGCTCTTTCTCAAATTTCAAAAAAAAAATCTTGAAAAAAAGAAGAGAATTCCTTGGCCCTTGATTTTAAACATCTTCACCATGGCATTCAATCTTACTGACTAGTAGCACAAATTAATATATATTTTTAAAGATTTTATTTATTTGGCAGAGAGATGGAGAGAGAGTACTCGTGGGTAGAGCAGCAGACAGAGGGAGAGGGAGAAGCAGGCTCCCTGCTGAGCAGAGAGCCCAACATGGATCTCAGTCCCAGGACCCAGGATCATAACAGAGCCAAAGGCAGCCACTTAACCGACTGAGCCTCCCAAGCACCCTAGATTAATATTAATATAAGTTAATTTATAAATTCCCAGCACAGGGGCGCCTGGGTGGCTCAGTGGGTTAAAGCCTCTGTCTTCGGCTCGGGTCATGATCCAGGGGTCCTGGGATTGAGCCCTGCATCGGGTTCTCTGCTCGGCAGGGAGCCTGCTTTCTCCTCTCTCTCTCTCTCTCTGTCTGCCTCTCTGCCTACTTGTGATCCCTGTCAAATAAATAAATAAAATCTTAAAAAAAAAATTCCCGCACATTCTCAAAATACAAAGAAACACCACTATGAGAGAAGATTCTAGCAAATTGGTAGGGGAGCTGCTTGAAGGCTTTAATGGCTACAGTGGAAGAAGAATTTGGGGTCCCCTGAAAGAACCTGTAGACACAAGGGGGCATTCCTGGAGTCTTAGAGTCCTGGACTTGACCAAAATTTGACACCTTGACACTTGCTGGGCACCTGCCCATATCAGTGGAGACTGGCCTTGGGAGAAGTACCCATAGTGTCGAGCCTTCTTTTATGGCCATTTTTTTTCTAACAAGCCTTTATCTAAATACAAGAGTGGTTCCAACTCTTTGATCAGGATATAATATAGTCATCCATTCCAGAAAAATCACAATTAACCAGTGATTTTATTTCTGCCTTGACATTTCTTTGTTTGGAAAGTTCATTTGTTCTGTGTGGCTCCTGGTGGGAGTGGGCAGAAGGAGCCCTTCGTCATGTGTGTGGGGACTGCTGCCAAATCTTCATAGATGGAAAGGTGTTGGCTTTTTATCATCGTGGGTAGGGGGTGAGAGCGAAGCGGGGAGGGTCACTGGGTAGGATATTCTACCCTAAAATATTATTCTAAAACATATTGGCAGCTAAATCTGGCCATGTTTGTGGGATTGGGTGAGGCTTTACTTAAAACGACAAGGCAAGGCACACTGTAGGTGAAGATTTTGAGTTGGGTTGTACATCCTGGGGAAATGGCTCAGCAGGGGTGGGGGGGGGAGTTGATTCAGAGAGACAATTCCATGCATGGGGCTTACCATACCAGCTATCTGGCCTCAGGCAACTTACCTAGCCTCCCCGGACCTCCAATTCATCATTTAAAGAATATCACTTGAGCCCTAGGGTTGCTGGAGAGTAAATTAAGAATTAATATTTGGGGCGCCTGGGTAGCGCAGTCATTAAGTGTCTGCCTTCAGCTCAGGTCATGATCCCAGGGTCCTGGGATCGAGCCCCACATCGTGCTCCCTGCTCAGGAAGAAGCCTACTTCTCCCTCTCCTACTCCCCCTGCTTGTGCTCCCTCTCTCACTATGTCTCTGTCAAATAAATAAATAAATAAATAAAACCTTAAAAAATAATTTAAAAAAACTAAAAAATGTTAATTATGTTGTATTGTATTATATTTGTATTGTTTAGAACAGTCCAGAGTACAAGACATTGCATATACGACATTATTCTTTCCTGCCTGTTATAGTGTCTACCATCTAATTAAGTATCTACTAAATGTTAGGTACTGTGCTAAGTACTTTATATGCATTTCTTTTATTTTATTTCTT
Source organism: Mustela nivalis (assembly GCF_964662115.1). Lineage (NCBI taxonomy): Eukaryota > Metazoa > Chordata > Mammalia > Carnivora > Mustelidae > Mustela > Mustela nivalis. Next base: position 21,444,691 of record NC_139036.1, read on the forward strand.
TTTTTTTTTTTTTTAGATTTCATGTATTTATTTGATAGAGAGAGACACAGGGAGAGAGGGAACACAAGCAGGAGGAGTGGGAGAGGGAGAAGCAGACTTGCCGCCGAGCAGGGGGCCCCATGTGGGACTCCATCCCAGGACCCTGGGATCATGACCTGAGCTGAAGGCCAATGCTTAATAGCTGAGACATGCAGGTGCCCCTTTATATGCATTTCTTATTTTACCCTCAAGGATACAAAATTGTCTTATGATCCCTATGATGATTCTATGTATCAACTTGGTTAGGCTCTAGTACCGAGCTCCTCAAACGCTGATCTAGGTGTTGTGAGAGCTTTGCTGGTGTGGTTAGTGGCTACAATCAGTTAAGTGAAGGCTACAATCAGTTAAGTGAAGGACATTACACTCAATAACGTGGGTGGGACTCATCCAATCAGTTGAAGTCTTGAAGAGCAACACCTGAGGTTTTCCGGAGAAGAAATTCTGCCTTGGGATCCAACATTAACTCCTGCCCTAGTTTCCAGCCTTACCAACCCTCACCATCATGGGTGTGTGGATGTGAGTGTGTGTGGGTAGACGTGTAAGGAAACAGACCATCCGAGAAATAAAATAATTGCATAGGGTCATGTAACCAAGAAGGGGCAGCTGAGACCTGAACCTTGTCTCCCTCACTACAAAGCTGACTTCCCACATCGGATGCTGTCGCTGTGGTCATAACATTTCAGCTGCAGGCGAGAAGACCTATGATTTCGGGCTGTTGATGGAGCACGGACCACTCCCTCACCCTCAAATCTGATGGAAGAACTGACAGAAGTACAATTCCTTTGACCATCTGCTCTGCTCTCTATTCTGGTGGCATCCAAAGAAAAGGGTGGGTTGGGGAACAGGGAGAGAGAAAAGGGAGGAAGAAGGGTTTTATCAGTGGGGTTTTGGGTTGCAACAGAAACTGACTTTCATCAAGTTACCCAGAAAGGAAAGGATGAGAAGAATAGCATGGAGGCAGGCAGCTCAGAGGAAAAAGACCCTAGAGCTGGATCACGAGAGCCCTAGCAATGGTCTCACGGCAGGGACCGCCTGGTTAGGCCACTGCCACTGCAGAGACTAAGCTGGAACTGGCCCCTTCTCCTTTAGGCAAGGTGCCCAGGCGGACATTGGTCCAGGGAGCAGCTTAGATCATGTGCTTGCCGCATTTGGTCCCTGGACACAGAGAGAGGTGTGCACTTACATCGGGAGGGGAGCTCTATTTCCCAAAAGAAAACTGGGGGGCTATGAAAAAGGGTATGCGGGCGCCTGGGTGGCTCAGTGGGTTAAGCCGCTGCCTTCGGCTCAGGTCATGATCTCAGGGTCCTGGGATCGAGTCCCGCATCGGGCTCTCTGCTCAGCAGGGAGCCTGCTTCCTCCTCTCTCTCTCTGCCTGCCTCTCTGCCTACTTGTAATCTCTCTGTCAAATAAATAAATAAAATCTTTAAAAAAAAAAAAAAAGAAAGAAAAAGGGTATGTATGCGTGACAGCCAAAATGGTTTATGACCATTACAGTAGCAGAAATGTCCTCATTTGAATGGTTCTTCACAAAATGTTTCTGGATGGATTCATCACCGGCCTCCAGAAAAGGCTCTCGGGCGTGTGGGGTGATAAGAAGCACATCTCTCAGCTTTAGTTTAACATTTTTAAAAAAAAAGGTTTTGTTTATTTATTTATTCAAGACAGAGAAAGAGAGAGGGAGAGAGCAGGGGGAGGAGCAGTGGGAGAGGGACAAGCAGATGCTGCCCAGAGTGCCCAGCCCACCGGGGGGGCTCCATCTCAGGACCCTGAGGTCATGACCTGAGCCAAAACAAAGAGTGAGACACTTAACTGAACCACCCAGGCCCCCTATGTAAATTTTCATATGAAACATAAATAGCAATCGTGATGACAGCAGCTGATCTCTATCAAACACTTAGTGTGTACTGAACAGTGTTCTAAGGGCACTGCTTGGTATTCCCCCTTGTCTTTACCGGCTCGGTGAGGTAGGTGCAATTATTATCACTACTCTACATGTGAGAAAACCGAGGGACACAGAGGTTAACTAACTTGCCTACACACCTAATGAATGGCAAGCAGTTCCACAATAGCGTCCTTTTACAGTTCTAATTCTGGAATATTAAATAGGAGAGGAGACTATCACATAATCCCAAGTAGGAAGTTCCTTAAGGCAAACAAGCCTTCCTCTTAGCTGAAGGACGACAAGGGCTTGCTTAATAAAGATTCCACCGCGATGTCTGATCTGAGATGTTCGATTCCATTTTCTTAATGGCTGTCAATCAGTTCCCCACTGTTTCCCCTGGAGGCTGGACCCAGCAGGGGTGTCGTCAGCACTTAGGAGTAGCATTAAGAACAAAGCCTGATGGGGCTGTTTGTTTTTCCCCCCACGGAGGTGGTCCATCCCTCAACACAGTCAGGAATGAGTTTAGATGTCGTGGAATGAATGGCTTCCCAAATCACTGGGCCTCCCAGAAGCATGAAGGAGACTACTCGAACAAACAGAAATGGTGTGAGCTCAAATGATACCTGCCATCGTCTTGGGTTCCATGGACTTCATTCACTCTTAGGACAGCAGTGTCCGATAGAAATATATCACAAGCATCATTTAAAATCCTCTATTTTTAAGGAGGTGAAGTTAATTTTAAAAATAAATTTTATTTGACACAATGATCCCCAATATTATCATTTCAACATGTAAAAATATGAGAATTTATTTTTGAGGTATTTTTACATTCTTTTTTTTTTTCTAAGATTTTATTTATATGTTTGACAGAGAGAGAGAGAGAGAGAGAGCACAAGCAGGGGGAGTGAGCAGCAGGCAGAGAGAGAGGGAGAAGCAGGCTCTCTACTGAACAGGGAGCCCGATGTGGGACCCAGGACCATGACCCGAGCCGAATGCAGATGCTTAACCCGACTGAGTCACCAGGTGCCCTTTACATTCTTTTTTTCACCTTAAGTCCTCGAAATCCATTGTGTATTTTGCATTGAGCACACAACTCAGTCTGGACTAACCACATTTTGAATGTTCAGAAACCTCGTGTGGTTAGTGGCCGTTGTAGTGGATGACACAGCCATAGACCACAGCTCTTTCCACAGCTTCATTTCTCGAATATGAGCACCTGTGAGGCGTTACATCAGTTGAGACCGCGTGGAATTACATTCCAGAGAGGACAACATAAAGTAAACATCCAAACATACAAGGTGATTATAGGTTTTGATGAGCAGTTACCTCAGAGTGACTTGGGAGGACGCTTGAGCTTGAACATGTTGGGCAGAAGGGGGTGAACAGACTTCTCTTAGGAGGGGACATCTGAGCTAGAACCTGAAGGGCAGAAGGAACCGGCAGTGTGAGGTGGGGGCACACCTTTCCAGGCAGAGGCCAGAGGCAGTGCAAAGGCCCAGAGGCCAGAAAGCCCTCGGCATGGGGGATACGGAAAGGACGAAAGGACGGCTGTGTGGGTGTAAATGGCTGAAGAGCTGAGTAGGCAGGGACCAGACTGCCTACTCAGGATTTTGGATTTTTCCTAAACATGAAGAGAAACTACTGATCTGTTTTAAATGGGATCTGATCTCAGTTTTAAAGGTGGCTCTGGTGGGTAATGGGGTAAATTGGATCACTAGAGACCCCTCCCCGCCACAAACACACAGAATTGCCTTCATTTAAAAAACAAAGCTAGGGGCGCCTGGGTGGCTCAATGGGTTAAAGCCTCTGTCTTCTGCTCAGGTCATGACATCAGGGTCCTGGGATCCCCCCTCAACCCCCCCCATTGGGCTTTTTGCTCAACAGGGAGCCTACTTCCTCCTCTCTCTCTCTCTGCCTGTCTCTCTGCCTACTTGTGATCTCTCTCTGTGTCAAATAAGTAAATAAAATCTTAAAAAAAAAAAAAAGCTAAACAAAACTAAACTGAACTGTGTATTTGAGTTTGATGGAGAGAAATCCAAATTATCTTGGGCCAGAGGGTTAAAGAGGAGTTAAAAACATGGCAAGATCATTCCAAGTGGATTCTGGCTGGTTGGAGGTGGGAATGGGCTTGGAGGAAAGTTCCAGAATGCAAACCCTAATGGGTATGAGCTGGAGTTTTTGTGCTTGTGCTGGGACAAGGGACTGGGTTGGACCTACTTGTAAAGAGGGCTTAGAACTAAAACCCTTCATAAAGTTAGGACCCTCAAAGGGGTCCCCCATCCCCTAATGAAACAGCTAAAATGCCTTCCCTCAGCAACCCAGGGAGAAAGCTGGAAATCTTGTCTTTGTCTTGCATTAAAAAAGAATCATAAGACATCTCAATCTGGTGCCACGTGGAGGGGTGGAGTTAAATAATTACGCAGAGCAGTGTGGGGATTGGCAGATCTGATCCCAAACCAATGGATTAGAGGCAGCCAGAAAGAGGGGGAGACCAGTTAGTTTCCTGCAGGATTTGGGGTGCTTCTTGAACTTTAATGTGCAAACGAATCACCTGGGGATCTTATTAAAACACAGATTCAGATTCTCTAGGTTTAGGTCAGGGCCTGAGACTCTGCATTTCTAACAAGCTATGGACAACAGGGGCTTGGACCAGGTTGGTGGAGGGATACGGAGAGAAGAGGATGGATTTAAGAGATAGGTGGGGATAGAACTGACAGGACTTCCTGAAGGACCTATCTGGAACAAGGGAAAGGAGAAGCAAGGACAACTTCTGGGTACTTGGCTTTGGGAACTGGCAGATGGTGGTACCATTTATTGACACAGGGAAGTCCAGGGCACGGATAGGCTTTTTGGGGTGGGGGGTGGTAGGAGACTGTGTTGGGGAGGGATCCAAAAAACTCAAGGCCAGGCAATCGCAAATACTGTGCCTTATCTCCTTTCTCTGCAAGAGAAATGCCTCCAGGAGGCACACAGAGCATGAATGATCTGTTTTCCCAGCTCGGGATTGCTGACAACAATCTTTGCTTTGGAGGCCCAATCTGGCAAGTGTTAAAGGCTTAATAAATAACCGACTTTATAAACAAGGTCCAGGACTGACCAGCAAACTCCCCTTCTCTGCCTCTCACATGTTCAACACACATCTCTCCAGATTAGCACCAGCAACAACGATAACACTTACACCAGTCGAATCTAGGCCGTATAGACGGGAATCTCCCAAACTCCTCAGACTGTTGTCAATGTTTATGAGCAGAGTGCTTGTACGTTGCAGTGGGTTTTTTGGTTTTTTTTTTTTAAGGTTTTATTTATTTGTCAGAGGTGGAGGGGGCTGGGAAAGAGAGGGAGCACAAGCAGGAGAAGCTGCAGGCAGAGGCAGAGAGACAGGGAGAAACAGACTCTCCACTGATCAGGGAGCCCTACGCCTGGCTCCATCCCAGGACCCTGGGCTTATGATCTGAGCTGAAGGCAGACACTTAACCGACTGAGCCACTCAGGTATCCCTATAGTGCAGTTTCTAATAAATAATATAACGTGCAGAGTTAAGGGATTTTTGGACATTTACTGGTTCATTTATCATTATTATTTTAAAAGATCTTGTTTATTTAAGATTACAAGTAGGCAGAGAGGCAGGCAGAGAGATCACAAGTAGGCAGAGAGGCAGGCAGAGAGAGAGGGGGAAGCAGGCTCCCTGCTGAGCAGAGAGCCCAACGCGGGGGGGGGGGGGGGGGGGGGGGGGATGATCCCTGAGAGGCTTTAACTCAACTTTAACTGAGCCACCCAGGAGCCCCTTGTTTGTTTATTTTTAAATAATCTCCATGCCCAACGTGGGGCTTGAGCTCACCATCCCAACATCAAGAGTTGCACGGCTCTACAGACTGAGCCAGCCAGGCGTCCCAACAAATAATTATTTTACAAAAGAGAAGAAATTATCTTTGTGCTGGGCGCTCTGCTAGGTGCTTTTACAATCACTATCTTATTTAGTAGCTACAACAGTTCTTCCAGATAGGTTCTGCTATTCCTATATTCATGTAGGAGGAAGGTGAGGCCTGGAGGGAGACGTAATTTGCTCAAGGTCGCACACAGCCAGGTCAGCCCAAGCCTAAACCCAGGTCAGCCTCGGTGCAAAGTCCAAGTTCTCTTTTCATTGCTCTGGGCTCCCGGTTCCAGGCTCTGGGCCATGTGCTGACTGCAATGCGCAGAATTTCAGAAAACATCGTTCCAGCGCTGGAGGAGTTTCATCTCAATGGGGAGAGAAGTCCATCGGGCTAGTGGTGCAGTCTTGTTGGATATACTCCTCCAGCTTTGGGGTGAGCGAGGCTCAGCAGTATTCCAGAGAAGGTCGGACTTGAAACCATGCATGGTTTCAATGGTTAGGACCATTGAATGGTTAGGACCTGGAGAGAGAGAGGGGAGAACTCCCCAGGCATCCATTCCTGGCAGGAGACCCACACAGGCCAGTCAAGGAGGCAACCTCTTGCCAGCAGGTTTTCCCGTGCTCTTTGCACCACTAAAATCCAACCTGGTTTTTCCAGGCCCAGATTAAAGAAATGTGTCACTCCTTTAGGCCAAAACAGGTGTCCACTTCCCACTCCCTCGTGACAACCTGTGATTATTTCTATCACTGTTATTGCCACATTAAATGATTGTTTTGGGTGTTTCCTTCCTGAGATCAGGGACTTGGCTTCATCCACGCATGAAATCCCCAGGGACAAGACAGTGCCTGGCACATAACGGGTACTTGATTAAAAAATATATATATTTTTGGACTAACTGAATGTTTTTCATAATGGTTTTCCTCTCCTAGGCACCTCTTTGTTATTTGGTTTGTGTCATTCTGTTTTGGTTAGGATACACCTGAGGCAGCAAAGGTTAATATATCAGTGATTTTTGTTTTAAGGATTTTATTTATTTATTTGACACAGAGAGATCACAAGTAGGCAGAGAGGCAGGCAGAGAGAGAAGGGGAGAAGCAGACTCCCCACCGAGCAGAGAGCCCGATGCGTGGCTCCATCCCTGGACCCTGGGATCATGACCTGAGCCGAAGGCAGAGGCTTTAACCCACGGAGCAGCCCAGGCGCCCCTATATCAGTGATTTTTTTTTTTAAAGATTTTATTTGTCAGAGAGAGAGAGAGAGAGAGCAAGCACAGGCAGGGGGAGCGACAGGCAGAGGGAGAAGCAGGCTCCCTGCTGAGCAAGGAGCCAAATGCAGGACTCTATCCGAGGACCCTGGGATCCTGACCTGAGCCCAAGCCAGATGTTCAACTGAGTAAGCCGCCCAGGCGTCCCTACATCAGTGATTTCAATAACATAGTGTATTGTATTGTTTCCATGGATGAATAAGAGCAGAAGTGGTCCAAAGTGCTGTAGAGCCTTTGCGAGGCAGGCTGTCCCGGATCCTGCCAGCTAGTCGCTCTCTACCTCCCCCTCCCCCCAGTATGTGCCTTTCATTTGCATGGTAGAATCACATCTGCGTTCTCACCCGCAGGAAGGGGTGAAGAGGGAAGGGAAGACAGGCTGCCATCTTTTTAAACGTGCAAACTGAAAAGAGAACATATCACATCCATTCAGGTCCCGTTCTTGGGACCTCGTAGTGGAGCCAGATCTAGCTATATAAGGTGGTCTGGGAAAGGTAGTTTTGTACCTGAGCAACCATTGAAGACTACATTTCTATGACCAGAGAAGGGAAGAGCAGACTATGAGGTATGGGGAGGGCAGAGGACGGCGGCTGCCACACTTTCTTATCCTACGCTGCCCTGTCCTAGGCGTCCAGATAGTTCCATATGCTATGCTTGACCTATTTCTTTCTTTCCAAGGTACGTTGACTATTGAATTACTTGCAATTGTCCAGTCATGTGTGGTCATCTTATCTGTCCTCTGAGAGCTTGAGTTCTTTCATCTGCAACTTGCACAGCCTCAAGCTTATAGCATGACTTGTACCAATGGTTGATGAACAGTCCAGCTTCTTCATTACGCCATTACCCTGTGGAGTGGGATTTGTCAATTGTGTTGGGCCACGGGCATGAATAAATCAGCATTATCTATGTTGAGAACTCACAAAATGGGGAGCAGATAGGAACCTAAACCTCCTCTCGCCTGCCCTCTCTGGCAATGCACTTGAGCCAAGGAGGAGTCAGATCTGAGTCTAGGTGGCTAAACTCCCAGGACGCATGTCATAGTGTCAACTGTACCACCATCATCTTCTTCCCCTGCCCCCTGGCTCTCCTTCCTAAGGAGGATCAACTCTCCCTTTCATAATTTTTAAAAGCACATCTTTTGAGTTAGGATGCCAAAATTTGGAGGGAAAAGGAAAATAGTTCCAAAGATCAGCATTTTCTAAGGAGTCCTGAAGCTGCCCTCCCTCTACATTGCGGTCATCTGGTTTAGGAGTAGCGGTGGAAATTGCTCATTCGCCTTATGAAACTGGGTTGCATTTTGACAATGCCAGGGCCGGCTGGCCCCTGCAAGGTCTGTTACCATGGCAAACAGTAAGGTCACCTTGTGATTACCCACTTGACCTGAGCTTGTTATGTCTAGACGCTCACACCGAGGGCAACATCACCCAGGAAATCAGAAACACGTAGATTTCTGGTTTGTTACATTTTCTCCGGCCCTCCTGGACCAGGACAGGGTTTCCAGCTCTTTCATATTCATATCTGGCATTTCCTTGCTGTGGCTCTCCTGGGGCTGGGTTGCTTTTCAGCGGATGCTGCCCTTCCCTCCCCCAGTCCAGGAAGGGCCCTGGCCTCTGTGACAGCAAATCCATTGCACCACTTAGGTTTAATTAGAGCACAATGACGGATGATTAGTTTACACATCAAAGCACTGAAACAACTCAACAAATTGGCTCCATCCCAAAGCCCAGCCTGGGAGCTGGCCTTGAACTCCAAGGCTCTGCCCGCGGGGGCTGGGTGGCCGGTGATGAAAGCTCTGGAGCCCCACGCAGAGGTGCACGGAATGAGTTTTATTTCTCAAGTGAAGAAATGGATCCCAGCTGTTTCCAACCCTAATTGTGCTCCTGCACTCCTCTCACATTGGCTTTTCCCCGCCAAGCCTGCTCTTGGCCATGGTTCCTGGGTCATCCGCTCACAGTTACCTGGGGGCTGGCTACCAATCCATGAGTTCCCTGAGCCCTTGTCTAATTCTGTTTTCTACCCGGCTCCCCTCCAGTGGGATTTTGACTGTTCATTTGGCCACCTACCAAGAAATGAGAGAGAAAGCAAATAAGTTAATCTTCAACCCAGGACGCTTGGCTACCAGCTGGTGATTTTTTGTTTGAGGTTTGGTGGAGGAAAGAGAAACTGTAAATTGCAATGAGGTATATCAGTTGTCTCTAGGTCTCCTTCATGCACATGCTCCCCCTTCCTTTGGATGACCAAGAGCCCGGCGAACCCATGAGAACCCTTGACATGACATTGTCTTGGCCTGTGTTACATATTTCAGTATCGCCTAGTGTCATGCTGGTGCCTTCGAGAAACTGACAACAGAGGTTGGTTCTTCGGGTTCAAAAGCCCAGTCTGTTCATACTAACAACCCCTTAATTCAGCGAAAAACAAAAACAGACAAAAACCCCTGGAAGTCCAGCCAGTAGCTGAACCGAATTGATCCTCCTGGTCCACACACATGCTCATCAAAACGACTGGCATGTCCCGCTTCAAGGTCATGCCATCAAGTCAATCAATGGCAGAGCGGACCCTCGAATCTAGGTCTTCCTTCGTGCCCTTATCCCCCCAGACTATGGGCTCTTTCTAACTGTTGGAAGAAAATGGGGCTGTGACCACGTACAAATCTCATGAAACACAAAGGCTCAGGGCACTCCTCTGAACAATGGATGGGGACGCAGTGCACGGTAGGATTCTTGTTTTCTCGCTGTGAGCCTTGGGGGTGAGTGGGCATCAGCCTCACCGCTGTGATGTGGGCAGACAGATGAATGCTGGCTGCCTCTAGCGCAGGACAGTGGACGGGAGCTGTACCGAGTTCAGAATGCTGTAAGCAAAGCACTTCAGAAGGACGATGACGCGGTATTATTAGCATAAACCAGGAACCTATTGATCTGGCTGATTAGAGAAACTTCCAAGGCACAGGGGTAATTAGCACAATTTACAGAGCAGCAGTTATCAGCTTCATTGCTTAATTAACAATGTAAATATCTTCCTAAATGACATTTTATAATCATGATCAGATCCTCTAGCATTTGCCCTGTTTGCTGCTAATTCCTTCCCAGATGTACAGATAGCTGCCTTTCTTTTTCCCCCCATGCCTAACATAACTTCTCTGCATCACATACGGTAGAGCAATTGTCCACGACCCATATCTCTTTTGTATCTTACTAGGGGTCTCTTCTGCTTTCCACTCTCTGGCACAAAATATACAGTCTGCCAATTGAATTGCCAATTAAAAGTACTTAATTAGACGTGAAAGGGGAGTTCTGTCATGTTCTGGATTCTGAACTATTTTTTATTTATGTGCTTAGCAGGATAAGTCATCTTAAATTAGCATCACATTTTTCCCTCTGAAGAGCATGTGAGAAATGAGGCTATTAGGAGGAGAGGTTTAACACAATATTTGTGTACACTAGTCATGGGTGCAGAGAATCAGCCCAAACGCATATGCTGCTTTGGCAAAGCAGGGTTACACTGCGTATGTATTTTATTGCCTTATCATTTCTTGTTGAATTAATGTTTGCAAGAGAATATTTGGCCTGCTTAATCAAGCATATGTGCGGGGAACTTGTTTTCTTTCTTTCTTTCTTTCTTTCTTTCTTTCTTTCTTTCTTTCTCTTTCACTTGAAATCTATCTATTCTTTTGAGCACCCAGGCCATACTGAAAGATTATTGTTCCATGTCTAAGTTCCAAATGTCACACACACAAATTTGAATCTTTATGGAGCCCTCAGGGTGGAAAGTTCAGAGGCTCATAACCTCCCCTGAAAGGATGCCCCAAAAGCTTTCCATTACTGGAGGCCTGATGATTTCGGTTTGTGGATTATTATTCACTTCTGATCTTTTTGCTCCCACTAACTGCCTCGTGGCCAACACACCCACAATGTAGGTGGAAAGGGCATTTTGTCCAAACCAGTGTGTATCACGTTGGTAAAATGGTAAGGGCAAAAATGAGTTTTGGAGGAATTTTCTGTGGGTTTTAATTAACCGTCTTGCCCTTGTTCCCCATTATCATTGATTTGTGTGATAAGTGCCAATTAAATGTGTCATAAGTATACTTCCTTTTGCTGAAGACAAGAGATCTTGTGTGTGATGCAAATAAGGGTTCTCAGAATGCTAATTTTGTAATGAGCCAATGCATTCTTCAAGGAGTTTACAGTCTAGAGGGGGAATAACATGTGCATAAATAATTATAATGCAAAGTAGGAAACTGGTCTGTCATGAGACAGTACAGAAAGAATTATGGCCAAAAGAGGGTGGAGAAATAAATTACAGTTGAGAGATTCAGGAAGGCCTACTTGAAGGTTGGGGAAAATTTATATAAAAGCAAATCGAGAGTATCGGGTGTGGTTTCCAGGCAAGAGGAACGGCAGAAAGAAAACACAGAGGTGGGATAGCATGACATTTAAATGAAGAACAAGATGTGGGCGCCTGGGTGGCTCAGTGGGTTTAAAGCCTCTGCCTTCAGCTCAGGTCATGATCCCAGGATTCTGGGATCGAGCCCTGCATCGGGCTCTCTATTCAGCAGGGAGCCTGCCTCCCCCTCCCTCTCTGCCTGTCTCTCTGCCTACTTGTGATTTCTGTCTGTCTGTCAAACAAATAAATAAAATCTTAAAAAGAAAAAAAAAGAATAAGATGTTTACGAGAGCCATTCCAGGAAGCAATGTGAAGGAAAGCCCCACAGATAATGCTACGCAGGGAGGACAGGGCTCCACCAAGCAGAACCTAGAAGAGGCACACACCGCTTTCTGTAGACCAGAGACTGACAAACTTGTTTGTGTGTGTATGTGTGTGTGTGTGCACGTTTTAAAGGGCCAGCGAGTAAATATTTTAGGCTCTGGGGGACATGAGGTCTCTCTCCCAGTTGACTCTGCCACCATAGCACAAAGGCAGCAGCAGACAAGTAAATGAATGGCCGTTCCAGTAATACTCGACTTGTCCACATTGAAATATGACTATTGTAAAATATCTGCGTGTCACAAAATATTCTTCTTTTGATTGTACTAACCATCCCCGGCTATTGGGGGTGGGGCAGGGATGTGAAGCTAGAACTATCTTCTTCTTCTTCTTTCTCTTTTTTTTTTTTTTGAAGATTTTATTTATTTATTTGACAGAGAGACACAGCAAGAGAGGGAACACAAGCAGGGGGAGCGGGAGAGGGAGAAGCAGACTTCCCGCGGAGCAGGGAGAGTGATGTGGGGCTCCATCCCAAAGGCAGATATTTAACCACTGAGCCACTCAGGTGCCCCTAGAACTATCTTCTAACCTGTAGACTTTTTCTTTACTATTGGCCCTAGCCCCATAAGCAGAGAGCCAAGGGCTGATGACTCTGGACCTGCCAGGTGTCAGGGTGTCACATGACCCTAAGGGTGCACGCACCCCTCAGCAGGTGTTATGCTCTTTGCTGTGGGCCAGGACCAAGCTTCAGCATCCAGCACTAGGGTCCCATGAGGGCTGTGTGTTCCCAATGGCTTGATAGTATTTGGTAATAAAAATCAAATACTTGGGTCAAGTGTTATGACCCTATGTATGTGGTACCCAGACCATCCTCTGCTTTAATGACCCCACACTTTGGGATGCTAAACACTGACATTCCTCAGTTACCTTCCCTGTGCTTCATAAGGTCTCTCTGCACATCAGCAGCTAAGAATAACTTCCATCCTTCTCCTGTGTGAGGCGATACATTTTCCAGCGAGTGAATTTGCCCACCCACAATGCCCCTCACAAGACCAACCTGCCCTCCAGAACTAGTCTGGAGTTTAGACCGGTGATCCTGTGGGAAACCCCAGAGCCCCTGCCAGGTCTCCTTCCCACCCAGACTCCCTGAGACCTAACTCTGAGCTCAGGGAGGCAGCCCTAGAGGCATGTTGAACCAGCTTTATCCTTTGTGAGCTGGATCAAAGCAGCTATCTATCTCACTTTCCAGATGCACCTCACATAACAAAGGGGTTTTATTTAATTTATTATTTATTTATTTATTCTAAAGATTTCATTTATTTATTTGAGAGACAGAGAGCATGAGCACAGGGGAGAGGGGGAAGCAGGCCTTTGCCGAGCTGAGAGCCCGATGTGGGGCTCAATCCCAGGACCCTGGGACCCAGGTCCTTGGGATCCCAGGACCCCAAGCCGAAGGCAGAGGCCCAACCAACTGAGCCACCCAGGTGCCCCACAAAGGGGTTTTAGAACTAAAATGTGTGTGTGTGTGTGGTTTTTTTTTTTTTCTGATTTGGAATTCCACACAAACGCTGGAACAAAAGGGATCTTTTATTCCCCTTCCCCTTCTCTTCTCCGCCCTCTCTTCTCTTCCTCATTAAAGTCTTTCATTCTTTCCCCCTAACAATAGCTACATTGAACACTATATGGTAAGGAGAATGTTACTCAGGTGACTAACTTAATTTTACAATGCTTCAAGAAGAAGGGTGTGGTCAGCGGACCCAAAGGCTGCTGAGACGGACGTAGAGGCTAAGGACAGAGAAGGAACCGTTGCTTCTGACAATATGGAAGCCATCCAAAACTATACGAAGAGCAGTTTCGGTGGCATGAAGGTGGGAGCCAATGGTACTGCCAGAAGGATGAATGGGTGAATGAGTGAGGAGGTGAGACAGCCTGTCTAGACAACTCTAATGATGGCTTCTTGTCATTTTGATCTCAGAGTAAGTTTCGCCTCTTTGGAATCATCTAAAGTAGCCATCTGGTCACTATCACGTGGCCATAGTTAATTTCTCTGCAAAGCACTTACTTATGACCTGATCATATCTTCTTGCTTTCTTTGTTGTTCTCTGCCCTCGGGACATCACACATATATGATTCTAGTGGTGGGTTTTGGTTTTGGTTTGTTTTTTCCTTTATCTCCAGAACCGGACAGTTTGCTTGGTACCTTGAAGATGTTCTATACACATTTGTTCAATGGATGGATAAAATTTTGTCTAAAATAGAGAGTGGAGGAATAGCCCGATGCTTTTCAAATTTTAGTATGCCTAGGAACCATAGCTGGGACTCTCATTAAAATCCAGATTCTGATACTCTAGGGTGGAAGATTCTGCCTTTAAAAAAAAAAAAAAAAAAAAAAAAAAAGATTATTTATTTATTTTTGGAGATAGTGAGAGTGTGCACACAAGAGAGGGAGAGAGAGAGTGAGAAAGACAGAGAATGAGCAGGGGGATGGGAAGAGGGAGAGGGAGAGGTAGACTCCCCACTGAGCAGGGAGCCTGACACAGGCCTCCATCCCAGGACCCTGGGATCATGATCTGAGCCAAAGGCAGACACTCAACCAACTGAACCACCCAGGCGCTTCAGATTCTGCCATTCTAACAAACTCCAAAATGAGGCTAGAGCTCCTGGTCCGTGAACCCCATGTTGAGTAGTAAAGCCCTTAGACCATATCGGTATGTTGCTTAGAATGAACAGGTGAAGAAAAGGAAATTAATGGAGCAGGAAAGAGGCAATAACTGAATAACTGCAGAAGCAAAGATTTTTAGGAAGGCAGAGGGGAGAGGGTCCAGAGATCCAGCAGAGGGACTGGTTTTTCAAAGGCAGAAGGCAACTCTCCAGGAAAGAAGAGGGAGTGTGAAGAGGAGGAAGCCCCGCACTGACGGGGTCTAACTTTTTCCTGAGGTCATCTGCAGAGAGCGAGGGTGGGCGCTCAGACTGTCATTCTCTTCCCAGGCAGGATCCAGTATGTCTTTGAGTTTAGATCATAAATTGAAAGCAAAACCTGTCAGCTCGGGGCAGTTTTCACCGCCCTCACTAACAGCTTCCAAGTCTTCTTCTGGGGGATTCCAAAGTAAGGTATCTACCGTTATAAACTATGATACATGCCACAGGGCAAGGCACAGGCTATTCTTCCGGGGCCAGGAGAGGGGAAGGGTTATCTGCCTCAGTGTCAAACGGGAGTAGCAAGCACATTAGGGAAGTTGAGAAAGACAACCTGTGACTTGGGGTCTAAGGGAGGAGCAGAATGGAACATGGTGCATTTGAGGATAAGAAAGTCCACAGAAGGGGACTGGGGCCGTGGAATGAAGCCCAAGAGGCCAGACATTGCAGGTAAGGAGTCTGACGCATCTACGCAGAGAACACTGAGAGGCCATCGAGAGGTCTGAGGCTGGCCAGTGACAAGATGGGATCTGCCCTCAACAAGAAACAGAGAAGGAGGAGAGAAAAGGAGCAGGAGAGAGAGGGTCAGGAGGCCTCCGCAGGGACCCAGGACTTTGCACGGATGGAGTCTCAACAAATATTTGCTGAAGTGGAGGGTAACTATTAACTACATATTTGATTGACCAGAACACCATATTTCCTGGCTGAGATGAATAATGATTTTCCTTAATTAACGATGCCCCACTTAACTTTATTAGGCCTTTCTCTTTGGGACAGCACCAAAGTGATGACTCCCTCCTGCCTTTTCTCATTATCCACTGCCCTATTTTTCTCTCTTCTTCTCTTTCCTACCTTTTCCTCTACACCTCTCTTCCCAAATAATCCTATTTAATCAAGTTCATCAAATTTTGCATTCTCGGGGCGCCTGGGTGGCTCAGTAGGTTAAGCCTCTGCCTTCGGCTCCGGTCGTGATCTCGGGGTCGTGGGATCGAGCCCCGCATCGGGCTTTCTGCTCGGCAGGGAGCCTGCTTCCCTCCCTCTCTCTGCCTGCCTCTCTGCCTACTTGTGATCTTTCTCTATCAAATAAATAAATAAAATCTTAAAAAAAAAATCTTGCATTCTCCATTTCTATTAACTGGGGTGTTGAACTCTTATCTGTGGCTCTCTTACTCATCTTCAGACTCATATTCAGAGATGACGAACATGTGATCATCGATGTGCTCTCATGTGTGGCTGCGATGACTACATGTTTACAGAACATACCAGGAGACACTGAATGATATATACCAGTCAGCGTGTTTAGAATTAGGGAACTAATTCAGAAAGTAATACAGGACAGAGGTCCAGGAATGCTAAAACCCAGGCTGTAAATTAGTCTCCTGGTATATGTTGTAAACAGTCATCACTGTTCTCTTTTCTCTCTTGGATTCCTTCTTTCTTTCTTTCTCTCTCTCTTTTTTTTTTTTTTCAAGATTGATTTATTTATTTGAAAGGAAGTGAGCGAGGCAAGGGCAGGGGCAGAGGGAGAGAGAGGGAGAATCCCAAGCAGATTCCCCGCTGAGCACAGAGCCTGATGTTGGCTCCATGTGGGGCTCGATCCCACCACCCTGAGATCACGATCTGAGCCAAAATCTAGAGTCAGACGCTCAATGGACTGAGCCACCCAGGCATCCCTCTTGTACTCCTTTTTATAAAAATCTTGAAATCCCTGCTCATCCTCTTCTTCAGCCCAGCAATTAAAGAAGAAAAGACAGTAGGTGTCTGAGAATTCACATAACCTTTTATACCCAATATTTTTGTTGTCTTAAAAACAAAGGGTTATGTTCTGCAACAGCCTGAGATGGAGATGATCTGTTCACAGGGTTTTCCAATTTTGCCCTGGTGTCCCCTGTTGGCACATTCACCAGTCACCCCATGCCCCCCACCCTGTGCTCTGGCAGGATTTGAAACATGCAAATTGCAAACTGGTAAATAGCAACTTTGCATATTTTAAATAGAAGGGAACAACACCGTACACTCATTCTGTTCACAGGGAAATCTGAGATAATGGGAGTGAGGGCAAGGGCAGACCGAGGGTCCTAAGTGTTTTCTTCCAAGTGTTTATTATGCTTATTAAATCTATTGTACAGTGATGAATTCATTTGAATTATTTACATGGTCAACCTTTGAGACAATAACCTGATTTAACCGGAGGATGCAAATGTATCATTTCTCTTTGAAATCTAAAAACAGGTTTGAACTGGAAGAAGCATCACCACTTGTATCTTTTCCTACAAATATTGGTTACACACCAGCAGTTATCAGGTTCAATGACAAAATGTCAGAAATGTGGCGATGTATTTCTTGGGAAAGTCGATAAACTCCCCTGTGAGAACATGTCCCCTGGACAGTCAACTCTTGGGTGACAAATTTCTCAAGGAAGTCTTTCAATTCCATTTATCTGTAAAACATCCCGCACCGTCTGACACGAGGGTGTTCATCTGCTACAATTTCAATGGAAAGGAAAATGACATAGTAAGAATGGTTGGATTTTCATTAGATTAGGGGCCCTGGCGTCATTGTAGTGTTTGGCCCGGCAAGAATGCTTTAGTTTTACTACTGAAGCTGTCAAGAATCTAAGGCTGCTGTCAAGTTCAAAGTATTATAATCCAATTATTTTTGAAAAACAAGGTTTTTCAACTTTGGATTATTTTTTGCCTGTTGTTTGGATGTTTATAAAGGATTTTTGTGAACCATAAAATTATATGTATTTATAAGGACAGAAGAGGCACAAGTAATTCTGGAGGTGGTGTCTTTCTGAGGTGGAGTGAACAGCTTGCATCTTAAATATTTTATGAGATCTAGGTATTAGAACAATGTTTCTGATGCAGGAACACAGCGATCTAGGAACAAAAGGGAGATGGGGGCCAAGGAACAGACTGTGAAATTTCTTCAAAATAATCAAGTGATCCCAAGGCTGAAAATAGCAATAGATGGGGATACTGCAGATTGTTCCTAATAAGGGATTTAAAAGCTTAATGATTTATTGGTTGGATCTTCACTAATGATGTGTCCCTAACTCTGTGTGTGTAACTAAGAGGGCTGATTTATGAGGGTACAATCGTATCTTTCAGATATATTTGGTCCAAGTCTACATATTGAAAAGAAATTGAAGGGTTATCAGAATATTTCAGGAAAGCAACGCCTACATGATTTGTATGGTAGGTGAAGGCTAGTGTAT
Organism: Mustela nivalis; assembly: GCF_964662115.1. Taxonomy (NCBI): domain Eukaryota; kingdom Metazoa; phylum Chordata; class Mammalia; order Carnivora; family Mustelidae; genus Mustela; species Mustela nivalis. The sequence goes on from NC_139036.1 coordinate 21,462,582, forward strand.
TAGGTGAAGAGAAAAAAAACAAAAACCGGAGAGGAAAAACTGTAAAGGGAGTTAGCAAAAAACAAGAGAGAAAAGCCTACACCAAAAAAAAAAAAAAAAAAACCAAAACAAAAAACTCCACTTCTGTTAAGAAATAGCCCCTGCTTCTCTTAGTCTAGAAGGAGAAAAATAGCTTCTCAGATGCTACCAGGGAGCAATAGTTTCCTTTCAAAAAAGAAGAAGAAAGAAAACGAAAAAAAGAAAAAGTTGTTCTGTTAAATCAGCTACACATGGAGTCAGTCTGTGTAAGGAAATCAGCCTTTTCATTACAAATGGGTTTAAAAAGCCCTAGAGAAGTGAGACGTGAACAGAAACAATATTATCCACTAACAGCCCAACTCTCTTTCAGACAGCTGAGAGAAGATGAGCAGCAGCATTGAACAGGGGGTTTGTCTTAAGATAAAGACTCATCTTTATTTCTTTCAGGATATAAAACTTGTATTTAAATCAATTCAGAGAAGCACTTTAGCTTTAAACATTAGAGAGCGGGGAGAGCCTATTTAATAAAACAGCATTATTTCATTTTCAAAGAATGATACTGGCAGTAGCTCTGAGTTTAAATTCTGTATTCTTTTCCTCAATTATAATTATAGATGGGACTGAAAGGAAGCATGCCTATTACTGTCATATTTATTCTTTTGACAGGTGTTATGGGACTGTAATTTGATGAAATGACTCAAAACGCAGATTCCCTTACAAATACAATTCCTGTCATCAGCACGAGTGGTTTAGGGGAAGTCCTCCAGCAAGCCTTTTCACCAATCTTGAACACCCCTAATGTTTTAGCAGCGATCCGTATTCAGGAACATGGGGGAGAGCCTGCCTTCAGGGCTTATATCCGAGGTAGCAACAGCCAGAAGGAAGAGTGGGTGTTTAAGGTAGAGAAGGCAACTGTTAGTGGGACAGCCTTCTTTTTCATCTGGGTGGGGTTGGATCAGGCAAAGGGCACCCAGACTGTTTTCGCCAGTAGGGTTTCCTTATAAACAGACCCCGGCCCCGCATGTGGCCGGCAGAGGGCGCTCGACGAACAGCCGACGGGCGGGGGCGGTGCCGCGCCGAACCTGGAGCGCAGGCGCACTCGTGGCTGCGGCGTCCGTCGCGTCCGGGGTTGACGTTGCTCGGTGGAGGCGGGTGAGCCGAGCTGGGCTTTCGGAGGGCGGGAGAGGAGCCGCGCGCGGAAGGGCGCAAGGGGGACGGAGCCTCCCGGGGCGGCGGGGTGAGCTAGGGGTGTGAGGCCTCGGCCGTCCTCGGTCTTGCGCGGCCAGTGGAAGACCCATCGGGGCTTCTGTTGCCCCCGTCCCCTCCGCGTCGGCCCTCGTGGCCTCGGAGGGCCAGGTGTCCCGGTGTGTGGCTCCCGGCCGCGTTCGGGCCCGTCGCAGGCCTCGCCGGGCGGCTCGGGAGAGCGGGGCAGGCCCCAGTTTGCTGGGAGGGCCGCAGGGAGCCCCGGGGACTCCAGACGCCTCTGCGAAATGCCCACTGTCTGGCACACACCTCCGCGCTCAGTCTCGGCTGGGCCATTTATAAAAGCAGACGGGGCCCCTCCACGGCCCATCTGCCCCAGGCTAGCTCCCGGGGAGCACGCTTGCCTGGAGTGACCTTCACGTTCTGATAGATTCGTCTGCAAGATGCGTCAAGTCCCGCGGAGTGCGGAAACCCCTTGGTCCTCAGGACTGTTTTGTTTTATTTTATTTATTTTTATTTTTAAAAATTATTTTTGTTAACATGTAATGCCCTTGGTCCTCAGGACTGTTTTGTTTTATTTTATTTATTTTTATTTTTAAAAATTATTTTTGTTAACATGTAATGTATTGTTTACCCCAGGGTTACAGGTCTGTGAATCATCAGGCTTACACAGTTCACAGCAGTCACCATAGTGGGTTTTTTTGTTTGTTTGTTTGTTTTACATAGCTTACAATTCACTCAAAGTGCACCATCGAATGTCTTTTAGTATAGTTAAGTGTTGTGCATCCATACTCAGAATCAATTTTAGAACACTTTCATTGTCCCCCAAAGAAATCTCTCCTTTAGCTGTCACTCTCAAACTCCCATTCCCCCCACCCCCGCCCTGGGCAATCCCTATTCTACTTGCTGTCTCTATGAATTTGCCCATTCTGCACATTTCCTGTAAATGGAATCATACAATATTTGGTCTTTTATGACTGGCTTCTTTCACTTACAGTAATGTTTTCAAGGTTTACCCATTTTGTATCCTGTATCAGTACTTCATTTCTTTTTATTGCAAAATAATACTCCACTATGAATATGCCATGTTTTATTTATCCATTCATCAGTTGATGGACCTTAGGACTAATCTTAACTCTTCACCTCCTACCAAGCCCCTTCTGGATCTGACCCAGACTTCCTGGCCATCATCTTGTTAGCTCTTGCTCTCCCTTGGCACCCCTCCCCCGACTCTGGGGGGCCTGGCATTCCCTTCCTCCCTTAAGCCTTCATGCAAGCTGCCTTCCGCCTTCACCATCCCTTCCCAAATCCTACTCTTCCTTCAGACCTCAGATTGAATGCCCTTTTCTCAAGAAACCTCTGACCCTTGACTGGGTGAGGGACCCCATGAGCCATTCTCTCAGGGACTGAATTCACCTTTGTAGCAGTTATAACTGAGTAGTTAGTTTTAATTTTGTGTTAATGTGTAAGGTATATAGGGTCAGGGCCTTCTGTTTGTTTCTGTAACCCCAGTACCTAGACCTTCTTGATGTCAGTGACTATTTCAATACATGTGCTCATATGCCTACCATATATCAGGCACCGTACTATATTAGGGAGACAGCCATGAATAAATAAATTAACTTCCTGCTGTATGGAGTTTACATTCCAGCGGGGGGAATACAGAGGTGTCAGGTGGTGAAAAGTGCCAGGAAGAAAGATAGAAGGGACTGTAGAATGGTAGGAAAGTCCTCTTAAGTGAGACCTGGATTCCTTTAGGGCAGAGCAATGTGGGTGCCTGGAAGAGCTGTTGGGTAAGGGAGGAAGGGAGAGAGTGAGAGAAGGGTAAATCGGGAGCTTTCAGCTCAAGGGTCCTTTGAGATGAGCCCTACGTATGTGTAGAAAGAGCTTGTTAGGACGGTAGAGACCTAGGTACAAAGCCTAGCTGCGCTCTCACCCAGTTCTGTGTGACCCAGCGCCTCAGTTTTTCATCCTCCGCAAAATGGAAGTATTAGGATTGTAGAGTAAGTAGCCCCCATGAAGTACTCAGCCACGTGGCAGACACCTGGTGGATGTGTAATGGTTTCCTTCTTTTGCCGTCAAACCACATTGGTGTGTTGTGGCCTATGTGTGGGAGGCCATTGCTTAACGTCACGATGACTTGCTTCATGTTGCTGGTTGCCCTGCTCTGAGATCAGCATGTTTGCCTTTTGTCTGATTTTTCCAGTTTGCATTGATGGGGCTAGCTTACCACGTTCATTTGAAGCTGGCAAACTAGCTCAGGGCGGTTGACTGGACACATGGGCTGTTCAGAGTGGCTCCTTAGGCTCTGAGAGAGACAGAAGGTGTGGGAGGAAGAGCTGAGGATCCAGGGCCCGAGTCTGAGACCTGGCTCTGCCACCTTTTGGCTTTGTGATTCCAGGACAGCCATTGTCCTCCTGGCTTTAGTGTCCTCTTTGGTAAATGGAAGTCAACACACATTTATAGAAAGGATTACAGTGTGAGATCTTATAGAGGAGTATGGGCAGCGTGGGGTGTGAGTCTTGAGGAAGGGGCGCGGGAGCTACATCTTGGAGGATCAAGAGGAATTCTTGAGGCAGATGAAGAATCCAGCGTAAGGAAAAGAGAAGCGTTGAAGAGCACAGCGTGTTTCAGAGACACAATTAATGATAGTTACCAAGTGCCTCGTATGTGCCGAGCGTTCTTAGTGGCTTAGGAGCATTCATGAGTCCTCGCAATGAGTCTGTGCAGGAGATACCATTAGTTGCCTCATGGACAGATGTGCAGCTGACTCTGAGGTAGAAATTGAGAAGCTTGCCCAGGTCCCACCGCTGGCCAGTGATGGAGCAAGGATTTGAACATAGACTGCCTCATCCCAAGGTCCAGAAACTTAGCCTCTAAGTTCAGTATGTGGCTAGAATGTAGGGACTGTAGACAGCAGGAGATGAGTTTGACGAGACAAGTTGGAAGCAGATTTGAGAAGGGTAAACGCTCCACAGAGGTTCTGGAGAAGGTGAGTGACACGGTGTGCTTTTGAGGAGGTATCCTCCGGTCGGACTGGAGAGAGTGATAGTCGGATAGTCTGAGCAAGGTATTGTTACAAAGCTGGGAGCCCAGGCACTGTCCAGGTGAATGAAGCGGGGGTGGACACTGAGGACGGGGAGGGTGGGACTTGAGAGCCTTGACCATGAAGGAAAGGGACTGGAGGAGCACAAATTGCTGCCCTGTGTTCTAGCTTGGAACGTGCATGTGCAAGTTAGAGCCCCAGAGGTGGGGGAGCAGAATCACTCTGCTTCTATATTGCGACTTTCCCCATCCAGAGAAATAATTGCATATTTAAACAATGGCCTGCACAGGCTTAATTTAGCCTTGTATCAGTATTTAATAGGGCATAATTTCTGGTCTTGTTCTGTAGTTTCATTCTTTTCCTTTCTTTCTTTTTTTAAATATATGACTTTTCCCCACTTATTTTTAGGTGCCTTATGTCAGGGCACAGGGTAGGGAAATAGCCAGGGGGGTTAAATGGGGCCGTAGGCCTATTTCTCAGCGTTTATACCAGTGATATTACTTGGCTCCCAGGAAATTCCCTTTGTGGCTTTATTCTCACTCTTTTCCTTTATCCTGTTATCGTCTCCTTTGGGTTTCCTAAGAACTTTTTTAGTATTTCCTTAGCTGCCCCCTTTTCTTTGTCTGTATAATTGACATCAGCCTTGTGACTTTTTTTTTTTTTTCATCTTTATGCAGCAGGAAGCTATAGATGATGGCCTTGGGTTTCAGAAAAGCATGGAGCAAAGTTTTATGGAGAAGGTTGAAAAATAAGTGTGGGATAATAGCACAGTCAAGTGCTTTCATGCATGCGGGCCTGGTCCTGAATGAACTCCAGGAGAGTTCTCTGTGGGGTCCTTAGCCTGGATCCAGGCGGCATTCAGTGGATGGCTCAGATACAGACGTAGCAGGTGGTGTTAGAAGCAGGCAGGGGCAAGGGGCAACAGTCCTCAGTGTGATTCCTGGCCTTACCATCTAATAGTTGTGTGGTCTCTGGCAAGTTTCTTCCCCTCTCAGAGCCCCAGTTTCATTATCTATAAAATGGGACTAATGATTCATACCCCAGAAGATTGTTGTGAGGGTGCACAGGGTAACACATGAAGCGCTCAACACCTTCCTGGCACTTCCTGGCACTTCCTGATCATTCCCTGAACGGTAGGTCATACGACATGGCATCAGCCGTGTAGAAAGCTTGAGGTGGGACAGCTAGGTAACATGCCAGGCCATCCGTTTCTGGTCCTAGGGCCAAGCCCAGAGCCATACACGTGCTAGGTTCTCTGAATGACGTTGTGTGGGTGACTGACACAGCTTGCTGGGGCTCCTGTCTCTCTCTCTGGTCCCCCTTCATGCCTGGGATGGGATTGTTTCGTGCTTTTGTTGTGCTGAATTGAGTGGAGCCGGCTAATAGACAGGGTCAGGTACCCCAGAGATGGTAGCAGATGGTGACTCTGGACAGAACTAATAAAATACAAGGTGGGAAACAGATTTAAGAAGTGTTCATGGAAAAAAAGTTCCCCTGAGCTGAATGCCAGAGTCACGGTGAGGGCCTGAGCCGAGAATGCCATCTGAGTGGCCTTTCTTGAAGAGCTAGGTAAAGGAGGGGACATTGCCCCTTGAGCTCCAAGAACCCACGAAGCTGGTCAGGATCCAGAACTGTGGCTTTGCCCCTGGACAGTACGTCTAAGAGGGAGACCGATGTTGAGGGTGCGTGTGTCCTGAAGAGTGTGAGTGGGACAGGGAGGCATTAGGAGAGGATAGCACCTTCAGGGTGGGGATCTTGGAAGAGAATGACTTCGGGGCTGGGGTCACTAACTGAACAATGACAGAATGGCCTTGGAGGTTGTTGGGCTGGGGGGAGCTGGTAGAGACTTGAGCCCAGAGGGCAGAGCTCAGATCCACAAATGAAGTGGAGAGCTCAGACTTGGGAGCATATTAAGGGAAAAAAGCTGGAAAGCTCCCTGGCAGGGATGGGGAGAAGAGATTTCTTTTACCCTGGATAGGAAAAGGCTGCCTTCGGTGCTCTGGTTTTGAGACTCCCTACTTTGGGATGACTTTTCTGCTCATTCAGTTAACACCTCTGACCGAGAGCGTCTACCATGAGTCAGGCCATGCCACCTTCCGTATTTTTAGAACTTTCTAATTCATCGGAGGCGACAGCATGAATAACCAGAGTTCAGTTCTGATTTGGGGAGAAAGCTAAATAAATTTCATATGCTCTTTAGTTTGATTTCAAAGAAAAAAAGATTATTTTTTTTCGCTCTGATGTTGGTGGAGGTCACTAAATCAGTGAAATCCACCACCTCTCCCAGTGTCAGTTTGCGTGAGCATCTCCCTTCCGCAGCCCAGTCTTGTCTCAGCTAGAAGCACCTAAAGATATCATAACGTATTGTTTTCCCTTTTGCTACTTTTCCAGGCCCCGAAAAGGGCCCCCTACTGAGTGGGCTGCTGCCATGATCCCGGCAGGCATGCGTGCTGCCTTACTCAGTCCTCCCATCTGTCTTGCCATGATCGGGGGCCCATGTACTTTCAGTGTTCCACTCAGTCTTCCAGATGCGGGAGAGTTGACTGGAAGGTGTTGGAGCGAGGAAGGGTTCAATCTGACACCCTTCTGTTGAGGGACCACTGCATGCCAGGTGCGCCTAACAGAGGAGGCTGAGCTGGGTAGAGGGTGGAGGGAATGGAGAATTTGGTTTCAAATGGGATAGAGATTGGCAGTTGCCTGGGAAAGCCTTGACACCCACCCCCCCACACACACCCCTACCACCACCACACACACTCATATACTGATGAGCTTAGAGCTTGTTCTGTGTGTGCCAGTAAAGGATATCAAGCAAGGGGCTCAAAGATGAGATTTTTTTGTCTTCCGTTGCTCATTCTGGCTGCACATAGAGAGGGACTGAAGAAGAGACATGTCAGAAGGGGTGTTGGATTAATCCAGGAGAGAGGCTCTGAGAGCCTAACAGAGACAAGGAAAAGGAGGGACGCCTTTCCTTCAAGAACTCAAGGAGTTTAGAGCACTGAAGTCGAGTCAGAGTCCACATCCCAGCGCTGCCACTCCCTGGTTGTGTATTCATGGTCGGCTTCAGTTTTCACATCTGCAAAATGGAATGACAATGCTTTTTTGTCCAAGGGTGGTTGTAAAAATGTCTAGCACCTCTCTTAGCCCATCAGTCAGCTCTTGGGCAAGGATGAATCTCATGAAAGAGGGGATTTGAAAATACTCTTGCCCGATGGCCTCCCCAGACTGACTGAGGTAGGAGGCGTCAGTTGCCTGTAGGGAATTCCTGCAGGTGACCTGGAGGGAAGCTGAGAGGACCGGAAAGGGTTGTCATGGATGGGCAGGAAAGGGAGGATGTTGCTGCCAGAGGTGATGGGCAGGAGAACTCAGGGCTTGGAAGATTCTGAGGTTCATCAGCTAGTAAGCATTGATGGAGGAGTGTGCTTGGTGCCAGGTTGTACTGTGCTGGCACTGAAAGAATAGAGATGGGGGAATCGGACACAGTTCCTGTCCTCAGGGGAGTTCTGTCCGGTCAGAGAAGATTCAGAGGCAAACACTCAGAGCCCAGGTGATTCCTGCTGATCTAAGCAGGCACACAGGCTATGGGCAAACAAATCAGGGAGAGAGTCTAGTTCTGTGTGGGGAGGAAGAGGAGACAGGAAGACTTAACCAAAAAGAAATTTCCTGGAAGAGTGTTAAGAGCTCACAGAATCAAGGGAGAAGGCTGGAGAACCCGGCAGGAATCTAGACATTTCTGGAAGTCCAGGAGGCAGGAGCTACAAGGACAGTTCAGAGCAGGAAGAGGCTCGTCATGCAGCCATTGCTAGAACACATGAGCTCATTTTCATGTTCTTTGTAACCTTGCTCAAGAGCCCATTTCCAGAGATGGGGAGTACTCAGTTGGCCTCGCCTGGGTCTCATGTTCTCCTTGTTGGCCTGGAGAGATGGAGCCACAGACAATAGTCTCAGCAGGCGAGGCTCAATGGAAAGAAGTCATTCCTTAAAAAGAAATTGGGGAGTGGGGTGCCATTAGGAAGAGTAGCACCCACCTGGACTCTGGAGCCAGACTTCCCGGGTGGAGATCCTGGCTTTTGTGCTCAGAGCTCTGTGACCTTGGACAAATTTCTTGCCTCTGTTTCTTTATCTGTAAAAGGACAGCATAATGGAACCTCCTTGTTGAATTATTGTGAAGACCAAATTGATTCATGTGCGTCATTTAGAATAGTGTCTCTCCCATGCTACATACTCAGTAAGGCTGTGATCGTAATCATCCTAAGTGCTTAGGGTTTGTTATTATTACTAAAGGAACCACAGGTGGTGTGTCAGTGTGCCTGGCAGGTGGAGGAGTGCTGAGGGGTGAATCTGGATGGGCAAGAAGGCTTTAGGAGTCAGTGCCAGCCTCATGAGTTTAAGACTTTATCCCCTAGGTAAGGAGAAAGCCGTGGAAGGGTTTTTCTAAAATAACTTTAAGTTACAAAAGAAATTTCAAAATACAGAGAAGTTGAAATAATAGCACAAGGTCCACCCTATTCCTGCCCTCTAAACACGATCTTAACATTTCACCACATCTTTCTCACCCTATCTTTTCTCTTTTTGTGTTGCCTCTTGTGGAGCCATGTGAAAGTAAGTTGCAGACGTGATGACACATCACCCCTAAACACTTCCTTCCACTCACGTCTCCCGAGAATGAGGACATTCTCCCACACGACGCACTGTTGTTCTACCTGAGAAAATTCATAGTTAATAATAATTCACAGTATCCCGTCACATCCAGCTGTGGGAGGATTTGAAGATGTTCGACAAGGTGTTGTGGCTGCCATGTGGAGGATGACTGTAAGGGGGCCAAGGGCAGGCAGGTACCCTCCCGTAATGCAGGTGACACATGATGAAGCCCGAACTAGAGTGATGTGGGGTTGCAAGGCCTGTTTGAGGTACTCCAGAGGTCTCCCATTGAACGTGGTAGCAGGGATGGTGGGTCAGTGAAAGCTTCCAGGAGGAGGTGCTGGACCTAACACCTGAGTGTTGTAGAGTCAGGAGACCTGCAGGAAGCAGACTGTGGGCAAGAGTGGGAGGATTCATTTGACACGTAAATATTAAGCATCTACTGTCAGGGTTCCATTTATACGTCAACTTGACCGGGCCATGAGATGCCCAGAGATTTGGCCAAACATTCTGGGTGTGTCTGTGAGGGAGTTTTGGATGGGATTAACAACATTTATTTTTTAACAGGGGAGGGGGGGTGCTGAGGGAGAGGAATTCTTTTAAGCAGACCCTACACTAAGTGTTAAGTCGAACCCAGGGCTTGATCTCATGACCTGAGTTCATGATTTGTGCGGAAACCAAGAGTTGGATGCTGAACTGACTGTGCCACCCAGGTGCCCCTGGATGAGATTAACATTTAAATCAGGAGACTGAGTAAAGCAGATTGCCCTTCCTGATGTGGGCAGGCCTCCTCCAAGCACTTGAAGTCCTGAATACAACAACAGACTGACTCTCCCCTGAGTGAGAAAGGATTTTCTTGACTGGTGACTTTCAGCCTGGGACATTGGCTCTTCCTGGTTTGACATGGACTCAAACTGGGGCACCTGCTCTGTGAGATTTCAAACTTGCCAGCCTCAGTAATCACGTGAGCCAGTTCCTTATAAATAGTATACACACATGAATATAACATAGATATATTCTCTCTGTATATTCTATTGGTTCTGTGTCTCTGGAGAACTCTATTGCGTCTACTCTAAGCCAGGCATTTTGTCACAGTGCAGAGACTATAACAGGCAAATAGGACGCAGACTCATGGAGTGTGCCACTCAGAGCTCAGTTTGCCTGGACTCTGGGCGGAGTGGTCGAGAAGGGATGAGGGGTGGGCAGGGGCCTTGGAGGAAGGAGTATGGACTTTGTTCCTATGGAACAAAATAATCTCCTGCCCATACTTGCTGGGTTGGTTTCTAAGTATTGCTTGGGTTTTTATCTACAGTGCTTTCCAAAGCTTAGTACCACTTTCCTGATTTTTCTCATATCCACATCTCAGCTGCATTCTTCTTTGCTGGATATATTTAAAAATACGAGTTTTACGCCTATTCCTTTTTAAAACATTTAAGCCACACTACCTATGAAATTACGGAATTTTTTTTATTACACATGAAAATAAACAAAAAATCATTACAATAAAATATGTTGACCCATATACTGCTTAAAATAATTTCACAGTTTTCCTACATTTGGGGAGAGTTGTCATGAGGGACAGGGTTAGGGGTGGATACCAGATCTGGGGTTTTAGGCAGGAACATGCCATGCTGAGATTTAGGTTTTGGAAAGACTCAATGGCTGTTGAGTGGTGAATAGATTGGAAGATAGGGAGACCTGCTCAGAATTCTGGCTGTTGTCCCTGGGAGCTCTGTTAAGAGCCTGAAGCAAGGATGTGCAGTGGGAATAGAGAGGCGGGGACAGATGTGAGGGGGCATTCAGAGGTAGAATTTGATAGGACTTAGAAACAGTGGTGTGGGATTGAGGCAGGAAGAGAAGTCTAGGTTGGCTTAGTGATGGTTTTGGTTTGGTTGCTTGAGAAGACAGAGGTACCTTCACACAGGAGCTCAGGAGAGGCTAAAGTCAAGTACAAAGAGCAAGATATGCCAGGTGATGGTTAGGGGCTGCAGAGTTTGACTACAGTTTTAGCAATGATGCTGTGAAGTTCATTGCCCCTTAATAGCAAACCCACACTTTAAATTAAATTAAAGCATTTTTAGTTTAACTCTTCTGAGTGGACCCACACATGCATTCTCTGCAACTTATTACTGAGAATGACTAAGTATTATAATTGAGCTGAAAATAATCTCCCGCCCATACTTGCTGGGTTGGTTTCTAAGTATTGCTTGGGTTTTTATCTACTGAAACAAAGTTGTGCTCTTTCCAAATGTTAATTTTGAAGCCTGCAGATGGTAACCATCTGTTACACGACTAGCATTTTACAATATTTGATTAGCACTTTATATAGTTTGGGGAAGCCTGCCAGTGGAGTCTGCCCATCAGGTGGGGACTTCGGTGGTACGTGTTCTCTAGTGGTCCTTGAAGGTCTTTGCCCTCGTTGTATGGGGTTCCCCTCCTTTTTGGGGGAGGAATGTGCTTTAGTACAGCTAGTCAGACTGGTAGGTTGATATTTGTGGCAGGAGAACCTTAGGGGCCTTGCCTTGTTTGTACTGTTCCTTAGAGCTGGAACCATCAGACCTCATCGTGGAAGCAGAGTTTGAGAGGTCAAGATCTGTCTGTCAGTTAGGACTCTCTGGGTTGCAAGTGACAGAGTAACAAACCCAAGCTTCTTTGGCAAAGGGCATTATTAATTGGGTTAAGTCGTTACTAAGTCTAGGGGTGGGACTGCCTTCGGGTGGACGGTTCAGAGGAATTCTTCAGACTTGGTTCCCTCACACCCTTAGCTCTACCTACTGCTGTGGCTTCAGCCTCAGGCTTCCAGAGGAGGCAAGATGGCGCCCTGGAGAGAGGCACAAATCCCCGCAGCAGCAAGTAATGAGGGGGAAAAAATGGAGGCCTTCCCGGCCACCCCTGCAGAGGCGGTGGGATGCGTTCTGATTGGGCCAGCTTCCGTCATGTGCCACCTGTGACCCAATCCCTGCGACCACGTGGATGCAGAGCTCTGATTGATCAGACCTGGAGTGGAGCCCCACCCTGACCTGTGGGCAGAGGCCCAGGGAGAGGCAGATCTGCAGTCACAAGTCCGGTGCTGTTAGCAGAAGTGGGGAAGGTTGAGATGGGGGGCGGGCAGACCACCACCTGCCTGCCCCGGTGTCATGGCGGGAGCCCAGAGTACCAGGAGGCATTGGCAAACTTAACTGTGGAGACAGGCAGTTATTGTTGCCAGGACGATAATATGCTGGAAATGGAATGAAGGAGCCTCTGAAACCGGCTACTTAATGAATTTCCTTTCATAGTTTTAAGAACCTCTGATAGATTGAGTATTCTAGTTCTCTCTCTCTCTCTCTATTTTTTTTTTTTTTTGAGGGGGAGGGAGTTGTCTTTTTTTTTTTTTTTTTTTTTGTCTTTCTTCTGTTTATGTCACTTTAAAACTAAGACCAGTCACTTAATCTTGGTCTTTTAGCTCCTTGGTTTGGAACACTGTGAGCTTCTCTCTCAGAGAGGAGCGATCTGTACAGAGCAGATAACAGATTCCATTCAGTCTAGTTCAACAAACAGGGCACGAAGCCCCGGGGCCTGGGCCAGGCTCCACAGACCTGGCAGCAGATGAATCCTCAGCAGTGTGGGAAGCACTGTAACAGCTCCAAAACAGGGCACTGTAGCTCCTCAGGGCAGGACAGTCAGGAAGGGCTTCTCAGAGGAAGTGACACGGGGCTGGAGCTGGAAGGATGAACATGAGTTGCCCCCGTGGCAGAGAAGAGGAGGGGAGCTTGATGCTAAAGGCGCTGCTAGTGCCAAGAGACCAAGAGGCGAGGTACTTGCTGGTTTGGGGGGGTTGAGCAGAGGCCACTGGCTCCAGTGGGCATTCTGGCGTCAGCATGGAGGAGACTGTAGAGTGACAGGCTAAAGGCGGGAACAGACACCAGGCAAGATGCTGTAGTAGAGGTCCAGGCAGGAGCCTGTGGCGCATCTGCTTAAAAGGCAGGTTTGGTCCAGCAGATCTGGGGTGAGAGTGTTTCTAACCATCTCTCAGGTGACATCGCTGCTACTGGTCCAAGACAATTCTTTGAGTGGTGAGGCTCAGACCTCTGGTGTTCTCCTCTTTGTTGGCTATAGTCTGCTGGTTTCTCAGTCTACAGTGCAGGATCTTCCTGCTCATCTCCCCTACTCTGCCTGTCCATGACACCACCTCACCCACCCCCCACAAGTTGGCTTCCAGAAAGAATGAGGCTGTGTGATTTCACCTCTGGTCCCTGAAGGCCTACCGTGGGCTGAGGCTTCTGCAGGACAGAATGCCCTGCCCAAGCTCAGTCAGGGTCTGGGTTCTATGCAGTGTGGCGCGAAGGGGACTGGGCCTCCATGTTGTATCAGACCTGCTGACAGAGCCATGGATCAGGGGCTCAGGGCCGGGGATTGGCTTGATGCCTTTGAAATAATGCTCTGTGTTTTCCAGGGACAGAGGGACTCGCAGATGGCCCCACTGCCAGGGGCAGAGCTGGTCCAGAGGCCGCTGCAGCTCTACCGATATCTGCTGCGCTGTTGCCAGCAGCTGCCAACCAAGGGCATCCAGGAGCATTACAAACATGCTGTCAGGCAGGTGGGAGCAGGGGATAATGAGCTCGGGGTGGTGGTGGGGAGGTGTCACATAATAGGAGGACTCTTTCAGAGTTGGGGGCAGGGGACAGGGAGGGTCTTTTGGGTGGTAGTGTAAGGGAGGAGTGGCAGACTAGTAAGAGACACCAAAAACCATAGCCCAGCTCCTCTCTCTTATTTCTGCTTAGAAAACAGACGCTTATCCTCTAGCACATCAGCTCTGTGCCAGGGCTCAATAAGGCAGCTAAATGGATAATTAGAGTAGAGTATAGGACATAGCATCACTTTGACAGGCGTTCCAGTGAGTAATGCACAGCCTGAGTGTACTCATGAGAAAACATCAGGTAAATCCAGACGGAGGGACCATCTCCACACCAGTGGCCTTGGCTCATCCAATATGACAAGGTCGGGAAACACCGAGAAAGGCAGACCTGCTCTGCTTGGTATGATATGACCATGAAATATAATGAGTGGATTGGTTCTGGGCCAGGAAAAAAAAAAACAAAAACAGTGCTTAAAAAGGACAATATTGGAGACCTTCCTGAAATTAGAATATGGGCTGTAGATGAGATGATAGTATTATACCAATGTGGCATTTTCTAAATTTGACTACTGTGGTTTTGTAATCTCCTTATTAAAACACATGGAAGCGTTTAGGGATCAAGGGCATGATGTCTGCAACTTCGAAATGTTCCCAGAAAATGGAGTACAAACCTATATAAAGAGAGAATGGTAAAGCAAATGTGAGATGTTCATGACTGATGATTCTGGTAGAGAAAAGCTTCTGTAGGTTAGAGGTTACTTCCAAATAAAAAATCATAAAAAATAAAAATAAAAAATAAAGTAAAATAAAAATAAAATAAAAAATAAAAAACTTAAATGAATACAAATGTAATGTGGAAAGTTAAAAAAAAAGTTGAGGTAGCAACAGCCAGGCTGTGAAAATATGGAGGAGGAAGCAGCTAGTTGTCTGAGGGCGTCAAGGAGGGCTTCGCAGCGTGAGCATTTGAGGTGCTCCTGAAGACAAATAGGTTGAGAGTGACTGGGCAGAAGAGGTACCAGGTACCCTTGTGAAGCGCTCTGAGTGCCACACCAGTGAACCTGAATCTCACATTCCTTCTCTGGTCAAAGGCAAACAGCAGCCCCATGCTGCTCTACTGAGCCTGGCTGGAGTTTCTAGTCACTGGTCCCCAGCCCCCACTCTGCTTGGCCTTCCAGCACTTTTCCTTCCTATCATGCCCTGCAGGGAGCAAATGGAACCGAGAGATGGAAGTTTCTTTGGGCCCCTGCTGCCTGATCACCTTTGGGCCCGGCCTGATTTGGGGTACCTTGGGGGCCAGTCTTCCATACTGCTGCTGCTCTGCGGGCAGGAGGATGGGCTGTGTAGTTAGAAGGGACTTGGATTTGAATGCCGCCGCCACGCACAGTGGCTGGGTAGGTCATCCAAGCCTCTGTTTCCTCATCTGTAGGACAGATCCTTCCTTTTTTTTTTTTTTTTTTTACTCATTTATTTGACAGACAGAGATCACAAGTAGACAGAGAGGCAGGCAGAGAGAGAGGAGAAAGCAGGCTCCCCGCCAAGCAGAGAGCCCCATGCGGGGCTCAATCCCAGGACCCTGAGATCATGACCTGAGCCGAAGGCAGAGGCTTTAACCGACTGAGCCACCCAGGCGCCCCATGGACAGATCCTTCTAACTGTCCCTGGAGGGCTAAGAGCCATGCCCAGTGGAAAGTGGCCATGGTGTGTCGGGCCTGTGCCTGATGCTCTGAAGATGCTGGTCCTGCGAATTTTGTCTTGTCATTTTTTTTTTTTTAATGCTTAAACTTCCAGAGTTTCCGGGTTCATTCAGATGAAGACAATCCTGAGAGAATCCAGCAGATTATTAAAAGAGCCATTGAAGATGCAGACTGGATCATGAACAAAGTAAGTTCTTGGCTCCCGGCTCTTCCTACCCTCTGGTTGGGGGGGGTTGACAGCAGTAATCTCTGTGGCCACCAGGGGTCGCCCCTGCCCCACACGTGGGCCGGATCAGCCAGGCAGAGGCACCCTACGGCCCCAGCCAACAACTCCCCTCTTCCAGAAGCCCAGAGTTGGTGGCAGATGCCTTTCTGGTTGTATCTGTTTTCTGTCAGGGGTGAGGAGTTCTGAGTCCCTAAACACCAACAGTGCTGAATAAGCTAAGGCAGGGTAGCAGGAAGAAGGAAGAGAAAGGTCTTCTTGGAAGCAATAGTGCCTGAACTAGCAGCAGCCTTGTGATGGCTCAGACAGGAAGGCTGTTTTGGGGTGTAGTGAGCTCCTCATAGCCAGGGGTATTCATACTGAGGTAGGGTTATTGAGGAAACATTCAAGCATCTATTTTGGTAGAGGAAGGGAGGGAGTCAGGATTACAAATTAACTTGCTGGTCCTTACCCACTAGTGTTAGAACAACCCAGAGAGCTGGGTGGAGCGTGCCCCATGCCTCCATCCTTCTAAATCAGGATCTCCAGATGTCGGGGCCAGGGTTCATTTTTAAAACTCAGTGATTGGACTTGATGACTTCTGAGGGTCTTCCTCTACCTGAGTTTTTTTTTTTTTTTTGAACCAAGATGTAGCTTAAAGAACAGGATGGGCACACCCCATATTCCTGTCTGACATTCCCATGTCTGCTGTCTTTTTTTTTTTTTAAAGATTTTGTTTATTTATTTGAGAGAGAGAGATAGTGAGAGAGAGCATGAGAGGGGAGAAGGTCAGAGGGAGAAGCAGACTCCCCACGGAGCTGGGAGCCCAATGCGGGACTCAGTCCCGGACTCGGGGGTCATGACCTGAGCTGAAGGCAGTTGCTTAACCCACTGAGCCACCCAGGCGCCCTTCTTTTTCTTATGTGTGCCCTCCTACCCCGTCAGGTTCCTCTTCCATTAAGGAAGAAAGGGTCCCTGTGTGCCAGCTAGAGATTTGACTGTCTGGTGCCTGCCTCGCTGCCTCCAAGAAGCCCCTGCAGGAGGCAGCTAGGGCCCCAAAGAACATGGTTCTCAGGATTTCCTAGGTTCTCCCTCCCCCTTTGGCTTCCCTCACCCACTTCTAATGATCTCTCTGCCGTACAGTATAAAAAACAAAACTGAGACACTGTCTGTCCTGAAGACATTGAAGTGCAGAGGCCTCGCTTCTCCTGAAACTCAGCAGCAGCAGCCGCTTTGGAATATCCATCGGCCTCATTGGCTGAGAGCAAGAAATCAGGGGTAGGAGAAGCTGATGTCAGCTCAGCCAGCTCTTCTTGCCACATGTGTGTTCCCGGCATCCTTTCTGTTCACTTTCCTGGCCGTTGCCACGGGAGATTTGGGGAAGAATACGTTTTGTCACTTTGTTCTGAAGGTGCCACATGAATTCTGGATGTTGTCCTTGGAGATCCAGAGGAAGACAGGGCATGGGTTTTTGAACCAGTCAGGTCTGGATTTGAATCTCAGTTCTGCTCCTTTTCAAGGGTCTTGTCTTTGAGCTCAGCGTCCTCCCGTGTGAAGATTAAGTATGAGGAAGTTGAAGAGCTTCATGCAGGACAGGGTACATGGGGGTGCAAGTAAATGTCCCTTCCCCGAGGAGGCTATCCTCTAGTGCTCCTTCCTCCCCGCCCACAGTGCTCCGCATGTCTCTCTGGTGCACTCCTTGTCTGGCCCGGGTGGTGTGCAGGCCTGTCCTGTCTTGCTTGTTGTCCCTGAACCCTCATGGCCCCACCATGCCCAGCACTCCACCAAACAGCTGTTCCTCTAGGCACTGTCCTCCCGTGAAGTCCTGGTCCATGCCTTCAGGGAGTCTTTAGTGTCCCTGAAGTGGTGAAACACGGGCCACATGGAACAAGGAAGAAGGGCAGAGCAGCTCCAACGGACGCCCAAGTGTGCAGGCTTCTGTGAATCTGCGATCTGGCGTGCTAGCCCTTCCCTGCTTTGCCACTGTCTTGGAAGGAAGGGTAGAGGCAGAGAGGAAAGGAGGGAGGTGGAGAGCAAGCATTCTTGTGGGGTATGGTGACCCTGATACCCGTGGAGAGGCAGGCTGGGTCACATCCCCCAATTCCATATAGTTTGCTCTTGGGGGAACTTACCTGGCTTGCTTCAGCCTTGGTTTCCCCATCTCCAGTGCAGTGATGCCCCCGCCCACCTGCCCGGGCTGCAGCGAGGAGCACTGAGCTCTAATGCAGGCCAGGCCCTTCTTGCAGAAGCCAGCTCAGGGAGCCTGCTGCGCTGCCGTGGCCGGGTACCATCGTTAGGGAGACCTCCTTTGCCTATGGGCAGGTGGAAGCATGGACGGGTTGAACTCCATTTCAAGGTCACCAGGCTACTAAGCAGGTTCTGTCTGAATCTACCAAACACTACAGATTTGGGAGGGAAGAAGGGGCAGCAAAGGGAGGAAAAGCTTCCAGGAAGGACTGGGGGGACTGGGCAGAACAGGAGGAGCAGCTGAAAGTGGAGAAGCCACACTGGACTTGAGTATCCCCAAGGACTCTCAGCCAGAGGAATGAGCCAACACTTCATGACCCCGCAATGAATTATAAGACTTAAAGTGACTCAGGGACATCTGTATGCACTTGACTGATCTGCAAATAATGAAGTAAATATATCGATTTCTGAAAGCTCTGGTATCGTGAATGGTGTGCTCATTCATTCCCCAGACACATGTTGTTGCCTACTGTGTGCTGTCATACTAGGTATTGAGGACTTAGAGACAGGCCTATAGAAAGCTGTCCAGGTGGAGATGGATCTTCAGAGAAGATGGCTCTCTTTTGTTGAGATTTTTATTGTTTTCTAATAATGGGGGAACTGGTAGGTGGTGATTATTTCTTGGCTAAGTACTGGCTGTGTGTTTGGGGGTGTGGGGTCCTCTCCTTATCCCTGATGCTCAGGGGCTGATTTGGAGGGGGGAACACTTACCCTTACTACATGATGGGCAGGCCTGGGTGCCTCCCACAGACATCCTCTGAGAAGTTTGTCTTGAGGCAGAGAAAGGACCTATTCCAAAGCACAGATTGTCAGGAATGAAGACCCAAACTTCTCCCAACTTCCTTTAATGAACCTGTCCCTCTGTCCATCTTGCTTCCCTTGAGGATGGGGATTAACATGAGCATCCAGAGCAAAAAAAACCCAACAACCAAAACCAAAAAAACCCAGACTACCTTTGTTGAATGACAGGGGAAAACTTGGGAAATGATGTGCATTTCCTGTCCCCAGTGCTGACCTCACTCCCGCCCTGTCCATGACATCCTCTGGCACCCTTGCACCTTGCACATGGATTCCTCACTCTTCCAGCACTCCAGCCTGCTCATTCTAGGTGTATTTGCCCAAGCGTCTCCTCCTGTCTGCAGTGCCTTTCTTTACTTGCCTTATTCACCTGAAAAACATCTTTTCTCTGTCAAGACTAAGCTTAGGCATGATTTCTATGAAGATGTTATTTGCTCCCCATAGCATTACACCTTCAAGATTTTTTTCATGTTAACTGCTGAATGCAAACCAATCAGATGACGCTGGTTCCTTGAAAAATGAATGCAGTCTTAGGCCAAATTAAGAAAGACATGGGATCAAGAAGAAGGGAGGTGAAAATCCTTCTTGTATTCTGCTTTATTCAGATTATATCTGGAGTATTGATTTTCAGGTGTGGTCCATGGCCTCCTGGGAATTCCCCAAACCCTCTGATGGGATCCTCAAAGTCAAAACTACGTTCATAATAATACTAAGACACTGTCTTTGCCAGTCCCTGAACATTTGCAGTGATGGCACAGAAGCAATGATGAATAAAACTGCTGGTGCCTAAGCATGAATCAGGATAGGGATTATCACCACCGGCTTACTCATGAATGTCCCTGATGAAACAGCAAAATGCTTAATTTTGTTAAGACTCAACACTTGAGTGTAAAAATATTCTGTGCAATGAGCTGAAAAGCACACATACATATAGCACCTGGGCTGCACACATAAGTAGGACAGTTGTCTGGAGGCAAAGCACACAATTATTTGAGATGTGAGCCAAATAAACTTCTTTATTCATAGAACTGCATTCTCTTGTGGAAAACTGGTTGGATCTGTCCTCTGTCATGTTAACCATCCTTCATAGGTTCATTTCCTCTGTAGTGTTGCCATTCACTTATGTATTCAGTAATTCACTAATTGGACAGACACTGAGCACCTTGTATGTATCAAAAATTACATCTATGTCTCCATCTAGGTGAGATTGTGGATGGTTTAATTTGCTCCCCCTTCTGATCTGTGTGGTTTCTGGGAATGTGTGGAGAGATTTCGTTTTAGGCACCCATGATGACCCCTAGGAATCTAGAAGTCTTTTTCATAATCTTTTCAAGGAAAAAGTTTTTTGCCCCTAAAATTTTCCTATTTATAGACATTAGTCCACTTTTACACATACATTTGTTGCTAACGAGTTTGACTGGAAAATGGTGAATCACTTTGAAAAGATTTTTTTTTCTGACATTGCCACCTTCCCCTTACCATAAATCCTTAAAATTCTCAAATTGGAGACACAAGAGGACTTGTCTAAGTCCTCTTGGACAACTTGCTACATCAGCCTCAGCTTCCAGACTCCAGGTGTGGAGGTAAAGGAACATTCTCAGCCCTTTCTTCATCTTGGCTGCAGTGTTGATTTCAAGCTAGCTCTGGCTCAGGATGCTGTGTCTTTCCCTTGCATACTTGGCTACATCAGAAACCACTGCGGGAGGAACGTGCAACCCTTAGACACTGCTGGTGGGAATGTAAAATGGCGCAGCTGCTTTGGAAGACAGTTCAGAAGTTTCTCAAAATGCTAAATATAGAGTTAGCATATGACCCAGCAGTTCGGTACATAAATCTGTGTATATATACCCAAGGGGAATGACATATGTTCAGAGAAAAAACCTGTACACAAATGTTCGTGGCTTAATTTATAATAGCCAAAAAGGAAAAAAAAAAAAAGCAGCCTAATGTTCATCAACCTATAAACAGATGGATAAAATGTAGTGTAGCCGTGCAGTAGAATATTATGTGGTAATAAAAAACAAAGTACTCATACACCCTACAAAATGGATATACCTTGAAAACACTGCTAAGTATAAGAAGTCAGTCACAAAAGACAAGAATATATTGTATGATTCCATTGATATGAAATATCCATAACAGGAGAATCTATGGAGACAGGAAGTAGATTAGCCCAGGGCTGAGAGGGACAGGTGTTCTTTGGAAGGGGAGTGACTGCTCACTAGTACAGGGTTTCTTCTTGGAGATGAAAACCATTTAAAATTAGGTTGGGTTGATGGCTATGCATCTCTGTGAATACATTAAAACCGACCAAATTGGGGGCACCTGGGTGGCTCAGTTGGTTAAGTGTCTGACTCTTGATGTCAGCTCGGGTCTTGATCTTAGGGTCATGAGTTCAAGGCTCTTGTTGGGCTCCACGCTGGGTGTGGAGCCTTCTTAAAAAAAAAAAAAAAAAAGCAAACCACTGAATTTTACAGTTTATTTTTTACTTTTAAAAATATTTTATTTTTTTGACAGAGACACAGCGAGAGAGGGAACACAAACTGGGGAGGGGGGAGGAAAAAGCAGGTTTCCTGCTGAGCAGGGACCCCCAATGTGGGGTTCAATCCCAGGACTTTGGGATCACGAACTGAGCCAAAGGCAGACGCATAATGACTGAGCCACCCAGGTACCCCAGAATTACACAGTTTAAATGTGTGAATTGTGTGGTATATGAAATATATCTCAATAAAACTGCCAAGAAGACATCAAATGCCAGGAGAAAACCAAACAAATCAGTGTGTCTGGAGGGTACCACTTAAATACCACCAATTTCTAGAAAATTCTCACCTTCTTGGTTATCTCAGTTGAAAGGAGTAATTGTCTTTTCCCTTCAGTGGTATCTGAAGTTGAATTTTTCTACCAGGCTTCTCTTGATGACTTCTTCACGCCCCACAGTGGGTAAAAAGCTCTCAGTGTTGAAAACTGGGAAGAATGACCAAGCTCTGATGGATCAAGTGGGCAAGCCCTCCAGTGCTCATCGTGGAAACTGCAGTTACTCAGTGAGCTGTTTCAGGCAGAGAAAGGGATTGGCTAGGTCCTTGTTGACTGGAAGTTAATTGAACTTCGGGTCCTGGTAGACAGAAACTGTCATTGGGAGAAGGCAGGTGAGCTGTTACTACCTTTACTTCCCTTGGTGGTCATTTCAGATTTGTTTGGTTGGCAAGGACATTCTCAAAAGTCCTCAAATGACATCACCTATAGTGCCAGGCAATATGTTTGTACACAGGGCAAAGTTCACCCTCTGGGTTGACCAGTCAGGGATGAGTAACTTGCCTGTTGGCATTGATCCGTAATGCCTTGAGCCTCATCTCCTCCTTTCAGCTTTAATTACTGTCTTCTTTTAGGATAGCAATAGTTGTAGATGCTATTGGACAAGAAACCATTAATTCTGTTATCTGTTTCCTCTGTTCGTCATCTTTTTATTACTGAATTCGGGTTTGAATCGGTCATGGCATGTATAGTAAATAAATAATAGCATATTAAGCTTTAAGTTCATTGCTTTCACTGACATCAATGTCATCATCATTTTTCAGTCCATTTTGATTCAATTCAATGGAATTTAGTAGGTTTTTGAGCTCTTGTTCATTGAAAACATTGCCTTGGGCACTGAGGATACAGCAATGTGTCTTTAAATATGGCCCCTATTCTCATGAAGCTTAGAGTCCAACTGAGAATGGAAAGACAGATTTGTGGGGGGGGGGGGTTGGAAGGTGAGGGGGATAGGAAACAAAGCTCTTCAGTGGAGAATACAGCTGGGCCAAGGTCTAGAGAGCTTGGCATATTTGTAAGCTTAAAGGAAGTCCAGGTGTCTTGGATCACAAGGGGTAGAGTCATAGGAGATGACCTAGGAGAGCCTAACAAGAGCTATGCTATGGATTTGGGACTTGATCCCAAGGCATTGGGAAGGCTGGCTTAAGTGGTCAGAATGTGTTATACTAAGCAGGTAGTAGGTGATCATTAGGATAATGGGGCTGAAGATGATAACAAACACTTACATTGCACTTACAATGCCAGTCATTGTTCTAAGCACCTTACAAACATTAATTAATTTACAAAAAGACCCATTCTAATCTACCCCTATTTTCCAGTACCAGGAGGCAAGACAAAGCCAAAGTCAACGAGAGAAATCCAAGAGTCAAGTTCTGGGAAGACCAGAGAATGAAGGTAGTACTTTGTGGAGCATTCTGGAGCCAAGTTCTCAGGGTCCAGCAGAGAAGGAGCTGAAGGAGGGCAGGTTGGAGATAATCCAAGGGGGCCAGGGGACAGACAGCTTTGGGATTTCTCAGCTTATCTGAAATGGCAGGAGGCACATCACACAGAGAACTCCATTGCCGAGCCCATCTGTCTCTTGCCTTTGGTGTGAACTGCAGCAGATGCTGGAGGTGACCCAGATACTCAGGTCTGTGGACGGTAGAATGCAAATGCAAGACCAAGACATGAATAAGGAGGGTTTCTGTGTCATGATCAGAGTCTGAAGTTTAACTGGTACTGACGTCGATCGGCAGCTAGTCATTTGGCAGCTGACAACCTGGGTCATGTCCACCATGTACCCATCTCAGTAGTTGAAAAGGACCCCGGCCCATAGTCTGAGAGGTTTGCCGCTAGTGTCATTCTTGCTCTCTTCTAGCCATGTAAGCTGCTGCCAACCATTCACCCTGCCCAATCCTCAGTTTTCTTACCTACGAAATGGGCTTTATGGACTTGTTACGAGGATGAAATGCAAACTTAAGTGCGAGAGCATCCTTCCTATGGTGACACAGCTCTATATGAGGGCTGTTCTCCAAATCAACATACAACTGGCTTGTCTAAGAACATCAGCTTCATTATTGAGTGTGATTTGGGAAATGTAGTTGGCAGACATCTGCGTGTGCTTTCAGGGCACTCTTGCCCCAGGAAAGGGGACCAGAGAATGCAAATGATGGTCTGTATGTGGTGGCTCTCAGCAGAGTGGCCAGTCACCAGGTGGGTGGTGCAGCAGGCTCTTCAGCAGAGTGGACACCTGTGGCAGTTGCTGCTTCTGCTGCCCATAAGCCTTTCCCTCTCTCCCACCTGATTCAGGGACCAGCGATCCTCTAGCCAGATGATCATGACTAAGCTCCAGACTATCTAGAATTCCAAGCAGGGTAGAGGCATATGGGTTGGAGTGGACAGAAAAAGCTTTAAGATCCAGGAACTTGAGCTAGACCTTGAAAGGTAAACAGAATTAGGACAGTCAGAGAAAGGGAAAGGCATTTCAGGTGGAGGGACCAGCAAGAGCAAAGGCTCAGAGGCATAAAGAGATGCAGGGCTGTGATGGGCCTCAGACCAGGTGGCAGAGTGTTTGCAGGAGGTAGTGAGAGATAGTCAAGAAATCAAAGCAACCACAATCCTGAGTTTGGATTATATGTCTGGTATCTTGCCAGCTTATTCCTAGCCTGTCTTGTCTTCATCACCCATTTTATGAACCAACATCCATCACTTGTCAGAAAGTTCTTACTTATATCTAACTTAAGTCCATGAACTGGTAATATGAGGTTGTTTTTCTGGGTTTGGTCTTCAGAAGAGGTAAAAGAAACACTTTATGGAAAGTCCCACCATGGAAGGTATTCTTATCTTGACCCCAAATGTCCCCATGGAAAGCTTTTGCCATTTGGAATGGCCCAAGTATCCCAAGCAGCAGGATTCTGCCTTAGGACGGGCTCTGGCTGCACTGGGGCTCCTGGTTATTTCCTCTTTGTCTTTTTTTTTTTTTTTTTTTTAAGTAAAACAGTTGACAATTTTATTTTCACATTTCATAATGCAAATATATATATATTTTTTAATTGTCCCACTACTGCCCTGCCAAAACCATCCTCTCACTGATAGGAAGGGGGAGCAAGTCTTCCTTGTCATGCTGTTGGGAAACACGAAGAGTCATTGCACCATTGTCTCCTGGGGAAGTAGAACAAATAATATAAAATGGATTTAAAGATGCCCCCCTCTCTCCTTATCTGTCTGGTCAAGTCATTCCTGGTCAACTTGGCACCATCATGGGACAGTCTCATCACTGGAGGCCCAGGAATCAATGGCACGTGGCCTCCCATAGGCAGTCTCATTCCAGGAGTTAGTCCCACTGGCATCATCCCAGCAGGAGGAGGGCCTCCCATAGCAGGTGCTGGCATCCTACCAGGGCAAGGAGGACCGGGGAGACTAGGGGGAGGTGGGATCATTGCCCCTGCAGGAGGCGGAGCAGAGAATGGTGGAGGGGGAGCCCTTCCTTGCGGTAATGCAGCAGTTGTTTTGTTGATCAGGCTCTGAGCCTGCTCTTCCATCCATTTCTGATAGTAGGCTTTCTCCTCTTTGTGTTTCTACTGCGGCAGCGTGTCTTCCTCACAGACGGAAAGTCCAGGGTGAGGTATGGGTCACAGTAGTCACAATAAAGGTAGCCATGTTGCTCGGCACACCATTGGCCTCCTCTTTGTCTTTTTGACTGCTAAAAGGACTTGATCTCCCCATTCAGCTCATATTGAGAAGGAAAGGGGGAAAAAAAGGAAGAATTTGTCATCTTTGTTTTTGGAATAGAAGTAATTTACGGATGCCAAATATTATTTTCAGATGCAATATTGAAAGGAAAAATGGCACAGTTATTTTTTTAAAGATTTATGTATTTATTTTGGAGACAGACGGAGAGTATGAGCCAGGGGGGTGCAGTGCATGGGGAGAGGGAGAGAGAATCACAAGCAGACTGCCTGCTGATCGCAGAGCCCAACACACGGCTCCATCTCCCCACCCTGAGATCATGACCTGAGCCGAAATCAAGAGTCAGATGCTCAAACAACTGAGCCACCCAGGCAGCCCCAAAATGGTATAGGTTTTTTTTTTTTTAAAGATTTTATTTATTTATTTGACAGAGAGATTACAAGTAGGCAGAGAGGCAGGCAGAGATGGGGGGAAGCAGGCTCCCCAGGATCCTGAGATCATGACCTGAGCCGAAGCAGAGGCTCAACCCACTGAGCCACCCAGGCAGCCCAAAATGGCAGAGGTTTTAAAAGGTGGTTCATTGGACGCCTGGGTGGCTCAGTTGGTTAAACGACTGCCTTCGGCTCGGGTCATGGTCCCGGAGTCCCGGGATCGAGTCTGCATCGGGTTCCAAGCTCCATGGGGAGTCTGCTTCTCCCTCTGACCTTCTCCCTGCTCATGCTCTCTCTCACTGTCTGTCTCTCTCTCTCAAACAAATAAATAAAATCTTAAAAAAAATAAAAATAAAAAAATAAAGGTGGTTCATTTCTGATTTTAAAAGAGGGTACTTCTGATATATTAACATCACCCCAAAAGCAAGAGCATGGCATCAGAGAGGTCTGGGCTCATATCCCGACCTGGGCACTTGGCTAGTTGTGAGACCTTAAGCAAGGTACTGCACTTTTCTGAGCCCCAGCTTCCTCCTTTGTAGAATGGGGTAGGGCAGAGGACAGTAATCTTTCTCCATAGGGTTGTTAGACAAATAACTGCATTACAACACAGAGACGGGGAGTCTGAGATCCCTACTCCACCTTGTCCTCATTCTTTTCTCTCCTCTCCTGATTCCTCCCCTCCCCAATCCACCTGTCTGGTCCGTGTCTTAACTTGCCAGAGGGGACTCCAGGGCAGAGCTCACAGCTGCTTTCTTTCATTAGCACCAGAGAAACAGGGAACTCCTTCTGGAGGCGAACCCCTTGGTCTCCCTTTCATCTTCCTTATCAAGCCAGGGTGATGAAATCGAATGGTCCGAGACATGAACCTGTGCTGTCAACCACTGGAATTTAATCAGGACTCAGCTCTTTGGGTTGTGGCAAATGGGGAGCTCAAGACATTCTGGCCTTACTCCCTTTGTGCTGCTTTCCCTGATGCCACAAATACTTTTGGATGCTTATTGTTTTTGCAGAAAAGCACAGCATGAATATCAGCCTTTTTAATAAAAGTTCTTGTGGAGAGGAGATCGCATCTCTGGAGGCCAGTTGCTACTTCAGAGACGAGTGGCGCAGCTTTTCAGCAAAGAACCTAATTAAACAAGCTCAAGAAAGCCCCAAACGAATGTGTCTCTGTGGGGCTGCAAGACACTGGTTTCCGGGGCAAAGAGGGGGGTCCTGATGCCAGTTGAATGAAATAAACATTTTCACCCCACTGCCTGCTCCAAAGGCCCCAAGGATTGATTCCTCTGTTGGTGGGTTACTCTTGAGGATCATGCTAGGAATCGGAGTGGGGCAGGAGCCAGGATTCCCTAACTCCTTTTCCTCTAATAGTACAGGGGAGTACTGATTGGAAGGCATTTATTTAACAAATTAATTTCTTTTTTTTTAAAGATTTTATTTTTTAAAAAGTTTTAAAGATTTTATTATATTAAAGATTATATATATATATATCTTTAATAAATAAAGATATATATATATATATATATATATATATATATATAAAGATTTATCCCTGCTGAGCAGAGAGCCTGATGTGAGGCTCAATCCCAGGACCCCAGGATAACGACCTGAGCTTTAACCCACTAAGCCACCCAAGTGCCCCCAATGAATTAATTCCTAATTCATTTAATCAATTAATAATTATCATGTACATTTTTAAAGTTGTAGAATAAGTAAGATATTTGCATGGTTCAAAATTAAAGAGGTACACTGTAAAAACCCCCTCCAATCCACTCCCCTACCCAAGGCCTGGAGACAAGCAACAGTACTGGTTTCTTACACCTCCTTCCAGAGAAATACTGGACACAGAAAAGCTATACCCATTTCTTTTCCTGAGCCTTTTTTTTTTTTAATTCACATAAATGTTAGTCATTTATAAACTCAATCCTGAACCATCATTTTTAAAAAACTTAATAATCTTGGAATTTTTTCAAAAATTGCATAAAAATCCCCATTATTCTTTTTTATGGTTGGTTTTAGTCCACTGTGTGGAGACATCATGACTTTTTGTGATCTCCTATTGAAAGACTCCTGGTTTGCTTCCAGTCTCCTGCTATTACAGGTAACACTGCAGTGACTAACCCTGGATAAATGCCATTGCATGCATGGGCAAGTGGATCTGTAAGATAAGTTCCTAGAAGGGAATTACTGGGTGAAAATACCTTCATAATTTTGAACCAATATGGGGAAATTGCCCTGTGTAAAAGTTGGATCAGTTTACATTCCCATCAGCAAAGTGTAAGGGCATTTTCAATATGCAAGTATGTTTGAGTGTTTATTCTGTTTGCTGTGCATCGGGTGGTTAAAAAGGTAGAGCCAGGGGCGCCTGGGTGGCTCAGTGGGTTAAGCCTCTGCCTTCGGCTCAGGTCATGATCCCAGGGTTCTGGGATTGAGCCCCACATCGGGCTCTCTGCTCCGGAGGAAGCTCCTGCTTCCCCCTCTCTCTCTCTGCCTGCCTCTCTGCCTACTTGTGATCTCTCTCTGTCAAATAAATAAATAAAATCTTAAAAAAAAAAAAAAAGGTAGAGCCAACCTCTAATGGCTTCCCTTTGCTCTTAGGAAGGAGCAACCTCCTACCAGCCACATTGCATGACCCTGAGGCTCATTGCCTTCCTCTCTCCTCGCCTGACTCACTACCTTCAGGCACATCCACTTTCTGTAGTTTAATCCATACCAAGCTTCTTCCTCTCCCATGATCTTTGTACATGGTTGCCAGATGCTTAGAAGGCCTGTTCTCCCCTCTCCTCACCTAGTTAACCACTTTTAATCCTCAGGACTCAGTTCAGTCACCCACTCCCTTTTGGGCACTCTTCCCCGATGTCTAGGACCAATTCTCTACAACTGGGTTATAAGCTCCCCAGCACCATGTAGTTCTCCTTCCAGGCCCAGAAACTAGTATCCATTTTATTTCTGGGATTATTCAGTTAATGTCAGTCTTTCCTGCTGATCTGTGAGCTCCAGGAAGGTGGAGACCATGTCTGTTTTGCTCTTTATTGTATCTCCAGAGCTTAGCACTGTGCCTGGTACCTAAGAGACACTCAGTAAATATTTCTTAATTGGATTTATTCAATAAGATCAATGACTGTTAAGTATCAACTATGTGAAGGAACTGTCCTAGGTCCTGGGACTCTATTAGCAAATAAAACAGACAAAATTCCTGCTTTTGCAATCCTTAACATTCTGATGGTGGCTGGGGAAAGGAGTATACAGTCAACAAATACATAAACTATAAATATATAATATGTCAGATTGTGATACATGCTATGAAAAGAAATAAAGCAGGGTAAAGAAATAGTAGGATTGGGAGTCTTCTGGAAGTTCTTTTAAGTAAGGTAATATTTGAGCAGAGACCTAAATGAAATGAGGAAGTGAGCTATGTGGCTATTTGGAAGAACAGCATTTGGAAGAACGGGCTAAGGGAATGGCAGAGATGTTGAGGCAGGTCCATTAAGTGTGTTAGAGGAACAAGAAGAGGACCAGCATAGCTGGAATCAGGTAAGCAATAGCGAGTGAATGATGATGGTTGGATGAATGGGTGACCCATCGGCATGTAGTAGGAAAGATAAGATTTACAAGGGGAAAACTGTAGTATTAGATCAAAATGGACAATAGTCTTCAACTAATGATACCAGGGCAAATGAACATCTACATATAAATAGACCTCTATCTACACCTCTCATTATCTGCACCGATTAAAATGGATCAGGAACCAAAATGCAAAATGTAGAACTATAAAGCTTCTAGAAAACATCGTAAGAGAACATCTTTGTGATTTTGAGTTAGGCAAAGATTTCTTAGCTACAACACCAAAAGTATGATCTGTAAAAGGAAAAAAAAAATGTCAACTGAACTTCTTCAAAAGACACTGTTAGCAAAATGGGAAGACAAGTCATAAACTTGGGAAAAATCATTGCAGATTGCATAACTGATAAATGGCTTGTATATAAGAACTCTTAAAAACTCAACAGTAACAAAGCAAACACAATTTAAAAAGGGCAAAAGACTTGAACAGCTACTTCAGCAAAGATCTGTGTGTGAGTGGCAAAAAATATGGATGGCAAGATAGGTGGGTAAATACATGAAAAGATGCTCAACTTCATTAGTAATTAATGAAATGCACATCAAAACCACAGTGTTACAGGACTACCCGTCTTTTAGAATGCCTAAAATAAAAAGTATTGATAATACAGTGGTGTCTGGGTGGCCCAGTCAGCTAAGCAGCTGACTCCTGATCTCAGCTCAGGTCTTGATCTCAGGGTCATGAGTTTGGGCCTGTGTTGGTCTCTGCACTGGGTGTGGAGCCTACTTAGAAAATACAAAAAATAAATGAAAGTAAAAAGTATTGACCATGCAACTGCCGATGAGGATGCAGAGGAACTGGAACCCTTATACCTTGCTGGTGGCAATGCAAGAATGCTACAGCCACTTTAGATGTCACTTCGGCAGTTCCTTATAAAGTTAACACGCCTCCAGCATGTGACCCAGAAGTCTCACTCCTACAGAAATGGTCATGAGGATCACACAAAACCTTTATGTGAATGATTGCAGCTGTGTTATTTGTAACTGCCCCAAAATAGAAACAACCTGAATAGTCCAAGTGACCAGTAGATAGACGAACTGTGGCACATCCATATGATGAAATACCACTTCACAATGAAAACAAGTGGATTCCTGATAAGTGTAACAACATGGGTGAAAGTCAGATGCCTTATGCTAAGTCAAAGAAGCCGGACTCAAGTCTGCTTGCTGAATGATTCCATTTGACATTTTGGAAACGGTGAAACTATGAGGACAGAAAATTGATCAGTGCTTGTCAAACATCTGAGCTCAAAATCTGAGCCACATGATCTCTCTGAGCTTCTGTTTCTTCATGTGTAAAATGGGGGTGATTATACCCACCTCTGAAGGTGTTGTGAACGCTCAATGCCAAATTATATGAAATATTTGGAAAACTGCCATCTTCAAGAAATGTTCATTTTCTCCGCCTTCCCTTCTCCTGCTTTTGGAATATTGCTTTATTGGATTTACTCACTAAGATCAATGACTATTAAGTATCAGCTATGTGCAGGAACTGTCCTGGGTCCTGAGAATCTATTAGTGAATAAAACAGACAAAATTCCTGCTTTCTCGATGCTTAACATTCTGATGGTGGTTGGGAAAAGGAGTATACAGTCAATAAATGGCTTGTACAGATGGCCAATCCTTTCCACTAAGTGTCAATTTGATTAGTTTGCCTCATGGAGGGGCCTTTTAAGATTCTGGAGGCACCTTGCTTACCCTATAGGTATCAACAGCTGTTACTGGTATATACTGACTGTGACTTCAGTGGTGATACCAGCTGAAATCCAGCCTGGGGTTCAGATATGTTCGAAGACCAAATGGGATGACTTTCCAGAACCCTATTTACACAAAGGATGGAACCTCTCCGAGAACTTGTTCTAAGTGAAGATGATACAGCCACAGGTGACGAATGGGTAGGAAGGAGCCCTTAAGAATGACTGAGGCAGGGAAATAGGGCAGGGACTCTGATGATCTCTCAAATTTGCACACCTTCCCAGTTTCCCTTGAACTGCTTAGGGACCCCCTCTCAAAGGAGTGTGAGGCAAAGAGGGGTTAATGCAAAGAGGCATTCTTTTACTCTTTGCACCAGAAAACCCTGCCACTTTAGTACTTCCAGGGTTCCTGGGTCTTGGCTATGACAGGAGTTGGTTGTGGTATCTGGTGGCCTTGGTGGTGCCCTGTGACAGCTCTGTGAAGAAGCCAGGGCTCAGCTGGAAAGGATTTAACCATGGGCACACAGGAAAAACCTCCAGGGAGCTTCCGGAAATATATGTGCATACAGAACAAGGGGCAGGGAATTTTGCGTTGTTACTCTTACTGGAGCCCTCTGTGTCCATAGCCTGGTAGGATGTTCTCCCTACTTTTCCCCACCATTCCTTGTGATCATTGTCATGTAATGCTTACATGGTTGTGATCCTTCTAATGTGGTCAGGTACCTTTGAAGACAAGCCCAGAGGAAGTCTTCATGAACAGAAATTTGGTTATTGGACACCTGTTTAGCATAGACAGAACCCTGCTACATTCTAACAGGCACCATTCCTATCTCTGGGGAGTGCCTCTTATTGGGGGTAATCACACACAAAACTGTTGTACCCGAGTTTTCATGTCCAAGAGACCACCAAGGAGCCAACACTGATGCAATCACACGAGGGTTTATTTTACAAGCTTAAGCTTGGGCCCAAGTATACCTGACACAGTGGAGTAGGGACTTGGACCCCAAACGGGATTATAGTCAGAGTTTTTAAAGGCAGAGTAGGGGTGGACTCGGTGGTGGGTGAGGACAAAAGGGATTAGAGATGATGTAAGTCTCTAAGAAATTTTGGAAGCAAGGTCTCCAGGAGCTTGAGGGGCTAGCTATTGTTGGGAGAAAGGTTATTTATTACCAGTAATAAAAATCTTCTTGTGAGACCCTTTAGATGTATATCAGTGGGTCATATGCTTGGGAATGATTGCTGACACTATCTTGGAGGTTTAGAGATAAAGTTTCCTAAAGGAATTATTAAAATAGACTTACAGGATCCTGATTGAACCTGTTGAGTAGGGGGTCGATCAGGCTAGGATTGTCCTTAGCAAAACCTCAAGGTGAGGACAGTTGAGTCCCCAGGGGAGAGCCATTCTGTTTCAAGGGCTTGTCAGTAGGTAAGGAATTTTAATGATTTTCCTCTGCCTCTGTTTCCCACATCATTTCCCCGTGAACAATTTTGACCCTTAAATCTTTAGGGTTGTTGAAGGTGGAAGGTCTCATCTTCTGTAACTTCTTCCTGCTGAATAGGGGTGTAGAGTTGTCCCTACCTACTGGGGTCAACACTAGTCAGTTGGGGAATGTGTAGGGGATTTATGAAAGATGGAGCCAGCTGGGTCCAGGGCAGACTGCTCAGGTGATCTTCCCAAGTGGAAAGGATCATCTGTGGAAATTATGACAGCAAAGAGTTGAAGTCCAGTGAGGAGACATGGGAGAAAATAGCAAAACATGATTAGTGTTACAAAAAGAAAATGAAGCTCAAATTAGTTTTTTTTTTTGTTTGTTTTTTTTTTTTGCTATTTGACAAAAAACCCTTTTCCAGTCCAGGGGTTTAAATCAATCATTAAAGGAGAGAGGGACTGTTTAAAGTGCTAACCTGAGTAGGTCAGAACCCAAGAAATATTCTGTGATAATCTGGAACATCAAGATGGCTGCACTTACGTCAGGGCTAGACTTGAGGTGGGTACAGCCTTGTTTTTCTTGGCCTCCACAAAAACAACTTTAGAATTATGGTGTAATAACATACGTTCTCATGCAGGGACTAGGGCAACAGGCTCTAGGCTTAGGAGTTCCTTGCTACCCCGTATTACTTGCAAATGATTTTATTTTATAAATGTTTTAATAGCTATACACTAGAATCACCTAGAGGGAAGGGCTTTAGAACTCTGAGGCTTGGGTCCCACCCAAGACCACTTCAATGGAAATTTGTAGGTAGAGGCCTGCTACTGATATTTTTAAAAAGGGCGATTTTATTTTCTTCATATTTTTAGAAATATTTTCCAATTCATTAAGACTATGTATTAAACAGGACACAAATAGGCAGATCGAAGAACATTCCACATTCCTAAGCTTTTATAAAAATTCATAAATGAAGGGCACCTGAATGAGTTAGGTCTTGATCGCAGGGTCATGAGATCGGGCCCTGCATCAGGCTCCCCGCTCAGTGCAGACTCTGCTTGAGATTCGTCACCCCCCACCACCCCACCCCTCGCGTGCTTTCTCTCTCTGAAATAAATAAAATCTTTAAAAAAAAAATGGGATTCTTGCCCTTTTAAGTACTATTATTTTTTCCAATAACAAACTGCTTTAAGTATAAAGTACTATACAAGAAATGAATTGAAAATAAATTTTATAGGGGTGCCTGGGTAGCTCAGTCAGTTAGGTGTCTGCCTTCAGCTCGGATCAGGATCCCAGGGTCCTGGGATCTATCCCCACGTCGGGCTCCCTGCTTAGCAGGGAGCCTGCCCCCCCCCCCCCCGCCCTGCTTGTGATATTTCTCTCTCTCAAATAAATAACATCTTTTTAAAAAAGAAAATAAATTTTATAAATACACAAGTAGATATTTCTTTCTTCTTCTTCTTCTTTTTTTTTTTTTTAGAGTGAGAGAGAACACAAGTGGGAGGGTCAGAGGGAGAAAGAGAGAGAAAATCTCAAGCCAACTCCAGGCCATGTACAGAGCCCAATGCAGGGATCATGCTCAGGACCCTGAGAATAGGACCTGAGCTGAAACCAAGGGTTGGAGGCTCAGCCCACAGTGCCACCCAGGTACCTCTCACACAGGTAAATATTTTTAAGATTAGAATTTATATTATGTTAGAACAGTGTGCTTGGGGCACATGGGTGGCTCAGTTGGTTAAGGTCTTTCTGCCTTTGGCTCAGGTCATGAACTCAGGGTCATGGAATCAAGCCCATGTTGGGCTCCTTGCCCAGCAGGGAGTCTGTTCCTCCCTCTCCCTCTGTTCCAACCCCCTGCTTGTGCTCTCTCTCCCTCTGTCTCTAATAAATAAATAAATAAATAAATAATCAATCTCAAAAAAGGAAAAAAAAACAACTAGTGTGCTCAATATCCTCCTTTCTAAGGTTGGAAGAATCCTAGGATAACTTCAGATTGAAAAAAAAAAATTGGTGGTGAAAATAATTATTTTGTCCTGGCACCACAGGCAAAAAAATAAAACCATTATCTTCTTCCTAGAAAAGTCCCGTTCTTCATGTAATTATGACCAACCACCTCATTTCAAAATATTTAATTCATTTTATCTAAGCTTCTCTAGGCCAACAAGAAAATACAGTGAAAATTGTTTTCAGCAATGAATAGCAACATTAGAATAAATAAAATCTGAATATTTTAAATGCTATAAATTTTAAAAATTTATTTAATATTCATATAACTTTTAAATATACTATAAACATATATAAAATTATCTATTTCTTCTTTACTTTTTTTTAAAAGATTTATTTGTTTGAGAGAAAGAGTGAGCAAGAGAGAGAGAGCATGAGTGGCAGTTGGAGAGCTGCAGAGGGAGAGGGAGAAGTAGACTCCCCACCGAGCAGGGAGCCCGACATGGGGCTCAATAACAGGACCCTGGGATCATGACCTGAGCCCAAGGCAGACACTTAACCAACTGAGCCACACCAGGCACCCTTTAAGGGTTTAATTTTATTTGACTTCTTCCTGCATGATTGTCTTCTACTTTAATGGTCTCATAATTTTTCCAGGTACTCTGAGGTACAGCCAGAGTTCAGTGCATTGGTCTAGAATCAGTAACTTTGTCTCATTCAGCCTCATTTTTCTTGTCTGTAGAATGGGGAATCGTATGACCGACCTTGGAGCATGGCGATGGAATTACAGATACGTGGCGTCACGCCTGGCCGATGTCAGGTGCACGACACTTGACAAGTGTTGTCATTACTCGATAGACTCTTACCCCTCTTCCATACCATCTCAACTTCAAAATGAGTTAGGCGGTGTTTTCCTCTCTTCCTCTGTGTTGGCCATATTCACCAGAATGTATTCTGCCCATGTGTTTGAGTTGTCATTTTTGTATGCCTCCCGTTGGCCCCTGTTCTGTTGCAAGGTGTGGTATTAGATGAGATCACATGCAGGACACATGGCAGTGAGACAACAAGCAAATATTTACTGTGCATCTGCTTGGTGACAGGTGACAGTAACAGGTGACAGGGTACAGCCATGAAGCAGAGTGGCCCTGCCCTAAAGAAACTTATATAATGATTCTTATTGCTCCTTTCTGGACGTCACAAGGATTAGGTCTCTAAGATTTTATTTATTTATTTTGACAGAGAGAGATCACAAGTAGGTAGAGAGGCAGGCAGAGAGAGAGGAGGAAGCAGGCTCCCCGCTGAGCAGAGAGCCCGATGCGGGGCTCGATCCCAGGACCCTGAGATCATGACCTGAGCCGAAGGCAGCGGCTCAACCCACTGAGCCACCCAGGCGCCCCAAGGATTAGGTCTCTAACACTTTCGTGACATCACTGCTGCTGCCTCTCCGCTACTATCTTGCTTTGCTTCTGAGCTATTTTGGTTGGTTTGTTGGTGTTCAGGATGTGTTCTGGGAGCCAGTGCATTGGATGGGAACTTGGAATCTGGGAACCTGCTTCTGAACTCCCAGCAGCTACCTGTCTGTTCACCCAAAGGGACTTGTTGGTAGCAGCAATGGGACATTCAGTATCTATGGTTAGTGGGTCTGGATAAGGTTCGCTGCTGTGACTCTTCAGACAGCAGCAGAAGCCAGAGTGAAGAGCTTCCTTTTCCTTCCACCATCTTTGCATCCCAGGACCAGAACTTCCCAGCCTGGTACAGTGCCTGTGACCTTTAATAATTAGTGGTGGACTCGTGAAGGTCATCAATGATCTCGTATTGCTAAATCCAATGCTTAGTCCTCAGTCCCTATCTCAGCTGACCCATGGCAGCAGTTGGTCAAACCCCTTTCTCCGTCTACCCCTCACTTGCCTTCAAGCACACTGTACTTGCCTGGATGGCATTTCCTCCTCACCACGACGGAGGTTCTCGAATCCAGCTTCCTCATCTCCCCACTCCTGACCTGCCTACTATGTTCTTCTTCTCAGCTACAAGCACCTTCACCCTCTGGTTGCTCAGGCCCAAACCCTTGGGGAGGCTCCTTATTTCTCTTTCTCTTGTACCGCACATCTAATCAGTTCATGAGCATTTCTTCTTAGCTCTACATGCAAAATATATCTAGAATCTGACCACTTCTTATCACCTCTGCGGCTGCCCCTTGGTCTGAGCCACCAGCATTTTTCACCTGCATGATTTTAGTAGCTTCCTAACTCCTCTCCTCACTTTGGTCTTTATGCCCCTCCCTAATAATTTATTCTTGACTTCAAGGCCAGGTTGATTCTTTTAAAATATAAGTCAGATCATCAGCTCAAGGCCTTCCAGTGACTCCTTGTGTTTTTCAGAGAAAGGCCAGTGTTCTTAAAATGGCCCGTGAGCCTTGTGTGATCTGACGCCCATGACCTCTCACACCAGCTCCTAGAGAGCACTCTCCCTGTCCCCTGCTCCAACCATACCAGTCTCCTTGCTCTTTCTGATGTAGCCAGGCCCATCCCACACAGGTCCTTTGCCCTTGCTGTCCCTTCTGCTGGCAGGGCCCCTCCTCCTAGCATGATATGCTCCTCGCCTCCCTGTTTCTTGCTCATGTTTCATCTGCTCCATGAAAACCTGCCTGATCCCCTGATTTAAAACTACAATCCTTCGCACTCCCCACCCTCTGCCCTGCTTTGTGTTCCTTTGTGGACTTACCCCCTCCTAACAGACTGTGTGCTCCCTGATTTGTTTCCTTTTCGTCCGAGTCCTCCACACCACTACAACCAAGAAGGCAGGGATTTTTCTGTTTCTTGCCTGCCATTCTGTCCCAGGCACGGATTACAGTATTTGGCATAGCACTTACTAACTCCTTGCCAAACTTACGACTACTAGCTGATGTTTACGAGTTCCTACTACGTGCTGGGCACTGTGCTGGCTGACTTGGTGGATTCTATGATTTCATCCTTTAGCAACACTGTGAGGTGAGTGCTGCTATTATTTTATGGATGAGGAAAGGAGAAGTTAGGTTAAGTAACACGCCCAAGGTCACATGGTTAAAAAGTGGCAGACAAAGGGTTTGAACCCACCTCCCCTACCTCCAGAGCTCATGCCCCTCAGCACTTTGCTTGAGTTCATGTAAGCCTCAATCCGCAGTCTCTGCCTCCAAGAGGCCTTCCTGACCCCCCGTTGCAGGCTGGCTAGGAAGACAGCCCCACTCGGTGCTCACACTACACCAGGACCCACCTTGGTCAGAGCACTTTCCTGCTAAGATAAAAGTCTGTTTGTATGTCTGCTTGTCCCTTTAGACTGTGGGCTCTGCCAGGACAGCACTTTTTTTTTTTTTTAAATAAACATATAATATATTTTTATCCCCAGGGGTACAGGTCTGTGAATCACCAGGTTTACACACTTCACAGCACTCACCTTAGCACATACCCTCCCCAATGTCCATAACCCCACCCCACCCCAACCCCCCTCCCCCCAGCAACTCTCAGTTTGTTTTCTGAGATTACGAGTCACTTATGGTTTGTCTCCCTCCCAATCCCATCTTGTTTCATTTATTCTTCTCCTACCCCCTTAACCCCCCATGTTGCATCTCCACTTCCTCATATCAGGGAGATGATATGATAGTTGTCTTTCTCCACTTGACTTATTTCGCTAAGCATGATACCCTCTAGTTCCATCCATGTTGTCGCAAAAGGCAAGATTTCATTTCTTTTGATGGCTGCATAGTATTCCATTGTGTATATATACCACATCTTCTTTATCCATTCATCTGTTGATGGACATCAAGGTTCTTTCCATAGTTGGGCTATTGTAGACATTGCTGCTATAAACATTCGGGTGCATGTGCCCCTTAGGATCACTACATTTGTATCTTTAGGGTAAATACCCAGTAGTGCAATTGCTGGGTCATAGGGTAGCTCTATTTTCAACATTTTGAAGAACCTCCATGCTGTTTTCCAGAGTGGTTGCACCAGCTTGCATTCCCACCAACAGTGTAGGAGGGTTCCCCTCTCTCCGCATCCTTGCAGAGAGAGCAATTGAATTGCTGTCCAATTTTCCCAACACCATTTATTGAAGAGGCTCTCTTTTTTCCATTGGACATTCTTTCCTGCTTTGTCGAAGATTAGTTGACCATAGAGTTGAGGGTCTATTTCTGGGCTCTCTATTCT
Organism: Mustela nivalis; assembly: GCF_964662115.1. Lineage (NCBI taxonomy): Eukaryota > Metazoa > Chordata > Mammalia > Carnivora > Mustelidae > Mustela > Mustela nivalis. The sequence continues at coordinate 21,500,815 of NC_139036.1, forward strand.
GTTCCATTGATTTATGTGTCTGTTTTTGTGCCAGTACCATGCTGTCTTGATGAGGACAGCTTTGTAATAGAGCTTAAAGTCAGGAATTGTGATGCCATCAACTTTGGTTTTCTTTTTCAATATTCCTTTGGCTATTCGAGGTCTTTTCTGGTTCCATATAAATTTTAGGATTATTTGTTCCATTGCTTTTAAAAAAATGGATGGTATTTTGATAGGAATTGCATTAAATGTGTAGATTGCTTTAGGTAGCATAGACATTTTCACAATATTTATTCTTCCAATCCAGGAGCGTGGAACATTTTTCCATTTCTTTGTGTCTTCCTCAATTTCTTTCAAGAGTACTTTATAGTTTTCTGAGTATAGATTCTTAGCCTCTGGTTAGGTTTATTCCCAGGTATCTTATAGTTTTGGGTGCAATTGTAAATGGGATTGCCTCCTTAATTTCTCTTTCTTCTGTCTTGTTGTTGGTGTAGAGAAATGCAACTGATTTCTGTGCATTGATTTTATATCCTGACACTTTACTGAATTCCTATACAAGTTCTAGCAGTTTTGGAGTGGAGTCTTTTGGGTTTTCCACATATAGTATCATATCATCTGCGAAGAGTGATAGTTTGACTTCTTCTTTGCCGATTTGTATGCCTTTAATTTCCTTTTGTTGTCTGATTGCTGAGGCTAGGACTTCTAGTACTATGTTGAATAGCAGTGGTGATAATGGGCATCCCAGGACAGCACCTTATTCATGTTTGTTTTCCTAGCCTGGCACATAGAAGGTGCACAGTGAACATTGGTTTAGGAGGTTGGAGCTGCTAGTGTCTTCTGGGCATTGTGGGTTCAGCCCTGATTGTCTTCTGTGGGGATAAAGAGCAGTGCTATGTCTTACCTGGTCTGCCTTCATCCAACACAGAGTCGATACTGGATACTTGGTAACTTCTGTGGACTATAAGGACGTAATTACTTCCTTAAGGACTTGAGCCCTTCAGCATTTGGAAAGGAAGCATTTTCACAAAGCTTACTTAGCCAAAGTGCTCATGGAAGAGATTGCGATGACATTTTGCCCTTTTTGACTTAATTGAATAGAAGCCCACTCTATTTTGGTCGACACACTTTTGAACCCTTGCTAAAATTATTATTATTATCTTTTAAATATTTTATTTATTTATTTGACAGAGAGAGATCACAAGTAGGTAGAGAGGCAGGCAGAGAGAGAGGAGGAAGCAAGCTCCCTGCTGAGCAGAGAGCCCGATGCCGGGCTCGATCCCAGGACCCTAAGAACATGACCTGAGCCGAAGGTAGAGGCTTTAACCCACTGAGCCACCCAGGCGCCCCCCCCCCCCTTGCTAAAATTATAATGAAAGAAAATGCTTTTTCCTACAGGGACTGAGGATGCTGTAACACCCGCAGGCTCAGTATATCCCTGCTGTTTGCCTTGTGAGAACGGGTTGAGTCAAGGACATTCCCTGGATATTGATACTTTTGTTACCTCTCAGACATAAATGTAACTTGTTGCAATGTGGCTTTTAGGTTAAAAACAGAGCATCTACATTTAGGAATGGGGTGGATAAGATTCCAATTAACTGAGGGTTCTAACTGAATTGCACTTGATTGGTTTTGTAAATAATGGGGCCCTAAGACAATGCTGTGAACATGTTCCTCGTTTACTCATTTCATGAACCAGAAACAGTCCCACCTCCCTGTAGCCAAACCTGAGCCCAGTCCAAATACTTAAGCTGTTCTGCTACTCTGTTAGTTGGCAATTGTTTTTAAGAAGTGGGCCTCTTTTAATTCCCAGGGCTTGGACTCCTTTTGTTCTATTGAGATTTTCGCAGAGCTGCTACTTGTAGCAAGGTTTGCCTGAAAGATAAGAACAAAGATGTGTGTAGCTCTGAGAAGGGCTTTGCCAAGAGCAGAAAAGATTGTTTTGAGCCTCTGCACCTGCTTGCCGCCCTGGGCTGTGATGCAAAACACAATCCTTTCAAACAAAAGAGTGTAGGAAGTGACTGTCCCTCAGCCTCACCAATCAATTCAAATCAGCTCCAAGAAAACAGATTCCAATCAGTAATGCAAACCCCACCCAGAGCTAATTCTTTCTGAACAATAGCAGTCACCAAGCTTCACTGAACATTAGGTGTTCAATTCTATTTTTAAGTGACATGGGTCCTTACCCCCAAAGTCAGATTTAATTAACTAATTTTATCCAGCCTCTTTATTAAAAAAAAAAAAAAAAAAGGACACGCGGGGGCTTTTATAATTTTAAATACAGTGAAAATGAGGAGCTTCAAGAGAGACTAGAAGCTGATTATAGCAAAGTAGGAAATATTCTATCAGGAATGTGGATAAAATAGTTTGAGTGTGAACTTTAACTCTGAGTTTCCTAGCACCCAAGGCAAAAATAAAAATGGTAGGTATGCCATGTGAGTTTTATCATCATCATCATCATAATATCATCATCTTCATAATTTATCATCATCATCAGAATAAGGAGAAGGAAAGCAGCAGCAGCTACAAATGATTTTTTTTGGAGGAGCAAACATTCACCTGGCATCATGTGGTTGGAAAATTAGATTTTGTAGATCTTTTGCAAGGGACTTGAGAACACTTGCTCAAAGATCTCTTCAACTGTAGTTTTGCTGGAGCGAAAATGGCCTAGATCTTGCCACTAAATCATGAAAGCACAGATCAATGATGACTCTTCTGAGGAGAGCAGTGAACTCGTGTTTAAGCTCCCGCATCAAAGCCTGATCCCATGTCACATTTATTTTTAACTTTGGTTCAGGGATGCAAGGTGGTTGCTCATAATGAGTTGACTTCCAGGAAGAAGGACTCTAGAGACAGCGGATACAAGGAGTACAAACAAGCCAGCTTCAGCAAACCACCAGAAAACTCCCACGCCTTTCTTCCCCCACTGGTTGTGCAATACTGTATTTGCCCCCTTTTGATCTATCAAAAGAGAAAGTGAAATAACCAGGAGAGTCTTGACCAAAGGAGACACAAAGAGCAGCACAGACTTCATGGACTGAGCAAGAGCTTCAGTGACTGGAAATTCCCAAAGTATGTGCCCATTTTGGCATTTCTACCCAGAGTGTGGACTTCTGGGGATGGTGGCAGAAAGCCAGATCTGCCCTGTAGGAAGAGTGATTCCTGTCCAAGGGCAGATATCCTTGCCCTAAGTTTTCCCTCTTGAACCAGCCAATGAACTGGCTTGGTTCCAATGTTTGACTTTGGACACAAAGGCAACTTTTCGGAAGTACATTTGCAAGAGATTCAATGAGCTAGTTTTCTTGTCTTCTCTCATCTGGTTCTTTCACAACCGACTGCGAACATCAGCGTTGCAAGTACAAGCACCACGGTGACCCCATCACTTCCATAGGCCATTTGGGGTACAGCGTGGGGAGGCAGTGGCTTCCAACTTCTCTGGATTAATAACCTACATAGCTCACGGGAGGCAGGTACAGTTTTAAGTGCAGACACTCCATCTCCTGCTTCTATCCCTTTGTTCCATGTGAGGGACAGCTCAGTGACATCAGCTCAGATGTCAACTGTGTGTCCTTTGGAGGCATAGGTTCTTTCCATGGTGCTGAGTGAATGGCAGGGATGATGTGGTAGTCTTTTCTTTAGGACGATGTGCTGTCTTATGACCAGCAGAGGGCATGAGTTGGCATTGCGAAATGGGACTGGGCTGTCCCCTTATTAGAGGGACAGTAAGCCACTGTCAAGTCAAAGAGCAGGAACAGAGCTCCCCAACTTCCCCAGTTTAGGAAACCAGTGCATTCTGAGGCACCTGGATCAGTTCTGAGTATGACGGGAGTGGGGTTTCCCCTGTCTGGGTGAGACAAGTGATTCAGCTTTTCGGCTAATTTTTTTTTTTTTCTCGGTTTTTGGCTCTAAGTATTGGCTTTGCTCTAGGAAAAAAAAAAAAAAAAAAAAAAACCCAACTTCTCCAAAATGGGCATCGCTTAGTTGAGCCCACTCACAAGGGAACCAGATATCCATGCAGAAATTTTCCCAGAGATGCAGCAAATAACATTAATATAAATATTAGTAATAACAGCCATCTCTTATATAGCAGTGAGTATGTACCTGCTCCAGTTCTAAGCACTTCTTGTACATTTACTAATTTCATGTTCACAATAGCCCTGTGAGGTGGGTGGGGTTGTTATCCTCATTTACAAGTCAGGGACTTTAGGAACAGAGAAGTTTAGTAACTTTTCCAATGTCGCAGAGTGGTGGGAAGATGTCTGCTGAACATGGGCTACTAAGAGTGTCATGGGAAAGAGTGATTTGAGTTAACCCTCTGGGTGGTTCGTAGCCAGCCTCGTGCTCTTGAATCTTCTTTGGGTTCAGGAACCCTTTGAGAATATGTTGAAAGCATATAACTGGTCTCCAGAAAAAATGTGTGCATGCTTTATCGCAGAAAAAAAAAAGTCCAATATAGCTGCTTTACTGGAGGAAATGCAACTCACTCTTTAAAAAGAATGGTATGGGATGCCTGGTTAAGCATTTGCCTTCGGCTCAGGTCATGAGGGTCTTGGGATCAAGCCCCAAGTGGGAGCCTGCTTCTCCCTCTGCCTCTCCCTCTGCCGCTCCTCCTGCTCATGCTCTCTCTCTGACAAATAAATTTTTAAAAAATCTAAAAAGGAATGGTATGATTTTTCTGTTTGCTCCCAAGCCTCTTTTCTGCAGGTGCGGCTCTGTCAGCGAACGACCTAAAGGATGTCTCAGTCTGTCCCCTAACATCTGAGTCATTTGTATTCATTGAAATGTCTCATTTTGTACACTTTAAATATGTATAGCTGTATTTGTCAATTATACCTCAGGAAAGCGGGGGTAGAAACCAGTCTTGTGTAATTTATTAAATTTTAATATTAACGATGTAAGTTCTGCCCATTTAAAGCCTTTAATCTTGTTCCAGTTCCAAGCTTCCCTCCTCCTCCCAGGAGGCTGGTTTCCTTCTGAGGTGTGCGTGTTTGTAGCGTGGGGGATGTCTGCTCTCGCTCCCCCCTTCTACCCCTCCTTGGTTACTCCCTCACTGATCTTTGGATCGGTTCAAGTCAGAGGAGTCACCTGCTAAGGGCTCTGCTTTGTAGGGACTCACCATCAATGTCAAGTGGTGCACGAAGAGGGCGGGCAGCATGGTGAGGACACCACAGAGAACTTAACAGCAATCGTTAGGCTGGTAAGTTTGCACTTATCATCATGATGGACAGATAACACTAAGCAATGTCAGTGATGAAGTGCTTTTTCCTGCCTGGGCAAACCACATGCCCTTGGTGGGTCATGAGGTCAAGGGACTTTTGCAGGCCTTGACAGTCCTTTGAGATCCAGACTCTTTAGGGTGACTTCCGGCCAGAAGCACCCGTTGCTCATGGCTCTGTGCCCAGTGCCACTTGCCTCCTTGCTGCCAACAGAACTGGAGCCTCCCAGCTCATCTTACCCTCCACAGCCCCAGCTCTGCATTTAGAGAGAACCGGGTGGGAACCTGGGTGGGAGAGAGTCATCCTTGCCCTTTCTGGACCCTACTGTTCAGGAGCCTCAGGTTGCCAGGCAGCCCCACAGACATCCAAATAAACAAGGCTGTCTCGCCATCATGCAGATGCCCACAGATTTTTATTGACCCTTGTCCCTGTTGAAACTAGTCAAAAGTCCCACTCTCCCCCTCCACCCCCAGGGAGAGGAAGGATGGAATAACTTCTTCTTCCAAACACTTTCCTCCCCCAGGAGACATCCCCGGAATCCTACAACCCTCCAGCTTAATATAGACCAGGGTGGTGTGGAGATGGGGGTGCGGCTCTGGTGCTTCCAAGGGTTATCTCTTGGCAGGCTTGGTGGGAAGGCAGCTTCCTAGCTGCTTTCTCACAGCCCTTGCTATGTGGTATACTAAGTCCCCATGGTTCTCAGTTTTGGGGAAACAGAAAAAAACCTTCTCAGCAACTCGGGCCACCATGCAATAGCCGTATAAAATTCTAGGCTCACTTATGCCCAGGCCAGGGCCCCAGGTCAGGAACCTCTGTGACAGTGTCATCACCTACAAGGCTGGCTCTCACAGGGGACAGTGCCGGCTGGGGTCGGCACAGCCAGTCTCTTAGTCACCAGGGCCCTTTCGTTCTACCGGCTGAGCCCAGGTACAGTCTGCGTGTGCCACAAGGAAGGGGTGACCTCTTCCAGATTGACACAAAGGAGCTCCTTAGATCAGCTACAGCCTGGGCACAAAGGCCTTTTAACAACAATCACCTCCTGCCCTCCAGGCCCTCTCTGGCTCCCAAAGTTCCCCAGGTTCCCAACTTGCTATGTTTTAGACTTGCCTTGTAGCTTCTGGGCTTCCCTCCCTACAGCTCTGGCCTCTTTCTGCATTTGGGCCAATTTATTTATTTATTTATTTACCCAGGCTCCTTGACAGGACCCCTTCCTTGAGCTGCTATCCCTTGTTCTAGTCTGACTCTCCATCTATAGAGTAGTCAGCTCCCTGCTGAGACTTCCCCGGTCTGCTTTATGATAAGGGAATTTTGAAGGCCATATGTATCATGAAAGGATCCTAGGCTTCTTGTAAGATACTGCTCTTGAAGTTACTTAGTTAGGAGAGAAGCCCTTAGGGATGCCTGGGGGTCTCAGTGGGTTAAGCCTCTGCCTTCAGCTCGGGTCCTGATCTTAGGGTCCTGGAATTGAGCCCCTAATCGGGCTCTCTGCTCAGCAGGGAGCCTGCTTCCTCCTCTCTCTCTGCCTGCCTCTCTGCCTACTTGTGATCTCTCTGTCAAATAAATAAATAAAATCTTTAATAAAAAAAAAAAAAAGAAGAAGAAGGAAGAAGCCCTTAAGAAAAAGACTTTGGGGGCACCTGCCTTCGGCTCAGGTCATGATCCCAGGGTTCTGGGATGGAGCCCCACATCGGGCTCTCTGCTTAGCAGGGAGCCTGCTTCTTCCTCTCTCTCTCTGCCTGCCTCTCTGCTTACTTGTGATCTCTGTCAAATAAACAAAAGAAAAAAAAAAAAAAAGACTCTGCCGCCCCAGACCTTGGTGAAACCAGGCAGATAGATGAATATGCAAATAAAAAGCTGAAAGGAGTCCAGCTGGCTTTTGACAAAGCTTTTGACAAAGGAGCAAAAGCAGTTCCTAGAGGAAAGATAGCTTTTCACCAAATGATGCTAGAACAATTAGACATCCTTAGGAAAAATAAATAAATAAATAAACCTCCCTCTAAACTTCACATCTTATGCAAAACTTAACTCAAAATGAATCACAGGCTTAAATATAAAATGTGAAACTCTAAACCCTTTAGGGAAAAAAAACAACAACAAAAAAACAGAGGAGAAAATTTTGGGGACCTAGCAGCAGGGGAAGAGCTAGACACCAGTAGCACAATCTATAAGAGGAAAAATGGAATTTCATCACATTAAAAACTTGTACCCTGTGATAGAAACTTTTACAATGAGGAAAAGACAAGCTACATACTGGGAGAGAATATTTGCCAATGACGTGTCTGGTAAAGAACTATTTGGAATGTCGGGGCGCCTGGGTGGCTCAGTGGGTTAAGCCGCTGCCTTCGGCTCAGGTCATGATCTCGGGGTCCTGGGATCGAGTCCCGCATCGGGCTCTCTGCTCGGAAGGGAGCCTGCTTCCTCCTCTCTCTCTGTCTGCCTCTCTACCTACTTGTGATCTCTGTCAAATAAATAAATAAAATCTTTAAAAAAAAAAAAAAAGAACTATTTGGAATGTAGAAAGAACTCTCAAACTCAATGGTCAAAAAGAAAAAATCTAATTAGAAAATGGACAAAAAGACACGAAGGGACCTGTTCCTGAAGGTTTACTGGGCAAATGAGCACAAGAGAAAGAATGTCCAATGTCAACTAGCCGTTAGGAAAATGCAAATTGAATCTGCAGTGCAATATCTCTAAACGCCTATCAGAATGGCTAGGTTAAAAGTTGTTTATAACTTCATGGGCACCTGGGTGGCTCAGTCGTTAAGCGTCTGCTTTCAGCTCAGATCATGATCCCAGGGTCCTGGGATCCAGCCCCACGTCGGGCTCTCTGCTCAGCGGGGAGAGTCTCCCTTTCCCTCTGTCCCCCAGTTCGTGTTCTCTCTCTTTCACTCTCTCCATCTCAGGTAAATAAAGTCTTTTTAAAAAAGCATCTTCAAAGCAGGATATTTTATTGAATACAGTATTCTTGGGAACTGTAAAGTCCTTTCTTGTTTGCTTCAGTGGTAATATCCTCTATGGAGCAAAATCCATTTCCCGTTGCTTTGTAAATACACAAGTTTATACCATTTTAAAATGATCCTGGGTTTCTACTTGTAGACAAGATGAAGTAGACACACGTTTCCTTATTCCTCCCACTTTAAGTACACCTAAATATCCTGGACATGATTTGTAAAGCAAATATAACAGGACTCACAGAGGTAGAGAGAAGGCAGAGCCGTTAAGGACCTTGGGACCCTAGGATTTTCTTGTTGTCTCCTATATCCCAGACTGTGTCCTGGGTGAGGCAGCCTAGAAACACCCACAGAGCACAGGGAAAAAAAAAAAAGCCCTAAGCAAAGTCTGCTCAATACCACAGAAGGAACCGTGGCCCCACTTCTACCTCCATCATCACAGGCTGAATGGGGAGTCTAGAGTTCCACACTTGGTGTCTGTAGTGAGGGTCCTCTCTCTCTCCCCACTGTGGTACTGTCAGAGGAAGCCTAGTGGAAAGTCAAGGTTTTCACCACCGCCCAGTGATAACAACACTTGCCCACCATGTCAGTGGAAACTACACAGTGAGCAGTGAAAGGCACTTTTGTCTCTTCCTCTCAGAGTGTCAGCAGAAGCTAAGTGAGGAAGCTGGGTTTTTACCGTCACCTAGAAGCAATGAAGCAGTGTCCTCTTTTCCCTTCTTGATGCTATCTCAGAGAAGATTTCAATAAAATTCAGAATTTCATAATATAATATCCAAAATGTCTGAAATTCAATTGTAACTCACTTTTCACATCATGAACCAGGAATATCTCAACTTGAATGAGAAAAATGGTTAACAGAGAGGCGCCTGGATGGCTCAGATGATTAAGTGTCCGACTCTTGATTTCCGCTCAGATCATGATCTCAGGGTCATGAGATTAAGCCCCATGTTGGGGTGCCACACTTGGCAGGGAGTCTGTTTGAGATTCACTTTCTCTCTCTTTCTCCCTCTGCCCCTTCCCCACAGATTGCATGCTCTCTTTCTTTCTCATAAAAAAAAAAAGAAAGAAAGAAAGAAAGAAAAGACAGTTAATAGACACCAATAAAAGGCGACATGGATATTAGAATTTTATGAAAGGACTTTAAGACAACCATTATGAAAGTGCTTGAACAAACAATGACAAATGTACTTAAAACAAATGAAAAGATATAAAATCTCAGCAAAGACCAGGAGACCAAAGAAGAATCAAACACATTTCATTTATTTATTTTTTAGATTTTACTTTTATTTATTTGAGAGAGAGAGAGAGAGAATGAGAGAGAGAGAGAGAGAGCACGAGAGGGGAAAAGTCAGAGTGAGAAGCAGACTCCCTGCTAAGCAGGGAGCCTGATGCAGGACTCGATCCTGGGACTCCAAGATTATGACCTGAGCTGAAGTTCAACCAACTGAGCCACCCAGGCGCCTCTCAAACACATTTTAGAACAGGAAAATACAATAACCAAAATTTTAAAATTCAGTTGATGGCCTTAAAGAAGAATAGAAGTTACTGAAGAAAGAATCAGTGAACTGGAATTTAGAACAGTAGAAATTCCCAAATATGAACAATACAGAGAAATAGACTGAAGAGGAAAAAATAAAAATAAAAATAGAGCCATAGGGACCTAGGAAACTATAACAAAAGACACAATATTTATGTCATTGGAGTCCTAGGAGAGGAGAAAGAGAATGAAGCTTAAAATGAATTTGAAGAAATGGTGGACAAAAATGTCATAAATTTGGCAAAAGATATGATTCAAGAAGCTGAAAAAATATCAAATAAGATAATCCTAAAGAAATCCATGCCAAGTTACATTATACTCACACTTGTAAAAAGTTAGGTCAGAGGGAAAAAATCTTGAAAGTAGCAAGAAAGAATGACGCCTTAAAGGAAGAAAGCAGTCCAAATGACAGTATATTTCTCAGAAGAAGCCACGGAAGCCAAAAGAAAAGAACTGTCAACCCAGAATTCTATACAAGTGATATGGAAAATGTCCCTCAGGATTGAGCGGTAAACCAAGACATTTGCAGAGGATGGAAAACTCAGAGGATTTGCCTCAAGAATCCGTCTACCCTAAAAACTGGTTAAAGGAAGTTCTAGAAAAAGAAGGGAAATGGTAAAACAAGGAATCTCAGAACATCAGAAAGGAAGAAAGAGCAAAGGAAGGAGTAAAATTATGGGTCAATACAATAGTTTCCTTCTTCTCTTGAGTTTTCCAAATTATGTTTGATGGTTGAATAAAAAATGGCTACCCTGTATGATGTGGTTCTTAACTTATGTAAAGGGCATATTTAAGATGATTATACATGGGAGAGAGTAAGAGACTCTGAGAACACAACAGCATGTCAGTAATATTCTTGCCCAAAATCCATAACCTCAATCTAATCCTGAGGAAACATCAGACAGACCTAAATGGAAGAACTGACCAGTACCTTTCCAAAGTATCAAGGTCATAAAAGACAGAAAAACTGTCTTGGATTGAAAGAGTCTCAGAGAGATATCACAACAGAAAGTATGATGGGATCCTAAATTTCTAAAATTCCTCCTCCTTTTAAAAGAATGGTTTTAAAAATATTAATAATAACAGAGGGCATAAAGTACACTGATTTTAAGTGTACAGTGTGATGATTCTTTCATACATAGACACCGCTATGTAGCCAACACCCAGATTAAGACATAGAATATTTCCGCAAGGAATGAGAAGACATACTCATAGATTCCTTTGTGTCCTTTCCCTTTCTGTTGCCCTCTCCAGAGGTAACCACTATTCTGAGTTCTAACGTCACCAGTGGGTTTGCCTGTTCTTGAACTTCATATAAATGGAATCATATAGTATGTACTCTCTTGTGTCTGATTGCTTCCATTCAACATATCTGTGAGATTTTTTTTTTCTTATTTGAGAAGGAGCTAGAACCTGAGGAGGGGAAGAGAGAGAGGGGGCAGCAGGCTCCCCACTGAGCAGGGAGCCTGATGTGGGATTCGATCCCAGGATGCTGGGATCATGACCTGAGCTGAAGGCAGACACTTAACCAACTGAGCCAACCAGGTACCCCTACGAGATTCATTTACGTTGTTTTGCAAACCTGCAGTTAGTTCATTCTTTTTTTTTTTTTTAAGATTTTATTTATTTATTTGACAGACAGAGATCACAAGTAGGCAGAGAGGCAGGCAGAGAGAGAGGAGGAAGCAGGCTCCCTGAAGAGCAGAGAGCCCGATATGGGGCTCGATCCCAGGACCCCGGGATCATGACCTGAGCTGAAGGCAGGGGCTTTAACCCACTGAGCCACCCAGGTGCCCCAGTTCATTCTTTTTATGCTGTGTAGTATTCCATTATATGAATTTATTTATTTTCCTACTGATGGGCATTTGGCTTGTTTCCAGGGATTGACTATGAATAAAATCTCCTATAAACATTTTTGTAAGTGTATTTTTATTCCTGCATGAACTCATTTCTTTAGGTAAATATATAGAAATTGCTAGGTCATATTTTTAGCCTTAGAGATGCTGCCAGGCAGTTTCCCAAAGTTGTCCCAATTTATATTCCCACCTGCGACATAATAGAACCTGTTGTTCCACGTCCTTGCTCACACTTGGTATTTCCAGTCCTTTTTTGTTTTAGCTATTCTGGTGGGTGCAACACTCCTTTATTTTCATGCCACTTATTTGTTGAAGAATCTGGGTCAGTTCTCCTGTAAAGCTTGCCACAGTCTGGATTTAGCTAATTGTTCTTTGTGGTAGTGTTTAATATGTTTCCTTTATCCCCAGCATTTCCCCTCAACTAATAATGATCTCCAGAGATTCGATTATATTAAAGTTTCTTTTTTTTCAAGAATACTTCATAGGCATTTCTTCCTATTATCTGTTGCAGAAAATCAGAAAGGACACAATGTCTGCGGCCCCTCTTTATGTTAAGAGAGATCATTGGATTCAGGTGGTACCAGCATGTTTCATTCGCTATCCAGTTTCTCATCAACCTTCCACTTGATGATTTTAGTGGAGATTGATGATTATTGCCTAGACCCATTATTTCCCTGGAGTTACAAAATGATGATTTTCTAATTCTAACATTCTTTTTGCATTCATTACCTCTGATTATTTGTTTTCTTTCTTATCAGTTGTTTGGTTGTCCTGTAGACATTTTCCACCAGAAAAGCAAGATAACTGCTTGATGATCTTTATCAATTAGCAGAATAGTGAGTTGTTGCTCATTGTTGTTGTTGCTTTCAACCTCCAACATAATGAATGAATTTTTTTGAAGCATCATTATCCACTTAAGGATTTATAAAAAATATTGAAAAAGTTTCAATTCATCAGAATAGTTGTTTTTGATGCTCAAATTGTCCTATCTTTGGCCAATGAGAATACCTTCACATTCGCTCTGAGTATATGGACATTTTTTGTTTGTTTTTTAGAGAGTGAGAGTGTGTGCACAGGAGCTGGGTGGTGAGGGGAGGAGCAGAGGGAGAGAGGGAGAGAAGGACTCTTAAGCAGACTCCTTGCTAAGTGCAAAGCCTGATGCAGGGCTCGATCCCACAACCCTGAGATCATGACCCGAGCTGAAATCAAGAGGCAGATGCTTAGCTGACTGAGCCACCCAGGCACCCAGTGTATGGACATTTTTTAAGGGATTTGACACATACTACCAAATTGCTCTCCCAGAAAGTTGTATGGTTTTACATACCAACAAGTGGCGTGTGGAGAATGTCGTTTTTCTGCTGTCACTTACAATGGGTCTGTAATATATTTTAAATAAATATCTGCCAATGTGATAGGTTAAAAATAGTATCACATTAAAAATTTTTACTGTGAGGGGTGCCTGGATGGCTCAGTCAGTTAAGTGTCCGACTCTTGGTTTTGGCTCAGGTCCTGATCTCAGGGTTGTGAGATCGAGCCCAAGTGTGGGGCTCTATGCTGGATGTGGAGCCTGTTTAGGATTCTCTCTCTCCCTCTCCCTCTGCCCCTCCTACCTCCACTCATACACATTGCCCCTCCTCTGAAAAAAAGGTTTTTATTTTTTATTTAAATTCAATTTACTTAACATATACTGTATTATTAGTTTCAGAGGTAGAATTTAGTGATTCATCAGTTGCATAGAAAAAAATGTTATTGGGATAAAATATACACAACATAGAATTTACATTTTAGCCATTTTAAAGTATACAATTCCGTTGCATGAAGTACATTTAACTGTTGTATAAACATCACCACTAACCGTCTCTAGAAATTTTTCATTCCATACTGAAGCTTTGTACCCACTAAATAATAACTCCCCATTCCTCTCTTCTCCTTACTTCTGGTAATCACTATTCTACTTTCTGTCTCTGAATTTTTTAAATTTAAATTTTGTTTTTGACATTATGGTAACATATGCATGACAAGATGTACCATTGTAACCATGGCTAGTTGTACATTTCAATGGCATTAAGTATAGACACATTGCTGTGCAGTCATCACCAACATACATCTTCAGAACTTTTCATTTTCCCAAACTGAAACTCTGTGCCCATTAAACCATGACACCCTCCCCCATTCCTCCTCCCTCTTGCCCCAGCAACTACATTTGACTATTCTAAGTACCCCATATAAGTGAAATCATAAATATTTGTCCTTTTGCAACTGGCTTATTTCACTTGGCCTAATGTCTTCAAGGTTCATCCATGTTGTAAGCATGAGTCAGAATTTCCTTCCTTTTAAAGATTGAATAATAGTCTGGTATAAGTCTATGCCACATTTTATCGATTCATTTGTCCATATGGACTTGTGAATAAGTTCAACTGTGTTTTCAATGCTTTGGTGTATATACCCGGAAATAGAATTGCTGGATCATCTGGTAGGTAATTCTCGGTTTAACTTTTTGGGACACTGCCATACTCTCTTCCACAGTGGCTGCTCTGTTCTACATTCCCACCAGAAATATGCAAGGGTCCTCATTTCTCCACATCCTCACCAATACTTAATATTTTCTCTTTGTTTATTTGTGATACCCATCATCTTAAGGGGTGTGTAATGGTATTTCTTTGTGGTTTAGATTTGCGTTTCTCCTGACTAGTGATGTTGAACATATTTTCATGTGCTTATTGGCCTTTGTATATCTTCTTTGGAGAAATGTAAATTTAGTCCTTTGCCCTTTTTAAGAGTGGGTTGTGTGAGGGTGTCCGGGTGGCTCCATTGGTTGAGCTTCTGACTCTTGGTTTTGGCTCAGGTCATGGTCTCAAGGTCATGATCTCAGGATCATGAGATCAAGCCCCACTGGGGCCCGGTGTTGGGCTCTGTGCTCAGCAGGGAGTCTGCTTGAGGGTTCTCTCCCTCTCCCCCTGCTTCTGCTCTCTTTTCCTTTCTCTCTCTCCAAAATAAAATAAATAAATAAAATCTTTAAAATTGGGTTGTGTGGGGGCGCCTGGGTGGCTCAGTTGGTTAAACATCTGCCTTCATTTCAAGTCATGATCCCAGGGTCCTGAGATGGATCCCCAGAGCAAGCTTCCTGCTCAGTGGGGAGCCTGATCCTCCCTCTCCCTCTGTTCCTCGGCCCACTTGTGCTCACACACTCCTTTCCAAATAAATAAATAAAAATCTTTAAAATAATAAAATAAAACAAAGCAAAATAAAATTGGGTTGTGTGTTTTTTGTTGTTGAGTTATTAGAATTATATATATTCTGGATATTAATCTTTTAAAATTGTTCAGGAAAGATTAGGTGGTGCAGATACCTCTATTATCTATCTATCTATCTATCCATCTCCATAAAGATCAGACATAAGATTTGCAAATATTTTCTCCCATTCCATAAGTTGCCTTTCATTCTGGTTGATAGATTCCTTTGGTGCACAAAATTTTTTAATTTTGATGAATTCCAATTTTTCTCTTTATTCTTCTGTTGCTTGTGCTTTTGCTGTCACTTCTAAAAAATTATTGTCAAAGGCAATGTCTTGGATGTTTCCCCCTATCTTTTCTTCTAAGAATTTTATAGTTTTAGTTCTTTGGTCCATTTTTAGTTGATTTTTAATTATGGCATAAAGTAGAGCCAACTTCAATTTTTTGCATGGGAATATTCAGTTTTACCAACACCATGTGTTGAAGAGATTGCCCTTTCCCCATTGAATGGTCTTGGCATCCTTGTAGAAAACCATTTGACTATTTACACCTTACTGGGATGTCTTGAACCTTTATATCTCCAGGTCCCTTTTCTACACAACAGGTCTTTAAATACTGTACAGAGCCAGCATGACCCACATAAGGATCCTTACACTCATCAACCATCTTTTGATACAACTCTTCCATTTCATCCACAGTGCCTACGAGGTTGAATTGATGAACTCATAAGTGAATAAATATTCATGGCATAAATCTTCCTCATGACCTTGGTCATTTTTCCTTGGCCATACCCCAGTGTCCCAATGTTCTTAAAAAAGGTGGTTTCCCGACCTGGACCCAAGGCTTCATATGAGGTTGAGCCATCTGCAGACTAAAAGTTGTCACCTCCTATTTACAGGACACTCTGCTCTCTTAACATAGCTGAGAGTTGTGTTGGTTTTTTTTTGGCAGACATGTCTGTTTCACTGTTGACTCATCCTGGACTTATGAGCAGCAAAAACACCCAAAGATATGTTAAAAGAGTGTTTATTTCCATTTCCCCAACTTGATTATAAAAGAGAGTGAGATTTTGGGAAATGTAGGAAGATAAAAAGAAAAATCAACCATTTACATATTTAGTGTTGAGTCTACCTTCTTGTCTATTTGTATGTTTTAACTTTTCTAAAACAAAATTCAGTTTGGGAGCCTGGGTGACTCAGTCAGTTAAGCAGCTGCCTTCAGCTCAGGTCATGATCCCAGCATCCTGGGATTGAGCCCCATGTTGGGCTCCCTGTGGGAGCCTGCTTCTCCCTCTCCCTCTGCTGCTCTCCCTGCTTGTGCTCTCTCTCTCTGTGTCAAATAAAGAAAAAAAAATCTTAAAAAAAATCTTTTTAAAGATTTTTATTTATTTGACACAGACAGAGAGAGATCACAACTAGGCAGAGAGGCAGGCAGAGAGAGAAGGGGAAGCAGGCTCCCCACTGAGCAGAGAGCCCAATGCGGAGCTTCATCTCAGGGCCTTGCGACCGTGAACTGAAGGCAGAGGCTTAGCCCCCTGAGCCACCCAGGTGCCCCTAAGATTTTTTTAAATTTAGATTAAAAAATATATATGTGTATATATTTTTTAAAGTAAGCTCCATGCCCAGCATAGAGCCCAATGTGCAGCTTAAATAAATTCATGACTTTAAGATCAAAATCTGAGCTGAGATCAAGAGCCAGACACTTGGGGCACCTGGGTGGCTCAGTGGTTAAGCGTCTGCCTTCGGTTCAGGTCATAATCCCAGGGTTCTGAGATCGAGCCCCGCATCAGGCTCCCTGCTCTGTGGGAAGCCTGCTTCTCCCTCTCCCACTCCCTGTGCTTGTGTTCCTTCTTTCTCTCTCTCTCTCTCTGTCAAATAAATAAATAAAATATTTTTTTAAAAAGAGAGACACTTAACTGACTGAGCCACCCAGATACCCCTACATCATATATTTTATGACATTATATATTCTTCAAACCCTCACCTATAATGAGACTATATAGGATCATAATCGCCATATAAAATTCCTTCATTTAGAGTGTATTGTACCCTAATATTCCATTTTATAATTTATTGAACCACTTTACTATTGTTGAACATTTCAGTTGTTTTCACTATCTGTTATAAAAAAATAGTGTTATGAACACTTTGGTATATAACTCTTCTTTAATCTCTCTGAATCTAAGTTGGACTTCACAATTTATCCACCAGATTGTACATTTTCCAACATTCAATTTGTTTTTGGTTGGTTTTATTTTATATTATTTTAATTCACCCTTATCAAAGTCTCTATGAACTTCAGTTTTCTTTCCTAACATGTTAAACATTCTTCTCAGGTTTGGGTCAATATAAGCAGGTGTTATGTCTTTACTGGAGTCTATACTAAAACTGTTGAAGAGGACAAGGTCATACACAGAGCTGTGTAGTTTCCCATTAGAAAAAAATTTTCTCTTTGTTGATGATGACCGCTCGGGGAAAGAGAGGTTACATTTTATTACAATTATATTCTTGACACTTTAGAGACTGACATTAAGAGAGCTTCTATCACACAAACTGAGTCTGAATGGAGCCAAAGCCCACTTTAGTCATATGCCACATTTAGCTTTATAGTTAGTAAGTTTTGATATCCGGTAAAGTCAGTTTCCAGCTTTCTTTTTTTTCTTCTTCACGATTGTCTTGGCCAGAGGTCAGCAAACTGTGACTCACAGGGCAGATTTGGCTCACTGCCTGTGTTTGTTAATAAATCTTTATTGGAACACAGCCATACCTATTTGTCTATGTATTGTTTATGGTTGCTTTTGTGTTACAATTATAAAAATGAGTAGTTGTGACAAAGATTGAATGGTCTATAAGTCTGAAATATTGACTATCTGGCCCTTTATAAAGTTTCCCAATCCCCAGTCTTAGCTATTCTAGATTCTTTGAATATCTTTGTATATCTAGGTCTTCTGCATCAGACTTGCCAGCAGGGCATGTTGATAGTGCCTTCCAGGACTCAGAAGAACTGGAAAGGTATCTGGGATTTTGATTGAGATTGCATTGAATTTTTAGGTCAATGCTCTCTTGCAGTAGTGAGTTTTCCAATGCATGAACATGGTATTTCTCCTCAGTTGTTAATGTCTTCTTTAATTTCTTTCAGCAATGTTTTATGATTAGTGTAGCTCTTGTGCATCTTTTTAAAAAAGTTTTTTTTAATTTTAAATCATTTTTAAATTTATTTTCAGCATAAGAGTATTCATTGTTTTTGTACCACACCCAGTGCTCCATGCAATCCATGCCCTCTCTAATACCCACCACCTGGTTCCCCCAACCTCCCACCCCCCACCACCACTTCAAACCCCTCAGATTGTTTTTCAGAGTCCATAGTCTCTCATGGTTCACCTCCCCTTCCCATTCCCCCCAACTCCCTTCTCCTAACTCCCCATGTCCTCCATGCTATTTGTTATGCTCCACAAATAAGTGAAATCATATGATAATTGACTCTCTCTGCTTGACTTATTTCACTCAGCATAATCTCTTCCAGTCCTGTCCATGTTGCTACAAAAGTTGGGTATTCATCCTTTCTGACAGAGGCATAATACTCCATCGTGTATATGGACCACATTTTCCTTATCCATTCGTCCGTTGAAGGGCATCTTGGTTCTTTCCACAGTTTGGCAACCGTGGCCATTGCTGCTATAAACATTGGGGTGTAGATGGCCCTTCTTTTCACTACATCTGTATCTTTGGGGTAAATACCCAGTAGTGCAATTCCAGGGTCATAGGGAAGTTCTATTATTAATTTCTTGAGGAATCTCCACACTGTTCTCCAAAGAGGCTGCACCAACACCAACTTGTACTCCCACCAAAAGTGTAAGAGGGTACCCCTTTCTCCACATCCCCTCCAACACATGTTGCTGTTTCTTGCTAATTTTGGCCATTCTAACTGGTGTAAGGTGATATCTCAATGTGGCTTTAATTTGAATCTCCCTGATGGCTAGTGATGATGAACATTTTTTCATGTGTCTGATAGCCATTTGTATATCTTTATTGGAAAAGTGTCTGTTCATATCTTCTGCCCATTTTTGATATGATTATCTGTTTTGTGTGTGTTGAGTTTGAGGAGTTCTTTATAGATCCTGGATATCAACCTTTTGTCTGTACTGTCATTTGCAAATATCTTCTCCCATTCCGTGGGTTGCCTCTTTGTTTTCTTGACTGTTTCCTTTGCTGTGCAGAAGCTTTTGATTTTGATGAAGCCCCAGAAGTTTATTTTGGCTTTTGTTTCCTTTGCCTTTGGAGACATATCTTGAAGGAAGTTGCTGTGGCTGATATCGAAGAGATTACTGCCTATGTTCTCCTCTAGGATTCTGATGGATTCCTGTCTCACGTTGAGGTCTTTTATCCATTTTGAATTTATCTTTTTGTATGGTGTAAGAGAATGGTAGAGTTTCATTCTTCTACATATAGCTGCCCAGTTTTCCCAGCACCATTTATTGAAGAGACTGTCTTTTTTCCACTGTATATTTTTTCCTGTTTTGTCAAAGATTATTTGACCATAGAGTTGGGGGTCCATATCTGGGCTCTCTACTCTGTTCCGCTGGTCTATGTGTCTGTTTTTATGCCAGTACCATGCTGTCTTGGTGATCACAGCTTTGTAGTAAAGCTTGAAATCAGGTAACGTGATGCCCCCAGTTGTATTTTTGTTTTTCAACATTTCCTTAGCGATTCAGGGTCTCTTCTGTTCCATACAAATTTTTGGATTATTTGCTCCAGCTCTTTGAAGAATACCGGTGCAATTTTGATCGGAATGGCATCTTGTGCATCTTTTAATAGATTTATTCCTAGTATCTGGTGTTTCTTGATACTGTCGTAAATGCTAATGTAAATAAGAAGTTTTATTTTAAAATCATTTCAGACCTAAAGAAATTTTGCAAAGTTAGTATAAAAATTTTATGTACTCTTCTTCCAGATTGCCTAAATGGTAACATTTTTTATTATATTTGCCTTATCATTCCCCCTCCTCTCTTATACACACACAGATATATGTATAGATAACACACACATGCACATTATTGGTAAGCAGTATTTTTAAAGTCTTATTTTTCAATGCTGCTAATATATAGAAATAAAATTGATGTTTTATATTAACCTTGTACCTAAAGGCTTTGCTAGATTCACTTGTTAATTCCAGTAATAATTTTTTGGCTTCTCTACATCCATAATCATGCAATCTGCAAAAAATGACAGCTTTACAGCTTCTTTTCCAACCTTCTTTCTTTTTTTTCTCTTTCTTGACTTATTGCATTGGCTAACACTTCTGGTTAAGTGTTGAATATAAGTGGTGATAGTGGATATTTTTGTCTTGTTCTCAAACTCAAGAAAAGTGTTCAATATTTTACCATTAAATTGGATATTAACCAAAGTACTTTGTTTATATTTTAATAAAGAGTATCAACAAAATACAAGCAAAACCCCAAATTCCATCAAATAAATTCATACAGCAATGAAAAAGAATGAATTACTGCTATATTCAACAATACAGTGACTCTCCTAGATATAACAATGAACTAAGAAAGCCTGAAATCAGGGGCACCTGGGTGGCTCAGTGGGTTAAGCCTCTGCCTTTGGCTCAGGTAATGTTCTCAGGGTCCTGGGATTGAGCCCTGCATTGAGCTCTCTGCTCAGAAGGGAGCCTGCTTCCCCCTCTTTCTCTGCCTGCTGCTCTGCCTACTTGTGATCTCTCTCTGTCAAATAAATGAATAAAATCTTTAAAAAAATGAAAGAAAGAAAGCCTGAAATAAAAGAATTCATTCCATATCATTCCACTTACACGAAGTTCAAGAATAGACAAAACTAATCAGAATAGTGGTTTCTGAAGTAGGAGATTGACAAGAAAGGGGCATGGCTTCTTGTGGGGAGCTGGAAGTATTGTATCTTGATCTGAGTGATGGGCGCATAGGCTTGGTATCAGTGACTCCACTATTCAACCCTTACGAAGTCTATCTAAACTTTGGTTTTTCAAAGTAAAATAGGCCAATAATTTCTTCTACCTTACAGAGTGCTGTTAGAATTCAAATAAGATACATGAGCCATAATAGCTAACATCTGCTGGGTGTTTGTTCTGTGCCAAGCATCACTTAAACACTATATACATTAATTCATATTATTCTCACTTTAGGGGCACTTGTGTGGCTCAGTGGGTTAAGACTCTGCCTTCGGCTCAGGTTGTGATCTCAGGGTCCTGGGATTGAGCCTCGCATCAGCTCTCTGCTCAGTGGGGAGCCTGATTCCCCCCTCTCTCTGCCTGCCTCTCTGCCTACTTGTGATTTCTCTCTCTCTCTCTGTCAAATAAATGAATAAAATCTTTTGAAAAATTAAAAAATAATTCTCACTATACTCTAGATGGTAGATTCTGTTGTTGTACATGTGAGAAATGATGCCTTAGAAGGTCCCACAGTCTCTAAGTGGAAAAGCCAGGATTTGATCCCAAGTAGCCTGGGCCCCCAGCTATAACCACTGCCCCAAGATGCCTCTGAGTTCTTCCTCTTTGACAATGACCAAGAGACCCTTTTTCCAACCCTTAGTGTGTTTGCCAAGCTTCTGCTCTTTCTGCTCTCCAGCCTTCCTTGCTTCTGCCTTTGAGTCCTCTAAGCTACTGGAAATTCCACGTTGGCACAGCACAGTGTTTCCACCAAGGGTGTGGGCACTATCTCAAGACAACACCTTCTTACCACAGCCAGTGAGTGAAGCAGTGGAGAAGGCAGCCCCAGGGATGGTTAACAGACTTGGCTTCTTGCCTGCAGGCATGATGCTACATGATGGTGTAGCCAGCAGGAACCCTCTAGGGCCTGTGTTTGCTTCTTGCTCTGGGATAGCTCTGAACTCAAGTGGCTTTTCAAGAACTAGTGTCTGCCTAGTAAAACTCTGTTCCATCCTCCCTTCTCTCTCTCTCTGCCTTTCTTTCTTCTTTCCTTTCTTAATTTAAAATTTTTTAATGAATAAAATTTATGCTGGGTTAAAAAAATATATCACACTGGGCACCTGGGTGGCTCAGTGGGTTAAGCCTCTGCCTTCTTCGACTCAGGTCATGATCTCAGGGTTCTGGGATCAAGTCCTGCATTGGGGGGGAACACTTCCCTCTCTCTGCCTGCCTCTCTGCCTACTTGTGATCTCTGTCAAATAAATAAATAAAATCTTTAAAACAAAAAAATCAAACTGTACCAAAGAGTCTAGAATGCAAATGGTCTCCCTCTCAACCTTGATTGTCTTCCACACCCAGATGCCCCTCCCAGAGGCAACCATTGTGCCAGTTTCCTATAGTTCTTCCTGAGATATTTCATGCATAAAAGCATATCTGGATGTATCGCTGTCCCATTGGCTTTTCACAAGTCATGGGATACTACTACATCTTGCTTTTTACATTTAAAAATCTACCGTTGGGTACAGAGCAGCAATGGCCACAGTCGCCAAACTGTGGAAAGAACCAAGATGCCCTTCAATGGACGAATGGATAAGGAAGATGTGGTCCATATACACTATGGAGTATTATGCTTCCATCAGAAAAGATGAATACCCATCTTTTGTAGCAACATGGACGGGACTGGAAGAGATCATGCTGAGTGAAATAAATCAAGCAGAGAGAGTCAATTATCATATGGTTTCACTTATTTGTGGAGCATAACAAATATCATGGAGGACATGGGGAGATGGAGAGGAGAAGGGAGTTGAGGGGAATTGGAAGGGGAGGTGAACCATGAGAAACTATGGACTCAGAAAAACAATCTGAAGGTTTTGAAGGGGTTGGGGGTGGGAGGTTGGGTAGCCTGGTGGTGGGTATTAAGGAGGGCACGTATTGCATGGAGCACTGGGTGTGGTGCAAAAACAATGAATACTGTTATGCTGAAAAGAAATTAAAAAAAAAAAAAATCTACCGTGGGGGTTATTACATGTCAGTATGTGAGGACCTGTTTTGTTCTCTGTAACAGCTGTACAGGGCTTTTGTCATTTCATGTCCTCTATTTAATGCTGACTCTTCTGGCCATATTGTCTGTCTGGTCTTGCCTGTGACAGTCAGGTAGGGGCCCACACAAGGGTCTACGTACACTCTTATGCAGACGTCTACCTGAATATGGGGAGAAGCAGCCTCAAGCCTGGACCCTATGAAAGAAACCGAAGAATCTAAAGGAAATGACTGACCCTAGTGCTGGAAGCAGGGCGATAAACATTTTCCTGTATGGTTATCAAATCTGGGTGTGACTGAGTCTCTCTGGACAGTCTCTTTTCTCATCCTGGAAAACTGGGCTCAACGCTTTAACACACATCATAGCATATTACTAAGAAAGGGGCACTTTACAACACATCAGTGGAGAGATGGGGAAGAGGCTTTCCATTCCACACCGCCATAGACAAACTTCATGAAGACCCCCAGACCCCCTTTCCCAAGCTGACTGCCTTGTGTCCCTGCTCCCTCAACCTCATTTACCGCCTCTTTGGCTACAGCCTCCCCTTGGGCTCTCCTTCCCTGTTCAGCCTGAGGAGCCATTTAGCTCTCTTGGCTTCCTGTTCATATCCTCTCATCCATCCCTTAGATCGTGGTCTGTAGGCCTCGTGCACCAGATTCACCAGAAGGGCTTGTTGACCACGCCTTCCAGGACTCAGAAGAACTGGACACTGGAGGAGGAGGGGTCAGGAATTTGCAGCACCAGCAAGCTCCCAGGTGATTGGTCAGTGTACTGAAGTTTGAGGCCAGGTGTGGAGGCTCCTTTGGGGACCCTCAGTTGGATCTGGGTATTTGGAGTCAGGTTGATGGGAGCAAGTTGTACTAAGCGGTCTGTGGGTAAAAATTTCCTTTTCTTCGCATGCCCCATTCAGAAAGGGGCCATGGTGTGGCCAAATTATGGCCAACTGCAATCTTGGGGATGAAGGTAGAAATACCCCCCCACTGTGCTTTGCCAGTGGCAGATCCTATTTGGAGGCCAGCAGTTTTTCCCTTTAAAAATCGAGGTAGAGGGGCACCTGGGTGGCTCAGGTGTTTGAGCCTCCGACTCTTGATTTCAGCTCAGGGCATGATCCTGGGGTCCTGGAATCCAGCCAGCAGGAAGTCTGCTTCTCTCTCACCTCCTGCCCCTCCCCACTGCTTGTGAACTCTCTCGCACACTCTCTCTCTCAAATAAATAAATTAAATCTTTAAAAAATTTTCTCTCCCTCTACCCATCCTCCACCCCTGCTCACACCCACGTACATGCTCTCTCTCTCAAAAAATAAATTAAAAATTGAGGTAGAAGGTATTCTCTGGAAAGTGCACAAAAATCTAATTGAGCAGCTCGATGGGTTTTTGCATGATTACACACCCGTGGAGCACCAACCGCACCAAGAAATAGAGCATGGGCTCCACCATGCCTCCTTCCTCTTACCTCCCTGCCCAGAAGTAACCGCTATTTTGACCTCCATCGCCATGAACGAATTTTGCCTGTTTTTGAACCTTGCCTAAAACTGAATCATAAAGGATGCATTCTGTGTTTGGCTTCTTTTGCTCAACATCTTGTCAGTGATATTCATATTTTTGTGTGTAGTAGAGATGCAGTCTTTTTCATTGTCGTGTGCAAGGAGTCAGTAAACTGTTTCTGTAAGGGGCCAGATTAAAGATTCTCAGCTCTGCAGACCACATAAGCTCGGCTGTGACTACTCAGCTCCGCCACCGCAGCTCAAACGCAGCTGTGAGGGACACGCATGTGCAAAATAGGGGGCAACGTGCGTTGACCCCAGATGTAAAAAATTTTGTTATGTGAATGTGTCACAATGTATTTAGTTTTCCAGCCTCCTGTTTTGGGCACTTGGGTGATCCACTTTTGGGTACAATGATTAGTCCTGCCACGTGTTTTGGCGAACATAGGGACTCATTCTGTGGCTCGAAAGGGGTGGAGTTGTTAGATCATAAGATCAGCCTACGTGTGGCCCTAGTGGATACCGCCAACAGAATTCCAGTTTGCACTCACCGGTTAAGTTTCTTACCACACTTGATAACACTTGGCATCACCGATTTTTTCATTCTGGCCACTCGCATAGGTGTGTTGTGGATTTTAACTTGTGTTTCCTTGATGACGCCTGACGTTGAGCACCCTCTCAAATAAATGCTTGCTGGCCACTTGGATATTTTCTTTTGTGAGGGAAAAATTGTCTACTGTTTCTAAAAATCGGATTGCTTATCTTTTTCTTGTTGCTTTGTGGATGTTCGTAATATATTTTGAAGACAAATCCTTTGTTAGATGTAAGTGTGGCCAGGACCTTCTTTCAGTGTATGACTTGCCCTTTTACGTTCTTAACAATGTCTTTTGATGAGCAGAAGGCTTTAATTTTTTTAAGAAGGTTTTAATTTTAATGAGGTCCAGTTGTCCCCAATTTTTCTTTTCTGGTTAGTGCTCTTTGTGTCATGTTTAAGCAATCTCTGTCTGAACCAAGGTCAGGAAAGTCTTCTCTTACCTTCCTTCTAGAAGCTTTGTTGTTTTACCTTTCCCAGTGAGGTCTGTGATCCATTTTGGATTAATTTTTGTGTTTGATGTGCGGTAGGGGTCAAAGTTCATAATATTCCATAAAGCTGTCCATTTTTCCAGGACCAGTTAGTAAAAAGACATCCTTTCCATCCATGATAGGAGGCCTGCTTTAAGATTGGACTCCAGTCTTTAAAAGGGTTCTGGACACCTGTAGTGTGTTCAGAGCTGAGAGGGTCCCTAGACTGTGCTCCAGGAGGAAGAGGTAAAAGATCGAGGGGTTTAGAGGCTCTGGGCAACTGTAAGGTGCATAAGGCATGAAGGAAAAGGAGGCTGCTTCTATCTGTGAAATTCCTTGTCTCCATAGTGCTTAGAAGGATGCCACACCAGGCCAAGACTTTTCAGCTGTTGCTGGAAAAACGAGATTTCCAAGAAACTACCCTTGGGAAAAAAAAGAACCCAGTTTTGCATGTTTTTAAATGTTTTCACTACTGTTCATATTGCCCAGGGCCAAATGATTGCTTCCAGAAGAAAACGGGCTTCACACCATGAACGACTAAGTAAGTTAGTACTGGCAGTGGCAGTAACCTGGGAAACTCCTGAATATTTTGAGACCAAAAATTATTTATTTCTGTCGTGAAAGAGAAAGTGTCCCAGGCTCAGTTTCTGCAGACGTCAGGCTGTGGACTAATATGTTCCAGGCAGATGACTGCTGTCCAGATCTTTCCTGACCACTCCCCAGGCCCTGCTCTCTGGCTCTGTGAACCTGGGCAGCTACTTGGCCATCAGCAAGGGACAAGAAAGCCACATTTATTTATTTATTTAATTTTTAAAAAGATTTTATTTATTTGAGAGAGAGAGAGAGAGAGAGAGAGGGCATTAAGTGGGGAGTGAGGAGGGGCAGAGAGCGAGGAAGGAGCAGACTCCCCACTGAGGAGGGATCCCGATGCGGGGCTCGATCCCAGGACCCCAAGATCATGACCTGAGCTGGAGGCAGACTCTTAACCGACTGAGCCGCCCAGGTGCCCCAGAAAAGCCACTTTTATATACATTGCTTTGATACCCTGAGGATGGGGCTGAAGAGTGCTTATTATTTGTCACCATTCTGGAGTATGTGGGGTTCGGCCTTGGCTGGTAGGCACAGAGCTGGAGAGTGGACATGGGGGAGAGGGCCTGGCTCTTGAATTGATGCTAGAAGAGTATTTCATTCCCTGACCTGTGATTTATTTCTGAGTGCTTGGGAATAAAGCATCCCTCCAGACCAGTGGGCTCCACTCACCCAGGACCATCCTTGAGGCCCAGACTCCTTGGAAAGTGATAACAGTTGCAATTAACAATTTATTCTCTACCACATTAATCAGTGCATTCACTCAACAAATTTTTATTGGGGTCAGCACTATGCTAGGCACTGGGTGTACATCAATGAGCAAAACAGACAACAATTCCTGCTCTCGTGGGGTCTTCTTTCCAGTGCAGAAAAACAATGAACAGACACGAAATAAATATAGGATGTAAAGTTAAGGTCTAGGGCAGAACAAGGGGGATCAGGAGGGTCAGGGGAAGGAAGGGCTGTCGTTTTAAGGAAGGGGAATAGGGTTAGCGTCAATGAGGAGGTGATGTATGAATAAAGTCTTCAAGGAGAAGAAATGAGCCATGGGGTTATCTGGAGGAAAAGTTGTCCATTCAAGGCTTTGGCTTGCCCCTATGGGAGGCAAATTGCAACCCAAAGCTTCCTCCCTCCCTTCCTCTTTTCCTCCACCTTCCTCCCTTCCTTCCTGCTCCCCTTCCCACCACACACTAGACACTCTCTCACCTCCTGTAGCTCTCCTGTCCCCGAGAAACAAGGGACAGATGTTTTCAGCTGCTGAGAGCTCTCAGGTCCTCTCAAAACAGGATTTGCACATGTCCAGAAATGTCCCAATACCACAGGACAGATGGGAATTTAGTGATGGATTGTGTCTCTAATCTTAGAACCTCATAGAAGTCCCCAGAATGAAATTAAGTTTTAATATGATAACTCCAACTATTTTTATTTCATCCCAACTCATCCCTATCTCCTGAGGCCTTTGATGGGCATTTTAATTAAATCGTGAAGAGCCCTTTGTCCCCTGAGAAGGAGGGTCAAAACCTCCCCCTCTCCTCCCCATCCCTCCATCTCCTACTACCTGCCCCCTGCCCTGACTGCTGAGGAATGTGGCCCATTCCCAGCAGGGTGCTGGAATGGCAGGACCCTGGTGATCTGGTTCCTTGTAAGATCCAGTCACCCCTCCCCCACCCGCTGCTCACCAAGCTCCTCTTCAGCAATACCGAACTCCTTAGAATTCCAGCCCAAGCCTGAGTTTTCAGGCCTCTCTGGCTTTGCTCATGCTGTAACCCTTTGCCTTGAACTCCCTTTCTCTCTGTCAACTCAATGCGTATGTTTTTCCAAACCCAGTCAATGATCCTTAAAAAAAAACAAAACCCAAAATTTGATTACATTAAAATCTAACACTCAACAGTGTTAGTTAACATTAACATTAAAATCTAACACTTGGCTTTGCAAGAGGCACTTTTAAAAACATTTTTACATTTTTTTTATAAGCATATAATGTATTATTAGCCGCAGGGGTACAAGTCTGTGAATCATCAGGTTTACACATTTCACAGCACTCACCATAGCACACACCCTCCCCAATGTCCATAACCCCACCACCCTCTCCCTACCCCTCACCCCGGGCAACCCACAAGAGGCACTTCTAAGAACTTTTTGAAAAGACTGGGAGAACATACTTGCAAATCACATATCTGACAAAGGATTCATACCCAGGGCATATAAAGAATCCACAAACTCGGGGCGCCTGGGTGGCTCAGTGGGTTAAAGCCTCTGCCTTTGGCTCAGGTCATGATCCCAGGGTCCTGGGATCAAGCCCCACATGGGGCTCTCTGCTCAGCGGGGAGCCTGCTTCCTCCTCTCTCTCTCTCTGCCTACTTGTGATCTCTGTCTGTCAAATAAATAAATAAAATCTTAAAAAAAAAAAAAAAGAATCCACAAACTCAACAGTAAGAAAACAAATGGCAAAATTAAAAAATGGGACAAAGTCTTGAACAGATACTTCACCAAAGATGTGCAAATGGCAAATCAATGTATGGAAAGTTACTCAACATCGTGGATCAGTAGGCGATATGCAAAACCACGATGAGACACCCCCACGCCCCTATCAGAATGGCTAAAAAACCCAAAAACCTGACAATACCAAGTGCTAGCCAGTATGTGGTGTGACCACAGTGCTCATGTGTCATTGGTGGGACTGTGATATACTACACCTATTCTGAGAAACAGTTCAGAGGTTTCTCAGACACTTACCACATGACATAGCCATTTCATTCCTAGCTATTCAATGCAGAGAAATGAAACTTACGTTCACCCAAAACCTGCACACAAATGTTTAAAGCAGCCCTTCTCATAATTGTAAAAAACTGGAATTGCTCAAATGAGTTTTCAGTGGGTGAATAGACTGATTCATCCACATGGAATATTCTTCAGCAACAAAACAACAAACTATCCATACTTAACTACATGGATGGTTTTCAGAGGCATTATGCTGGGGGAAAGGGATCTGGACAGGGCACCTGTATAACATTTTGGGACAGATTCCTTTTTATATGACAATAATAAACTTAAAAAAATTTTAAATAATAAATAAATAAATAATAAAAATATGACAGATTCCATTTATATGACAGTTTAGAAAAAGCAAAACTATAGGGACAGAGAATATATCATTGGTTACCAGGGCTTATGCTAGTGATGTTTATGGGAATCTACACAAACGTTAAAACTCATAGACCTGTGGGGTGCCTGATGGCTCCGTCAGTTAAGCCGTCAGTTAAGGTGACCCTGCCTTTGGCTCAGGGTCCTGGGATAGAATCCCACATCAGGCTGCCTCCTCTCCCTCTGCTCCTCCCCAGTGCTCATGCTCTGTCTCCTGCATTCTCTCTCTCGAGTGAATAAATTTAAAAAAAAAAAAAAGTTTTTTAAAGATTTTATTTATTTATTTGACAGAGAGAGAGAGAGGGATCACAAGTAGGCAGAGAGGCAGGCAGAGAGAGAGAGAGGAGGAAGCAGACTCCCCATGGAGCAGAGAGCTCGATGCGGGGCTCATGACCTGAGCCAAAGGCAGAGGCTTAACCCACTGTGCCACCCAGGTGCCCCAAGTTAAAAATTTTTTTAAAAATTTAAAAAGTAAAAAAACCCAACTCATAGACCTGTGCCCCCAAAGGAAAAAAAAAGTCCATGCTAATCTAAAAGGAAAAAAATCCAACCATGTTGGGAAATTACCTGCCCTAGGAATTCTATCCCACCCTCCTGACCCCTGGACTCATCACCGTGAGCGACCACAGGAAGGGTGTTTTCACACAGCCTACAGTGCAAAAAATGGAGTGGAAGCAGAGAAATTTGCTGACCCTTCCAACAGGTCAGGTGGTAAATGCTAGGTAACTTCAAGCACTGGATGACCTTTCCAGCTTTGGGGTGAGAAAGCCCAGGTCTCCGAATTCCCCATGGGACAGACAGGTGCACCAGAAAACAGGCCATTTGCTCCAGTCCCTTCAAGGCTGCAAAAAAGTGGACTGCCTTTTCTTTTTCTTCTTCTTCTTTTAAAGATTTTTTTTATTTATTTGACAGAGGGACAGAGATCACAAGTAGAGCAACAGGCAGAGAGAGGAAGGGAAGCAGACTCCCTGCCCAGCAAAGAGCCCGATGCAGGACTCAATCCCAGGACCCCGAGATCATGACCTGGGCTGATGGCAGAGGCTTAACCCACTGAGCCACCCAGGCGCCCCTTCTTCTTTTTTTTTTTAAATAAACAAATGCTCACATTAATCCTAATGCTAAATTACTTGTGTTCACATTAACATAGATATTTCTGTAAACCAAGAAAAACTGAACTAGTATTACCCATTTTATTGATTGATTTATTTATCTTTTCACATTTTTATTTAAATTCTAGGTAGTTAACAGACAGTGCAATGTTTTTTTTTTTAAAGAATTTTATTTTTTCATTTGAGAGTGGAGAGAAGGAGCGCCAGTTGGGGTGGGGGATGGCGCAGAGGGAGTGAGCCCCCCAGACGCCCCCCGTTCAGAGCAATACTGGTGTCAGGCGTGGGGTTCAGTGATTCATCCCTTACATCCCACACCCAGCGCTCACAGCGACACGTGTCCTCCTTCATCGCCATCCTTCCACAGGAATTTCGGCCAAGTTCTGCTTCCCCAGCACCTGGGAAAATGCAGTATTGGGATACTTTCCACTGGGATGCCTTAGCATAGTCTAGCTCCCCTTCTTCCTCAATTGCAGGTGAAAGGGTTGCTTTCTGTCTCTCTCTCTCTCTCTTTTTTATTTTACCTTGGAACAGGAGACTCCCTCAGTACAGCAGCAGCAGCAGCATCTGGCCGGGCTCTATTGGGGAGCCAGAGGAGGGCGATAAGGAAGCTGGGAGATGGACCGCAGGTCCTGGTGTCAAGCAGCCTGGGTGGTAGTTCCACACCCCAGGCTCATCTGCCCCCGGGGCCTGGGCTCTCCCTGCATTGTCTGGCTGGGGCCATGTGTCTCCCACTCCCTCACCTCTGAGCACCGCTCACTGTGGCTTTGGCCCTTGTCCTATCCACCCCCAATCTCTCTTCTCTCTGGGGGGTCTTTTAGACATCTACCCTGCTATCAACCACTGCTCCTCTGTCCTGGGGAAAGGGGCCCACCCTCGTCCAGTAACTGGGATGGGGTCACCTGATACCTAGCAAGGAGACCCAGGCCCAGAAAACCTTCCAGAAGTGGCCAAGCCAGGGCAGATGTCCTGATGCTTCCAGAAGCAGTATCTCTAGCTCGGGGTTAAGTTCTCACGACACAGTAATTATTATGGAATTGTAAATGACACAAGGGTTGGAAGCATAGTGACCATCACAAAGTTGCCCGTGTTTCTCTGCATTTTCTCTGCCTATCTCAATACACCGCCCACTCTGGTTTCCCTTCTGATAAAACAGAAAGCATGCATTCTTCTTTCACCCAAAACACACACCTTTCCCTTTGCAAGGAGGGTCCCTGAGGTCATCTGGCAGCTTACACAGCAGCCTCTGCGGGGCCCTCCATAATTCTTGTGCTTCCAGGAGGCAGACAGCCGTGGCCGCCACCCTCTAGTAGTTTCAGCAATTTATTTTATCCTTCTCCTCTTTTTCTCCCGAACTTTTAACTGCCCCAACCAACAAGTTACTTGGGAGACCCAGAAACCGTCCACGGAGAGCTGGCCCTACAGTGGGATACAACAGTAAATACAGGTCATTGCTCTTATAATGCCCCACTCCTGAGCCCTGGGGCGGATGCAGCTACTTTTTCCTACTGAGCCTTAAAATCCTCCACACTACAGGGCTCTGAGTAGCCATTACTTGTCTATTAAGGTTGGTCCTGGAATCTGGAAAACTCTTCTGTGAGGTTTGTCCATGGAGCCCTGGTTGAGTTCAATCTGGCGTTTCTCACCCCCACCCATCCTGGTCTCTGCACTCCCTCCCAGGGAGGCCTTAAGCAGGAGGCTCAGGGATCTGGCAAATAGGAGTGCTCCATGTTACAAGTGGCTGGGAAGAAATCCCCTCCTGAGGCCAGTGCTTAATCCTCCGGGGAATGTCTGCGACTCCCACCCCCTCAGTGACCGGCTGGCCCCTGCTGCAGTTTCCAGCCATAGATGAACCTCTCTGCAGGCTTTCTCCCTCCCCCACTTCCACTGCCCCCTCTTCTCCAGCTCTTTTCCAGTAGTTACTGAATGAAGCAATATCGACACACATATTGGACAGACCTCTGAGAAAACAGCCTGGAAACAGGAAACACCCACCGTGGGCTGCTCCCTGTTTGGGCCATTTATGGGCATTCCCACCAGCTGGGCTCATTATTTCCACTTCCCAAAAGAGGAAACTGAGGCCTAGAGGGGTGCCAGGGATTGCCCCAACTGGAGCCTCTCTATGGGCTTCGGTGAGTCCAAGCCCCCTGCATGCTTGGGAAAAAAGACAGACAATGACAAATGTTGGCGAAGATGTGGAGAAATCAGAACCCTCACACACTGCCGGTGGGGTTATACAACGAAGCAGCTGCTTTGGAAAACAGTCTGGCAGGTCCTCAGAAAGTTAAACATAAAGAAAAAATGCTAAGACCCAGAAATCCCACTCCTGAGTATACGCCCAAGAGAACTGAAAACATCTGTTCCCACAAAAACCTGCACACAAATGTTCATAGCAACATTATTCATAATGTCCACACAGTAGAAGTAATCCAAATGGCCAGCAAACGATGAATGGATTAAAAAAGTTAGTATGTCCATACGACAGAATATATATCCTACATAATGATGAGTAAACCTTGACAATGTTATGCTAAGTGAAATAAGCCAGACACAAAAGGCTGTATATTGCATGATTCCACTTGTATGCAGTGTCCAGAATAAGTAAATCCATCGAGACAAAAGGCAGATGAGTGGTTGCCTAGGGCCAGGGAGCAGAAGAAAATGGGCAATGACTGCTAATGGGTTATAGGGTTTCTTTATGGGGTGATAGAAATGTTCTGGAATTGGATAGTGGTGACAGTTGCACATCCTTGTGAATAGACTAAAAACCACTGAATGGCACAGATTTAAAAGGTGACTTTTATGGCATGTGAATTATATCTTAATAAAAAAATTTTATTGAGTACCTACTATATGCCAGGTACAGGGCTCCTGCCACGGAGATGTTTGAGATGTGGCCTTGGCTTTGGAGAGCTTGTGTCGAGAAAAGGAGACAGATAATGACCCACAATTAAAAGAGTGGGATCCATGTTGGGCTAGATAGAAACCCCAGGAAGCTTGGGGATGGAGGGTTGAGGGAACTTTCTAGAGATGACAGTGCAATGAAGTAAAACAGATTCTGAATGGGATAGAGTTAGCCTGGGGCCAGCAGGGGTTTGGAAGGGGGGTAGAAAGGTGGGGATGGGGAGCCATTTGGAAGGGCAGTCCAGGCAGAGAATACAGCCACTGATGGGGAGCTCCTGAAGAGGCTGGAAAGGCCCTGAGTTACCAGAATGAGGTGGCAGAGATGCAGGTATTGGGTGCTGAAGGCCCCATTTCCCTCTGACAGTAAAGCAGGTGTCTCTCTTGTAAGCTCAGGCAGGAGGAAACAAAGCATTCCTTTATCAGCCTCTTCTAATAGTCTCCTCCATCCCCATCTGTATCCACAGCGAACACACTGCCTGCTCTCCCTGCCCTGCTCCCCTGCCCACATGGAAAGTACAGAGAAGTATGAAGGAGAAAATAACTATTGCTCATATTTCCACCACTGTTAATATTTTAGTATTTTTTTCTCAAAGTTTTTTTCCCCCAGGGCCTTTATTTGACGTGGTGGGGATCATTGGGCCCTATCATCCGATGTTTTTCTATCGATACCGTAAGTGTTACACCTTGTCATAAAAAATTCTTGTGGGCACCTGGGTGGCTCAGTTGGTTGAGCATCTGCCTTCGGCTCAGGTCACGATCTCAGGGTTCTGGAATCGAGCCCCGCATCAGGCTCTCTACTCAGCAAGGAGCCTGCTTCCTCTTCTCTCTCTCTCTGGCTGCCTCTCTGCCTACTTGTGATCTCTCTCTGGCAAATAAATAAATAAAATCTTTTTTAAAATTCTTAATAGGCTTCATGTGTTTGACTATATTTATGGTCCACCCTAAAGCTGGACCCTAAAGCTGGACCAGCATGCTTCTCTTCAGTGATGACCATCTTATATGCAGTGATGCTCTGAACATCTTTGTGGCCAGAGTCCAGAGTGAGAGGTGCTGGTTATTGTCCTGCTTTTTGGTGGGTGGTCTGCTCAGGAAGGGGATTCTCCCAAGAGCACCAGAGACAACACATTCATGAAGTCGGTGAGTGTCCGAAAACCCGGCTATCAGACCTGTAAAGGCTTCCGAGAATCACCATTGAAAAAAACAGAGGCCAAGGGGGCTCACACAGCCCAACCAAAAATGGACAGCTTTTCAGGGAATGATCTAAGAAGGAGTGGGTTGGAAGGCATTTGGAACTTCTTCTTGGATCAACATCTGACATCCTTAGAGGCTGAAGTTGGGGAGAAAGTGACCAGACATTTCTCTTCCTCTCCCATTTGACCTAGCCCTCCCCAACCTGCAGCACGCCATCTCTCATTCCTGGGCACCCTGTGAATTCTAGCTGCCAGCATCTGCCTCTCTGGGCCCAAGGGCTTTTCCAGAACTGAGGAAGGCCACTTCGCCCACAGCACGCCTAGGGGAGTTAAATGCTCCCTGGGAACAGGCACAAGCCGTGATGCTCCGGGATTGCTGCAAACAGCTAGCAGCCTTGCCCCCTACTCACCCCCCAACCCCATGGCACCATTCTAGGGATTGGGCTCTACCTTGCATCCTCTGTTTCCCTGGGGGGTTAAACTCCAGTTGCCCATTGTGGGAAGTGGCTTAATAGTGCACCTTTGATGGCCGCCAGCCCTTCCTCATTTGCCTACTGATGTCCCTTGCATGTTCCAAATATACTACTTGCAACCAAATCCTTGCCTCTCAAAGTACCATACCTCAAGGGCTTCCTGGATGTCACTGTATGTATTAATCCTCAACTCAGAAAGCAGCATGGAAGGGCAGAGAAAAAAGAATGTTCTGGGGGGAGCATCAGCAAGGAATGTGACCCTTAGAGAAAATTCCTGGCTGGAACACCTCTGCAAGCTGGTCAGGTCCTGACCCACTGTGCTGGTCGGGCCACCCGGCATGAGTCACATTCCAGGGACTCAGCGAGCAAAGTCATTCACCATCTGAGCCACCTTAGGTCTGTCCATCCCAGGCGACCACCTGGGCATTTCCAACAAAATTCCCTCTGGTTCTGTCATCTCCAAGTCATTCAAGGTGGTACACAGCCACAGAGCCCTCGTCAGAGGCTGGAATTGGTGTGACTGACGCCCTCCAGTGGTCAGTCGACAAATAGCATGGGGCTCTGGGGCTGGGGGCCTATTTGAGACTTGATGCCTTAGGGTATCAAGGTTAGGAGCAGGGAGCTATGCTAGGACACATGACTTGCAGTGAGTCGCGCACGCACTCACACACACACACACAATTGCTGAGAAGTCGAACTTGCAATGCCTTCTGGCATATTTTCCTTGTAGTTGTGTTCTACCTTCATCATTCTTGTCACACCTGCATACCATCTATACTATTCTTTGCTTAAATATTTTTTCTTAAAATGACTCATTTTTTAACTTTAAAAAAATGTATTTCGAAAATAACTTTTTATTATATTCCACAAGTAGAAAACCAGTAAATGGTCGCAGACAGTAATCACATCAATAAAAACTATTAACAGAAAAAAAAGCGTTATTCCAGGTACCACCCCGAACACCCTCTGGATTGCCTTAGGTACCTTGACCACAGCTGGGGAGACCTGTCATTGGACTCAAGTTTACCCATATGTGGATCTTGCCTTTAACATAATCAGCAAGGACATCTACTGAGCACCTACTGTGTACAGAGTGCTGAGGTTATAAGACACTCAAGGGAGCTACGTCACCATCTGAAAGGCGGCTGGTACCAGCAAACCTGGTGAGGAGGAGGACGAGGAGAAGGGCCTAGAGGAGAGCAAAGGAGGTCGGGAGGCTTCTGGACTGGAAGAAGGTGTGAGTCAGGACTAACTTCTGTGAGACTCGGGAATGAGATATTCTTGGCCTCAGCTTCCCCATCTGCTAGGAAGGGAACTATGTGTCTCTTGGGTGCCTGGCATTTTGAAGACAGGATCTCATTATACCCTCAGGAAAAACCGTACAAAGAAGCTCTCACTGCAGCCAAAGAACCTGAGGCTGGGAGCTTGGCCAAGTTCACCTTGCTGAGCCAGGAGCGGAAAAAGAGTCCAGTCTGGCCTCACAGCCACATGTGCACAGCACAGGGACAGGAAGCCCGACTGCCGCAGGGCTGCAGAAACATCATCCCCCACGCTTGCCCGAGGCAGCCTGGTCCCTCTGAAGCTGGGGGTGCTGCTTACAAATCGTCCTGGCCACCTGGACAGCAGGTGACATGACCTCCCTTTCAAGCACTCTTCCTCACCATGACAATCACGTGCTGACAGTCATCTACTTGCTTTATTCCTGCTGGTGTCCCAGGGAGCTGGAGCTTCCTGGACATGGTAGGCATTGCCTGGGTCTGGAGAGGTACAGCATCTCCCCTGAGGGAACAGACGTCATCGCTCTTGCTTAGAAGCAATGGAGGTTGAGGCTTTTCCTCTGGCCTGGGATGCCCTCCTCTGTCCCCTCACCCCATCTCAGGCCTTCGTCCTTCCAACACCCTCCTGCCTGAAGGATGACAGCCCTGTTGAACCCCCACTGCCCCTGGAGGCCCCGGACCCTCAGCATCTGAGCAGCACAGCCCAGTGCTCTGTGCATTACTGGGGTTAGCAGAGCGTCCCCCAAGGGATGGCTCCCTGGCTCCAGCGCAGGGAGGATGCAGGACTGCATTTCTGGCTCTCCAGTTTGGCCGGAGTGGGGCGCCTGGAGGGGAGGAGCAATAGGGAAGGAAGAGAGGGAGAATCTTAAGCAGGTTCTACGCCCAGTGCGGAGTCTGGCTACCCAATTTTGATCCATGGTCCCTGAGACAGTGGGCCACCTCTTTGCGCCTCAATGCCCCAGCTGTAAAATGGGAACAATGACATTTTCATTGCCGGGTTGCCACAAGGTTGGGTCGGACACTGTGCACACGGGCCACAAATCCTCCATGCAAGTCAATGTTGGACCACCTACTATACACCACAGATATTCAAAGATAAGCGAGACAGAGTCCTCCAGTCCCAGTAGTGCTTAGGGCAAGAGAAGGAGGAGAGAGCCCTCCACCTCTTATTATTACACATATTCTAGGAGAGAGAAGGACAAGGGCCATGTCTTTGGGATCACAGCTTTGCTCACTATCATGCTGAGTCCTACCCAAAGGCGAGTATGTCCATACAACCCTAAGCATATGGCATAGGAAGAACGTGCCTTGTGACAGTTCCGGGTTCAAATCCCAGCTCTACCCCTTCCTCCCCGGGTAACTCAGGCCAGTCACTTTCCCTCGTTAAACTGCAGATTCTTCCTTTGTAAATCGGAGATACAAGTAACTCCCTCAAAGATCTGTTGGGAGGATTCCCTGGGGCTTCTGGGAAGCAGGGACATGTGGCAGGGACTCCTCCACCCCTTCCTGGGGGCCCCGGCACCTGCCTTGTATTGCCCAGAGCTGGAAGCAGATGCCACTATGTGGGGAGAGCACTCAACGCCCGGTAATCCTCAGTTCTTACCTTGGCCTCAGTTTCCCTTGCCACAACTGAGTTTCCTCAGTTTCTCCTTGCCCCTGGGGTGGGCCCACAGGCAGCCACGAGGGCAGGTAGAGAGGGGCACACACAGGGTGGGGAGTCATCTGGACTCAGCAAGACCTTGGTGTCAGGCTTAGGCCCAGCCTGAGCTCTGCCTTTTACAAGCTGAGTGACACTGGGCTGGTGGCTCAGCCTTTCTGTGCTTCTGTTTCCTTCCTTGTCAGGGAGGCTTGGGGAAAGTAACTTCTTTGCAGAGGGCTGTTGGAGCTGTTGACTGAGATGATGATGAGTGGAACGCTTGGGGCCTGGCTAGAGTTGTATAGTCTGTGGTAGCCAGATGCTTATCCTGGGAGCCCTTACGGGTGTGTGTGTCGGGGGGAGAAGATGTCAAGAGAGGCAGGGAGGTGTGGTGCAGGAGCCTTGCTCCCTCTGAGCTCTGTTTTTCCTGGTTCTGCCCTTTGCAGGGACTCACATCTGGAGAGGGTGCAGAGGGGGACCCCGGCCTGCGAGCTGGAACTCCAGGGTTTTAGCCTCACCACTCGCCTACCTGTGCAACCACTCAACCTCGCTGAGCCTCAGTTTCCCCATCTACAAAATGGGGCTAGTCATAACAGTCCCCTCTGTGGGCTGTGGTCTGGATTAAACGGTTGACGCATGGAAGCACCTTGTTTCGGAAGTGTGCTCTCTGAATATTATTTTTGTAGAAAGAGCTTCAAGGTGGCTGCCTCCCAAGGCCCAGCTGAAGCTGACCCAGCTCTACAACCTGGCCCGGGACCAGACTTCCGTGGATGGGAACTCGGTCCTGGGATGATGAGGCCAAGAAATTCCAGGGCTGGTTGCTGTAGGCCTGGTGCCTGAGACAATGTGCTGGTAATGAGGGGAGGGGGGTGTTGCTCTGCAGGGGCCTCAGGACCTCCACCCCCACCCTCCTCGGGGCCCACCTGGCCTCACGTGCCCTTCAGGTGCTCTTTGATTTCCCCTCAGCAGCCTTCACCTGCATCGTCTATCATCAGAAGAGGCCCAGGAATGTGGCCTGATGGGTGAACAGGGCCAAGGGCAGGCCCCAAAGGCCATCGAATATGCAGAGAGGGAAATCCATGACACCTTCAGTCCCGGGGCCGGCCCTGGACCCCGCGCGCAGACGGGAGCTCTGGGGTGGGCATCAGGGCCCACCGTGTGGTCCAGCTCAGAGGCTCCTCACTGTGTGACCCTGCTGAATCTCTTAACCTCTCTATGCGTCAACAACCTGACTGCTATTTTTTTAAAAGATATTTATTTATTTATTCGACAGACAGAGATCACAAGTAGGCAGAGAGGCAGGCAGAGAGAGAGGGGGAAGCAGGCTCCCTGCTGAGCAGAAAGCCCGATGCGGGGCTCAATCCCAGGACCCTAGGATCTAGCCCAATGCGGGGCTCTATCCCAGGACCCTGGGATCACGACCTGAGCCAAAGGCAGAGGCTTTAACCGACTGAGCCACCCAGGTGCCCCAACCTGACTGCTACTTTTGATTCCCTTCCTTGCTGTTGAACTAAGAGAGTATTGGGATAATGGTGATGGTGCATATATGAAGCATTAGGAATATACTACAAACCACTGACATGTATACTTGAAAATAGTGGAAAGGGTGATTCCCCCAACCCCCAGGGTGAGTTTTATCCCAATAAAAATTAAATGAATTCAATGTTACAGAGAGAAAGAGAACTGGGAATTTATGTTGGGGGCGGGTGCTGACCCTCTGAGGAAGGGCACTCTGGAAGAGAGATCAGGTCACCTGCTTGCTCTTTGTCAAAAGGCAAATTGTTACTCTCTGACCCACAGATTTTTGCTTGGCTGCCTTTTTGTTCCCTAGCGCAGAGCATTTTCTTGGTTCTCATCCCCTCACGTTACTCTTAGCCGCCGTTGGTGGTGTGAGAAGTCAGGCCTGAATAGGCGAGATGGCTTTTCTGAGGTCACATACCTGCTCAATCATGGGGCTGTCACTGGAACCCAGGACCTTTCAGACCCATCACAGCCACTTCCTCAAAGCCCCTGCTTGGGTCGAACAGTGAGTGATTGCTGGCCCAAGCCCTGCCATGGGCCAAGGACATCATGGGCTTGCACCTGCTGGATGAGAGCAGGCCCCAAGGTGACATGTAGCCTCGACACTCAGGCTGGTAACAGGAGCAGGATGCAAAGGGACGGGGGACAAATGGCTCCTGTTCTCACCCTGCACCAGGACCTCCAGAGGCCACTCATAGCCTCAGTTAGAGGGAATAGAGCTTAGAGTGAGGCAAACTCCTAATCATCCCTCAAAACCCTGTCCTGGTGTCCTCTCCCCTGCAAACCTTCTCTCAGCAATGTAGACTCAGCTACTTCAACCATGCCATCCCTCTATCACTGCAGGCATCACACTGTACCAGAATTATTCATCATTCTCTCTAAGCTTTGCATTCCTTGAGACCAAGGACTTAGGGTCTTTCCTCAAGCAGATTGGTTTCCCTGAACAGAACCAGCTAAAGCGTGAAAGAAAGATGGCTTTGATATGCTGAAACTCACGGCAGTCTAGTCCTATTTTCCATTCACTCACTCACTCCTGCATTCGTTCATTCAACAAAGATCTTTGAGCTTCTCTTCATGTCTTTTTTGTGACTCAGTTTATCTTACACAAATTCGATCCATTATAATGCTGCATTTAAGTTGGCACGGACGGGAAAGAGATGGACGGCTGGCCACAGTGACATGTTAGGATGGTGAGATCGTGGTGAGTGATTCATACCATGCAGGAATACTGTATTTGAAGTACTTTAATAAGTGGAATTATAAGAAAGGATAATTTTCCATAGAATAAATTATAAAAGAATTGATTCTACCTGCCGTCCTCCCGTAGCTGAAGGGTGAGACCTCAGCAACACCAACATCTGAGCGGTGTCCCTTTGCCAGCAGCTTTCCCTCCCCTTCCCAAACCACAAGCTGAATATTTCAGTGACCTGACTGGAACACTGGCATCACCCAGCCCCACCGGACTTCTGTAACCTGGGCATTTTCCAGCATGTTCCATGCTGTCAGTACTCCCCAGCTTCCTGGACTCCTGCCACCAACTGGAAAACTGAGAGGCTGGACAGGAATTAACCAGAGAATTCCCTGCTGAGGGATAAGAGGACCCAGATGCTGAAAGCCAGGCGAATGTGGCTTAGCTAAATGAAACCTGATTCCATGATGACTCCTGTATCAGACCCCCCACCCCGGAGAAGCTGCTGCCATGAACCTGAAACCAGGAAGCAGTGGGTTTACCAAGGATGCCCTGCACGGAGTGATGTAACCGTGGGGTCAGGTCACCCACAGGCCAGGAGCCCCAACCATAAATTAGCTAACTGTACGCTCAGCCGGGGACACTCCCTTTGGAAACAACAAAAAGGGACCTTTATGCAAAAACGGCTCCCTGGATGACACGGGGTGGGTATAAATACATCTGAGCTGCCAGTGTGCTCATAACTTTGCTGTCAGTTGAGTCTGGGACTCTCAGGCCTCAGAGGACTCAGCATCGCTGGTCTGAGATCTCTCAGCCACCGTTGGTGAGAGGACCGGCTTGGAGGTGGTTCCAAAGGCATCAAGGTCCAAGTCTCTCCCGTGGGCTTGTCCACCCTCTGGTAGAGACAGAGCAGTCAACTGCGGGGTAAGTTGTCTTCATTCTGGGGAATCTTCTGCTTCGAGAGAGTTTTGCTTCTTCCTGTTTGGGAAGGCCCTGAAAACCATGGGAATTTTCTGCCTGCAGAGATAAACGGGCGGAAAGTCTAAGAAATGCCCATGGGAGGTTGGGCCGTTTGAAAAGAGCATCTGGGTCAGATATTTTTCCTGCAAACTTTGCTACATTGCAAGGAAAACCTTTTTGGAAAATTCAGACTGGAGAATGGGGAGGAATCCACTAAGAATTTTTATCCGGATTATCCTTATAAGGGGCACCTCTCCCCTGGCAAACAAATTGTGTGAAGGTGAATATTAATAAGTCCATTTTACAGATGAAGGAATGAGTCTCA
Source organism: Mustela nivalis (assembly GCF_964662115.1). NCBI lineage: Eukaryota > Metazoa > Chordata > Mammalia > Carnivora > Mustelidae > Mustela > Mustela nivalis. The sequence goes on from NC_139036.1 coordinate 21,542,387, forward strand.
GATAAATAAGTTGATCCAGGTCATGTAACTAGTAGAGCCAGGACTTGAACCCAGGTTTGGGGGGGCCTCTAAGATTCTTCTATGGGCCACATCACACACTGCCTTCCAGGGCAGAGGGTTTTGCCATTGGGAAGACATGCTGGAGGCAAGCCCAGACCAGCCTGGGCCTCTACTTTGATGTCCCTTTATCGCCTTGTTTAAAGAAGATGGTCTCAAATGTTGAGAGTTGAGTGCATTTTTTTCACAAACAATTCCACAAACAATCTCACAAACAAATACCCTTCTCCCCACCCACCCACCGGATTAAAAAGGCAGCAGACCGTATGGTGAACAACAGTTGTAAAATCTTAAAAGAAAGGCAGCTACAACTTGAGTGTGCTCTCCAATGACAGGTGTAACATGACAGTTGCTAATTAGACTGCTGGGAATGACCTTGCAGGACCAGGCAAAGACATCCACATTTCAACGCAAGTGGGATCCTCTCCAGTTGCCCAGGGTTGAGGAGGGGGCCAGCAGGTCTCATTAAGGAGGCTCAAAGTGTACATGCTTTGTCCTCATTCAGCTATGGGGTTCAGTGTCTTTCCTTTAGATTGTTATGTGGCTTTGTGGAATTAAAAACTATGTCCATGGACCCCCAAATCCAACCTCCAAATAGGAGCAGAGGTTGTCAGCAGGGATGAAGTGGGTGTGTAAGACTGTATATGTCAGCTTTTGTACTGATTCTGTAGTAAACTACGCATATGGAGGAGGCTGGCTTCTGCAAACTCTTCTCAACCTTCTGATCCATCTCCTTCCCCTTGGTCAGCCCCACCGTGAAGAACCTCAGAGTTTAAATCCAGACAAGTGGCCAGCTTTGCAAAGCCATAGAGATGGCCTGTCCCTGGCAGTTTCTGTTCAAGGCCAAATCCTTCCGGTTCAACTTGACGGAGGAAACAGACATCAACAACAATGTGGGGAAAGCCAGCTGGGGCCCCTCCAGGTAAGCTTTGGCCTCCTGCCACCTGCTGCTTGTCCACCAGGCCCCCTCCCCCGGGGTTCCCATTCCCTGCTCTACGCCACCCACTCAGAATTCCTCTCCCTGTCTCTGGCTTCTCACTGGAGATCCGTTCTCAAGAATGACTTCTTGGATGTCCCTTGGAATTTAGTGCAGCCACTCTTTCGTGGACACCTCATTGTGCCTGACACTATATGGAGAAGGAAGGGACATGGCAGAGTCTTGCCCCTCAAGGATTCTGGAGTCTCGTTGTTGGGGGAGTTGGGGAGATAAGAAGGGAATATGGACTATCTGACTTGAGAATGGGAGGCAGTGGCGCTCAGTGATTAGAACCAGGGCGGCCTGGCTGACGTTCCTTCTGATTCACTGGTGTGTATGCCTCACAAAGGGTTCGATAATTTGAATATCCATCTGGTGTAGAGTACCAGGGTGTTAGGCGAGGCTTGTGCCGGCTGCAGGAGCTGGCCCTGGGCTTTCACTAGTTGTGTGACCTAAGGCCAGTTAACCCCTCTGATGCTCAGACACATGAGGAGAGCCACGGGACCCTCCTCATAACATGTTGAGGATGAACCGATAGTGTGTGTAGAGTGTCCTTAGCAGGGTTGCCCATACATAGCATAACTCAATTAATATGGTCTCTTGTTGTTGACCGGCTGCCCTGAGTTACTGAGTAACTCTGTGCCAAGGTTGTACGGGGCACTTGACCTATATGGCTTCTAACCTGATGCCCACAGCAGTTCTGTGAAGTGTGAGTTATTGTCTCATTTTACACATGTGGAAATAGAACCTCTAGGAGGGGAGTGACTTCCCTCGGGTCACATGATTGGTCATTGATTTCTCACCCACGCCCGCACCCCACCCCCAATCAACCGGCAATAACATGATCCTATGAATCAGAACAAAGCCCCAGTCCGCACAGGGCTGCCCCCCAGCCCCACAGCCCCAGAGAAGCTTTCCCTTGGACTCCCGTGGGTAGTAGGGCCACCCTGAGCACACCTGCCAGAAAAGCAGCAAGGTTAAGAGCTCAGGCTTGGAGATAAGTAGGTGGCTTTGCCACTTATTAGCCCTGCGACCTTTGGCAAGTCCCCTAGCCGCCGAGCCTCTATTTCCTCATCTGCAAGAAGGGGGTAGGAATGCCTCTTTCCTGGGGTCATAGCAAGAGTTAAATGGGTTTTCACATGTAAGCAACTTTGCCCCGTGCCTGGCAGAGAGGAAATGCTTGATAAATGGCATTGGTTGCAGCTGTTGCTGATCTCGGTGAGCACAGCTTGGGCAAGGATGAGCAATGTGAAAGAGGGCTTCTCAGAAGTAAGATGGGCTCCGTGGACTTGAAGAGAGGGTAGAATGTTGGGGGTGGGGGGCGTGAAGACAAGTAGCAAAGACATTCCAGGAAGAGGGATGGGCAAAGACTCAGAGACAGAAGCAAGCGTGACTGCTTGGGGGCCCTCCATAGGAGAGACGAGGCAGGGAGCCACTGCAGATTCTTGAGCAAGGCAGTCCCCGTTTCGGGTATGGCTGGAACTGAAGGAGGGCGTGTTGGAAACCAGGCATTCTGCGCTGTGGTGGCCAAGAGACCAAGAAGCGAGAGGGCAGGGTTGGAGAGCCTCTAGGTGTCCCTCTGGCACTTCAGACAAATGCTGCACACTCACAGCAGCTTCTTCACTCCTCCCAGGGTCTCAGGAGGTCACCAAATCATGCGTTCTTTCCTTTTCTTCACCTCCCAGCTGCAGCCCTTCACACTGGCTCTGACCTCTCTTACTCCGACTTGACTTCTAGCAAGCCATGCTCCTGCTCTAGAGTCCACAGTGGCTCCCCATGGCCTATCACCACACTAAGGCTTGACCGCGGCATTCTGTAGGATCACCCCTCCCAGACGGGGAGCCGATCCCACCTGCCCAATTCCCCAGTGCCCGTACACACAGCACATTCTTACCTCCACTCATCCAGACCCACTCAACCCACCTCCCCAACTTTTGAAATCACCCTGAATACCCCCACCCCCTTTCTAGCCCCTGCAGTGTGGTTTACAGCCTTTGGCCCTGAATTCCACACTCCTGATAGCGCTGACATTGATTCCTGACTTGTGGTTTTGGATGAAATCTGAGCTGTAGGTTGACTTGAGGCAAACAGCTGACTTATCTTCTTAAGCTGGGGGGAGCTGGTGGGAGGACTCACACAGGCATTAGAGGCAATGGAGAGAAAATAGCGCACCTTAATTCATTTATCCCTCCAAACAGATCATGAGGAATGAGTTTTTGTTATCCTCTTTTGATAGCCAGGAGGACACTGGAGTCTAGAAGATTTAAGTAATTTTCAGGATCTCACAGTTGGCAAATGACAGAGCCAGGTTGCCAAACCCAGCATGCTGGCTCATAACTACTATACCAAGCTGCTACTTTGTGGTCCTGGGCATGTCCCAATCCATGAACAATCACTCGCCGAGGGCTACTTACCTGGCAGGGTGTGGGGGCTTTTGGAGATGGCTGTGAGCCCTTCTGCTTAACAATTAAACAAACAATAAGTTGAGTCATTTACTAACAGTATACACAGCAGCTAAAAATAACAAGGCTTATAAAGTCCTTATTATGGTATCGGTGTTGAGGCAGGAACTATTATTAGCCTTACTTTACAAGTTTGAGTGACTTACTTACTCAAGGTGGGCATTCGGGGAGTGGTAGAGCTAAGGTTTGAACCAAAGACAAAATCATAACCTCTACGCTCAGCGGGCTCTTCCTGAGGGCGTACTAAGGGCTGAGGAAGGGAACCAAGAAAAGAGAGTTCCTGCAGTCGGGGAGGGGATGGATGTGGGAAAGGCTGCCTTCCTCTGCTTCCGGCAGGAGTATAGGCAGAACGGGATGTTAAAAGAACTTTCTATATTGGCACAGAGGAGGGGCAGGCAGAGAGATAGACACGAGGTTAGAGGACAATGTGGGCGCCCCAGAATCTCTTCTGCGGAGACCGCGGTGGGGTGGGGGGGTCTGGCAAGGCCGTAGTGTGGGGAGGAGTCAGGTGGGAGAAGGCCTTGGGGACCAGAGAGGCCCAGCTGGACTGCGATCACACAGTGAGGGGGTGGGGTGGGCTGGGAAGGATGTTCCTGGAAGAGGAAGTAGCAGTACAAAGGGGATTTTATCCTGAAGGCAATGAAGCCAATTAATATATTTAAAAAAGAAAAAAAACGAATTTTCAAATCTGTTCAGATGTCATAAGACCAAGAACCTATTATATGGGACTCATGATTCTCTATTTTATGTAAACAAATGATTGGGAAGTGAGCATGGTGGGTGTGTGTTTTAGAGAGGAAGGCAACTGTGGGAACATCCAGGTGGAGATACATAGCATCCGCAGCAAAGTTGAGCTAAGTGTTGCTAGCTGGGCTGCAACTGCCTCTCTCATTCCATTTTAATTTGGGTTTGGGATTAAATATTTTGGAGTCCTTGCAGGAGACCCCCCCCCCCCCGCCCTGTACTTTGAGGTTGAGGGCTGCTGCTCTGTCCCTGCCTGGACCCTAGAAGTTATCCTAGACCTAACTAGGTCTAGTTATCCTAGACCTAGAAGTTATCCTGGACCCTAGAAGTGTTGGGAACACCTCACAGGTGGAGTAAGGTCAGGAGGAACGGCTCCTTTAGGTAGCAAAGACCAGGACCCCAGAGGGGTCCACCACCACCAGCAGCCCACAATGCCTCCCACTAAACGTCAGCCCCAGCCGTGCTTCCTTTGGCTGCCTTCCTGGAATCACATAGAACACTCAGAAGAGAAATAGCACGCTCTTGGGGCAGCCCTGTGAGATAAGAGAGCTTGAGCTGTGGCCTGGGGGGCTGCTGTGTGGTCTCAGGCAAGATCCTTACCCTCTCTGGGACCCCAGCTGGCTTCTCAATCAGGAGGAAACAATACAGAACTGCCTTTTGGACCGGAATTCATAAAGGGTGGATGAGATAACAAGAAAGTTTGCTTTTTAAACTCGAAGCGCCGTACAGTGGGAACCATTATGATAAACCCTGCTGTTGTTTCACGAGGAATAAAGAAAGCGGAGGCTGGCCGCGCAGGCCCGTGATCTTGGCCCAGAGAGGCCAGGGGCGTCCTGAACGCCGACCTCCTTGAGGACGCCAGCGGGTGTAGTGGGCTGAGGACACAGCCAGGAAAGTGGAGACGCGGGCCAACTATCCGGCCCTGGACCAAGCGCAGGGTAAAGCCGGGAGTGACCACACCTGCTCCCCGCCCCCCAGTCCACTCCGCCCCGGGGCGGGGGCTGCGGGGTTCCCGCCGCGATAAAGGAGCCCGGGCGGAGCTGGGCGAGGAGGTTTGCGAGCTGCGCCCGTGCTGGGGCCATGCGCGAGGGGCTGGGCGCTGCGTGCGAGGCCGCCCGGCCCCGGCTCTGCCGGCTTCTCCGCCGGATCCTGCGGCCGCAGCCTGCCTGCGGGACCCGCCGAGCCAGGTACTCCCGCCGGGCCGGGTCCGCCCAGGGAGGGTGGCGGGCGGCTCCGCGCCGGGACCTGTCTCGAACCCGGGCGCGCGGCCCAGACCCGCTGCGTGCCTCGGGTTTCCGTCCAAGTATGAGGGTTGGAATGTTCGCCCCCGTAAGATTCCGATGCGGATTTACTTAAATCAAGTGTTTTCCTCCTTTAGAACGCTTTGGAGGTTGCAGTTCAGTAGCCACAAACGACCCAGGGAAGCTCCGCGTGCTCCCCAGAGAGGCGTCTATGCGGGCAGGAGTAGGAATTGGGGATGTTTCAGCGTTTGGGAACTTTCTGGATGTTTCAGCACTAGGGACTGCTGCATGCTTTAGGACAGATAGGATGAAGAGAGCAAAGAGGTTCTTGTTTTACGAATTAGACCCATTTCACAGAGTGGCCCACCCCCCACCCCGTGTATGCAGTGGCGGTCGCCAGGAGTGGAAACTGCAAGGGAAGTCAGGACCCCCGTTACCCCAAACGACCCACAGAAGGCAGCGTCGACCTTAACCATTCTCAGTCACTCGGAGGATTCCTGCTGATGGCAGATTCTGGTCCGTGGCTCCCTTGAAGGATCTAACAGGGCTGAGCATAGCTGTGGGTTTAACCAAATTGCAGGAGCACGTGGATAGACTGCGCAGTAATTCGACTACAAGTACTCAAATCTTTAGTACGCTCACCTGGCTTCCAGCTACCCGGTCTCCCAACAGCAAGCCCAAAGAAATTAGCTACATTTAGTGGGGAGGGGGAGGACGGTGACTTGGCATAGCTTTGTTTATTAGTTTTGCAAATTAAAAAAAAAAAAAAAATCCTGGTTATGAAGGAATGCATGGTTATAGTTAAAGTTGGAAAATGCAGAAAACTATAAAGGAAAATTCAGATCGATGCTGTCATTTAATGCTAATCACTGTTAATATTTACTGGCATCTTCCCCAGGTGTTTTTCTATGCTTGGGCGCGCACAGACACACACACCGAGCATCAGACCATATACACAGTTTGAAGCATTATTTATAATAGTGGAGAAGCTGGGCACAACCTAAATTATGCAGCCATAGGCAATGTGAACAGGCAGACTATGGACCCCTCCGTAGAGTGGATTTTTTAAAAATTTTATTTATTTATTTGAGAGCGAGAGATCACAAGTAGGCAGGGAGGCAGGCTTCCTGCGAGCAGAGAGTCCGATGCAGGCCTCGATCCCAGGACCCTGAGATCATGACCTGGGCCGAAGGCAGAGGCTTAACCCACTGAGCCACCCAGGCGCCCCTAGAGTGGATTTTCAGGTAGTTTTTCGATATTTGGGAGTAGTTAGGTGAAGTATAGAAAGAGAGCGTTTCCCCATCTAAACGTTACTGTGGACCAGTATGCTTCTCAAATTCTCCAGTCCTGTGGCCACAAGTAAGAAGAAGGAAGCACGAACGAGCAGGGGAGAGAAGGGGGTGAGTTGTGATGGCAAAAGATCGAGAAGAGCAGGGAGGCATTGCCTCATTGAGGACCCCAGGCTCAAAGCGTCTTCTGATTTAAGGAGCCTGGTGACGATCGCTCAACCGTGGCTTACCTGTTCTGACTGTACAGACTACCCTATTTTGGATTTTTTTTCTGGTGGGGCCCCCAGTTTGGATCAGTGGCTTGATGGTAGTGGGTCACATGGAAAGCTCTTTATAAGGCTGTTGAATCAATCACTCCATTCAGGTAGAAGTTGCGTTCTGATACATACTTACGTTCTCTTAAAGAGATACTCTCTCTTTATAGCTATAAATCACATGGTGCTACTATCTAATGTATGTAGTTAATTATACAATGTTAATTGAAATATACAATCATTACTTTTCCCAATAATTAAAGTAATACATACTCATTCTTCATATTCCAACACATTACAAATAGGTATAAAGTGGAAAAATGAGAGGGTGCCTGGGTGGCTCAATGGGTTAAGCTCAGTGGGTTAAGCTGTCTTTAGCTCAGGTCATGATCCCGGGGTCCTAGAATCGAGCCCCGCATCCGGCTCCTTGCTCGACAGGGAGCCTGCTTCTCCCCCATGCTTGTGCGAACTCTCTCTCACTTTCTGACATAATAATTTTTAAAAGTGGAAAATGAGAGATCCTTATAATACTTTCTGACTTCCTTTCCCCTTGGACGTGTGCACACACATATGCCTACCCCGGAAAATAGCCAAAAGGACACAGAACACAATAAGATTTCATCCTGTGCCCCCAGAGTGGGATTCACCCCAGGAGGAGGCGTGTGTGGGGTGCGACTCTTGGGTGCTCACATGTAAGGGGCCCAGAGAGGTCACATGCCTTCTGTTCCCTGCAGCATTTGCCAGGAGAGCAAACCTGGAATTCCAAACCAGAGACAGTGGTTTCTGAGTGATTTCAGACTCCGAGGGCCTTTTCATCTTCCAAGAACAGCCAAAGTTCTTTGTATCTGTCATTTTAAGGGGCGCCTGGGTGGCTCAGTTGGTTAAGTGTCTGCCTTTGGCTCAGGTCATGATCCCAGAGATCAAACCCCACGTTGGGCTTCTCAGTGGGAAGCCTGCTTCTCCCTCCCCCTCTGCTGCTCCCCCTGCTTGTGTTCTCTCTTCTCTGTCAAATAAATAAAATCTTTAAAAAAGAAAAGAAAAGAAAAGCAAGCAACATATTTTTTAAAAGAGTCCTTGACGTCCAGATACCCTTACTGAGACATCTTTGGATGACATGATGTCTCAGGTTGGCTTTGAAATGATAGCGGACCCCGGGAGAGTAGAGTTCAAACAAGATTGGCAACTGGGTGGGGTTGAATCTGGGTGAAGGGCTCCTGGGGATTTATTGCATTTTTTCCTACTTGTGTATGCTTAACATTTACCATAAATGCTTAAATTTACCACAAAATAAAATTATGTTACCATAATAACAACTTAGGATAAATAAATAAACCCAGATAAATCAGGGGCTTTACATTAAAAAAGCCCAAGTCCCCCCCCCCCCCCCCCGCCCTAGACAAGTGCTGCTGCTGGCCTGGGAGGACAGGGTGGAAAGGAGCCATTCCCTGGACACTCCATGTCATCCCACATTGGTACTCAGAGCTTCTGTGGGTCACCATTCGGGCAGGCAGCTTTGGCTTAGCTCCCTGCTTTATAGTGGGAAGGCAAGAGAAGAGGAGGGGCAGGGAGGTTGATGATGACGGGGAGACTGGGTCTGACCAGCTGCCTCCCCCACCGCGTGCTCTCCTCTTCCTGACCAGCAGCTGAGAAATTCACTCCCATCCTCTGAGCCTCGGTTCCCCCATCCGTCAAATGAGGGCTTAGCAGTGGGGGGCTCCAAGATCGCTCTCTGCTCTTAGATATCCCTATCTCATGCTGGCTGTTTCCTTTTACAGTCTAGTGACACAGGATGACCCCAAGTGTCACAGCCTCGGCAAGCACCGGAATGAGTCCCCCCAGTCCCTCACAGGGACAGTAAAGGTCAGTGAGTCACACGGGTGTGGGAAGCCTCTTCCTCCCTGGCCCAGACGGATGCAGGTTGAGCAGCCTGGTGGATGCTGGGATCTGGGCAGTGAGGAGGGACCCGCAGGGGCACAGGTAGGGGTGAGGAAGGGCCTTGGGAGAGTGGGATGATCCCTGGTGGGCAGGAATAGTGGCCCCCATGGTGCTCTGGCCCCGGATCACTTGCCAGTGTGGGCCGACAGGCATGGATGGAAGGCGACCATTCATGGAGCCGGCAGTGGGACACCCCAGTGTGATTCCAGACTCAGCTGCTGAGCCCCAGTCCCAGCCTCTAGCCCACAGGGTCCATCTTTCCGAAGAGCTTTGGACCTTAGCCTAACAGACAGGTGGGCAGAGAAATGGGTGAAGATATTTTCCATATTCTTAAATAACTCCAGGGAAGGTAGTGGTATATTCTTCCTTGCCTCCGTTTCTGTTCTCTGCAGTACTGGCTGGGACAGTCGTCTCCCTTGCATCTAACCTCAGTCCCTCCTGTTGCAATTCCACCGAGGGAGCATTTGGCAGGGTCTTGGGTGAGGAGAGAAGCCTGGCCCGCAGCCCAGGCACCTGGAACTCTTAGCAGGCACTGGCCCAGATGGCCAGGCTGCTGGGAAAGGAGGAGGGACACAGACCCACATCCTGACCCGGGTCCTCACCCATAGGCCCCCACCCCAAGCCAAAGTAGGGCCCAGGGGAGACCTGTGGGGCTCCGGGGTAAAGGCATTTGTAAATTGTTGGTGTTTCCCCCCACCTTAGACGTCTCCAGAAACCCTGGTCAAGCCGGATGGGCCCCCGCCGGCCTGCCCTCGGCATGTGAGGATCAAAAACTGGGGCAGCGGAATGACTTTCCAAGACACACTCCACCACAAGGCCAAAGGGGTGAGAAGTCCGGGGCTCAGGGAGAACCACCCTTGTCCCAAGGTGGGGAACCCATTTGGGCCTTTGGTAGATCAAGTGGATGTTCCCCTGGGCAAACCAGACAATTGTCTGGTTGATCACAGGGTGCTGGGAACAGAGGCCAGTGGTCTGTACAAATCACAGGACATAGATGATGCCAGCCCCCTGGTAGTCCCCTGATGGATGCTGGATTGTCCAGGAGATGGGATAAAGGGTCACAGGAAGAAATTCAGTCTTTTGTAGATACCGCATAGTAACAGGGAGGGTTTTTCCTTCCTTCCTTCCTTCCTCTCTCTTCTTTTTTTTCTTTCTTAAGATTTTATATATTCATTTGACAGAGAGAGCAAGCACACAAACAGGTGCAACAGAGGGAGAGGTAGAAGCAGACTCCCCACTGAGCAGGGAGCCCCATGCGGGGCTCCATCCCAGGACCCTGGGATCATGACCTGTGCTGAAGGCAGATGCCTAACCGACTGAGCCACCTGGGCACCCCCCGGGGAGAATTTTCTAACAGAACTGCCCAGGGGTTCCTGGGTGTCTCAATGGGTTAAAGCCTCTGCCTTCAGCTCAGGTCATGACCTCGGGTCCCTGGTCCTCTTTCTCTGTCTGCCTCTCTGCCTACTTGTGATCTCTCTCTGTCAAATAAATAAATAAAATTAAAAAAAAAAAAAAAGAACTGCCCAAAGCTGGACTGAGCTACATCAAAAGATAGTGAGTTTCCTGTCATTAGATGGATTCAAGTGCTTTTTGATAGGGAGATTGGAGAAGAATTCAAGCAGTTAGTGAGTACTTGGAGTAAGTGTTCAAGGCTCCTTCTCCTAAGTTTCTTATTCTAACTATAGAATGCATTCTGATTGTAAAAAAGAAAGTCATTGAAAATTTCAAGACCTTGAAAGTGGAAAGATTTCCCACTACAGTTAACCTTAGGTTGTACCTCCTTCCAGCATTTTTTCTGTGCCCTCCTCGGACTTCAGGATTTGTATCCTCTCCTTTTGGTTCATTTTGGCTGAATACCAAGTGTGTTCCCAGGAGCCACATCAGCCTCTCTAAATGAGAAGATAGTTGAGATATTCCCAGGGATCAAGCTGTTGACTTGGCCCTGGGTCTGCGTCTGGCCGGCGGAGCAGGGTCAGAGACTGAGCCCAAGGTGGTAGGAATCACCCCAGCTTACACCTACTTGGGTCAGCCAGTAGAGGAAAGGAGATGTGGGTGGCAAGAAAGCTTGGTGGACCCCAAGGAGGAGGTGCCACAGGGGTGGAGAAGGGCAGCAGGAAGCTGGAGAAGCTGGAGTGGGAGGTGGCCAGGAGAGTGGGCCTGGAAGGAGGACCCTTGTCAACACCTTCCTGAGGGGCCAAGCAACCCCCCTCACCACCTACCTCTCTCTTTCCAGGAGCTTGCTTGCAAGTCCAAGTCTTGTCTGGGAGCCATCATGAACCCAAAAAGTTTAACCAGAGGACCCAGGGACAAGCCTACCCCCCCAGATGAGCTTCTACCTCAAGCTATTGAATTTGTCAACCAGTATTACAATTCCTTCAAAGAGTAAGTTTCACCTGGGCTGGATCGCTACAGACCTCTTTCCCCAAGCTCTCCCATGTTCAGTCATTTCCCTCTGACTCCAGGTCCTTTCCCTTTCCAGAGTCACAGGGGAGCCAGGGCTCAAGCACAGTTTTCCAAGGGGAAAGACCCCAGAGTCGGTTCTTGTAATCGTAAGCAAGAGAGGCATAGCAATGGTGGTTAAAGTGTGGGCCAGGAGAGTAACTGTTTGACCTTGAGTCCCGGCTGTGCCGGTAACCAGCCCTGGATCCTTGAGGAAGCCAGTTCACCCTCTCTGCACATCAACTTCCTCATCTGTAAAAATGGGGTGAGAGTAGAACCCAGCTTTGAACAGGGTAACTTTGACGATGAGCTGATACACGCTCTTCTAATAGGAAATGTTGGAGAGAGAAAGGACTTTTGGGATCACTTGGTCAGACCTCCGCCAGGGGTGAACAGGGAAGCCCAGTCCCAGCTAGAAGCCATATGCCATCTGACCTGGAGAGAGCAAGTCCTACTCTTTGCACTGAACTCTGTGGGGTTCTATATTCCTAGGTTTCATAGAATACATGATTATTAATGTAAAGCCCACTAATAACTTTAGTATAAAAATATACAAAGGGATTGTAAGACAGAATGGCTGAGGGAATGCATTTGCTGTTTTATGGGCCAGGAGGGGAGTATGGTTTTTACGGTGTAAGCCACACCGCTCTTTACTGCATGAAATGAATCACAGAAATGCACCTGGGACCACCCCCACCCGATGGTGGAAAGAGTGGCTCCTGGTAATACCATGTCTCCTCTTCTATGATCCTGCAATGTCTGAGCAGGTAAGGGGCCTTGAGCTTCTGAAAAGTGCCCTAATCTTCCAGGGCCGCTGATTTCAACCCTGGCTGTGCCTAGAGTCACCTGAGGACTTTGCAAAATGCTCATGCAGGGTACCCTGGTCCAAGGACATCAGGATCTCAAGAATCGGGGACAAAGCAGAGCTCTGTGTTTTCTAAAAGCTCGTTCGGCGACTCACCTACAGAGCCGGGTTGAGTAACCCATTGGGGGTTGTCTGCCATGTATGCTGAGAAGCCACAAACTCTAAAGGAGTGCTTTGTGCCTTGGAGGTTCAAGATCCTTGGGCTGTCGGCTCTGCCAATAACCAGTGAGCCTCTCAGGGTCTAGGAGGTCTCCTGATGGGCCTCACTGGGCCAGCGTATCAGCACTGACATTCACTGGGCACTAAGTGTGTTCTGTTCCCTGCGTAAGTGTTTTATAAGCAATGCTCACCACAACTCTGAAAGGAGTACCCCCTTCCCATTTTATAGACACCAGTAGGAATTTCCATTTTATAGGAACGAAAGCCCACGGAGGAAATAATTTGCTTGAAGTCAGATGTTTCAGAGTCCCACAGCTGGGATGTAAACCCAGGCCATTTGGCACCAGAGCCCCTGCTTTTAACCTGTGTTCTGGCATCCAGCTCTTTGACCTTGAAGGTTCCAACTTCATGCTGGACCTGGGAGGTCCTGCTGGCGTCTAGAAGGCACTGGGTAGGTGCTAGCCCTGGGAAGCCACCGGGTTGCTCCTGGAGGTTTCAAAGAAACCCACTTGTTTCTCACAGACGGAAGGTCTATTTCTCAGTCTCAAGTCCATACCTCGAACCTGTCAAGAGGTCCTGGGGGGTGTGACAGACCAATGGCGGTCCATTCCCACGATCACACAAGCAGCCAGAGTCACAGACAGCTGGCAGGTTCGGTCTTTAGCACATGAAGGATTGTATAGTTAGAAACTGTAACTTGCTCAATGTTCTGTTCAGATCCATTCACTGATGTCAAAAGCTACACTTTTTTTTTCAGAACTCATAGACATCATAGCATCTGAAATGCAACTCTATATGAAAACAGTAGTAAAATGCAAAACTCTAAAGGAATAGGGGGAAAATGTAAAAAAAGAACCCTTTCTTACCTAGTCATATACTAACACCAGGGAGTGGGCTCAAGGTATCCGTGATTTGGTGATTGCTACACTCTCCGTGCCCAGACGCTGAGCAGGGAGTCTTGCTAGAAGCTTTGTGTGGGGAGGGGGGCTCCCAGTGTGACCACCTCAACCTCACCCAGCAGGTCCTGATGCCAGGGTTGTTCTTGCCAATAAGGAACCCCAAATGTTTTGTGTCTGAGCTTTCTTTTTTGGTCAAGGAAGAGCTGTCAAGACACTCTTCATCCATAGAAAAGGCCATTCTGTTCTGAGTTATCCTTTCTCCTAAATCAGGAGTTCATTCCTTAAATCATTCTGTTTGTTGCCATTTCAAATTGTCTTTGGTGTTGATTGGAAAGTTCAAGGTTGCTGTGTGTGTGTGTGTGTGTGTGTGTGTGTGTGTGTGTGTGTTTGTGTTTTAAAGCCTTTCTGAATGACTCCCTCCCTGAGGGATATTTTGGCCACCTGGGAGGGGTGAGAGGGAACAGTTTAGAAATCGCCCCCAGAAGTGCTGGCTGAGCAGACCGGAGGTTGAGAAACAGTACATTCAAGGGGTGCCTGCGAGGTTGGACCATTCCGTGGAGGGTTCCTGCCTGAGTCGGCCCTGAGGCCCTGCAGGCTGGGTCCTGAGCACCCGTCCCTGTTCAGAGAAGCGTAGGCAGGCCATCAACCTCTCCTCGATTGCAATCCCCCCAGGGGCAGAAGGTGGAAGGTTAAGAGCTAGGGCTTGGCATCAGGGCAATGGGAACCTGAGCCCTACTTGCTCTTTATCACACTTACGTTCCGGGGCCCGTCCTTCACCTGCCCTGCAGGGCCTTCCTACCCTGGACTATAAAGTGGACAAAAAAACCACCTCCCTCACAGACTCAGTGATACCCCAACTGTGAGCTGCATCGCCCAGTACCTGGCTCAGAATGAGTTCTCGGTACACAGGAGCCGACATGGGAGGGACAGCTCATCTCTGGACCACGGGAGGTGGCCAGGAGGCAGGAGGTGGCTGTGACTTGACTTGATGGGTCCTTCTCTAGTCTTGGAAGTGTCTGAGGCTTGTACTCCTTGCTGATGCTTGCCAAGCTGAGATGAATGGGATTGGAGGAAAAGCGCCTGACAACAAGGGTGTCCGTGGGATCAAGAGCATCGGGTAACCAGCAGGAGCCAGTGGAGAAATGAAAATGATGTTCCCTGTTCCAAAATGAGGACGAATCTCAAGACAGGGACAGCAGAGCTTTAAGTCAAGCCTGGGGCTCTTCTGAGGCCAGGTTCCGGGGTCCCACACCTGTGAAGCTGGCCCCAGAGGGGGATGGTCTCCCTGAGGGACATCTTGCCCTCCTGGTCCCCAAGCTCAGTTCCTGCTTCTGTGGATTGAATGAACCCCCCACCCCCATCTAAGGCCATCTCATTGTTGATCTTCCTGCTGTCTTCCTGTCCCCCAGGGCAAAAATAGAGGAACATCTGGCCAGGGTGGAAGCAGTAACAAAGGAGATAGAAACAACAGGAACCTATCAGCTGACGGGGGATGAGCTCATCTTCGCTGCCAAGCAGGCCTGGCGCAACGCTCCCCGCTGCATCGGGAGGATCCAGTGGTCCAACCTGCAGGTGGGCTTCCCCAGGCCCGGGCAGGGGCAGAAACTGGGAGGCGTTGTGCACAGCAGCTGGGCGAGGCTCCCCCGTTCTCTCTTCACGTTGGTGAACATGAAATGGGGACTCATAGGGCTCCCCCTGGAAGTCTAGGATCTGATGGCAGGACAGGATGTGTAGCGGGTCTTTGGTTTCCTGTTAAACCCAGATGTAAAACCAAATGAGCTGTTGAGACCCTGGTGCTGCGAGAGAGGGCTGTTTGAGTCCTCGGCTCCCAGGAGACGCTGTCTTTATCCTGGCCTCCTTCATTGCTGGATAATATGGAAATTGCTTGGACAGGGAAATGGATGAGAAATGCCAGTGAAACCAACATGGGTTGAAAGAAAATGCTGGGAGCCCAGTGTGCTGATGTTCTAAAGGGAGTAGGCTCAGGCTGTGGGAGTCCTCATTCACATGCCCAAAAGTCTGGTTTTCTTGGGATTTGGGTTTTGATAGGGTCTTCCAAGAGGGGTTGCCTGAGCTCCCTCAGGAGAGCAGGAGAAAGGCAGGATGGAGCAGCCCTGAGATGGAAGGTGTTGATGCAGAGAAAGAAGAGAACATTTGTCTTTGCTTGGTGCTTGGGTGGTGGTGGGGTGTGCGGGCCACTCCCTGTTCCCTCATAACTTCGCTTCTGATCAACCCTGGACTTCTGTCCTCATGGTCCTTGATGGTGTGGGCTGGGTGGGCCGTGTGCAGGTCTTCGATGCCCGGAGCTGTTCCACTGCCAAAGAAATGTTCGAACACATCTGCAGACACCTGCGTTATGCCACCAACAATGGCAACATCAGGTGAGTTCCCTTTCCCGGGGCTGCAGCTGGGCCCCACCCTGCCCCAGAGTCTGAGCCAAAGGATGCGGACAGGTTTAGGGAAGGCTTCTCCAGGAGAAGCCAGGGAGAAAGAGAAAGGAGCAAGATGCAGGCTTCTTGGGCAAGCCTCCGTGAGCTTAACCCCTCTTCCTAGCCCATGCCCTTGACTTCTTTTTGACTTGGAACCATTTGGAGGGGGCGGGGGATCTTTGAGAAGCAACATCGTCACTGCTCAAGGTCAGCCTCCCCGCTTTTTAGAAGGGATGAGAGGTTGGTTTTGCAGCTCAAGGCTCCAATGTGTCATTTTCCGCAAGACTGGGACTCACTCTTCATCAGTACGCGTTCCCCTCTCCTAACCTTACCTTCTCCTACCCTCAGCCAAAGAGGTCCAGGGCTGATGGACTGAACAGCCTGTTCGGCCATTCATTCATTTTTCTGTTCGGCAAACAGCGCCCTTATAATGGGGACCTAACCCGTGACTAGGCATGGCAGTGGGGTGGGGACAGTGCAGAGGTGACTAAGGCCAAGGACCCTGCCCCAGCCCACTGTGCTCCTGTTCCCGGTGCTAGACAAGCGTCCCACTCATCGGACTGCGCCAGAGAAAGGTGCAGCGAGGGCAAAGGCTGGGACGGCTGACCCCACCCGAGGGATGGCGATTATCCTGGAGGGGGTGGCCCCTGTATTGGTCTTAAAGGAAGGGGAGGCGCCGGAAGCAGAAGAAGGAGAGGGAAGGCATGTCAGGAAGAGGGCTGTCAGACCACTGAGTGGCACGTTGTGTTGCTGCAAGAGTTTAGTGTAGGTGCAGAAGGATGGGGAGCTGGAAGACAGGAGGTAGAGGGGGACCTGGGGAGGCTGGCTGGGAGCCCCCACCAAAGCCGAGGAGTCACTGGCACTGTCCTTGTCTTGGGGAAGGTCGGCCATCACCGTGTTCCCGCAGCGGAGCGACGGGAAGCATGACTTCCGGGTCTGGAACGCTCAGCTCATCCGGTATGCGGGCTACCAGATGCCTGATGGCACCATCCTGGGGGACCCCGCCAGCGTGGAGTTCACCCAGGTATGGGGTCTGGCCTTGGTGGCTGACAGAGGGGAGCCAGAGGGGTCAAGGGGCCTCATTTGGGCCAGTGGACTCATTTGGGCCCGTCTTGCCCCCAGCTGTGCATCGACCTTGGCTGGGAGCCCAAGTACGGCCGCTTTGACGTGGTGCCTCTGGTGCTGCAGGCGGATGGCCGTGACCCTGAGTTCTTTGAAATCCCGCCCGACCTTGTGCTCGAGGTGCCAATGGAACATCCCAGGTAAGCAGGCGGGACTGCTGGGGTATGCCTGTTCCATCCCTTCCTTGGGGAGATCTCCGGCCTCAGGCCCCTCTTTGCCCCAAAGCCCAGCCAGCATCAGGCAGTGGCCCAAGGGCTGGCTCTTGAGTCTTGCCTTGTCAGCACTTGCGCAGCAACCCCGACCTGGGACGTAGGCCTTAGACTTGGAAGGATATGTTGATGATGAGGGGGAGGCAGGGGCTTTGACAGATGGGGCCCTAGGAACTTAGAAAACAGTGACCTTGGGGGAGAAACCCTCAAATGGCTCTATCATTCTCACACTGAGCATCCTAGCCCTCTTGTCTTCCTGCCAACTCTCTCAGCTGCCCCCTTCTGATTGTGGTGAAAGTATAAGGCCATAGTGACTTCTGGAGCTCACCTGGTTCAGCCCCTGCTCTGGGCAGCAATCATCTTCACAAAAATACTTCCATATGTAGAGACTCACTGTGTAGCAGGTATTGCATTGGACTCTTCTTTTTGTCCCTTCCATACATTGAATTCACTCCCACCACAGGGCCTTTGCACTTACTGTTCCCTCTGCCTGCCATGCCTTTTCCTCAGAAATTTAAAGGATTCATTTCTTCTCTACAATGAGGTATTTCCTGAATGTCACCCCCTCTGAGAAACCTATCCTGATCGCTTAGTCTAGAGCAAATACTCTTATCTACAACTACATCACCTTATTTTTCAATTCATCTGTTTACTTGTTTAGAGTCTAAACTCTAGTCCATAAGCTCCTTCAGTATAGGGATCTTGGCTTTCTTGTTCAGCTATATATAGCTAACACCTGAAGAGGAAGAGTACCTGGCACATAGTAGGTGCTCAATTATAAGCTCAATTATAAGCATATAAATTATATGAATTTACAAACGAGTGACACCATCAACTTTATTAGTAAACCTATGAGTTTGATGCTAGTATCTCTACTTTACTGGTGGGGTTACTAAGGCTCAGTGAAGCTAACTCACATGCCAAGGTCACACAGCTGGTAAGTGGTAAGGCAGAACTTGAACCTGGGCTTTCTGACACTAAAGTCCTTAACTACTATGTTGTGTTGGGTTCTCTGCATTTGGTACGGCGCCTTCACATGCTTGTTGCTTAACGTACGTTTGCATCAACAAGCAGGTAAATGAATGCGTAATTAATGAATGATATCTACTGTGCCCAGTTCACCTCTCCAGGCTGGATGAATTTAGAGAATAACACTTGGAAAGAACTCTTCTTGGCTGATTCTTTTTCTGAAGACTTTTTTGTCTTTTTGTCGGTGGGGATGGGGGATGAGGGTGGGCAATAATAGTACAGGTCCCATTGAGCGCTGGCTCTGCCTCCCTGCCAGGTATGAGTGGTTCCGTGAGCTGCAGCTGAAGTGGTATGCCCTGCCCGCAGTGGCCAACATGCTCCTTGAAGTGGGTGGCCTTGAGTTCCCAGGGTGCCCCTTCAATGGCTGGTACATGGGCACGGAGATCGGGGTCCGGGACTTCTGTGATGTTCAGCGCTACAACATTCTAGAGGTAATAGGGCCCATCTGAGGGGGCCGGCTTCAGGTGTGGGTCTGTCTGGGGGGGCTCTCAAGGACCAACTCACCCCATCACTGCCTCTGCAGGAAGTGGGCAGAAGGATGGGCCTGGAAACACACAAGCTGGCCTCACTCTGGAAAGACCGGGCTGTCATTGAGATCAATGTCGCTGTACTCCACAGTTTCCAGGTATGTTGTGTTCTGGGGATCCAGAGACTTTCTGGTCAGAAGGTTCTCTGGTCTAGTCACTCATATCATGC
Organism: Mustela nivalis; assembly: GCF_964662115.1. Taxonomy (NCBI): domain Eukaryota; kingdom Metazoa; phylum Chordata; class Mammalia; order Carnivora; family Mustelidae; genus Mustela; species Mustela nivalis. Next base: position 21,561,192 of record NC_139036.1, read on the forward strand.
TTGGTTCTCCCCTGACAACATTGTCCATTTTTTCATGTATCACACCAGTACTGAGCAATTGTTTGTGCTAGGCCCTGGGGATGCAGACAGATAAGCCCTCCTTCCCACACTGGGTCTTCTAGTGTAAACTTGAATGCTTCTAGCAACAGGGTACTCCTTACCTTTCAAGACTTGTCCGTCCCCGAGCTTCAGCAGAGAATCCTCTTCCCTCTCCATTTCTCAAGGACTTTATTCCTAAAAATGCCTCCCTACTTCTTCTATGTCATCAGTGTCTTCCTCTCTGCTGGATCACTTTCAGCAGTGACTAATAGGCTGTAACATTTCCTATTTCCAAGAAATAAACAACCAGCTACCCAAATAAGAACCACAGTGACTACCTTGTTTTCCTGTTTCCCTTTGCAACTAACCCACTGCAAGATCTCATACACCTCCTTGTCCTCCAGCCACTCCAGTCAGATTTCTGTCCTCTACCACTCTTCCGGTCACTTCGGGAATTCTTGCTGTTTTCTAGACTCACCTAGATAGTCCCACCTCAGGGCCTTTGCACTTGCTTTCCCCACTCTGCCTAGAACACCCTTCTCACAAATCATCCCATGACCCCCTCCTTCCCTTCATCCAGGTCTCTATTGTCTCCTCGTTAGAGTCATCTTCCTGACCACACCTTGGAAGCCGGCACCCTTACCCTGACTCTATCCCAGCCCTCTCTCTTCTTCCTTTAACTCTGTCTTTATTTCTCTTTGTAATTCTTACTAGTTCCTACATCACATAGTACATCTACTTCTTACCTTTCCGTTAAGGCTGGACCTTGTCTCTCTTGTTCATTACTCCAGGGGGTAGGAGAATGTCTGGCCATACCGAATGAGTGAATGAGAGCCCATGTCCCCACGAGCAGGGGCTGCTCATTCCTTCCCTCAGCTGAGCGAATGTGCCCACCCTATGGGTCCACACATGGTTTAGTTGCTTGTGTGGGACTGAGCCTTCTCCTCTGTGTGCTTCTCTTACTCATATGAACGCCCCCCGCTTCCTTTTGGGAAGGAGGGAGCGGATGTATGAAGATATTACTTTAGAGGCTGAAACCATCTCCCCAAAGCCATCAGAGGCCCTGGAGGCCAGACTGCTAGGAAGACAGTCCTTTATACTTTCAGCAAAATACACTGAGTGTTTTGCATGTACTGAGCACGAGGCTTGGCCAAGGATGTGAGTGGTGAACAAAGTAGACAAAAACCCTTTCCTTGCGGAGTGGAATGGGGAGTTGACATGAAACAAACATCCAGTAAATATTTACAATCGCACAGTTTCCCAGGGCTGCTCACCCCATAGGCAGCTCAAGCCTGTCCTTGATGGTTGGGGTGGGGGGGTTGGTCTGAGGCGGAACAGGAAGAGCCCCCTGGGGCTGGCCCGGCTCAGAAGGACCCCACTGCCCGTGGACCACACATCCTGACTTCCGTGGGCTCTGTGCACCAGCCCTGTCACTGCAGGAGGTAGATATGTCCCAGAAAATCTGCTGATCTCCAACTGTCTCCTGATCGCTGAGGACTGCATCCCCTCATGGCTAGAGTGTCTCCAGGACTTCCTCGTCACTCTCCTTCAGGATAAACTTCCTCATCTCTAAAACGGGAATAAATTGTAGGACCTCCCTCGCCAGGTTATTGTAGGAATTAAATGAAAATGTATGCAAAACACTCAACTGTGCTGTCTGGCCCCTAGCAAACCCTCAGTAGGCCTTAGTTTCACGGTTCTTTTTAATTACCACCATCATCAGCTTCTGAGCTTACAGCTGGCCCTGCACCCGGGACCTGCTCGTACAAGTGTAAGATGGCAGAAGACCCCTGAGCCCTCCCTCAGCGGGCTGCTTTGGTACTTCTGCCCTTGACTCGGGCAGTGTCCTCCTCTAGGAAGGGCCCTTCCCTGCCTAACTTGTGCCCATCCCTTAGGACTTGCCTCTGCTTAGGGGACCCCTGGGTGGATCATTCATCTAAGCATCTGCCTTTAGTTCAGGTCATATTTCAGGATCCTGAGATTGAGCCCCATGTTGGGCTCTCAGCTCAGGGAGGAGCCCATTTCTCTCTCTCCCTCTGCATGCCCCCGACCCAGCCCCCACCTGCTTGTGCTTTCTCTCTGTCAAATAAATAAATAAAATAAAAAATATATATACTTGCTTCCTCTTAGAAGCAGCTTCTGGAATCCCTTCCTCCTCCAGGTCTGTGTCTGCACTCAGCCTCCCACGTCCCCCAGCAGCCCCTGCACTTTCCTCTATTATATCTCCTAGCAGACCACTTGGGTGGCCAACTTCCTCTGTGTCCTCGCCTTAGAATATAACCTAATGCAGAAAAGGGGCCTTGTGTTCACCTCTGTAATGCCTGTGCCTGATGTGCTGCCCAGCAGACGCAAGTAAGGATGGCAACGAATGCTTACTGAGCATGTTCTGTGCTTCAAAGGCTTAGTGAGTTTCAGCAGCTAATAGCTCAAGGTCACGTGGCCAGTAAGAGGCCACGGTTTGAATCATGGCATTAAACAAATGTCTTGACTCAGTGAGTTGCCCCAGACAGGGGTGTAGCTGCCTCTGTTGGATCATTTCAGGAAGGCTCAGACCCCTTGGCTTCTAATTTTAGGATGTGGGACATGGTGGTGACTTGTCTTCCAAAGGCTTCGGTTCCCCCCAACACTCAGTCCTCTCTGGAGATGTCTAGTTCCTTCTTGGCTGAAGGAACTTCTAGAACTCTCTACTAACCAGTGGCAAGAAGGCTCCGTGGTTGGATTTATCAGCATCCAGAGGGAGCCATTTGTTGGGAGTTGTAGGTGTGGCCTGAGAACGGGATATTGCCTCTAGAGGGCCGAGGTGGGGGGCCACCACATGACCTGTAGGCCCACCATGACTATGGTGACTTCTGGGGGTCCTTAATGCTCCAAAAGTGTCTTCGACTTGAGTATTTATTTTTAGCTGCAACGAAGTGGCCACGGGCAATGGCTGTCCCATTTTGCTGATTACCTGGCCTTTCCACAGTCCATCTTGGGAGCCCCGCAGCCGACTGACCACACTCGTGACTCCCTCATCCCTCTCCTCAATGCCCCCTCTTTGCCTCCTTCTCATTCAGAAGCAGAATGTGACCATCATGGACCACCACTCAGCTGCAGAGTCCTTCATGAAGTACATGCAGAGCGAGTACCGCTCCCGAGGGGGCTGCCCGGCTGACTGGATTTGGTTGGTCCCCCCAATTTCTGGGAGCATCACTCCTGTGTTCCACCAGGAGATGTTAAACTATGTCCTATCCCCTTTCTACTACTACCAGGTAAGGGGGGGGGCTTTCCTCTCCTCTGTATCTTGGGAGCTCAGGGGTGGAGAAAGAAAGAGAGAGAGAGAGAGAGAGAGAGAGTGTGTGTGTGTGTGTGTGTGTGTGTGTGTGCGTGCGCACACACATGCGCTCACCTGTGGGGGACCCATGGGGGAGGGTCGGGGACCCAGAGACCTGTGCTTTTCAGGCTGCACTCCTGGGAGGTTGAGCAGCGTTTGTCCATTTCCACAGAGAGTGGGACTTCAGGAAATAACTTATTCTACCTTCAGGGGCCCATTGCTCCACCGGGGCTTACGCTTTTGAGGCTGACCGCCATTACCCTTCTACCCCCAACCCCCATAGACAGTTGTAGCCCCTGATGCCGAAGAGCTTGGCTCCTGGGTCAGACGCGCTTGCAGGCAACTCTGCTGCCTCCTGGCTGTAGGATCTTGGGTGGGTCTTTGCACCCACGTGAGCCCTGCTGTTCTCATCTCTAAAAGTGATGGGCGTTAGCTCCCCAAATGAACTGGTGGATGCCCAGCCCAGAACGCATTCTATCACTGCTACCTGTTGAAAGCAGTTCGTATTTTAAAAAGTCCAAAAGGTGGGGTGTCTGGGTGGTTCAGTGGGTTAAAGCCTCTGCTCTGCTCGGCTCGGGTCATGATTCCAGGGTCCTGGGATTGAGCCCCTCATCGGACTCTCTGCTCAGCAGGGAGCCTGCTTCCCTTCCTCTCTCTCTGCCTGCCTCTCTGTCTACTTGTGATATCTGTCTGTCAAATAAATAAATAAAATCTTTAAAAAATATATATATATATATTTTTAAATAATAAAAAGTCCAAAAGCACTTTGGTTAGATTTGGGGAAGAGCTTCCTTACATTCCGATACTAACTAACAAATCAGGGTGACTGATGGCTGGGGTAGTTTGTGCCTACTGTCCTAACACCTTCCTTTACTCTCAGAAGAGGTACCTGGTTTGAACTCGACATTGTAGGACCTGCCTAGTGATTAGACACTAAAGATGAAAGCGAAGTGGGGCATCTTCCTTCTGGGGAGAAACTAATGGAGAATAAGCCAGAGGACCCCACAGTGTGGGCAGGAGCTGCAGCTCTGAGGGAGACAGAACCCCCGTCCTCCCCAGTGTGGGCTTCAGGGACCCCCACCTCACAAAGGGCATGACACGTCCTCTGTCTCCCTCGCTCCCCAACGCCAGAGCCGAGTCAGGGCCCACCCACCCTCACATGTGCTTTCTTTTCTGAAGGTGGAGGCCTGGAAAACCCACGCCTGGCAAGATGAGAAGAAGAGACCCCAGAGAAGAAAGATTCCATTCAAAGTCTTGGTTAAGTAAGTGCAAGCAGCCAGTGCTGAGATCTGAGCCATAGCCGTTCCTCCCAGACGGCTGCCCTCTTGGCCTCAACAGGCAGGGAACAGAGAGACATGATGATCTTTATGGAGCGGTCCAGACGCCAAGGGGGAATCACTTGCCACCATTGGCCTCACCCTCCCTGTCCTCCATTTTCCCCAGGGGCTGAGTAGTGGGTTGAGCGGGTGAAGGGAAGAGAAGGGCCATGGGTCAGGGTCAGTAGCTGGTAAGAAACATGCATTCCGGGGCGCCTGGGTGGCTCAGTGGGTTAAGCTTCTGCCTTCGGCTCAGGTCATGATCCCAGGGTCCTGGGATCGAGTCCCACATCAGGGTCTCTGCTCAGCAGGGAGCCTGCTTCCCCCTCTCTCTCTGCCTGCCTCTCTGCCGACTGTGACCTCTCTCTCTCTGTCTAATAAATAAATAAAATCTTAGAAAAAAGAAACATGCATTCCTTTCCCTCATCCTGCCACACTTTAAACACCACCCCTCCCCTATTCTCCTGGGCCCCCCGTGTTCCTCTGGAAGGCTGGGTCAGCACAGTGTCTGTCCACGCAGGGCTGTGCTCTTCTCCTCCATGCTAATGTGCAAGACCATGGCATCCCGAGTCAGAGCCACCATCCTCTTTGCGACAGAGACAGGAAAGTCGGAAACACTGGCCCAGGACCTGGGGGCCTTGTTCAGCTGTGCCTTCAACCCCAAGGTAACCAGTTCAGCAGGACACAGGCCTTTTTCTCTGCCTGAGCGAGTACCGCTCCCGAGGGGTACAGACAAATTGGCGAAAGTTCAAATGGTTGCCCTGCTCCTGAATGTCCCAGGGCCTTGGATATGCTGAACATATGTTGTAACTCTGTGACAGAAGGATAGGTGTGTGTCCAGGGATTCCCAAAGTTACACAGAATGTAAGTTCTCCATGGTGTACCGGGGAACACAGTTTGAGAAAATCTTTCCTAATCCAAGTCTCAATATCTGTGAGTTCCTGTAGATAAATTTTATTTCTATTTACTCAACACCTTCACTATAGGGTGCCATGCTAAAAGTGAAGGGGACAAAGGATTGAATAGGAAAATGAAACCCCAGAGGGGGACCCATTCATGCCATCAGTGTTGAATTTCCTCCTGTGTTAGGAGACGTCCCATTTCACGTGGGTGTGGGTCAAACAGGGAGGCGGTGACAGGTGTCACCTGTCACCTGAGATTTGCTTCAGGCAAAGCGTTTGGGTTCCTGGGGGGTGAAAGAATGGTTGTTTTTGTAACCTCACCTCATTTTTGTGGAAAATACATCTGCACACTAAGAATTCAAAATGGCAGCAGGAGGGTTTTGATTTGGGGCCTGCAGTGTTTGGGAGGTGATCCCTCCCTGGCTTGTGGAAGGATTGCAGTGGGGCTTGCTTGGGGCAGGATGGGGAGCAAAGTGTTCATGTGGGTCTGTTCGACAGAGATTCAGGAATCATCTGCCCCTGTGCCCAGTTTGGGCTCAGTGTGGGTGGGGCCTGGTGGAAAAAGATGATTGGGAGGGAGGTGTCTGGCCTGGGTGGGGGAAGGGAAGCACAGGGTGTCTGGGATTGATGTCCACCCTCGGGGCTTTGCAGGTTCTGTGCATGGACGAGTACAGGCTGAGCCATCTGGAGGAGGAGAAGCTGCTGGTGGTGGTGACCAGCACGTTTGGGAACGGAGACTCCCCCAGCAACGGAGAGGTGTGTGGCCTGGGTCCCAGTGTTCTGGGGGTGGTGGTGCCAGGGCCCGAGGGGGCCAAGGAAAGGATCTGGGCGATTCAGCATGTCCTATGGAAGACCTTTGGAAGTGAGTGCTCTGATCGCTCTGGGCTGCCTTAGCTTCAGCATTTGACTGCCTTCTTTGTAATTATCACCATATGTAGGCGACCCCTTTCCTAGGACATACTCTATATTTTCAAGTAAATTGACTTACCTTTTTTAACTAAAAAATTCATGTGTAAAGGAAACTTCGTATCATTCCCACAAATGGAAAGCCAACAAAAAACCCAATGAGAGCCCTAAGTTCTTGAATTTTCACTAGATACTGTTGCCTGACGTGGCTTGCTTTGTTTTTTTAAAATGAGCAATGGGCAAGTATTAGAGGTCTTTGGACTCCAGTAGCTCCAGCTGAGACTCTCCCTAGTTTCCATAAAGATGATAATAATAATAGAAACAGGAATAACTAAAAAAAAAAATTACAGAAAAGAGAATACTCTTACCAGAAGATTTGACAATATTTTGCATTGCACCTAAAATTATCTTGAGATCCTTGGAAATGAGGGTTATCTTAGAGATTATGGGACCAGTTGTCATTCTTACCAGGTTCCAAACAGGAAAAGACGCTAATACCCCATGAGGAGACCATCTGGAGATGCCAGGCCCTCTCTCTACCAGACATGGATGGGGCTGGGCTATTCAGGGCTACACCAGGGGTCAGGCCCACATGAGGTACTAAAGCTGACCTTGTCCTCAAGCCCTGGCCAGTTAGCCCCATACATGAACTGACTTCCATTTATGAATTTTGAACCTTCAGATATGGCCAGTTTTGAAGTGGGCCACCAGAAGAAAAGTAAAAAGCAGTGCTTTTATGAATCTTGTCCTGAGAACTCAGTGGTTCTCTCTCTTTCTAGAAACTGAAAAAATCTCTCTTCATGCTGAAAGAGCTTACCAACAAGTTCAGGTAAGACTTTTCCTCACTCCCACTTGTCTAAGCCCTGCCTTATGGACCTAAGTGTTCTGGGACCCAGGTTTCAGGGAGGGTACTGGTTGTGTATAAGGGGGTCTCATCCAAGATGTCCAGGCAGAGAGAGTGTGTCAAGGGTCAAGCCAGGAAAACCAAGTCCTTCCCACAGGTCTGCAGGCTGAGCGTGCATTGGTCACAGGAGTTGGTGACAAGGCTTGGGAGCTGGAGAGGACCCAAAGATGGCATCCACTGGCTGGTTCTGTGCCCAGCTGGAGTAGGAGTGCCTGAGGCTGGCTTACAGGCAGGTTGTGCTATGTGATGCTTGCATGGGTAGGGTCACTCCAGTTTCTGTGTGTGTGTCTTCCTCGGGCAGGTATGCTGTGTTCGGCCTTGGCTCCAGCATGTACCCGCAGTTCTGTGCCTTTGCTCATGACATCGACCAGAAGTTGTCCCATCTGGGGGCCTCCCAGCTCATCCTGACAGGGGAAGGGGATGAGCTCAGTGGACAGGAGGAAGCCTTCCGCAGCTGGGCTGTGCAAACCTTCAAGGTCAGTTCTTAGCCAGAGTTGCCCCCACAGCAGGGACTGGGAGGCCACAGCCCCCTCCTGCCCAGGACATCTGTGTCGGGTTGCCTGGGTGGCATGACCCCCACCTCGTCCTACAGGTGTGGCCCGAGGGCTCAGGTCCCTGCTGCCTTCCCTCAGCCCCCCAAGGACTCCACTTGAAGCATGTGTCTCTGGGTGGGAGAAGAAGGCTGAGACACTTCCTGTCCTCTGGGAGCTTCGGTTTAAGATCTTTCCCCCTCTAATTATCCAGACCACCTGTGGGAGGCCACAGTAAGGCTTAAGACAAGGACCAAACCAGGCCCTGACTTGTGCCTCCTTTAAAGTCCGAATAACCTAACAAAAGGTTTAGGACGGGAAAAGTTGAGTAGCACTGAGAAAGGGTCTGTGCTATGTGTTGTGTGCTTGCCTACGTGACTTCCCACATGCTTGCTAAACAAATGAGAACAATTCGGTTGGGGTCATAAGTTCATGGTTGGTCCTTGCTGCCCTAGTACAGCCCATAAATTACTTTCAGGTTTGCTGTATCAATACAGAACATTTGTACTGGCATCAGCCATTTGGCATCATGAGGTCTGCTTATAGTTAATTGTGAAACTTATTATGGGAACTTGTGGTTGTTTAACTAGACACAGATGTATTGCTTCTCCTATTGTAATATCACTACATATATGGCCTTAATGCTTTGAATAAACTTAGCACTGTTGGACATCCTCCTCAGTGCTCCTCTTGCCCCCATCTCTGTGCTTCTCGAGTTCTTTTCTTCATCCTCTTACCCTCACATTCCTGGTTGATTTGTCACGCCAGCCACGACAACCACCTCTTGATGAATTAGCCTTATTTTAGTCTCCCAGCCACAGAAAGCCTGGGGACAGAGACCATGCAGTGGAGTCTTTCGGACCTGTGTCAGAATCTTAGCAAGGTTTTGCTGCCTGTGGCCCGACACCCCTGATTTAAAGAACTCTTCATTGGGGCGCCTGGGTGACTCTGTTGGTTAGGTGTCCGACTCTTGGTGTCAGCTAAGGTCATGATCTCAGGGTCATGAGATCAAGCCCCGTGTTGTTCTCTGTGCTCAGTAGGGAATCTTTTTTTTTTTTTTTTAATATTTTATTTATTTATTTGACAGACAGAGATCACAAGTAGGCAGAGAGGTAGGGAGAGAGAGAGAGAGGAGGAAGCAGGCTCCCTGCTGAGCAGAAAGCCCAATGCAGGGCTTGATCCCAGGACCTGGGATCATGACCCGATCCGAAGGCAGAGGCTTTAACCCACTGAGCCACCCAGGCATCCTATGTGCTCAGTAGGGAATCTTCTTGGGATTCTCTCCGTCCCTCCCTCTCCCCCTCCCTGCATTTTCTCTCTCTCAAATAAGTAAATAAATCTTAAAAACACAGCTCCTCGTGTAAGCAGAGCATTTTAGCCAGCCGTGGTATTGAGAGCAGCAGCTTGAGTCGGGGCAGACCTTGTTCCCAGGCCCTCACTGCCTCCACGTGAGTCCATACCAGGAGCACGGGAGTCACCCACTCTCAGGGGGTGGGCACGTGGGTAAAGTGAGATATTAACTAGTGCAGTGTTAGCATCCACTCGGAGAGCAGTAGCAACTATGTGCCAAGCCTGGTCACCTCTCTGAGTCCTCTCAGTGGCCCGATCCAATCCACGTGCTGAGTAATGATCAGAAGCACTTAACCGATCTGTAAGCACCTACAAAGTGGTGGCCCCGTTGTTGGCGATGATGTCATTGAGGATGACGGTGACCATGGTTAACACCAGTCCGCTCCACCTTCTTGCAGGCAGCCTGCGAGGCGTTCGATGTGCGAGGCAAACACGGGATTCAGATCCCTAAGCGTTACACCTGCAGTATGACCTGGGACCCACAGCACTACCGGCTCGTGCAGGACTCGCAGCCTCTGGACCTCAACAAAGGTACCTGCTGCATTGCCCAGCATGGGGCTCATTGCCCTGCCTGCTGGGGTGAGGGGCTCTGCACCTGGAGTCGGTGATCAAGGAGATCACGGGACCCTCTGAACAGAGGCAGCTGGCCTCAGGCTGCCAGGCCTTGGTCTCTTGTTGGACCTGAGAGACTGCTGGGGGGTGAGGCTGGAGAGTTTGCTTCATTTCCGAAGGAGGCTGTTTCAGGAGGAAGCCCCAGGCAGGTGGTGGAGAGGAAAGGGAGCCAGCATTGAGCAAGGGCCTCCTGTGTGCCAGGCATTGTGCTGGGCTCCTCACCTGCCACGCTAAGTGAGTCCTGACATTCATCTTGCAAGAAGGGCCCAAGGACCAGGGTGCCTGGCTGGCTCAGCTGATAAGGGCATCCAACTCTTGATCTCTGGGTCGTGAGTTCGAGCCCCATGCTGGGTGCCGAGATTACATTAAAAAAAAGCAGGGGTGGGGGCGGCATAAAGAAGCTAAAGTTCAGGGAGGTGAAGCAGGTTGCTAGCATGTGACCTGGCTGGGATTTGAGCAGGCTGACGCTGTGACCTCTCGATGGTAGCTTCTGGATGCTGGGCCCCCTTGATTCCTCTTTTCTTATACCTTGAATGCAGTAGTCCTGTCGGTTTCTGCATGTTGAGGATAGCCCCAAGATCAACTATGCTCTCCTGCAGGTGCCAGGCCATGGGGATGGCCTAGAAATATACCTATTTGGGCACCTCATGCATCCCCTCCCCCACACCTAGCAACAGCACAAACACCCATGTCTGACCAAGCATCTTTATTTGTGATTCAGAAACATGGCAGGGAAAGAGAAAAAGAAAACCCCACCCCTGTCACAGTGGGATACCCCATGAGTAGTGTCCAGGCATAGCTGATTTAGACCCGGAAGCCTCCCTACCCCCTAGCCAATGCTTAAGAGCCACTCTGCCACATCATCCTCTCTGTCCCCCACAGCCCTCAGCAGTATGCACGCCAAGAACGTGTTCACCCTACGGCTCAAATCACAGCGGAATCTACAGAGTCCCCAGTCCAGGTAGGGGAGACTACGGTGCTGCTTAGGTGACATTCCACAGGTTTAATATAATGGAAGAAAGACCAGAGTGAGTCCATCTTTGAAAGGAGAGAAGTGTGCCCTGGCATTAGCCACAATGCCATGGGTAGGACCAGTAGGACAAGCTTGGCCAGTAACCCCTGTGACCTCTGGTGCCTTTAGCTCTGGTCTCCATTAACCATGGGCCGGTTTTCCAGCTTGACAACTATGTACCTGTTTTACCACGGGTCCTTTGTCACTAAACCCTTTCACCAGAGGTGGAGGGCAAGAGGAACTCAAACCATTTGACTCTGTCTTAAGAACTTTCAGGAAATTTTTGGCAGGGAAGGACATTTCCCTTTCAGGAAAAACGGGTGTTACGGATTCACTGAAGCTTTTGTTCATCTGCGCTATCTTCCACCATTTGTTAGGAAAACTGGGCTTTGTTCTAATAAGAGCCAGATTTGTTCTGGGGACAAGGAAGGGTTTGTCCTAATGCCCACAGATATCCTGGGTGGGGGGCTGCTTTCTTTAGGCAGAGGGTATAGTCAAGCCCAGTCAAGAATGGGCTGCCCACCCTCTCCCCACAGAGAAGCCCCAGGCCTGGTGAACCCCAGGCCCTCTTGAGCACCCAGCTCCAGGGGATGCCAGCAACCCAACCCCACCCGTGCTCACCGAGCTGAACAGGAAAATGAAAGAGGGCCCATTTCCTGGGGAAGCTGGCCCACCCATCAGGGAGCACTGGAGGAAATCCTGGTGGCGTCACCAGAGGCTTCTTTTTCCCTTCTCCAGCCGTACCACCCTCCTGGTGGAGCTCTCCTGTGAGGACAGCCTTGGGCTGAGCTACCTGCCTGGAGAGCACCTCGGGATTTGCCCGGGCAACCAGCCGGCCCTGGTGCAAGGCATCTTGGAGCGAGTGGTAGACAGCCCTGCGCCCCACCAGCCTGTGCACCTGGAGACCCTCAGCGAGAGCGGTAAGACTTTTACACAGTGACCCCAGCATCCCCCACCCCCAGCAGCCCCTCAACTCTGCTGATGGGTTGGTCCTGCACCTGGGCTGTGGGCACCTAACCCTGACCTTCCTGCTGAGTGGGTGGGCCCTCCAAGCCCACACTAATGCAGCCTTGGAACAGAAGGGATGTTTCTTTGGAGCTCTCTGCCCAATCCCAGAGGCTGGGGAGTCTCTCTCCATTCTTTTGCTCACCCAGACACTTGTTTGTTAATGGATGGATTCACTTGTTTTTGCATCAAAATATTAACCAGTTGGTCACATCGATATACTAGGTAGGTCCTGGGCTACTAAAATGAATGAGACTCAGTATCTACACTCAGAAAGCTCACTACCTCATACAAGAGGCAGATAGGCAAGAATATTCTTCTTCTTCTTCTTCTTCTTCTTCATCATCATCATCATCATCGCAGTAGCAACGGGCATTATTTGAGTAATTACCAGCATTTTCTATGCCTTGACTCTTCAGGCCCCACAATAAACATGTGTGTGCAGTTTGCCTGATGACATGATGGAGAAGTGTGGGAACATTGCAGAAAGGCTGAGCCTTGGAAGTTCGAATCCCTGAGCCATCACTTACTAGCTACATGACCTTGGGCCTGCGCTTCAACCTCTCAAGGTTTTCTTTCTTTGTCTCTATGGAGACAAAGAGATAAATGGAGATAAGAAATATCTATTTCTATCTTTCTATGGAGATAATAAATGGAGATAAGAGATCCTTCCTCATGAGATTGTAGTAAAGACCAAAAGAGCAGTCTTGACCACAGTTCCTGGCACCAGATAAACACAGGAATGGAGGAATGTCCATTTCCTACAGGCTTGGAAACATTTGTCCAGAAACTCAGAGAGGGGGTTTAATATGCCCCGAGAGTCTCCTTGGATCCCAAAGTGTGTAAACCATTTGCATGCCCATGGCATTCTAAACTCCTACTGCTCACCCACCGAGGTCTCATTTGTCCCCACATCACTTGGCTTGTGGGCAGGGGAAGACTGTGGGTGACCAGGAGAGTGAGACTCCTCTCTCCATTTTCACCTGGGAGAAGACACTGTCCTAGGGAGGACCTGGAGCACCTGCTTTCCATGCTATGGTGAGGCCTCATCTATGTAGGGAGCACAGCATGGGGGCGACAGGTACTATGAGAGATAAGCTCAAGAAATCAACCATCACGAGCCTCCCAGCCCATAGGAAGAGCCCTCTGGCTAATGATAGTCTTGCCTTTAAAGAATGTGTACCCCTAAAGAGAGTGGCCACAATAGGAAAGTGGGGGTCAGAGAAGCAAAGGGTGGTGTAGTCCCCCACTGTCCAGGAGAAATATGAGCAAGGGGACAGAGATGTCCTTGTGATTGTAGGAAAACTGATGTGGCACATTCAGGCCTTGGGTCTGAATGAAATACCATAATACTGATATTTTTACCTAATATTTGTTGAGCAGGTATGTGCCAGACACTGTACTATTATACATACACCATTCCGTTCAGTGCTCATACAAACCCAGTGAGACAAGTTTTGTTATCACATCCATTTTAGAGCTAGAACCCAAGGCTCAGAGGGTTTAATCACTTAGCTAATGGTGAGGAGCCAGAGTTCAAACCTGTCTGCTGGCTCCAGGGTCCGCACTGTGACTACCCAGCCTAAAGCCTCTTGCGACTCCTTGGGACTTGACACTTTGGGCTGACTTGCTGCTTACTCAGTACTTCTTGGTATAGCCCCAGGGGACGGTAGTCCAGGGCTTTTCTCTAAACGAACATAACTGGCCTCTGGGGTGTACATCGGTCTTTGGAAAATTTAGTCATTGTGAGTCTATAGTTTACCTATGGATGTTTTGTTGAAGTTCAGGTCTGAACCAGAGAGACACTGAACTCTGGTGCAGACTTGACTTTTCAGGATCATGTCATCTTGGGTGCCCTTTGCAGGGCTGTTGGTCAGCCTTCCCTGGCAGCCGTGACTCTGGGCTCCACTTTCCTGCATGTGAATTGGGCACATGAACACTTTTGCAGTTCCTGGGACCAGAAATTCAGGGTCTCCCCTGCAGCTGTAGGATGGAGGGTGTCTCCAGAGGTCTCATCACCCTTCAGGAAACCTAACTGGGGCCCTTTTGCCATTCTGACTCCTCCTTTACCCTGTCCAGGAAGCTACTGGGTCAGAGACAAGCGGCTGCCCCCGTGCTCACTCAGCCAGGCCCTCACCTACTTCCTGGACATCACCACCCCCCCAAACCAGCTGCTGCTCCGAAAGCTGGCACAGCTGGCCACAGAAGAAGCTGAGAGGCAGAGGCTGGAGATCCTGTGCCAGGTAAAGGTTGGGCCAGTGGGTGAGGGAAGGGCAGGGTCCCAGAATCATGGGGAGCCAGAACCCAGAGCTGGCCTTTAACTGCCAAGGGGGAATCCGACTGAGCTTCCCAAAGTGAGACTTGTCAAAACCTGGTGGGAAGTCAGCATCTTCTCCCATCCTATCTCCAGGACATAGTTGTGTCGAGTGAACTGAACTTTTCTGAGCATCTTCAGGAAGCTACCAAAGGATACTTTGTTAGAAATTAGCTAGAAAAGGAGAACCACTGTGTCTTGTCTTTGTATGTTCCCCAAACCTGGCATCATCCTGGAACTTGGGAAGTGTTGGAGGATGGTTGATGAGGATGAATGGAGAAGTGGACATGAGAGGTTGCATTAACCCACTTGCAACTTTCTAGGCCCATGCCTTTGTAAAAGGCACAAGATGGCACTATCGCCATTGTTTTTCTCACTGATTATCTTGATTCCAGCCATTATCCTGTGGCTGCAGTGTACTAACTCAGCACACATGTTCTTATTTCATTCTCACAATGTTCCCATGAGAGAGGTGATGCTATCCTCATGTCACAAAGGTTAAGTGGTTGGGACAAGATCCCACAACAAGCGGGGGCACCCAGTCAAGAGGGAACCCAGGTCTTTATGATTGCAAAGCCCTGTCCAAAATTAGATTATAATAAAGATTTGACTCCTGCTCACCAGTGGCTGATGGTGGAGTTCTAAGCACACGAATCAGAGAAACGCTTTCACTGACCTGAGTGCTTCCAGGAAAGGCACTATTTTCTCTCCAGAACCATGGACAGCGCCCGGTGCTTGGAAGTGTCCACCGAGGGAACAAAGGAGTGAATAAACGAATGCTGGATTGTGACAGCCTCCTGCCTCCGTGTGAGCAGGGGCCGAGTCACTCACCTTGCCCTTGGCTTTCAGCCCTCAGAATACAACAAGTGGAAGTTCACCAACAGCCCCACATTCCTGGAGGTGCTGCAGGAGTTCCCGTCCCTGCGGGTGTCTGCTGGCTTCCTGCTCTCCCAGCTCCCGATTCTGAAACCCCGGTACTACTCCATCAGCTCCTCCAGGGACTGCACACCCACGGAGGTCCACCTCACCGTGGCTGTGCTCACCTACCGCACCCGAGGTAAGGCTGGGCAGAGGCTTTGGTCCAGAGTCCAGCTCTGCTCCTGACTGGGCGGCGGTTCAGCAGCTCTGAGCTGTGTGGTCTGCTCGTCAGTTAAATACCCACTTTCCAGAGTGTTCATAGCCATAGCAGGTATGCGGCAGAGATTGCTAGACACCAGGCACCAAGCAAACCCTCTCTATATATTTATTAGCGGTAAGCACATGAGATGGGTACAGTTTGCATTTTATAGGTGAGGAGACTGAGGCACAAACAGGTTAAGCCCCAGAGTTGCACTGTGAGCAAGTAGAGAACAGGGATTCAAACCCACACAGTCCGACTGCTGGGTCCACCCTGCTTCTCTCTGCAGTCTCACTACTGCTGGGACAATGTAATGAGACCCCGTGGAAGAAGCACCCAGTACTTAGTGGGAGCCCAGCGATTCTTAGTATTCCTGATCGTCTGTCCTGTGCGGGGGTGATGGTGTTTTGATTGCTCACTCGCTCCCTCACTCGATAATGGTTTGTTTCATATCTCTCTATTGCCACAGTGGTGGGTGTGGAAACACGGTACATGTAGCTTCTGCCCTCATGGAGCTTCCCGTCTAGAGGGGGCGTTGAAGAGAGACTCATCAAAATAGATGGTTGTCATGATATGGGTGCCAAGAAGCATAGGGTGCTCTGAGGGCAGAGGATAGGGGATGGGCTAACAGACTGGGAGATCCAAAACCTTGTCTCCTTGGACTTGGCTCCTGCAGTGGTTGAACCGTGCCCTTGCCCTGCCCTGCCCTCTGTAACTGAGCATTGCATGGGTTGGCAAAGCTGAGTGAACAGCACACTCTTGCAGTTTCTAAACACTGGGCAGAGACTCTGTCTGCTCTTCTGGAGAACATCTGCCAGGTCAAGTCTCAGTGCTCAGACAGAGGGGCGGTGGGCACATCTTGTGAGAGCCAGATCCCATTCAGAGAGACAAAGGGACTTCTTCTCAGGTTGGTTGGGATAGATTTAAATGCTGGGCCCTAGGGAAAGGGAGGTAACCCGGAGAAAATGGGGGTTCCCACAGGCCCGGGAAGGGAAGAGGTGTCAGAGCAGACCAGCATGCTTAGGAGGCTGTCCGTCACTCAGAGTTCCTGCCAGCAAGGGCTTTATCTTGTGAAGATGATGGCACGGTGACCGTGACCACCCCTACAGGCCACTTTGGGTTGCTGCTGTCGGAGCAGAGTGGTGGGCTGGGAAGGTCCCCGGGGGGAGTCTTGGAAAGGAGCATGGGAGTAGGGGTCGGGGAAATCGAGCTGTCATCTGATTTTACTGCTACCTGAGTGATCGTGTACGTGTTCCTTCTCTGAGACTGTTCCTGGAGGGGCAGAAGGAGAGGCTAGCATGCTCTCGACGTGCTTTTCAGCTTTCCCCAGCTTGGGCTGCACAGAGGGTGGACTGCAGAACCGGGAGAATTGCCCCCTCCCTAAAGCCCATAGAGTGCCTGAGCGGACACTCCCAGGAGGCTCATTGGTCCGGGGGGAGCCTCTGGGACAATTCACCTCTGGGGGTGTGGGGGGAGTGGAGGGCGATGTTGGTCAAGTCTGTGTTGTCCTTGCAGATGGCCAAGGTCCCTTGCACCATGGAGTCTGTAGCACGTGGCTCAGCAGCCTGAAGCCCCAAGACCCAGTACCCTGCTTCGTGAGAAGGCAAGCACCCCTTCTACTCTCTCCATTGTGGCACCACTGGCCCCGGGAGCTCTGGTTTGAAAGGGAGGGATCTAGGCCCTTGATGAAGACATTGGAGTCACACTGGGCCTCTCCATTCTATCCTGTGGCAATAGAGCATGGCCAGGTCTCCAATAGGGACAGAGAGGACACAGTGGAGGAGGGCCCAGAGTACAGTGAGTTTCAGCCTTTTTTCAGAAGGCCAGGACGAGGTGAGGGTGTGCCTGGACAGGGGAAATGAAGCGGCCTCCAGGACTTGGAAAATCAAATTTGAGCTCGTTGTCTTCTCCACTCCTACCACACTACCACCCCCCACCAGCTCTGCTGCACCCTCAGCTCCCCAGCCCCTGTCCAGCCTGTGCATCCATCCCTGGATGTCTGAGGACTGAGCTTCTCCATCTGTTCCCTTTAGTGCTGGCAACTTCCAGCTCCCCAAGGACCCCTCCCATCCTTGCATCCTCATCGGACCTGGCACAGGCATCGCCCCCTTCCGTGGTTTCTGGCAGCAGCGGCTACATGACATCAAGCACAAAGGTACAGCTAGGGGGTTCCTGACAGGGAGGGAGGGGACACCAGGTGTTCTGGCGTCTCCCTGGGACCTCCCTGGCCCACTCTCCCATTTGCCTCAGCCTGTGTGGACAAGTGATCTGAGTGCCCTGGGCCTCAGTTTCCTCATCTGTAAAGTGGGGACAGGAGATTTGTGGGCATGAAATGATAATTCAAGTTGACTGTCCCGCTGAACGGGCCTTGAGCCATGGCCCGCCCCCTGGTGGCCACCCTGGTAACTGCATCCCGCTGGGTCTTAACAGGGTTCCAGGCTGGCCACATGACCCTGGTGTTCGGTTGCCGCCGCCCAGATGAGGACCACCTGTATCGAGAGGAGATGTTGGAGATGGCCCAGAATGGGGTGCTGCACGAGGTGCACACAGCCTATTCTCGTCTGCCTGGCCAGCCCAAGGTAAATGCGGTGGCTGCCCAGGCCGTGGGTGGGGCACTTCAGCACAGACTCGGGGGCGGCCTGGTTCCCCACAAGCCACTTGCTCTCTGAGCCTTCATCTGAGCTCTGAATTGGAAGCAGTTACACACCCGTCAGAGCAATGCACTCACTCTGCTGGGAGGAGGGACGGGCCCGACACACTGAGGACTAACCAGGATCACATGGTGGGTTAGTCCCCGTGCCCAACGGGCTAAAAGCCCTCCCCTGGGATACACACCTGCTGGGGATGATGGGATGACGTGGGCCAGGCTAGCTTTATGCTTAAACACCACACTCCCTGCTGATGGTCCCTGCTGCCCTGGGGAACTGGGACAGACCCTCGCCTTAGGCCTTGTGAATTCGGTCCATCTGGGCTCCTCCCAGGCCCAGTGTTTTGTGTCAGTGCTGGGGTTGTGGGGCACCTCATGGGGAACGAGAGTGGAGGCTCCTAGACTTCTGTGTAACTGTGGACTCTGGTGCTCTGTGTCCTGCTCTGAATTACACTAGAGGTTCTGTGGACAGTCTACACAGAGGGGCTCCAGTTCTGGGGTGTCTATAGGCGGGGCTTCAGAGCCCCGGGCAGGGGAAGTGGCTTGACTGATGCCTCTTTGAAGCATCCTGAATTCGATGTCCGAGGCAGGAGTCTCACTGAATGGTCAGCTCCTTGAGGGCAGGGCACGGCCAACGTTCCTCTCTGGAGCACCTACCCTAGGCCTGAGCTGGGCGGGGTGCCAGTGCCCCTCCTTATCCTGAGCCTGAACCTGGGGCAAGGTCCTGGCTGGGAGGGTCCTCCCCCTCCAGCCGGTCGTGCCCCTCACTGCCTCCTCCTGGCCAGTAGGCCTGACTTCAGGCTTCAGCCTGGCAGCAGGGACCTGGACACACCATCTCCACATTTCCTCTGGTTTCAGGTCTATGTTCAAGACCTCTTGCGGCAGCAGCTGGCCAGCGAGGTGCTCCGTGTGCTCCATGAGGAGCATGGCCACCTTTATGTCTGTGGGGACGTGCGTATGGCCCGGGATGTGGCCCGTACGCTGAAGGGCTTGGTGGCTGCTGAGCTGAGCCTGAGTGAGGAGCAGGTGGAGGACTATTTCTTCCAGCTGAAGGTAGGACAGCTGGTGGGTGGGCTAGGGATACATCTCAAGGGCACAGGCAGGGGGGCACAAGGACCAGGAGAGTCCTGAAACCCAAAGAAACCCTGGCAGTGGCTGAAGGTCTGAGCTCCGTGGGCTCTTAGAAGGCCTGCCTATCCCTTCTGGTCTGATTGCTCGGTTACACAAAGGCAACACGTTGCTTGATCACAAGACTCCTCAGAGCCTCTAACACACTACCATCCAACGTGACTCCTCAAGACAAGGAGAAAGTATGTGGCATTTGCCAAACGTATTTCTCTCAGAGCTCCCTGTCTTAGAGTGTTTTGGGGGACACATACGATGCAGGCTTGGGGAGCTGTTCAGGTGGTTCACGGCAGGCTGGGTGCTGATGGGAGTTAGTCTAGTGGCATTCAGGTACACTCTCAGCGTGACAGTTGTGAAGGTAGATGGCTCATGAATGTACATGGGACAGGGAAGCTGGGGGAGGCCCAGGGGCTCGTCCTGCCTGGACCTGATGAATGAGAGGTGGCTGGACCAGCAGAGCTGACACCCTGGTTCTGCTTTCCCTTAAAGAGCCAGAAGCGCTATCATGAAGATATCTTTGGTGCTGTGTTTACTTACGAGATGAAAAAAGATGGGGCAGCAAGGCAACCCAGCGATCCCAGAGTTCCAGCAGCCCACGGGAGAAGTTGAAGTTGCTGCCATAGAACTTACTGGTGGAGCCAACTCTCGATTATCTGCGGTCACAGGGCCTGGGGAGATGGAAGGAAATTATGTCGCCGAGCCTCACAGCTCTTTTTCCACCAAGCCTGATACTTGACCTGCTACTGAGTAGCAGTCTGGACCAAGTAGAACCTCTTATCTCCCTTGAGTCCACCCTTCCTTGATAATGCAGAGTTGTGCTTTCCCAGGTCCCTTGAAGACTAAATCCGCAGTGCCAGACCCCTCAGCTGGTGGGCGAGAAGGATGGAACCTTCCTCTGACTACACCACTTGGAGTGACCAGCAGGGGGCGCTGTCATGCTACACTGTATTTAGCCGCCCTGTGTACAGTTATTTATAACTCTGTATTTAAAGAAAACGAACCCCAAGTCTTCTCTCAAGGGCCACTTGGGATTTCCCCATATGACTCCTTGATGGAGATATTTATATGAAATGCATTTTATTTTAACCACATTGTATGTGTGTGGGAGTGTTCTGTAGGGAAAGCAGCTCCGTTCTACAGAGAGTTGGGGACTGGTGGGTGGTACAAACTGGACCCAAATCCCTCACAGAAGGACATACTAGTTTGGCCACACGGCTTCTCTAAAATAGCCACCAGGAGTAGGACAGCCTGCAGAGTTTTGTGCAGACCTGCAGACCTGTAGTGGAGGTTAAGGAAACCAGGCTTGCCTATGGGGCCTGGGCTGTGCCTCACACAGGTTTGCCTCAAACGAGTTTACCTCACATGAGGCTCACCACACACGAGCCTCACCACACGTGGAGTCTGGACACAAGGGGTGCACCTACAAGGTCTAAACTCACAGGGAAGACCTCATACAGGGCTCACCACACACGGGGCGCCCCTCATACAGGCTCACCACACACGGGCCTCATCTCACATGGGGTACACCTCACACGGGGCTCACCACACATGGGGCGCCCCTCACATGTGGCTCACCTCACAAGGGGCTAACCTCACAGGCGCTCACCTCACACAGGCACGGGAGACCTCACTTGCGGCTTACCTCACATGGGGCTCACCTTACACGGGAGCACCTCACCGTGGGGGTCTCATCACAAGGGGGCTTACCTCACAGGAGTCACCACACACAGGGCTCAAATCACAGGGGGCTCAAATCACATGGGGCTTACCTCACAGGGAGCTTATCTCAAGGGGACACCCCTCATACAGGTCTCACCTCACACGGGCTCAACACATATGGGGCGAACCTCACACTGGCTCTCGACACATGGGGTGCACTTTTAGGTCTCACCTCACATGGGAGACCTCACATGGGGTGCACCTCCCACGGGGCTCACCTCACAGGGGGCTCACCTCATGGGGTGCCCCTCACACAGAGCTCACCTCATACATGGGGCTCACCTCACATGCGGCACACATCATGGGGGCACACCTCATTCGGGGCTCACCTGACACAGGGCTCATCTCATAGGGGGTGCTTCTCACACGGGACTCACCTCACAGGACACTAACTTCACAGGGGATGCCTCTCACACAGGGCTCACCACAAATGGGGCTTACTTCACAACATCGGGCTCACCTCACACATGGTGCTCACCTCACTTGGGGCTCTCCACATGGGGTGACCCTCACATGGGGCTAAACTCATATGGGGCTCACCTCATGGGGGCACCCCTCACATGGGGCTCACCTCACACAGGTGCACAACACATGGGGCACACCTACAGGGTCTCACCGCTCACAGGAGACCTCACTCAGGGCTCATCTCACATGGGGCTCATCTCACAAGGAACTAACTTCACAAGGGACTAACTTCACATGGTAGCACCTCACAGGTGCACCCTTCACACGGGCTTACCACGCACAGGGGTCACCACACAAGGGGCTCATCTCACACAGGCGAACCACACATGGGGCACACCTACAAGGTCTCACCTCTCATGGGAGACCTCACTCGGGGCTCATCTCACACGGGTGCCCCCACACGGGGCTCACCTCACACGGGGTGCACCTCACACAGGGGGATCACCTCACACAGGGGCTTACCCCTCACACCAGGCGCCCCTGAGGGGTGCCCCTCACACGGGTCTCACCCCACACAGGCTCACCACACATGGGGTGCCCCCACATGGGACTTACCTCACACAGGCCTCACCCCACACAGGACTCACCACACACGGGGCACTCCTCACAAGGGGCTCATCTCACAGGGGGTACACCTCATGGGTACACTTCACACAGAGCTCACCCCACATGGGCTCACCACACATGGGGCTCACCTCATACAGGAGCACCTCACAGGGGGTTCACCTCACAGCGGGGTTACCTCACGGGGGGGTCACCTCACATGGGGTACACTTCACATGGGGCTCACCACACATGGGGCCCACCTCTCACGGAGCTCACCTCACACAGGGCTCAAATCACAGGGGACTCACCTCAAATGTGGCTCACCTCATGTGGGCTCACCTCACATGGACTCACCACACATTAGGCACACCTCACACGGGCTCTAGACACATGGCGCACACCTACAAGGTCTCACCTCAGGAGACCTCACACGGGTTCACCTCACATGGAGCTAACCTCACATGGGGCTAACGTCACAGGGAGTGCCCCTCCACACAGGGCTCACCTCACACAAGGGGCACATCTCACACACGGGGCGCACCTCACGGGGGGCTCACTACAAACAGGGCACCCCCACACAGGGCTCACCTCACAGGGGGCTTACCTCACACAGGACTCCCCTACAGGGGGCTCACCCCACCCAGCGCTAACCTCACATGGGGCTCATCTCACAGGGAGCACCCCTCACACGGGCTCACCTCACAGGGTGCTAACCTCGCAGGGGGCACCCCTCACACAGGGCTCACCACACACGGGGCTCTGCTCACACATGGGGCTCACCTCACATGGGGCACCCCTCACTGTGGGCTCACCTCACAAGGGTTTATCTCACACAGGGCTCAAATTACAGGGGGCTCACATCACATGGGGTTCACCCCACCTGGGCTCACCTCACAGGGGGCACCCCTCACATGTGCTCACCACACATGGGGCGCACCTACAAGGTCTCACCTCACACGGGACTCACCTCATTCAGGGCTCACCTCACACAGGGCTCACCTCACACTCAGGGCTAACCTCACACAGGGCTCACCTCACAGGGGCTCCAGTTACACGGGCTTACCTCACATGGGGCTCACCACATACGCGGCACACCTCCCATGCGGCACACCAACCACGCGGTGCACTTCATACTGCCTGTGGTGCCAGCTCCTCAGGAAAGCCTTGACCAACAATCCCCTCATAGAAAGTTGCCATATTTGGCTCTGGGGCTTCCTGTTTCCTGAGAGTTGGGCCAATAATAATTTGGCACCTGGGTTTCAAAGCAGGTGGGGTCGGACCTTGTGTCGAAAACTTGGCAGTGAGTGAAGGACATGTATCTTCCATGGGGAAGACTTCTTAAGGGGCTGAGCCATGTTTCCTTCTCTTAGAATAAGGAAGGAACTCAGCCAGAAGCTAAGTGAGGGGTTTGGGAAAATTGGGCTCCCAGCTTGGGTTTGGCCTCTAATTCACTGGCTATCTGGCCCACTTCTTCCCTATGTAGATGGGATGACAGGGGAGAAAGAAGCATCCCGGCCACCAGTGCCCCAGCTCTGCATCGGAACAATGTGGTCAAGACCATGGTCACCTAGGCCAGCGCCTCTCTCCTCTGAGATGCACACAAGCCCCCTGGGATCTTGCCAGAAGGCAGATTGATTCGGGAGGCGTGCAGCAAGGCCTGGGATTCTGCCTTCCTGACAGGCTCCCAGGGGCTGCTGGTCTAAGGCCGATGCTCAGAGCCCCAGCCTGGTTCCCAAGGTACTGGATTCTTGGTGGAGGTAGCAGGATGGGTTGGCATCCTGTGGACACAGGACCGGCCCCCCTGCGCTGGCCCAGGGGCTGGTAGAAGCCCACATGCTGAGTCACTCTCCCCACCACACCCGGGCCCAAACACCAGGACCCGCAGTGGGACATCACAAACGGGTCAGCTTGAGTCACTTCTCCTGACACCACACCTGCCACCTCCTCCCACTGGGACACAGGGTTCTGATAAGCCAGCCTTGCCATCTGGCCCGGACCCTGGCCCGTCTCAGAAGCGTGAGGCTATTTGCTGGGCTCACCTGTTACCAATCTTCGTGCATCACAGATGCCTGCCCCGGAGGCCCGAGCCTGGCGTGCTTTCTCCCACCCATGTGGGGTTTGTGGGGAACACCGGGGAGCGGGTGTGATGTCAGGACTCGCCCCATCAAAGTGAGCCCATGCTCCCTGCCCCTCTGCCCTCACCCAGAACCTCCCCAATTCCAGAGACTCCAAAATGTTCCAAACACATTCAGTGACCACAATGACCCTGAATTTACGTGCCAACAAACGCTTGTCTTCTTTCTCTGAAAGACCCTAGGAAAGAGCAGAGCCCCCTGTTGAGACACGTCCGGTTAGTTGGTGGAGACCCGTGGAGTATCAGGCTGACTTCCGTGGAGCAGGGAGGGTAGGACCCAGTGTAAGGAAAGGTGGAAAGTAGGGCGCAGGGGGAGGGCCCCGGAGATCGCCTCCCACGTGGAATGAACAGCTGGTGGCGTGGGGCTGAGATGGAGTTGATTGACGGGGTGGACATGTGGCTGGGAGGCAGACGGGGTGTAGGCCTGGTCTGGGAGCTTGGGAAGGCCCAGGACCCTCCCTTTCTGCCAAGGGGACCGAACACAGGGCTTAGCCTGCAGGGACCACCCGCTGCTCCTCAGATGGGAGGATGTAGGCAGCCTGAGCCCTGGACGCCGCCCTGTCCGAGGAAGGCAGCTGCTGGCCAGCTGCTTCTCCCACGCCAGGCTGGCCGCAGCCGGAAGCAGAGCCAGACCAACATGCCTTTTTTTTTTTTTTTTTTTTTCTTTTTTTAAAGATTTTGTTTATTTATTTGACAGAGACAGCAAGAGAGGGAATACAAGTAGGGGAAGTGGGACAGGGAGGAGAAGAAGGCCTCCTGCCGAGCAGAGAGCCCGATGCGGGGCTCCATCCCAGGACCCTCGGATCAGGGCCTGAGCCAAAGGCAGATACCTAATGACTGAGCCACCCAGGCATGACACACCTTCTTTCCAGAAAAGCCCCAGCTCCCCAGCAGGCTGGGAAAGCCTGAGGGTAGGGACAGGGAGAGGGACGGGAAGAGGGAGGTGAGGAGCCCATGCGGTCAGCAGCACAGCCCCGCCCTTGGCCGCAAGGCCAGGGAGCCCAGCTATGCCTGCACGTGGGTCAGCTGGACGTCACCCCCCACTTCCAGGCTGTTGATGGCGGGCAGGTTCTTCAGGCGGTGGCTGTATTCCAGCAGGTGCTGACCGTCCACAGCCACCTTGAGGCCGTAGCCTTCGCATGTGATCCACACCTGGACAGAGGCCGCACCGTTTGCACTCCCCTCAGGAAGTCCTCCAACCCAAACGCAGGCTCGCGTCTCCCTCCGTCTACCTGCATTCCTCAAGCACGATTCAAACAAGCCTCACGCCTCAGGCCCCCTCAGGCACCCTGGGAGAGTCACTCTCCCCGCCACATGACACCTGTGCCCTTATTGATTCTGTTCCCCTTTCCTCTGTGCCCCCATTCTGCACCCCTTGCCCACATGGGTAACTCTGATCGCCCTTCAGCCTCTCCCCAGCCAGCAAGCCTCCCCTGCCTCCCCCTGCCCTCCCGAGCCCTCCTTGTCAGGGACCCCCCACACCCGGTCCTCACTCTCCCACCGACCCTGAGCCTCTAGGAGCAGGAACACAGGCCTGGGCCAACCATGTCCCCAGCGGCCAGCACACGCCTGCATTCCTGCCGTGCAGCCTCTTAACTTGTCCTTCCCGCCCACCACATTCTCCGGGAGGTGGGGGGGGGGCCATGTCTGTTAAACTGTGCCCCGGGCCCTGTCCTCAGCCTGTCACAGACATCATTTCATTTCATCCTTATACCTTGATGAGATGCAGATTCTTACTAGCCCCATTTTTTAGATGAGAAAACTGAGACACAGAGCAGTTAAGTCACTTGCTTAAAGTCACACAGCTCTCTCTCTGAATCAAAGTCTACTCCTCTCTGGTTTGAAACACACCAACACAGCACACTGAAACCCAAACTTCGTTCCATGGCGCTCAGGGCCCCCCATCAGGAGCTGTCAGTGCTGGCTGAGGAGTATTAAGGTGTATGGAAAAATATGGACATTTGGGGTGGGGCCAGATATCACTTTTTCTTTTTGCGGCTCCTCAGGTGATTTGCATGTGGAGTCGGAGTTGAGAACACCTGTTCTGTTATGTCAGACAGCATGAGGACAAGGACAGCTGCAATCTGGGGGCACTTTCTCTTCTGAGCCCAGCCCTCGCCCCAGAGGCATCAGTTCCTCTATGGCTCAAGGGGCCCCCTGACACCCTCCACACCCCGCCCCCACCTGCTCTGTTTGCCCCTCTGAGGTCCAGGCCGCAGCCTCTTACCGAGAAGCTCCGGCCTCGGGCAAAAGGCATTTGTCGGGACAGGCTTCGCTCCTCAGATCCCCAAGAGCTGTTGATCTGCGTGTTGCGGACCACGACGTTCTCATCAAAACGGGGGTTCAGGTGGAAGGCGATGTCACTCCCAGAGCGCAGGTTGATGTGGAACCTGGGGGGTGGTGGGCAGCTCACGTGGACCCTCCTGGCCCCCTAAGAGCTCTGAGTCCCTAACCTTTCCAGTCGGCCCAGAGCCAGAGGGAATGACCAGAAGGAACTTGGGTTGTCCTGGCTTACCTCTGGGCAGTGGGCAGGACGGTGCCTGACACAAAGATGCTCTTGGAGGGGTACAGCCCACCCGGGATGGAGGTGAAGAAAGGCACTGGCTGTCAGGGGTGGGGGGAAGAGGGGCAGGTTAGTTGTGAAGGGGAGCTTTGTGCCAATTACCATGAATTTGGACTAATATATTTTCAAGAAAGCCCTCTTTCGTCTGGGTGACCCAGTGGGTTGAGCGCTCAGGTCAACCTCAGGGTCCTGGGATCAAGCCCCATGTCAGGCTCTCTGCTCAGCGGGGAGCCTGCTTCTCCCTCTCCCTCTGCCTGCCACTCTGCCTACTTTTGTGCTCACCCGCTCTCTATCTAATAAATAAATAAAATCTTAAAAAAAAAGAAAAGAAAGAACTCCATGATACCATTACTTGGTCCAGTAAACACCAAAGGGAAACTTTCCAGCATTCCTCAAAGTAGCGGGCTTCCACTGTCATGAAAAGAGCTTGGGCCAGACACAAAAGGATACCTGGGCTGAGAGGGGAGGGCCCTCCAATAGGCTCATGGTGAAGGGACAGTTTTAAAGGTGACAGCTTCCTTCAACAGTCTTTTGATTCACTTGGATGTTTCTAGAACTTCAGCTTACTAAAGGATTGCTCTGATGTTGTCAGACCCCCACCACCTCCCACCCTGCCTGAAACAGACCAGGCCTCCACCCCTCCCAGAGAAATGACTTACATAGGTCAGGGTGGGGTACACCACAGGTGGGATGACAGGATTCTGTTGAAAGAGACCAGGAGTTTAGTCTGGGAGAGTGCACACCCACACAGGCCTCCCACATCCTCGAGGGGATGCCCCATCACAAGGCCCTTGGCCTCTCCCTTTCACCTTCCTTCCCAAGCTAGCCTCGGTGGAACTTCTGCCCATGCCCCCTGAGCTCATCATGCCTGCCCCTCAACCCTTCCACAGGCAGCCCCACTAGATCTTGGCCTCCGACTGATTCACAGCGGAAGCCTGCAACCAGCAGGGCCTATCCTCAGAATGCATGGCCTCAGACCTAGACACTGGAACCACTGCACGCCCCTTTCAGGAACAGAAGGACCCATTTTCTTGCTGGTCCCTAGGTGCACCGGGTTCTTAGGCCACTGGGCAAATCCACTCTGATCCAAAATCTCTGTTGGACCAAGGGGGATTTTACTTACATGTGTCTTGAGCAGAGGGCCTAACCCCAAACACCCCCATCCTCCTTGCCATACTGCTTTCTGCCTGCCTCTGGGACTACTGAGTTCAGTCCTTGTGAAAGGGGATGTTGGGGGAGCAGGGCAGGCTGTTATCTGACCAGAGGTTTCAGACTTACAGGGAACGGCTGTCCAGGGGTGCTGTGCACGGTGTGGATGACGGTTTGAGTCTGAAAGAAACAAACCCTGGTTTGAACCGGCTCTCACCAGTGCAAAGACCACCTCCTGCCACCAGAGGGCACCCTTGTGAGGCGCGGCCATCCTGAGTGTGTAACCAGCCCAACCACCTCCCACCCCACCAGCACCACCAGATTCCCCCCCACACACCCCCCCACCCCCCGCCCCAAAGCTTGTGGGCAGAGGTGTTTCTTCTCCGGAAGGGATGAGGTAGGGGCAAAAGTTTCTTCTGCTTGGAGAAGAAACAGGCTGCCTTTGTGGCCTGTGGCCCATTTTTCTTCTCAGGGGACTTTTTCTAGCATAGTCTTGCTTTCCAGGAGGGAGTAAGAGAGTGTGGGGCCTCTGTCTCCTGTGGCTGCTCCCAGAAGGGCAGAAAGCCGCAATTCAAGCTGTTTCCCAATCCATGAGGGCCAGACAGTCCCCCCCACCCCAGCCCCACTTCCTCCCACCACCATGCAGATGGCCAGGGTTGGCCTTGGCTGCTGCCCCGCTCTGGGAGAGGCCCGGTGCCCAACCCTGCCTCCTCCTCCCAGCCCACAGGAAGAAGCAAAATGAAGACGATCCCGGGAGGACTCAAGAGACTTACAATGGGAGCTGAGTTGACGGGCCAAATGCCTGTAGACTGACAGGGATAAGAAGATCAAAACAGTAGTTAACATTAGTGTTATATGCAGGGGAGACACTGGAAGAAACTGTCATAAGAAAGGCCTCCCCGGACTCATGCTCCCCTCCTTCCTGCTCCCAGGCAAGCCTTCCAGAACCTCGGCCCCCCAACCCCATCCCAGGTATACACTGCACTGGGGCCGGTGTGGGGGTGGGAACAGAGGCAGGAACATCTTCTATTGGCTCCTCCACAGGGAGAGGCCATAGAGCTCCCCTCAGCTCCCAGGGGCAAAACCATTACTTCAGGTACCGTATTTCATTCCTAAAGTGGAACATTTATTGAAGGCCTACTGTGTGCCAGGCTCTGGCTTCAGGACATTCACAAGGGATGCATCTTCAGCTCCTGTTTTGCTAGCGAGGCAACGAGGCTCAGAAAGGCTCATCAGCTTGCCCAAGCCCCTCTGGGTACCAAGGGATAAAATCCAAAACACTACCCAGTTCTGGCTGATTCTATCTACGACACGACACCCTGTCCTCCCCCAGCACAGAGTCAAAGTCGGTCTGCCCTACAAAGACTCCCCAGAGCTTTCCCTGTCCTGAAGTCAGCACAGCAGGAGGCATAGGCCTTGTCAGGACCTCGAGAGGCCACAGAAAGGCTGGGCAGAGAGGCACCCGGTTTTTTAGCCAACCCCCTGCTCCAGTGGCCAAAGGAAGGGCCAGCCCCTGCCTTCCTTGTCCTAGACCCTGTTCCCAAGCAGCAAACTCTTCTTGCCCTGACTGGTCTCCCATTCCATGGTCTGTGCAAGCCACACTCCACGTTCCTGGAGCCCCTAGGGCTCAGTTAGGTGCCATGCAAAGTGCTGGGGGTCCGCAAATTAATAAGCTACAAGCCCTGCCCATAAGGGGCTTGCAAGTCAGAGGGTGGACACAGTGTCAGGGACAGACATGGAAGTACAATTATAACAGGACATGGTGACTGGGATAGCACAAATACGTACGAAGCCCACGGGGACACAGGGGGCATCCTGTGATGTTCCAAGCAGTGAAGATGCCCCCTCAAAGTGACATTTAAGCAGAGCATTGAAGGACTGGTAAAAGGTCAGCTTCAAGGGTTGGGGGGGGTGCGGGGTGCTGTCAGCATGGGGTTGGCAGATGCCAAAAGCCTGGTGGCCCAAGAATGCCTCAAGTGAGCAGTGGAGGCCGCCTGAGCATCCTGGGTGAGGGGGTATGGCCAGGAGGTGGGCTGAGGCAAGACTTCGGGGGTGAAGCTGGCTTCTGCACCCCCTGCTGGGGAATCCAGGCTTTATTTAGAAGGACTTGGAACCTTTGGGATGTTGAAGTAGGGAGAGGATGCAGATGCGATCAGATTTGGGTAGAGGAGAGCTCAAGGCCAAGGTGGGCAGGGTGAGCTGGGAACTAGACCTCGGTCCTTGTCCTCAGGTGTCAGATGGCCTGGCCCAAGGAAGGCTGTGGCTTTGGGAGGGAGAGGTGTGGGAGCACTGCGGGGAGACTAAGGAGGGAAAGGAAGAGCCAAGGCCAACTCCAAGGTCCCCAGCTTGGGCCAGGGAAGCTTTGGGTGGGCATGATGGGGCCTGGCTGCTGGAACCAGCCTCTAGGACCCTCTGTCCTTCCTGCTAGTGCTCAGCTTCCAAGGCCTCCACATTGAACTCACTTTTGGGTTTCGGCCCTTAGGCTTGGGTGGGACACGGGCAGTCTGGGAGAATTGCACCGTGGAGAAGGCAGGCTGGGTAAGGCTTACTCGGGTATTCTGTTAAAACAAAAGGCACGGGGATGTGAAGAGAAGCATTAATGGAGTTAAGGAAGCACAGAAAGGTAGTGGGGGGAGGGGATGGGCCAGAGGGAGGAAGCCAGGCAGGGAGGGAAGGGGAGGGGTGTTCAGGATCCTGTGCAAGAACAGAGGGGAGGACCAGGCTCCAGTGACAGACAGCAGCCAGAGAGCTCTCTCCTCACTCACCCCCGACTCCCCTCCATATCACTCCCCTTCCCCACCTGCTCTTCCCCCCTGCCCCGCTCTCTCCCCCAGGTCCGCAAGGGAGAAAGTTGGGTCGGAAGAAAATATGAGAGATTAGAACAAAAAAGATAAGAGCTTGTATCTGTTGTGGGCCTACTGTGTGCTTGTCTCATCTCCGGGAGCACGAAGACTGGAAGTGGTAACAGCAGCTCCAACCCAGCATCCTGGGCCTCTGGGGGACCGTGGGCCCAGCATACCCCATCTTCCCACTTCTCAAAAAAGCCAGAAATCCAGATTCCCATATGATACCGCCTCATCTTTTTTTTTTTAATTGCAGTCATAATAACATTAATATCATTTATTTATAATAATATTTACTATCTCAACCCATTTTCAGCGGATGGCTCAGTGGCCTGAAGTACATTCACACTGTCACACAGCCAGCACCACCGTCCATCTCTAGGCTGCAAAACTTCTTTTATTTTCGATGTGGGCAACGCATTCAAAAATGTCAAAACACAGAGAGGTTCCAATAGAGCCCAGCATGGGCCCATGCAGGCCATGTCGTGACCTCTGACATGTGTTACCTCCTTGAATTCACATCATACTCACGGGGCAGTAGTGACTATGCCCCTTCCACAGATGGGGATACTGAGGACAGGGGAGGCCAAGTGGCTTGTCTAAGATCCCACAGCTGATGACAATGTGCAGAGCTGAGCTAGATTCTGTTTGAGTCCCAAGTTCTTTCTGGAGCCACATGGTCTCCTAAGCATGACAGAAGTAGAGAATGACAGAGAGGACTGGCCCGGGAGACTGAAGGAAGCGTTCTGGACAAAGACAGGAACACAGAAGGACAGGACAGGGGAGCTCGAGGGGTGTCCCCAGAATCACCTGGGGAGGAGATTGGCTGCTACCACTGGGGCCACTCAACAGGGCCCAGTGCAGCTAGGCGGGGTCCCGCACTCAGCCCCCGGGGGCCAGTCTGACCTGGAAGCCGATGAAGGACAGCTGCACAGCCCCGGTGACGGACAGGGTGTCCACGCGGTGGAAAGGCACGCGGTGTGAGTACTGCACAAAATGGCTCCCGTTCACCGTCACCTGCCAAGATGAGGGGAAAGGGCTCTCAGGCCAAGGCGGGGGACCTGAGCCCCTGTTCCCGGGAATCGAGTTCCAAGTCTGGTTTTCACGTCTGTCCCCTGGGGAGCAGGCGCACCACACTTCAGAGCTGTGCCAGCTCTAAGATCCAAACTACATCCGAACCCTGGCTCCACTTGGCTCTTTGGTTCTCATGTTCTTTATTATATTCAGTTGGTCTGTCTAACCTTAGCTCCCCTGAGGTGTTCTTTAAATATGCATAAACATGTTTGTTGGGGGGAGAGGAGAGGTGACCCTGGGTTGTACACAGAAGGGCTGGGCACATTCAGGCTCACATGAAGAAGGACAGACGTGGGGATACTCACCCCTACCCCATCTCCCAGGCCCACAGACACTACTCTGCTTACTAATGCAATTTGCAACACCATATAACATTAAGCCATTAATAGAACCTACGACAGAATTGCCAGAAAACCAATGTTATCGGGGACCTATACCATTCCTTTGCTGGAGGAACGGCTACAGCAAAGGAATGGTATTAACTAGAACTTTAAAGACCTGCAGGGCCAAAAAGCACCATGGTGATGTATCTAGTTCTTATTTCCCAAGTAAAAGATGTACCAGGTGAGCCTGCAGACACAGGGGAAGGAGTGTGAGGACACTGTAGCCACCGTAGTGCGCCTAATGTAAGGTTTTGTAGGTGAGATAAACAGGACACCAGGCGAGGCAGGCGCAAGGCAAGATTTATTAAAGGCACTCTCCAGCCAAGTTTCAGGGCTCAGGAGAAGGGGAGCCAGGGAAGTTGCGCCTGGAGGAGGTGGGCACCCTCGGGGAGAGGTTCCGGGACTCTGGAAAGCAGAGTGGGGGAAGTCGCACTGTTTCCTGGAGAATCAAGAGTGAAGGAAAAGGGGAGGAGGAGGCTGGAAGACCGAGGGACCTGCTGTCATTTCTATTGTTCCTCCTGCACTGCACTCCCGGAGCCCACTGACCTAACACCTACAAGGGAAAGGTCCCGCTCTCTGCCTAATGGCATTGCACATGTGATAATGTAAACATTCATGTGCTTTACAGGGGTACCTGGGTGGCTCAGTCGGGTAAGCATCCAACTCTTGATTTCAGCTCAGGTCATGCTCTCAAGGGCCTGGGATCGAGCCCTGAGTCAGGTCCCGTGCTCAGTGCAGAGTGGGCTCAGGGTTCTTCTCTCCCTCTGCCCCTCCTCCTGCTTACTCTCTCAATACAGACACATACACATACATACAATCTTAAAAAAAAAAACAAATGGCTCATGTGATTTATAAAGGCCATTTACGTCTCACCTGGTGGGGCTGGGAGGTAGGCCACGGGAAGGGGGCCACAGAGAGTTGCTGCTCACCTTGAAGTCCCCGCTGTCCACCAGGAAGCAGAGCTCAAAGGGATGCCCCATCTGGAAGGGCATGTGCATCTTCCTTTCCTCTGGCCCCCAGGTCCCATTCTGCTTCGTGTTGCAGACCACATAGCCACCCTCCTCGAACCGAGGGTTGAAGTGGAAGGCAATGTCTTTGTCACTGTAGCCACTGTGAAAGTTCACAGCAAACCTAGGCAGAGGGAAATCAGATGGCAATCTGTAGTCTGGCTGACTGCCGGCGGAGGGGGAGAGGGAGGCTCGTGTCTTTGACTGGCGGCTGTGAACTTGCTCACAGCTTGCACGGCAGGTCTCGACCCATCCTTAGCTGGTGGCTATCCTTTCTGTTCACGGCATCTGTACTTCGTGTGTTTTTGCGCAAGGATGGCATTTTGCCCTTACCATGTGGTTTTCTAAAAACACGTAGGAAACGGATAAAGAAAAATTTCGACTTGAGAGACGCCTGGGTGGCTCAGTTGATTGAACGACTGCTTTCGGCTCAGGTCATGATCTTGGAATCCCAGGATCAAGTCCTGCATCGGGCTCCCAGCTCCATGGGGAGTCTGCTTCTCCCTCTGACCTTCTCCTTGCTCATGCTCTCTCTCACTGCCTCTCTCCAGATAAATAAATAAATAATATTAAAAAAAAAAAAAAGAAAGAAAGAAACATTTTGACTTGAGCAACAAGAAGCACAGGGCTTGAAAATGGATTTGGATTTGTGTCCAAGAGGGAAGCCAAGAAATGTGCCTGGAAGCAAGAGCCAGTCCCCATCAGCTTGATTGGGAAAGAAGGAAACAAATTTAAAGAATGTCTGACATAGATGGACCAAACTTACCTAACTAGCACTGGCCAAGAGCTAGTTACTATTAGAAAAAGCATCGAATAAATAACAGTAGCTCCCCAGGCATGAGAGCTTTCTATACGTACGTCTGTCTCTCACTGGAGGTTGGCGTGTGTCCCCCGTGTGACGTGCAGAGGGGTGGCCCTGAAGTCAGCAGGCCTGGACCTGGACTCCAGCTCTGTCCTACTGGTCATTTGCAATGATCCTGGACAACACGCTGTCCTCGGGTCACCATACCCCTAAGAGCTGAGTGACTTCCTTCCTCTGCGGATGCTTAGTGAGGGGGTGCTCAGGAAACCCCCACCTGAGTAAATGTCCATTCCTGTCTCTGTCCTCGGAGGAAACCCCTCACCCCTTAAACTGCCTTTGGGTACAGCTATGGCTCTAAGGTGAGGAATTAAAACCAAGAACCTTCCAAAGGGCCTGGCTCACAAAAGGGCACAATAAATGTTTGTTCTGCCTTTTCCCAGACAGAGCAACCTCAAGTCCTAAAACCAAGTTCTGGTCTGAGGTTCTCCTCCGAGGTTCCTCTGTCTATCCTAGCCTTCCCTGAACTCAGCGCGAGCCTAGCTCACCGCCTGCTTCTTGGGGTCATTCTGGTCTCCCCAGCTACACACAGTGCTCTCGGGTCATCCACAGACCCCAGAGGGTCATGCCATGCACCCAGCCCAGAGGCGACCCTTGAGAGATATTCTAGTCAATTCCTTCAGAGCCTGCTTGACTTCTTACTGATGGAGCATGAGTTCTGGATGTTGTCCTCAACCCCAGGTCATTTCCAGAACCCTCAGTCAGCAAGGCCCATTGGAAATTGTCACGGCCCTGAGCCCAGCCAGCCCTCTCCCTGGGAAAGGAGGTTCCCAGGGACTCTGGAAGCAGCAAATCCAAGTCTGTATTCCTCTTAAAATGTAGAATATGTTTCTGAAATGTCTCTGGGTGTATTTTTCCCTTTGTGCCTCATCCAGCTTCATTCCTAGAGTCTTAGAAAATCCTGCTCCGGGGAAGGATGAGTGCACAAGCTTTGCAGGAAGGCGGGGGTGGGGAGGACAGGATGGGAGTAGAAAGCCATTGACGCCAGAGGACGGGCAGGCAGAGTTCCGAGGGGAGATCCCAGAGCCCCCTGCTGGCAGGGTTGAGGGGGATCCTGGTGCCTGGCTTCCCTCAGAGTCTCCTGGGGGCACTTGGGGCTCTCAGAGTTTCCCAGAAAAGACCTCAAAACTGAAGATGACCAAAATGCGTTCGATGACAAGTTTAGAATATTTCTAGATCAGTGAAATGAGGGCTCCGGGCAGTGATAAGAAATAAAGCAATTGAGACTTTTGTAGCTGTGGGTTAGAGAGCGGAAAGCTCAATCCCAAAACATTATTATCTGCCTCAGGGCTGGCCCACTTCCCCCCCTTAGACAGTGAGCTCCTATGAGCCCTAATTCGGGGGGTGGGGCGTCTATGTTCATGGCACCCGGACGCTCCTGGCAGACAGCAGTGGGGTCGCGCGGACCACCTGGGATCCCCCAGGCCAGGAGCGGGTGGCTCAGGGGGCGTTGGGTGAGTGGACGGGTGCCATTGTTGGCTGAGTCTGGAGAGAAGAAACAGTTGCAGGTACCTGGTTCCATTGCAGTAAAGAACGGTCCCATTGATTGTGATCTTCAGTCCATCCTGGAGACCTCCCTGGATTTTCCCCGAGAAGGGGATGCCCTGCGGGGAGAAAATGCTGGTGGGTCAGGGGGTCCGCCTCCTTCTGCATGGGTCCCTCAGCACTGGCCAGCGGCGAACTGGGGGTAGGGGCCCGGTGCTGGGGTGTCTCAGCCTCACGAATCCTCCAGATCAGAGTCCAGCTAGTTCCACAGACATTCTGTGACTGCGCCCGGGGACACTTGTGGGCTGAGAGGGTCTAAGAGAAAGGGCCAGCTTCTAAGAGGAGGAAGTCATGTGTGCACGGCCACTCGGAACCCAAGGAAGCCCATCCTCGCCCAGGGGAGCGACGGGCACTGGGACAGCGCCGCTGCTGCCTGCCAGGACCTCATTCAGACTGACCGCGACAGGGCCTCTGGGAGAAGGGTCTTCTGTCGCTGCTCAGGTAAGTCCTGTGCTCGGCCATTAAATACCTTGGTGAACTTGAGCAAACCACAGTGTCTCTGCCTCTCTGAATTCCCTCTGTCGTGTCCGCCAAGCCAGTCGTTTGGAGAAATAGCTTAAGGCCCCGTGTGGCCTACTTCTCTGAAAACATAACTTCCCCTCATTTATCTGTTGAGGCCTAAAAATCTCTTAAGGGCCTTTCCTCCTGTCCCAAGACAGAATGTTTCAAAGGCGGGTACTCCCGGCACGCACGCCGCCCTTCCCGAAGTCTATTCTCACTGAGGTGTTAACAATCTACAGTCAGAGTGTGAACGGGGGCGGGGTCCGTAAGCGCCTGGTGGGAAGGCAGGGATGGTGGCGAGAATTGTGCGGATCATGGGCACGGGTCGTACAGGTTACTTTCAAGCAACGATTTCCCCAGAAAGGTTTTGAGATTTCAGTATGTCTTAAACGGTGGGTGTCCTCAAACTGTGAAAAACAACATTATTTTAAATGGGTTTTTAAATTATTTTAAATGGATTATTATAATCTGGACAGCCTGGGTGGCTCAGTCGTTAAGCGTCTGCCTTCAGCGTAGGTCATGATCCCAGGGTCTTGGGATCAAGTCCCACATCTGGCTCCCTGCTCCGCGGGAGGCCTGCTTCTCCCTCTTCCACTTCCCCTGCTTGGGTTCCTTCTCTTGCTGCCTCTCTCTCTCTCTGTCAAATAAATAAAATCTTTAAAAAGAAAGGAAGAAAGAAAGAAAGACGGAGGGCGGGACTTCTGGCTGAGGGAGGCCAGTGTCCTCTGGAAGCTGGAACAGGCAAGGAAAGATCCCCCCCCGGAACCTTATTGATACTTTTAGATTTCCGACCTCTGGAACTGTAAGAAAACACATTTGTGTTGTTTTAAGCCTGGCAGGCAAGGCTGCTGTGGAATTTGGACCTCTGTGCACTCGCGCTTGTGTGTGTGTGTGTGCACACGCGCGTGTGTGCAGGAGCATGTATGTTTGAGAGAGAGAGAACTTTTGCATTTATGGTCTCCTGGAGTGGGGTCACCTCCCAGCTCCTTGTACTAACAGCTCTCCCACTGGGCAAGTCACTTGACCTGTCAGCACCCCAGGTCCCTTCTCACAGCAGTGGGCCAACAGCAGTGGCCTGACAGTGTTCCTGAGAGGGTTCGATGAGAGGCCCCTTAGCTGCCCAGAAAGCCCTGTGTTCCCAGGTCTTTGACAATGGCAATGCTTTGCATCAGCATGAATTAATGAGAACTTGCTCTCAGCTCCCGCCTGTTTCCGGAGGCTGAGGACCTTTTCCTCCTCTTCCTGTCCGGAAAAGCCAGGCTTTACAGGCGGGAGGCTGGGCAGCCTCCTCCTGAAGGCCCAGCGTGGGGTGTGGCGGGGTGGGGGGGGGGGACCACGGGGCAGCTGGCTGGAGGGGGCTCACCAGCAGGAGGCAGCAGCAGACTTTCAGCCGAAGGGTACGGCTGCCTCAGAGGTTCTAAGGCCCTTCTGGTGGCTAACCTGCCCTGTCTGTGACCTCATCAC
This sequence comes from Mustela nivalis, assembly GCF_964662115.1. Taxonomy (NCBI): domain Eukaryota; kingdom Metazoa; phylum Chordata; class Mammalia; order Carnivora; family Mustelidae; genus Mustela; species Mustela nivalis. The sequence goes on from NC_139036.1 coordinate 21,598,536, forward strand.
CCAACATTAGCGCCATTTTTACAGAGGAAACGGAGGCACACAAGATATGGTAGTTTGCCCAAAGCCACTTAGCTGGTCCGTGATAGAACGGGGCTTGAACCCCAGCACCCATGCTTTTAATTAACACATAGGTGGCTTCTCACATCGAAGTACAGAAATCCTCGTCCCGGGCTCTTCCCCAGACCCTACATGGAGTCTTGTTCAGACTGTGGTTCCAGATTCCGTCCTGGACCTCTGAAAGGGCTGCCCGGTTGAGACGGGGGGCGCGTGGGCAAGGAAGGGAGGCCAGACTCCCACGGCAGCCTGGCTGTGTGACCTTCCCACCGCACGTGGAGGAAGCAAGATTCCCATGGCTGGATGTCAGTGGGCCGCCAGGGAAAGGGCACCCACGGTGTTCCCGAAGTCTGGGGCGGGGGCTGCACCCTTCCGCCCTCTTGCCTGGACTCCAAGGCCCTGTTTTAACTCACTGTAGCCCATAGAAGGATTTTTCTTGTGATTTGAACATTCTGAAGGCAAGGACTGGAAAGTAAAAACTAGGGAGCAGAATAATGAAGTGTCAGAGCCTAGAAGAATCTCTGGGATCCTCCATCTGATGGAGAATGAACGTAAGGTGACATGTTTTGACCCTGAGAGTCCCATGGAGGCCCAACAAACAGGGTCTGGTCCAGCTTCCTCCAGTGACCTGTCCCCCCCCACACACTCCATCCCCAACCTTGCTGGCAATGGGGAGGAAACAGGCCAAGACAGGCCCCCTGCTGAGTGTGGAATGTCCCCCACCTAAGGGCTCTGTTGGCCTTTTGTCCTAGGCCCCTTGGGAAGCTCTTTGCCAAGGCCCAGAGGGGCTCCTGCTAGAGGGCAGGGCCCAGGACACAAGCCTTCTGGGGCACCTCACTCTCCTAGGGGTAAGGCAAGGCACCTCTCTTATCTGGCAACTACCATCTGGGCACATCAGGTAAGTAACTTCAGCCTCACTGAGACTCATGAAACATGAAACATGAAATCATAAAACGTGAATTTCCCATGGATGAATGAAGTGGGGATAGTAAGGCTCACAGGCTTTAGACAAGGCCATCAGTGGACGGAGCCTACACGGATGTGGCCAAAGGTACAACAGGCAGCCTTTGAGCTCTGCGCTGCAGGGACAGCCCACTTCCTTCTCCTTCCTGAGATGGCCCCTCTGTAGACACCCTTGGCCTGCCTCTGCCTGTCTACTCACCCCTCAGGGAGCAGACACTGCCTCAGGAGGGCTTCCTTGCTGCCTCCAGACTCTTAATAATCCAAAACACTTCGAAAGCACCCTCCCCACCCCGCAGCATGCCAGGCACTGTTCAGACACTCGAGATATGCCGCCTCGCACATCCTTACTACCCCTGGGAGGTGCGCTCGTGGATGATCCCCATGTTACAGATGTGGAAACTGAGGCCCAGAGAGATAAAAGTAACTTGCCTGAGGCCACCCGGCTGGTAAATGGCTGGACCCAGGGAGGCCGTCTCCAAGTCTCCAAAGTCAGTCCCCTCAAGTGCCATGCTAGCCTCCGCTGAAACCCCGTTTACTTCTCCATGCATACAAACAAGCCAGCACTCACCTAGTTATCTCCCCTTCACCCTCGGCTGCCCTCCCCCTTCCCCACTTCCCACACCTAGAACAGGCTCCTGGCTGGGAGCTCAGTGAACAGCAGGCAAAGGCACAATGATAGTGATGATCAGCCCGCCAGCCCTGAGAAGCAGGGGAGAGAGTTAAGTCAGGAGTCCCCCTCTTGGCTTTCTATCCCCCCTCCTGTGTCCTCTTTGGGACCCTCGCCCTCTTCCCCTGCTGCCACGCAGGGGTCATCTCCCCAGAGACCCAGAGCTGCCTCCTCCTGGCCGAGGCCGCCAGCACAGCCCCGGACCAGCACCACCGCTGCCCGCCGCCCCGGAACTCACTGGGTTCAGGTAGGGAGACTGGGAGCTGCAGAAGGCCATCTCTCCACCACCTCTGGGGCCTCCGTGGCTTGTCACCGCAGCCAGGCAGTCCTCTGCACAGGGAGGAGCTAGCCAGGAAACAGAAACCAACGTGAACTGGCAATTACTCGATGGAGAGGGGGCTGGGGAGGAGCCAGGAGCAAGAGGAAGTAGTTCTAGAGAAAAAGAGAGAGTAGGGTGTTGAGGGAGGGCTGGGGGTATGACCCAGGGATAAGGAAGTAGACACTTTGCAGCCCAGTGACCTTTTCCCCTCTTTTCTCCTTCTGGGCTCCACCCCTGAGACAGAATCGTGTTTGGTTCATATAGATTCAAAGAGCCTGACCCCACGGGCTCAACATCAGGTTTCTGGATGACACCACGTGTCAGCGTATAGCTGCATCCCTGGAGTGCCTTGCTCCCAGGGCCCCGAAAACAGTGGGGCAGTGTGATGGGCATCGCCTGGGTGTGGGGTGGTGGTGGGAAGGCCCACTCTTACCTGTTTACACACAGAGAAACTGAGGCTCAGCGTCTAAAGGACATGCCCACGGTCACCCAGGTCACTTAGGTTCTCAAAAAAAAAAAAGCATTTCTCCCTTTCAAAATTCTGTTCCTCACGTGAAGACCCCATTGTGTGGAAACAAACGTTTTCCAACTAGAGAACACGGTAATGGGACTTGTTCTCCAAGAGGAGAGTGCCGCCCTGGGGCTTCCAGATCCCCTAAGCATGGGTCTCCTTCTTCTCTTCTCCCCTGTCCCTTTTTTCCCAGGCCTTTAGAATGAGGAGAGGGGAAGTCTCAGACGGAATAGAACATGTCAAGTGACCTGGGGTCGGGAGGGACCTATGAAATAAACAGCGTCAAAGTGACTTCAGCGTCTAGTTAAGGGAAGTGACAGGATGGGCTGTGTCAAGGGAGCGGCGACAAGCAACCTACCTGAAGTCAAGGAGTTGGAGAGGGGGGCCAGAGAGCCTATGGCCAGGCCAAGCGAGAGGAGAAGGGAAAGGTCTTCCAGGCACGGAGTGGGGAGAAGTCGCCCCGGAGCCATTCACGGCTCTGCACCTGCCTTCCACCTTGCACCTTGCCTAGATGCCCCTGAATTTGCAAAGACTGATGTCTCTGAGAGGCGGTCCCCTAGACCGAGACCACGGGTCCCCTCTGCCCACCCTCTACCCCCACTATATCTGGATCAATCAGAATTTGACCAAATTTAAGGGGCAGACAGTAGTTGGAACAGAAAAGAGGGAAAAGAAAGGAAGGGAAGGTGTTTGGAGTCCTTGCAGAGGCGCCATGGACCCTGGGACAGTTTCACTGGGGATCATCGCACAGGGAACAACTGTAACTCTCGTCCGTGCAGACTGGAATGTAAACTTTGGACAAGTGTTTGCTGGATGATCATAAAGTCAAATATCTACTTCTCCTCTGTCCTGGTTAGTCTCCTCCTGATATTTATGGCAAAGAAGTGAAAGCACACGACAGCTTTCCTTACCCTCGCCCCAAACCGGAAACAACATAAATGTACACTGACTCGGAAGAGAAAAAAACACATTGTGGACCAGCTCTCAGCAACAAAAGGGAGCCACGGATCCAGGAAACAATCTCACTGAACCCCCGGGGCTGAGTGGAAGAAACCAGGTGCACTGGGACCGTTCCATTTACATCAAGTTCAGAGTCAGGTCAGAAAAGCAATGACCCCGGGGATAGCACTGACTGGGAGGGACATGGAGGAATCTTCCGGGCGCTGGAAGCCTTCTGGAACTTGGTATGGATGGTTTACAGATGTAAAAAGCTCCCGATGCAGGGCTCGATCCCAAGACCCCGGGATCACAACCGGAGCCGAAGGCAGACACTTAACTGACTGACCCAGGTGCTCCCTGCCCAGGCATTTCAAGGGGGAAGCATAGACATGGTGTGTGGAGAAAAACATCGCCAGCAGGCCTCCTGCCGCCACAGGGAAGTGCCTCCTCCAGCTTGGGCTTTCTCCTTAGGCTCTTCTTAGTGAAGTCTCAATGGCTCAAATGGGCTCTCCTGGCAGGGTTCCACAGGAGGCAAATGAAAGGCCACCAGACTTCCTTGGAGTGACTCTGGGACATCCTGGTGGTGACCTCCACCTGGACCCTGGGCCTGACCTTTCTCCACAGGGGGGGCTGAGTCACTCCTCCCCAGAGCAGGAATCAAAACTGAACACTGATTTAGAAGGAATGGGGAACAGGGGGGAAGGCTTATCTTGGAAGCAGAAGGGGAAGGGGACAGGGACCCGTTCGTGAGGCAGGGCCGCGATGGTGGCAGGGCAGGATTGCAAGTTTCCCCCTGGCTTGGCCCCCTTCCCACTTCTGCCCCCGGGTTAACGCTCAGGGACAGATCCCAGGTCTCGGGCTGATAAAACGGAATCGAAACTTCTCAGAACTCAGGAAACTCCTCCTACTGGAATCCATCGCTTTCCAGCAAGAGGAGGGGAGAATACACCACAACAGGGATTCTCCTGGGAGCTCTGAATCCAATCCCCCAGCACCAGGGTAGGGTGGGAACCGAGAGCATAGCCATACTCAAATTTTGGTGAGCCGGGAATGTTTCCCAGGGCCTGGGATTGGGTAGTTTGGAGGTGAGTCTGTATATCTGCATTTCCAATAGGCACCTGATGCAGATCTGAGTTTTGCGGGACCCACATTACAAACCTGGGGGGGCACGTAAAAGGAAAAGAATACCAGGGCACCTGGGTGGCTCAGTCAGTTAAGCGTCTGCCTTTGGCTCTGGTCTTGATCCCAGAGTTCCAGGATCGAGCCCCGTGTCTGGCTCCCCAGTGTCTGGGTGGAAAGCCTGCTTCTCCCTCTGCTCTGCTCATTGCTCTCTCTCTCTCTCGCAAATAAATAAATTAAAAAATCTTAAAAAAAAAAAGAAAAAGAATACTTACTTAACTAAAACAGATGACCAAATAAACACACTGTAGGGCCCCGTCCACAAGCCTGCATGAGCGAGGGGCCCTGTGGTCAGAGCCTCTTATGCTAATAATGGTGGGTCCACCACTGAGCCTAGAGGATGTCAGGGGATGGTGGAACTCCGTTGAAGAAGCACAGACGGGCACTTCCTTTACAAGCATTTACTGAGCTCCCGTGGCACGCCCAGCAGCGCGCTTGGCTCTGGGGGCCATAGACCAAGAGGACATCGTGCCTTCCCTCCAGTGGCTCGCAAGTCATCAGGGTTGTTGGGGATGCAAGTTATGAAGTGCACTAACGGGCTACAAAGGAAGTGAGTTCAGCGTTCAGTGGGGGCCCAGCAGCTGAGCAAGTCTGGGCAGGTTATTGGAACTCCGTGAGCCTCGGTTTCCTCGTCTGTAAGATGGAGCTCATCACGGGCCTTATTTCAGTAGTTTGTTGTAAAGGCTAAGGGAGCTAGAGCTGGGAAGGCACTGAGGTCCACACCTGGCACAGAGCAGCCACGCCCCAGATTAGATCTGTTTGTTTGCAATTCCTACCTGCGGGTGGGGAGGCCATGTGGCTCCTGGGCTGAGTCTTGAAGGAGTGGTGATGTCCCTTCCCTGGATGGCGGGGATAAGGAGTGAAAAAAAGCCTGCCGCAACCCTGGCCTGCCACAACCTTGGAGTCAAGCACATTCAAAGTCACTCAGTGGGGAACCCATGTGAGCAGCCATGTAGCCCCAGATGTACAAAAGCTAGTGTCCTATCCGTTAATTAGCCAGACACACCGTTGTCTCTGCCTTTAGACCTTGGGTGACTAGCCTGGGACTAGTCTTCACAATTTCCTCTAAATGAACTTATATGCATTTATTTTAAAAGCAAACTTCGAGGCACCTGGGTGGCTCAGTGGGTTAAGCCTCTGCTTTCAGCTCAAGTTGTGATCCAAGGGTCCAGGGATTGAATCCTGCGGCGGCCTCTCTGCTCAGCCAGGAGCCTGCTTCCTCCTCTCTCTCTGCCTGCTTCTCTGCCTACTTGTGATCTCTCTCTCCCTCTGTCAAATAATTTAAAAAATTAAAAAAAAAAAAAAAGCAAACTTCAGGGGCGCCTGGGTGGCTCAGACAGTTAAGCGTCTTCCTTCAGCTCAGGTCATCATCCTGGGGTCCTGGGATTGAGCCCCACATTGGGCTCCCTGCTCAACGGGGAGTCTGCTTCCCCCTCTCTCTCTGCCCCTCTGCCCCTCCCCCCCGCTATGCTTTCTCTCTCCCAAATAAATAAAATATTTAAAAAAAATTAATTTAAAAAATAAATAAAAGCAAATTTCATGTCATCACCATAAATGAAAACCACCACCATCTCTATAAATAAAAACTCTTGGTGGGCAAAATGGGTGAAGGTGGTCATGCAAATTTGGGGGTGGGAGGACAGACACGTTTAAACCACTGCTGTTAACAAATACCCCAAACATCATAAGTTCTATAAAATTAACTTTTTTTCATTAATTCCTGGCACTATAATACTTTCCTACTTTTTTTGGCTATACACTCTTTGCTTCTTTGTGTGAAGATTTGACACATTTTCCATAAAAGAAGCAGAAAGGTCATTCTCTCTTTCCAATAACCTGCTTCTTGAACTCAACTGTGTATGCACCCTGGGGACCAGGCAACATGGGACACACTCCTTTGGGATGCACTTCTGGTCCTGAATCTTTGTGTCTGGACCTAGGTGAGTTGGTACAATGTGGGGGGAAGAGTGTTCCAGAAGCCATTCCTAAACTGGGACGGCTGGGAATAACTGAATTATCCATGGAAATGGCTGTGAACCACATGAATATATCCCACTAAACCTAGAAGAAACATATGCCCAGCTCAACAACTCTCTTAGTCTGATCCCCAAAGCACATACGGCCTCAATACTACCTAACTCAAGAAGCCATATGACAGAGAGGACGTCTGGGAGAAGGAGACAGTAGTGTTCATCAGTTCATTCATGGGGCACTTGGCTGGCCCAGTCGGTTGGGCCGAAGGTGTCTGCCTTCAGCCGAGGTCATGATCTCAGGGGTCCTGGGATCGAACCCCCTGTCAGGTTCTCTGCTCAGTGGGAAGCCTGCTTCTCCCTTTGCCTTTCCCTCTGCCCCTTTCCTCCTCCCCCTCCCCTTGCTTGTATTCTTTTACTCTCTCAAATAAATAAAATCCTAAGAAATACCAAAACCAGTTCATTTAATACATCTTAGCTCTTCCAGATATTATGAACACCTGTGGAAACTCATTGCCTTATGCAGTGAAGCATCCTGAAGTTCAAGCTTCTTGGTGACCCCTGGGTTCTGTTCCTAAACCTGCGGGGAAGACAGATGATAGCCAGGCTGGTAGCCTTGCCACAGGGAGATGAAACCAGCTTTGGCTGTAGCTCCTGGCCCCAGCCCAGCCCTTTCCCTTTCCGGCTCCCTCTGCCTCCTTCCTTCCCTGCTCTGCTTTTAGGAGCTAAGCCCCTCTTCACAGACCAGGAACACTCCCCAGGAAAGGAAGCAGTGTCTACGGGCACCAGCATGCTGTCTGCCTGGCAGGGGGCCGAGGAGTTTAGCTGGCAGGCCTGGCCCTGCTGAATCATCGAGGAATCTACGAATCGAAGAAGTGCCTCACTCCACCCATGTCACAAGCAGCCAAACCTGGATAGAAACCAGGTCAGCCTGGCTCGTTGGTCTGGGTGCCGCCCCCAGCCGCCCCCGCAACCCCTCCCTCCATTTTGGGGCCGGGTGAGGAGATGGCCTGAGCAGCCAGCCCCCAGCTGCTGACCGGCTGAGCCTTGATGTCCCTCCCCCTCGGGGCTGCTTCATCTAGTGGGTGACCTACGGCTGCAGGACATGACACAGAAACTTAGTAGCTACAGACAATGACAACATTTATCTGGCCCATAAAGCTGAACTCCAGCAGGGCTGGGTGGGGAGAGCTCAGCTCTGCCCGTGGGAGTGAAGTTGTGTCTGTCAATAACCTAGCCCCAGAGCGCCATTTCCACCACATTCTACAGGTCTAGGCAACCACCCTCGAGTCCCACCCAGGTTCAGGGAGTGGGGAGATGGCAAGCAGCAGAATTCTGGAAAAGCTTGGGGGCCAGAAATGTTTAGAAGCTATAATAATGGCCACAGTCCATAAACGAGGGCTGGGCCCCTCCTGGGCCCTGGGGTGCAGGGAGGACTAGAGAGGCACAGAGGAGGGAGCACTCAGATGATTTTTAAGGAAACACTTGTATAGTGTTGATTATGTGCTAAGCATTATGCTGGGTACCTCACATTTAATCCTCCATCTGCTTTATGAAGTAGGCGCAATTAGTGAGGTCTGTTCTATGTGGGAAGAAATGAAGGCACAGAGAGGTGAAGCAACTTGCCCAAGGTCACACAGCTAGAAAGTATCACAGTTGGGATTCAGCCTGGGCAGTGCAGCAATGAAGCCTGGGCCACTAACCGCTGTTCCACCCTGCCTCACTTTTCAGATGCCTTTTCCTAGGATGGGCTTTCCTTCATGGGACCCAGCGTCTGTTGTGGGGACACGGGCCCATGTGGCTCTGCATTTTATGCCCCCAAGGGTGAGGGAGCTCTAGAACCTATCTACTGGTTTCATTTTTTAAGATTTATTTGAGAGAGAGAGAGAGCAAGCAAGTGTGGGAGTGGGGAGAGGGAGAGAATCTCAAACAGACTCCCCGCTGAGCATGGAGCCCAACACGGGGCTAAACCCAGGACCCCGAGATCATGACCCAAGCCAAAATTGAGTTGTCCCACCCAACCAACTGAGCCACTCGGGTGCCTCTCCTGGTTTCATTTTTGATCAGGATTTTTGCACCCGGGCAGTAAGAAGCCCAGAGCATGAGCTGCCACTGCTTTGGGTTCTGTCGGCACCCTCTCGCCCTGGGCTTATTCCAGAGGGGCGGCAGGGAATGGGGGTGTGGAGACTGCTCTGCTGAACAGGAAGGAACAATGGATCCATTCTCTTTTGTGTCTGGGGACACAGAACATAATGTGGAATGAAGTGGTATTTCCCACACAGTGGAACATCATTTATAGGGGGACCCCAGGTGTCGAAGCAAGAGCCAGATACTTTTGAGAATCAGTCAGACTTGCCTTCAAATCCGAGCTTCCTCCTTTGCTGGTTGGGTGACCCTGAGCAGGAGTGTGTCTCCTCATTGGCCCTCAGTTACTCCTGTGGATGGGGGTAATTCGTAAACTTTGCCTGCTATGGAAGGAGAGGACACGTGCCACATGACAGGAACCCAGTGATGTTCTCCGGCTTTGCCTCAGCCTCCTGACGTGTGTCCAGACCTGCACCCCGCACCGCAAATCTCTGACCCCAAATCTTCACCTTTCTTGTTCCTAGACACTCTATTTCTAATAATATGGCCTCACATGATTTTTTTTTTTTGGCAGCCCCGTCACTCAAGGGTTCTCACCAACTAAAATCCTACAGTTCTTTCCAGGTGTAACAGCTGCCTCTCAGCCTCTCCCAGCAACCATCGTATTGCACCGAGGTGCAGACAGTGATGGTGGTTCCAGAAATAGGGCAAACTCCAGGCTCCTTCCTCCATGACTCGGGCCTCTCTTCTACAGTCATGGAAGGCTCGTCCAATCCACCCAACAAAGGAGGGATGGGGTAAGATTCAGAAGCCAGGCCCCCTACACTGACCAACCTCCTCCCTGTGCCCAGGGGGTGTTGGCCCAGCCACATACTCAAGGGGGAAGGATAGCAGACATTCAGTTCTTACTTGGTGAGAAGGGGAACAAGTTTATGTGCGTATACTCCTCCAACGCGGCTCTGCCTCCCAGCCTTGAAATTTAGTGAAATGACTGACAATCTTTTTATTTTTTATTTAAAGGTGGGATGGGGGTGGGAAAAGGAAACCTGAGAGTGCCCTGGGCCAGCCCCATACACAAACATCGAAGCCATCTGACCTGCTGCTGGTGTCCACTTGGACTGGAGAGGAGTCCTGGCTGGGGTGGATGTGGGAGGCTCCCCTGCCGAGGGACAGGCCTGGTGTTCTGGGAAGTAGGGGTGCAGAACCGACAGATGAGGGGCAGCCACTGCACTGAGCATTCACTGGAAGCCAAGAACCTCAATGGCTTCATTTACTGGGTCTTCCCAGTAAGTACGACAGGTGGCAAGATCCTATGTTCTTTTTTTTTTTTTTTTTTAAAGATTTTATTTATTTATTTGAAAGACGGAGATCACAAGTAGGCAGAGAGAGAGGCAGGCAGAGAGAGAGAGAGAGGGAAGCAGGCTTCCTGCGGAGCAGGGAGCCCGATGCGGGGCTTGATCCCAGGACCCTGAGATCATGACCCGAGCCAAAGGCAGCAGCCCAAACCACTGAGCCACCCAGGCGCCCCAAGATCCTATGTTCTCTACCCTCAAGGGTACCGATGTTTCAGGAGGTGCGGATACTCGTGCTGGGTCCCACAGCCAACAGTGGGGTGGGGGGAGTGGAGTCCTGCGCAGCGTCCCCAGATGTCCAGTCTCCCTTTCCCAGAGCGCTAGAAGCCCGAGTTCTAGCTGGGCACGGGGCCCCAATGCAAGACTGCACCTGCCACCTAAATGCCCTTTGTCCCACAAATTACCCTTCAGTATCTGTCTCTGGCCTCATCCGTAAGCCTGTGATGCTACTAATTACCTTCCACATAGAGCAGGAGGAAGATTAAAGGAGTTAGTCATGTGCGGTGGTCAGAACAGGGCCTGGTGTCTAACACCTGCTGAGGGACAGCTGTGGACAGGCACCATGGACTTTTGGACCAGAGGGACAATAGAGGCTTTGTGTGTGGTCACGGGACTACCCTCACCAATCCCCTCCCATTCCAGGCAGCTCTGGGGAGAAACAGAGAGGGCCTGGCTTTTCCTTCCCAGAATTAATCCACACAGGAGACCTTGTTCCCACTGAAAGCTTCCATTCTAAGGGCCGGAGCACAAAGGATCTTTCAGGATTACTCCTCTTCTGATGGCCTGTGATAATAATGGCCCCCCAAAACTCACGCTCCTTGGTGTCCATGTGGCTCCCAATGTGACTCTGCTCTTCCTTCCATCAAGAGATGGAGTCACGGGGTGCCTGGGTGGCTCCGTCAGTGGGGCGTCTGCCTTCAACCTAGGTCATGGTCCCAGAGTCCTGGGATCGAGTCCCACATCGGACACCCTGCTCAGCAGGGAGTCTGCTTCTCCCTCTGCCCCTACCCCTTGCTGTGCTCTCGCTCTCTCTCTCAAAATAAGTAAGTAAAATCTTAAAAAAAAAAAAAAAAAAAAAGCGATGGAGTCTCCCTTCCTGCTCCTTGCTGTAGCTAGAAGAAGGAAGAAATGACATTGGGCAATTTTTAGGGTTGGGCCTTAAGGTACCCTACAGTTAAACAGCTAAAATGATAATGTCAGGCTCCCACCAACGACCCTGGGGTCTTGGGCAGGGGGGCTGTCGTTTATGGTGAGTCAGAGCACGTCCCCAGAGCCCACTATGTGTAGCAGCAGGGAGAAGGCTGAGCGTGTGGCCTCCCCCCACGCTGGGTCTCGTGGTGCTCGCCGGTCCTCTGCCCCTCCTGCCTCCTGCCAGCAGCCAGAGCTGGGCCAGAGTGTGCAAATGTGTGTCTGCAAACTGGTTTCATCTCTCCTACGCACAGAATTAAAAAAAAAAAAAAAAAAAAAGCAAGCCAACTTTTGGAAATTGGGGAAGTTTACATAAAAAGCCTGACTTCTAGCTCCTCTTAAAGATAAACACATGAGGGGCGCCTGGGTGGCTCAGTGGGTTAAGCCTCTGCCTTCAGCTCAGGTCATGATCTCAGGGTTCTGGGATCGAGCCCCACATCGGGCTCTCTGCTCAGTGGAGAGCCTGCTTCCTCCTCTCTCTCTGCCTGCCTCTCTGCCTGCTTGTGATCTCTGTCTGTCAAATAAATAAATAAAACCTTAAAAAAAAAAAAAAAGATAAACACATGAGAAAAATGACAAGCAGAAAGGAAGGTCTGGCAACACCGGGCTCTCTCGTTCCCAGGAGGCAACAAGTCCGCAGAGCTGGGAAGCCACCGTCGCAGAAAGCACACTCTCTGATTCCCCACAGCCCTCACCACCCTCCCAAGAGCAAGCATGAACAAGCATGAATTCCAGGTGGGCCTCAGCCCCAGGCCACATTCTCCTCCTCAGGCAAGCTGCTCTCCTCTGTCATAGGCTGCGTGCCGTGCCCTCTTTTCTCCTATAAACCCCTTGGTACTTGGCCCTTAGAGCACATTTTAGCTACTCTCCTCAACCACTGCTTTCAACTGGCCCCTTGGGGCTTCTGGCACAGGACGGGATTCCCTTTTGGGGTCACACACGCTTTCTGAGGGTCTCGCTGAAGACACAAAGCTCCTGTCCAAATTTTGAGAGAGGCACTCGGAAAGACTGGATTATACTTGCATTCTTTTCCGGGTGGCAGTAGGGAGTGGGAAAGAGAGCTCATTCTTCCAATTACAAAGTCTCCTCCAAGGATACAACTTAAAACTCAATTCCCAAGGACCCGGAGGCACTGCCACCTTCTGTCATTCTGGCAGCTGGCGGTACCCTTCTGCCCTCCTCCATACACGAGCCTCTAGTGCCAGCCAGTGCTGCCCCTAACCCTCACTATGTCCCAGGGAAGGCCTCACTCTCCTGTGCCCAAACCCAGAACCCTTCGAGGCCTGCTTGACTGGAATAGCATCCAAAAATCCACTTTCAGGGTACAAAGGTAAATAATGTTAAATACTGAACAAGGTGCCAAAGAGCCACTGTGTGCAAATGCTCCCTCCCCCTTTTTCAGTCAACCAGGGCTCTTAAAGGGACTCCCACCAGAGCCTCACTGCCCTGGCTAACCTCTACCCTCACCCCTCCGAGGCCCTGGGGAAACAGATTTCCATTGCTTTTATTTTGCACTTCCTCAAAAAATAAAAACAGCCTATCTAGAAAGAAAAAGAAACCTAGCAGCTGGATGTCTTCTCAAAAATCACTAGGGAAAGCATGCTGGGTAGAGCAGTTATAAAAAGCACCCTTCCCAAGTCTCCGTAACTGGGGACCCTCCCTCAGTTTTACCACTAAGTCCTCAAGAATGAGGTCACGTTTTTAATGTTCCTAGTCTGCGCCCTTACATTCATTTCCTCAGCAAGGTGTGTTGCTGGGCAACGTCCCTCTGCCTATGCGAAGCTCACCCCGGACGCTCCTGAGCTTGACCCTCCCCTGATCTTCAGCCACAGACTCACCTTTTTGGTGACGGACTCTACCAGCAGGAAAGCAGACATTTGGGGAGTTAAGCGAGACGCTCACCTCTCCCCCACATCCAATCAAAGCTCAGGTCACCAACCCTTTGCTTCTAGTTCGGCCCCGCTCCAGTCCCTCCTAGGTATCTAAGACATAAATGTAATTAGGACCCTCTCCTGCTCAAGAATCTTCCATGGCTCCCCAGGGCTGTTGTGTTTAAGCCTTAACTCCTTGGCTTAGCACCTACAGGATCCTCTCCGGCCCCAACCTAACCACCCCCTCCCCCACCAGTTCCATTGTACAACAGCTTGAATATTCATGATTTCCCCAAGCACACCATGTGTTCCCAGACTTCTGAGCCTTTGCATAAGCTGTTCCTCCAGGGGACAATGCCTTGCTCTTGTTTCTTTGCACCAGGCGTATTACTCACCGTCCAAGTCAGCTCCAAGGCCACCTCCTCCACGAAGCCTGCCAGGCAGACGGCGGGACCCCTTTGTTGGGCCACTCAGGGGCTCATAGCTGAAGGCAAGGGCACCACCACCTTTTTACATGTTCCAGTGCTTAGTGCCACCTTCAGAGCACAGATGCTCAGTAAATGTCCAACTGGTCAGTTCCTCGACTTTTGCTGAGGAAGTTCTGGAGTCAAAGCCTTGGGCTGCGTCCTGGACTAAACACCTTCTTGGGTATTTTAACCTCGCATGCCCCAGTTTCCTTGGTGGAAACACCACAATTCCTGCCTCATGGTGTGCTTGTGACGGATACACTGAGGTGGGGGACGGTGGATAGAAAGCCCTCCCTGGCTGAGGAGGGCCTTGCGAGTGTCAGCCCCCCTTCTCCTCCATCTGTACCGCCTACTTCAACCTTCAAAGCCTCTCTACGGACTGGCAAGGAGAAACTCCGAGAAGTAAGAATCAGATAAATGAGCACTCCACTCCCCACTCCGACAGCTTCCACGAGGCGAAGACCACCCTAGCAAAGGTCTGGGTCTGCTCATGAGCTGTTGGTGCTGGAGCTGGATGACCGTTCTCTTGTCCAGCTGATGCCATTCTGTCTCCACTCCTCCATCTGACTTTCAGGTCCACGGACGCCGTCTCTGGAAGGAGCTCCTAGAGGGGGTCCGATTCTCCAGCCCCATTCCTGTTCCCTCAGGCCATCCATCCGAGCAGCTCCCCAGGCACATCTGGAACTGACCCAAGGAGACACAAGCCCCAGACACCTTGGTACAATTTTATTCACCAACTCCAGACACCCAGGCTAGGCCTGGCACAAAGGATGTGTTCTTGCCAGTGGCAAAAAAACGGATACAGCGCGTTCATTAATACTAACCATTTTAATTTAAATTAATAGCATTTCTGGAAGACAAATGCAGTTGATAGAAAATATAAAAACTTTTACTGTACAAATTTTACATCACATTCAAAAAAGCAAGTGTGTGCCTGTGGCCACGGAAGACGCTGGTTTTACACACACACACACGAATGAAATCCGGGCTAACACTGTAGCATCACACGAGCTCCCGAAACGGCTTCACATTTATGTCTCCACCCGGCCCCCTCATCAACATGGAACAATAGCAATGCAGGCTTACAGGGCACATGGCTGCTCCCTGTGATGACAAGGAAAATGCCACGAGAGGACAGGATTCCAGCGCTCTGCACTGATCTGGTGACACAGAGAGGTCAACGTTGCTACACTGCCCACAACCAACGGGGAACTTGCTAGGATTGAAGACCTCGAGTTGGATGGAGAGCCAGCGGCTGTGGCTCTGGGGGTTAAAGGCAGCAGGGACACCAAAACCTAGGAGGGTTTTGGAGGGCGTGCCTGGGACTGGAGGTGTGCTGCGAAGGACCAAAGCTTGGGCCCCATTCTCAGACCCCAGTGGGGACCTCTACAGCCCCCAGAGCTCTCGCTGGGGAGGCTGTCCCAGCTTCTGCCATCCCCTTCACAGTCGGCTGTGAGCACTGAATTCACAGTATCTGGCCGTCCTTCATGTGTTTCCATGGCAGACGGGAGAGCACACAGAAGGGCAAGCATGTCTTCCCAACCTCGATTCACAGTCACTTTGAGAGGGAGTAGGGGACCAAGTTTCTCTTAAATGGCAGGCAGCAGAGGCTAAGCCAAGAGCTGGCCAGCTGTCCAGGGTCCTGAAGATGAAGGGGCTGTCCTCCACACCTTCAGCTCCCCTTCAGGGTTCTTGGCAGTGTTAGTTCCTTAAGGGCAGGGACTGTCATTACTCCCATCACAGCATCCCCTGCACTTGGGCAAGACACCTGTCGGTGTTCGATGAAAGCTTCTTTAACTGACCTGCAGGTGTGACACTCATCGGGGAGGCCAAGGGATAAGCCCCAAAGAAGACGGAAGACCCACCAGGAGCTGAATCCACTTGGCTTACAGCTCTCGTCTTGCCCATACCTGCAACTGGGAAGGGTTAAGGAGCTCAGGTCTGGGGTGCTGATGGGCAGTGGGATCCTGGATACCTCGCCCTGCTGCCCAGCTGCGCTCTCCAGGCGTGGGTCAGCCGAGGGGCGTCGGACCTGGAGTCAGGAAGGCAGCCCCACCACTTCTTGTCAGAGGCCTGCTTGGTATGACCTTCTGGCCAGACTCCAGGGAAGGCTCTGAAGATTGGGAGCTCTGCTAGGTGGGTCTAAATGAAAGGGATGGGAGGGCCACATGCCCCCCACCCCCATCTTGGCTCAGAGCATGGACACAGGGTCTGGGTCTGAATCCAACTAACATCGCCACCCTCATCACCCTTGGTCAGTTCTGGTTTGAGGCCTACCATGGCATAACACCCATTGAAGGCTTCTTTGTCATCTGGAACTGTTCTCTTTAGGTGACAGCTTCTAATGAAGATAGGCAGAATATGTTCATTTCACGGACTTTCCCCAGTCAAGCCCCTCCTTCTTGTGCAAAATACACAGGCAGATGTCCTGACTCGGTTCAAGGGAGGCCCTGAGGACTGGTGGACTGGGTGGGTCTGCATGAACAGTGTGGAGGGGCACAGGCCTCCCGTCTTAGCTAAGGGCTCAGAAAAAGGACAGTGGAAGAGTCAAGAGTGGCTCCGGGCCTCCAACAGGACTGGAGGAGGGGTGGGCAATTCTAGAACCTTGGCATGACTAATGGGGCTTCTGAAGAGCCAGGTCCCCCTGTGGCTGGGAGGGTAAGCTCAGGAACCCGCTGCCTGCCACTTCTCCCTCCTGCTCCCCTTTTGGTTCTCCTGGGTGCAAGCCCTCATGGTACACGCAGCTGTGGGGCTGGGCCTTAGCTCTGGGGTCAAATCTCAGCCAGGACTGGGATGTGTCTAAAAATCTGAAGCCCTGAGTACCATCTCCTTGCGGTCTTCCTAGAAGCTGTGTGAGAGAAAGTTGTCTACAGGTGCTGGAAATCCTGGCCAGCAACCCCTGGATCAATCCAGACATTATTTGGGTTTAATCTGTCTTGACTTTTCCAGCAGGGACAGGCTGGATAATTGGGGTCAAAAGGGAACCCAAGCCCTCTGGGAACTCCTGACCCTCAAAATCCTACTTGGCTCCTAGCCAGGGTTTCCTCTGTCAGAAAAAAAAGGGACAGTGTCCCTTTGTTAGGATTGGGGGAGAACCCTACAGAGGGGCATTCTGGGGTTTGGGGCCAAAGCTGAGTCCAGGTCAAACCTTGCGGTCCCCATCCGACCCCAAGAACAGCCACAAGGATGGTGCTTTTCTTCCTTTTCCTCACCGCCGCCATGGTCCTCCAGAGGGGAAGGCCACTCCCACCATCCCGGCCAGTGGTGCCAGTGTGCCTCTGCGGCCACCGTTTATTATTACCTATTGTGAAGCATCAAGTTCACACCCCAGAAACATCCATGTAAACTTTCGCTGCCTCTCGGGGCAAGTCTGGTTGGCGGTGATATATCACTTGAAGAAGAAACAGCAGGTGTGGCTCTAACGCTGGCCAGATGTTTCCCTGGATGGACAGGTCAGAGTCAAGGACTCACACTCCTGGTCTGCACCACTCAGGAGGGTAGACTGATGTTTCGAAGAGTGTTTTCATTTGTGGCATGGTGGTTGTTTGGACGCTTTAGAAACACATTTAAGAAGAAAAGAAATCGGCAGAAAAACCGCACGGCTGGCTACATCTTTGGATTACTGGACTCCAGGACACCCAAGCCAAACCTTTCAAACCGGGGTACAACTTTGCTGCTGTTAATGCTGCAAAGAGGAACAAAAACATGGGTTACGGCCCCACTGGCCTTGATCGGAAGTAGGATAATGTTAGCCAAGGAGCGGGCCTGTTTCACAAGCTCCACAGAGGAACTGCCCCCAGCGAGAAGCAAGGCTTAGCAGAGCTGCTCCTGGTCAGGCGCGGTCTCGGGGCTAAGACTTGGTCACATACCCTCCTGGGGGGCAGGAGCTTCTCAGTCTTGGAGTGCCTGGCACCTCGCCTGCTGTCAACTGCCATGGCCTCGACTGAGCTACTGTCTCACATGCGGCCCAGGAGAGCTCTGCTCCGAGAGCAACTGGGGGAAAAAAGAAACCGGACCCCAAGTACCAAGAGAGCGGCCTCACACCATCTTTTCAGAAATGGTCCCCAAACATTGGGGGGCAATGTAGAAATGCAGACTCCTAGAGCCCGCCTCCAGGGACCTGGACTCAGTTTGGGGGAACCCCAGGAACCTGCATCTGGGAAGCAGCCCAGTGCTGCGTGTAGCCTCTTAGCCACCCTCTGGATGAACGCTCACTTGGGGTCTGGTACTTTCTGTCTGTGGGGATCGGCAGCAGAAACTTTGCTCTCATCAGTGCAACTGTTTGGTGACAAGCCCCCTTTGTTTTTAGGACCACTTTCTGGAGGGCACTGCTGGGGACAAAGCCCTTCCCAGCCAGTGACTTTCACAGCAATGGGACCCAATGCCCCCAGATGGGACTGGCCTTGGGCAGCTCTGAAATCATCCCACTCCTTGCTGGACAAGACCTTGCAGGTTAACAGCCAAGCAAAAGCTCTCCCCTGCATTGTGGACCCAGTCAGGCCCTGGGGTCGGGGGCAGCGGTCAGGGGCAGTCGACCTCACAGAGGTGTTAGTGGGGAGACAGGACCGCCCAAACACACCGGCGCCACCCCACAGAGGCAGAGTTAGAGGATGAAGTCCCAGACAGGGGAGGCAGCTCTGCTGGGCGGGGTGCGGGGGCTGTTAGGGGGTCTTCGTGGATGGCAGTTATTCTGGGACACACGGGCCATGGAGAGGGGGAGGAGGCTGGTTTTAAAAAACAAAGCAAAAGAAGAAGTCTCGGGAGAGAGGCCTGGAGCGGCAGAGATCGCATCCCCTGGGTTAGTGCGCGCACGTCAGTTGGCGCTTGAGCGGAAGTCACGGTGCCGAGTGTCGATTAGGAGAAGGAAAGCCCCAGGTGCATGCAAGGCAGCCAGGCCTACAACCTACGGGGAGAGAGAGAAGAGAGGAGAACAGAGTCAGAACCCGAGCCCACGGAGCGGCAGAGGCCTAGCCAGGGCAGAGGGCAGGGAGCCCACTTTCCCTGCAGAGAGGGAGAAAGGCGTCCCTACTCCATCCCAGACGTGGCAGCGCAGAGGGCTTGGAAGGGACCTGGCGCAGAGCGCCTGTCCCATGCTCCCCAGGACAGTCAGAAAATGTTTAGACAGAGGTTGGCCAATGGACCCACGGCCCCTCAGCCTTTGACTATCAAACCAGACTTCCTGAAAGTTCACTCCTTCTGCTTACTGTGTTCCCTTCTTTAAGCTCTGGTTGAAGGGTGCCCTGGCCTTGGACCAAGTCTCCCGAGTTCTCTTCCACCCTGGGATAAGCCGACATCCGCCACAGTGGGTGGAGAGAGGTCGTGCCACGTGCTGTGGGCCTCCTCTCGCCCTGCGAGACACACACAAACCTGTAGGACCCTTATGGGGGGCCATTTTGCCTACAGGAACATCACTTTGGCTTAGGGGAACAGAACAGAGGAAACTGGGGAAGCCGGATGCAGACAGAGAACAGAAAGCGGGGTGCAAACAGGCAGAGAATGAGCGGAATAACGGAAGACACACTATTCCTCCAGAGCAGGACCGGAGTTCTGAAAGTCCAGGCGACCGTCACGCCCTTTCCCGTAGTAGCGGCTCCGCCAGCGACTGGGGGTGCCCGGCGACCGTGTGGCCAAGTGCGGGAAGAGCGCCGTCCCGCGGGTGACGGAGTCGGGCGCCGGAAGCAGACAGGTGGAGGGAGACGATGGAGTGGGGAGAGGACAGCACAGGCCAGCATGTCCACCCCACCCCCCAAAATAAAAAAGCAACAAGACAGATGGGAAAGAAAAGAGAAAATGAGAATTAGAGGTGGGACGTGTTGAAATAGAAATCATGAACAGGAAGGAAGCGGTGAGAGGCTCATTCAGGAAGGCTGGCATTTTCCCCTTTAGCAGCTAACACAGATGGCTTTGGGCAGGGGTCACAACCCAGCTGTGGCTTTGTCTCCCACCTGTGAAATGAGAAGCTGGGGCTCTACAGTCTTTAGGGAATCTGGAATCATCTCCTGAATGCTAGACCCGCCCAGTGCAGCCTTCTCTTCTGTGGATGACCAGACTCGGGCCCAGGATGTTAAACAAGCTGCCCAGAGTCCAGGGGAACCCCACTCTCCTCGTTTCTACCAGGATAGCTCCTGCTGGAAAGCCAGTTCCAATGCCCCTTCTTCTGGAGAACCCTTCCTCAAGCTCCCTAGGTGGGCAGAGAGGGCACTGAGTGTGGCTGAGCATCCCACCAAGGCTGTTCTTTGGCACAACACTTAGCATGTTGGCATCATTCCCTCATCCATTCACTGATGATACTGCAAGCTCCCGGATGGCTGAGGCCTGGCCTGGGCCTTCTGTCTCCCCAGGGGTGTGGCAGGTACTCAGCAATGGCTGGGTAGTACCCACACCTCCAGTGGCAACATTTTGTTGCCCCCCATTTACACTAGACTCTGACCCATCTTCAGAGCAAAATATGGACACTAACGTGGCATTCTAAGAGAAAGCGTTCCCAACCTCAAACTGTCATTCCTCTAGGCCGTCCCTGCACATGGCCTCAATCAGCGGTTTACCACATTTCTTCAGTGAGTTCTCTTACCGGCATCCCCTGGTCGGATGACTCATGCTGGGCTACCCCCCTTGCCTATAGTTTCAAACCCAGTTTGGTTTGTTTTCAAGATGGGCCAGCCAACCATACCTAAGCCAAATCCAGCCACAAAAAGATGGATCGTTTTAAAGGTTAAAAACAAAACTAAACAGAAAAAAACAAGAACATATGATAGAGATCATATGAGCCACAAGCCTAAAATATTTACTAACTGGCCCTTTCTAGACTAGGATGGATGCTGTTGCCACCACACACCTGGGCAGCAGGTAGGAAATCCAGGAGCAGTTTCTCCAGGGGTAAGTGATGGGATGGCAGGTGCTCCAGCAGCCACCTTGGGGGGTATGGACAGGCTCCTGCCCCTGCAACTAGCAAGAGCAGCTCCACTTTTTCTGGTTTATATACTGGGAGTCTGGGGTAGATTGCACTTTTATAAAGCGCCCTTCGTCTTAAAAAAGCTTAAAACCATTCCTATCGTTCAGGGGTCTTTTCACATATGGACTGCTCAACACGTTTCTGCACAATACATAAACTAAGAATGGTTTTTGCTTTTCTAAATGGGTTGGGGGGATCAAAAGAAGATTTCATAATATGTGTAAGTTACATGAGAGACCCCTGGGTGGCTCAGTCGGTTAAGCGCCTGCCTTCAGCTCAGGTCATGACCACAGGGTTCCGGAGTTGAGTGCCAGTGGGGAGTCTGCTCAGTGGGGTATCTGCTTCTCCCTCTCCCTCTGCTGCTCCTCCTGCTTGTGTGCTCCCTCTCTCAGGCAAATGAAATAAAAATCTTAAAAAAAGAAAGTTGCATGAAATTCCAGTTGCCGCATCCATAAATAAAGTTTTCTTAGCACCCAGCCAGCCCCCTGGTTTATGCACTGTCCCTGGCTACTCCTGCATTAAATGGCAGAGCTGAGTCCTTGCCATAGAGACTGTGCTCAGGACTGTGGCGGTGCTGCTGGGCACACTACAAATCCTAGGGATGGGAGCTGTGGCTCCAATTTCCCTTCATGCCTGCAAAGTTTAACACACTCCCCACGCTATGAGGCCACCCCCCGAATCTGGCCGCAGACTACTTTTTAAAGCTGTGGAAACTGAGGCCTAGAACGACGGACTTCCTCGGATTCCCACAAAGGGTTTGCGGCAGGGCAGAGGCCTACTTCTGAGGGTCAGGCAGAGCCAGAGGCAGAGGGACAGAGAGAAAGGGGAATGAGGCAGAATGGTCAGGAGGAGCACAGGCCACCTGTACCAAGGGGTACCAAGGACTGTGTGATTAAACAGAAGGGGGGTGGCCTTCCCTCCTCAAAGTGGCACAGAAACGTGGACCACATGGTCCTCAACCCAGGTGGCTGGTCTGGGAGGTTCCAAAGCCATCTCGAGTCTATACCCTTTTAAGTAAGAGCAGCACTGCTGATGTTGGTGTTGCTCTAATACCCACACTGCTCTGGCCTCCAACAGGGGCCGTGTCTGGCCCCTTCTGAGGCAGATTCCTCTCGTCCAGGCCTGTCTGGGCCCAGCATCAGCACTGCTCTGGTAACAGGAATATGTAGGTTTTCACAGAAAAGGACTAGAGACTCTCGTGTCTCAAAAGGAGTCTCTGAAATAAACAAGATCCTAGTATCACTTGGGCAAGGGGGAGATCTGGTTTGTGTATTCCCCAGATCTAAGTCTTAGACAGAGTGGACGGTGCCCTTTAAGATACCAGGAGAGGCTGCGAAGGCCCACTGAGGGGCTACTTACTCAGCAGACTTCCAGAAGTGGCCGGGGTGGGAGAGCCGCCGGTTCAACTTGGGCAGCTTCTCCAGCATGTCCATGAGCAGGGGGAAGCTGGGCCTCTCCTGTAGGTCGAAAGCCCAGCAGGCAGACAGGATCTCCTGTGAACACAGCCGGCA
This sequence comes from Mustela nivalis, assembly GCF_964662115.1. NCBI lineage: Eukaryota > Metazoa > Chordata > Mammalia > Carnivora > Mustelidae > Mustela > Mustela nivalis. The sequence continues at coordinate 21,620,564 of NC_139036.1, forward strand.
GGGGTGGGGGGTGAGAGCTGGCGGGGAGGGAGGGAGGAGGGCGCAACTCGGGTACTCTGCACAGGGTCCCTTCGATGCTCGTAAGCCCCCCCACCTCCATGTGGTGGTCCCCCAACATCCTGCCCATGTTAAGAAGATTAGCCATGAATCTCAGAAGAGCTCTCAAGTTTTCCAGTGGAAAACAAAGTGCACGAGCTTGTCTCCCCTCTTTCCTTCTTACACCGCCCTGGAATAACAGGAACAAAGCTGAACAAACAGCTAATAGGAAAAGAGATCAGAAATGGGGTTATGGGGCGCCTAGGTGGCTCAGTTGGTCAAGCGTCTGACTTCAGCTTAGGTCATGATCCTAGGATCGAGCCCTGCATTGGGCTCTCTGCTCAGCAGGAGCCTATTTCTCCTTCTCCCTCTGCCTCTCTCCCTCTCAAATAAATAAAATCTTAAAAAAAAAAAAAAAAAAAAGAAAGAAAGAAAGAAAGAAAGAAGAGAAAGAAATGGGGTTGTAGAATTTTCAAACAGAAAGCAGAAGAGGGCGCCTGGGTGGCTCAGTGAGTTAAGCCGCTGCCTTCAGCTCAGGTCATAATCTCAGGGTCCTGGGATCGAGTCCCGCATCGCATCGGGCTCTCTGCTCAGCGGGGAGCCTTCGTCCCTCTCTCTCTCTCTGCCTGCCTCTCTGCCTACTTGTGATCTCTGTCTGTCAAATAAACAAATAAAATCTTAAAAAAAAAAAAAGCAGAATAAATGCAAGATGCTCAGAATAGATGTGGGGTAGAGCTGCGACAGGGGTGGAAGCCTCAGCGATACAGCAATGGAGGCTGGGAGTGGCCAGAAGGATGAAACGGAGGGGAGAGCTTGAGAGCCCGCAGAACACCTGTCCTGACTGCCCCTCAAGGGGCACCAGGGTGGCTCAGGTGGTTAAGTGTCCAATTCTTGATCTCAGCTCAGGTCCAATTCTTGATCTCAGCTCAGGTCTTGATCTCAGGGTCATGAGTTCAAGCTCTATGCTAGGTGTGGAGCCCACTTGGGGAAAAAAGAGAGAGAGAGTAAAGCTCCTCTCACTTGGGCAGTCTGCTGCCTGCTTTCCAGATCTGAGTGTTTACTGCACACTTTTCAGCCTTTCGGTTCAGGAGAGCCCCGGCAAGAAGACAGGCCTGCCTACACAGCCAGGCAGAAAGTGCTCACCCACGTATGCTCAGGATTTTGTTCTTGAGGGCACCTACACCTCGTGGGGTTGCCCACCAGGTTAGGAAAACAAGAAAGACCAAAGATACACTGACCAAAACACCAACTCTGGAGTAAAGTAAGTGTGTGTGTGTGTGTGTGTGTGTGCGCAGAAGCATAAAACAAGATCAATAAAAACATACCAACAAACAAGGAAGCGCTGGAGATTAATTACAGAACTTCTGCAATCCAATGCTCTACCCCTGAACTACACACCCTAATCACAGAGCCTCTGAAACAAAACATTAGGTAGAATACTGGCAGATAAAATCCAGGAAGCTCCCCAGATTGTGCCCCCGATTTTAGGTAGGAAGAAAAAACATCAAAGAAAGTAAAAGACACAGAAGCTCACTAAGGACCAAATTCTGTCCCATGGGAGTTTCCACAAGAGAAAACAAAGGAACTATAGGGCAGGAAACTATGTAATACAGACATAATGAAAGAAAATATCCCAGAGACTTTTAAGGGAAGCTGAAATCTTGACCTGAAAAGGCCCAGTGAAGAGACCTCACTGAAAAAAAGAGTACCGGGGCGCCTGGGTGGCTCAGTGGGTTAAGCCACTGCCTTCGGCTCGGGTCATGATCTCAGGGTCCTGGGATCAAGTCCCGCATCGGGCTCTCTGCTCGGTGGGGAGCCTGCTTCCCTCTCTCTCTCTCTCTCTCTCTCTCTGCCTGCCTCCCCATCTACTTGTGATTTCTCTCTGTCAAATAAATAAATAAAATCTTTAAAAAAAAAAAAAAAGAGTACCAAACCAAGAAAAATAAACTTATTCTAAGGCATATTTGAATGACATTTCAATGCAACAAGAATAAAGAGAAGATGTTCCCAGAGAGAATAAAATAGGGCATCTACAAAAGATTGAGAATTTTAAGATTAATATCTGATTTTTCAGCAATGCCCTGGACATGTACTGTCTACTGACAGCACAGCTAAAATTTCATGTTCTTAGGGAAGATTATTGTGAACCTCTTAGTGTGAGAACAAAATCAGGACTTGCTCAGGCACATATAAGGATTCCAAGATTATCTCCTATGCAACCACTGGGAGGGAGTTCTTTTAGGGTTCTCTCGCATTTTACTAGAAAGCAAACAACAATATGGGGTGACCTGCGATACATGAAATTCTAGTACTGAGCCAGGGATGAACAAAGAGAAATGGAAGGATGACAGCACTACAGCAGGCCTAAAATTCCATTATCCAGATCACGAGAAACCAATGGGCCCTAAGAAGAATGGAACAAGTTCCATTCCATAAGCAGTACGTAGGAGCCGCAAAACCTCAGGAATACGGCAAAGGTGGTGCTTGTGACCATTCTCAGCAAGAAAAAAAGAAGACAATCAGAAACTACAGGAAAAACCTAAAACTGCACAAGAAAACCATGGTCCACGTGTGAAGCCAACAAAATTGTGGTGAGCCTTTGAGTAACTGACAGAAAGAGAGAGAGAGACGCACAAAGAGGAAAATGTCGTGAGCTGCTTAATCAGCAGCTCATGGCAACTAGAATCTATTACAATGGTGCACCCGTATTTCTTTTCTTTTTACTTTTGGCCTCCATCTGCTGACATAGCATAGACGATTCAATGATACTGACACAGAATCAGTCTTAATAAAAGGATAGAGGGAAAGCTGACGGGAGGCTGAGCAGAGAAGGGGCAGAGGAACAGGGAATGGAAAGCTGCTAGAACAAGCATTGGTCTTTTGGAGCTTGACCTGAGGTGGGGGACTGCTGGTTTTCATTAAGAAGCGTTCTGGGTGCCTGGGTGGCTCAATGGGTTGAGCCTCTGCCTTTAGCTTGGGTCATGATCCTAGGGTCCTGGGATCGAGCCCCGCATCGGGCTCTCTGCTCAGCAGGGAGCCTGCTCCCCTCCTCTCTCCTGCCTGCCTCTCTGCCTACTTGTGATCTCTGTCAAATAAATAAATAAAATCTTAAAAAAAAGGGGGGAGGCACCTGGGTGGCTCAGTGGGTTAAAGCCTCTGCCTTCAGCTCGGGTCATGATCCCAGGGTCCTGGGATCGAGCCCCGCATTGGGCTCTCTGCTCTGCGAAGGGCCTGCTTCCTCCTCTCTCTCTCTGCCTGCCTCTCTGCCTACTTGTGATCTCTCTCTGTCAAATAAATAAATAAAATCTTAAAAAAAAAAAAAAAATAAGTGTTCTGGCCTTTTGATGTCAGCCTAGGTGCACTACTCACTGTGGCTGTCATGGCCAGAAACTTAGTGGTGAACTACTTACAGCACTGGCTGGAGGGGCAGAGAAAGGTGCTCCGCAGAGGGCACTCCCTGCTTCTGATTATGATTCAAAAATCACTTTTTATTGCCCCTGACTTATGCCCCCCCTACCCACCAATGGTAATGTGTTTAAAAAAAACAAAGAACAGAAAACAAACAAACAAACAAAACCAAAAAACCAAACAGGAAAGTCAACTTTCATGAACCAGGAGCTGACTGCTGGACCATTTTCTCTTTTCCCCACTTCTCTGCTCCCTAATCTATTCTTAAGGGGCTTCAAAAGACCCGCAACCCCACACTGTAAGAAATCCTTCCAGAACGGAACATGAAAGATAAAATTAATTATGATCTTAGCCCCAACCCAGGCCAATTAAATCCTTCTCTCTGGTTGAGGCCCTGGGGTCCTGATATTTTCAAAAGCTCCCAGGTGATGCTGACTTGTGGTCAGTGTTGCACTCTGACTCACTTGCCTCTGATGGGCTCTATGCCTTCCCCATTCTGAAGACCGCCCGCACCCACCACTCTGTGCGCCAAGACTGCAAGTGTGCAGAGAGAGAATGGAGATTGCTACCAGGAAAGCAACTTGCTATTTTTTTCTTTCACATAAAACAAACATACAGGCACATTCTGGTTTATACAAAGGTGTCCTTCATGACTTTATTTTAACAGGTAAAAACTGGAAATAACCTAAATGTCCAACAACAGAGAAGTAGCCATATTAGGGTGTACGCCAGGGCAGACAGGTGTAAAAAGAAGACTCTGTTCGTGATTTGAGTTAATAAGCACATCAAAACACCACGAGGAAAAAAGGTCATGATTTAAAAAACTGAGCTACATGTTATGATCCTGATTTTGTCAGATACTTATTTAAAAAAATTAAGGCGCTCCTGGGCGGCTCAGCCAGTTAAGCATCTGGCTCTTGATTTCGGCTCTGGTTGTGATCTAGGGGTCCTGGGATTGAGCCCCGTGTTGGGCTCTGCACTGAGTGGGGAATCTGTTTGGGATTCTCTCTCCCTCTGAATCCCCACCCCACACCTCCAACCCCTTGCCCCATTCACAGTCTCTTCTCTCAAATAAAAATCTTAAAAAAAAAAAAAAAAAAAAAAAGACGGGGTACACCTGGGTGGCTCAGTGAGTTAAGCCTCTGCCTTCGGGGACTAAGCCCCGCATTGGGCTCTCTGCTCAGCAGGGAACCGGCTTCCCCCCTCTCTCTGCCTACTTGTAATCTCTCTCTCTTTGTCAAATACATAAACAAAATTCTTTGAAAAAAAGAAAAAGAAGAAGATTAGAAGGTACCAGCTGCTTAAGTTGCAGTCTGAATGACTCAGTAGCCAGGAGCCTGAACCTCTCCTACCTCTAGTCCCCAGGGGTCCGGGGCTATGCCAGGGAAAGGTGGGTCTGCCCGGGAAGGAGTCCAAGAGCGTCGGGGAGGCTCTCATGACGCACCTGCCCTGCTCAACAGCCCAGAAGAGGGGCTATCAAGTGGCCAAAGAGCCTGGTGTTGGTGCTACAGATTAGCCTTTTGGTGTCCCTATTGGAGGAGCACACATCTACAGAGAGTCTGCTCTTCAACCAGACGGCAGGTTCCCCCTTGGAATAAAGCACCCTGGGCACCATGTCCTAAACGAGCGTTCCAAAGATGCCCTAACAGCTAGCCACCAGTCAAAGGAGGAAAATATGAAGATCTGGTCGGGTCCTGAAGGAAAATCAGGAGGCTTTCTCCCTGGGCCTGTCTCCACTTGCAGACGGTGACTCTGCCAGCACCGTCCCTGGCGTCAGCCCAGTTAGAGCTCAATTGGACCCGCACTGGGGATCCCTCCAGGCAGGAACCCCCAGTGCTAGGCCCCCCAGATACCTCCTGGAGCGTGTTCACATCCGGGCTAGCACCCACTTCCGCCTGATTACCATGGGGATGCTGCCCGTGTACCGGAAACATCCAGCCCTGGCTTCCTTACACCACTGTGCCGGGGCGGGACACTTAAAAACCGCCATGCAGAGAAACCACCGGCCGTGTCCAGAAGCAGGAGGTCCGCACCTGTGTTATGATCTGGCTTTTTGACAAATACGCTGCGGAAACTTCGACTGGTTCTTGGGTGTTTGAGAAGAACATTCGGGGCGAGATTCATGTGATGCCACAGGAAACCCCTGTCTGTGTTCCGTGCAGGGAGGATTTGATCATCTTCCTCCATGTAAGGAACATACAGGGCTCTACTATCTTTTCCAACTCAAGAGTCAATTAAAACCAGGACCAGTCCTTTTTTTTTTCCTTTTTTTAAGACAATGGTTTTTCTAAAGAAACACAGTTGGGTAATAAAGGGCACAGGTGTTTTGGCGGGCAAGCAAAGAGGCCCGCTTAGGACACTTCTGCCTCCATGCCCCATTTCTCAGGTGAGTGAATGCAGAAGGGCGCACCTGTCGTGTGCCCCACCCCCCGCCCCAGCCCTTCCTCCCTTTCTGAGAACAGGTGGCTACTCACAGTGACTTCCTTCCCCAGGCTGACGGAGGCCAGGACACGCTTCATACCCTCTCCACTTCCAATCTGCCAGATCAAGGCCTCTGCCGCTTGGTTCTTAAAGGGCCAGTCTCTTGCTTGCAGTTCATACCAAACAGTCCTGCGGGGACCGCCCGGGCAGCGTGAGCGGCTGAACCGCCCAGCCCAGCTCCCGCACCCAGGACCTCCTGCTGCCACAGTGCCAGGAACCCAGCCAGCGCACCCAGGATCCTCCTCCCGCTTTCCCCACCCACCACGCTTCCAGAAATACTGCGACGGCAGCCTGGTGGCCTTCCCGTGGCCCAAAGGCCTTGCGGTGGGAAGTGTGAGGCTGGATAGGCTTGGAACAGAGTTCCTGATACAGAGATCTTCAGCAGGGCTCATGCCTACATCCCAGGTCAGGACAGGAAGAGACTACCTCCCACAGGAAGGTGCCCTGAAATTCCAGAGTGAGGCTCTCACCTAGCCTCTCCGAGCTGCCTTGCCTTTCTTGACTCATCTTGGCCTTCTCCCTCAACCACCCACGATCCAAGGCAGGGGCCACTAGCCACGTGGGACTACTGAGCAATGGACAGGTGGAGAGTGAACCTGAGGGGTGCTTCAGGGGTAACATACTCATTAAATTCCCAGAAAACTGTGTGGGAGTAAAATAACTGCTTAATCTTTTGTTTTGATGACATGTGGCAATGACATTTTGGATCTAGAGTTAGATGCATGATTACAACGGATTTCATCCATTTGTCTTTTTTTAGAGTAGCTGGGAGCAACTTTAAATTCTGTATCTGGCTCACATTGTATTCCTATTCTGTTTTTCTTTTGGTCACCTTTGTGGGGCACTAGAGATGGGCTGGCAGGACCCCCTGGTTCTCCCAGAGGGACAGTGTTGAGCTCTGGTCAGCATCCTCACGGGGCACTGGGTGAGACTGACGCCCAGAAATCACCTTAGTCTTCCCGAAGCAACCTCATAGGAGGCACCGTAATTCTCTGCATTTTACAGCAGAGGAAGAGGTCAAGGATGTGGTCCCTTAGCCAACAAGCGGCAGAACCAGGACTCAGCACATCACCGCCCCTGTCTCCTTACCGCTCCCTTGCAAGCCAGCAGGGCCCCTTCTTTTGGCCACACTTGGCCTCAGAGCCCCAGGATGGGGAAATCAGGGGCCTCCTCACCCAAAGGCATAGACGTCAGCAGCTTTGGAGAACGGCAGTTGGTCCTCATCCTTCCCGGGGGTCATCTCGCGCACAATCTCCGGGGCCAGGTAGCATAGCCAGTCATGGGACAGCTTCAGCTGGTTCTCACGCCTGGAGGCCAAGAAGCCAGGGCAAGGGCATGGGGCCTTTCAGCCAGCAGCGAAGAGGCTGCACACATCTATGCCCCAGGACGAGCACTCCCCCATGCACATCCCAGAAAACAGTTCACTGATCTGCACCTACAGAGGCACCTAGAGAAGGGTGATAACCAGCTTCTTCCAGGAAAGCTGGCCAGTAACCAGTATCAGCAGGGAGCAGATTCTCCGTCCAGGAGACAATCAGTCTGCCTGTGTATCTTACAACCTGGCCCAGGGCTCAGTCTCCAGCCAGACTGCCACCCTCCTTCCAGAGGTCCCCCCAGATTCTTGGAGAGAGCCTTTCTCCCCAAACACCACCCTTCAAGATTTGGGGGACATAAAACCTGATGCTCTTCCTCATCGTGTCTCCCTCCCTGGGGTCATGAACCCTGGGGACACAGCCTCCTATGGGCGTCAGCCAGAGAATGAAGTACTAAGTATAAGGGACCCAAACGTCACCCAAGCCTGATTCTGGACCAGAACTACAGAACAGGACCGCAGTAGAACTCAGCCTTTCCTGCAGGGAGGGCTGCCCCTTTCACCAACAGACAGCAAGAACGGCATGTCGAGGCCTGGCTGGTACAGCCCAGGTCCTCCCTGTCCTGTACCGACACCCAAAGTCAACTCACCGGCCCTCTCGGACCACGCCCGAGATCCCAAACAGCCCAAAGTCTGTGATGACCACTTTGCCGTTGTCATAGAAGACGTTCTTGGATTTGAGATCTTTGTGCACGATGCCCTTGGCGTGGAGATAGCCCATACCCTGGGAGACAGAGAGCTTCAGGTCAGCGGGGCAGGACCCAGGCTGGGCCGGCAGCTGGAGGCCCTTCCCAAGTCAGCTCAAGCCATCTTCAGAACCCTACACGGCAGAATGGTCTCCATGGTACCGATGAGGAAACCAAGCCTCAGAGAGGGGAAGTCACTGGCCCCAGGCCACACAGCAGTTAAGGAGCATGGATGAGGTTTGGACCCAGGCCGGCCCACGTCACCATGGTGTCAAATAGATACCGTATACTTGGCTCAGGTGTGAAGTGTAGAGAGGGTGATGGGTGGGGAGCTGGGGGGATGGCCAGGAAGTGTATAAAGAGTGATGATAACCACCCCCCTCGCCCCGTGTTAGGTCATATGAGAATCGAGTGATTTACAGGGCCTCTATCAGGCTTTGTACAACATGCCTCCCCCTCAGGCTAGGCAAGGGCTCAGGGTGGGGAGCAGAGAGGAACTCCCACAAAGGGAGCCCCTGAATACAGGTGGTCCCAGTAACTGTGCTGGGGTAGAGGGAGACCTTGACTACCACCCGCGTCCCCATGTTCCGTCTCGGCTCAGGTTCTAGGTCACCATGTAGACTTGGACGCTGCACTTCTGAACCTGTTTCCTCATCTACCTAGGGAAAGGACAGGGCTGGGGGACTTGTAACCACCACTCGATCTGGAGGTGAACACCAGCCAGGTGTATGGGATACAGGTGACCTAACACAGGCACCATCTCACCCAAAGTCCAGCTGTCATCTGACATGAAACCCAAGACTCTCATGTACCCTGATGCCCTTGGGATTGGGGGCGAGGGGCTACTGCGGGAACGGCCATCCCCACCCACTCAGAAAGAGGCCCATGTAAGGCCACCTCCCAGCCTCCTGACCTCCCACACTGAGGTCATTTCCCACATTATGAAGAGTCCTTTGGTGGCTTTCAAACTCTCTCGGGGTGAGAAGTAAAACAGTAAATAAGAAACCACATTTAAGACATAGAAAGAATGAACCGTGAGGCAGAATCAGACAGAAATCAGCTGAGGCCAGAGCTCGGTTCGAGGGAATCTGAAGAGTGTTGGAGATGACTTAACACAAGGCACACGATGGTGACGGAGTGGGGTCTGCTGTCCCCATGCAGTGAAAGCAGAGAGTTCTAGGAGAGAGTGACTTACTCCTTGCCAATATTCCATCCTGAACGTAAGAAGGTCGTTCCTAGAATATCTACCATTTCCCAAACCAAACCAAGGCACAAGCCTTCCTCAGTGGCCTAAGACCAGCCCCGTCCCCCAAACATGGGCTGAACAGGGACCAGCTGTATGATGGGAGGACAAGTTGCTGTCCCCCTCTGAGCCTTGTTTGGAAGGGAGCTGCCTCAAAAAGCCAGCTTCAACAGACAAGACGTCAAATGCCCAGGTGTGGAGCATGGACTCCCTGCCCTTCCCACAATTTCCCAGTGTTCCCAGAGTGGCCCCCAAATCACAAGCCCAGCGCAAGTTCAGCACCCTGCTATTGTATTTTGAACCTCAAAACCACAGATGAGTACAAAAGGAAGTGGCTTAGAAGGTTCCAGCGGAAGGGGACAGGCGACCACTTTTCAGCAAGAGGAAAACCAAACAAGCCAACGAGCCAGCTTCAGGCTCTGCATCTCTAAAGTCTCTGAGTAGCTTTTCTTATCTGCCCCTAGAATCTTCCAGAGAGCTCATCCATCCGACCTCAGCAAAAGATACAGACTCCCCAGTGTTCTGACCATAAAGATAGAAGACAGTTTAGGGGAGGAGGACAGAGCAGGGGAGACAGAGGGGAGCAGGGCCTAGCAAGTTTGAGGGAACAAGTGTGACACCCAGCAGCTCCCTCCAACTCCTCTGAAATGTGACTTACTGCACATGAAGGCGTAAATGTGCTATTTTAATTCTGAGGCTTTAAAAGTTTAATTTTTTAATTCAGCCACATGGTTACGTGTCACGTGGAAATCTTGGTTTGCTCACGAAGGTCACTATGACTTTGGGATTTCTTTGGTAAAGACACACACAGGCGCATGCGTGCACCAGAAAGAGAGAGGGAGAAAAAGGAAAGGACACACACACACACACACACACACACACACACACACACGCCAGGAAGAGAGAGGGAGAAAAAGGCAAGGCAGGGGTGGAGGCAGCGGACAGGGAGTTGCGGGGAGCTGGTCAGAGCAAGCTTTTCAACAGAAAGCAAGCAAGGAAGAACTCTGACCCAGCAGTAGTCTGGTTTTTATCTAGGCCGGCTTGGTGCTAAAGCCAGCACTTACAAAGAAGCTTTTCTTTCATTTGGGTTTTATTACTTTTAAAAAAAGATGAAAGAAAGAAAAAAGGCTGCCCGAGGGCCAGTCCTCATGCAGCTTGGATCTGGACACTTGAAGGCAGAAAGCCGGGGCCCACCCTTAATCCAGTTCTGGCAGATTCTCCCTGTGTGCCAGGGCCTGGGGTCATTGTGCTCTCAGCAGATGACCCTATTCTCCTCTTGTGCCAATCCAATGGGGGAGGTTACACTGGAATTCCCATCTTACGGGGGGTCGGAAGCCAAGGCTCAGGGAGGCTAAATGACTTGACCAAAGTCACATAACTGGAAGGACCAGGATTTGAACTTAGGCCACGTGTCTTTAAACCCCACTGTGTTCCTCCCTGACCAATCCACCCATCATCACAGACTGGGCGTCCAGCTCCTGGCTTTAAGTGGGTAAGACATGGACTGAGGGAAGGCGCTGGGGTCCCACCCTTGAGGCAGCCCAGCTCAGAGTAGAGACAGAGCAGGGGGTGGCCAGGAACCCTGGAGCCAGCTGGATAGTCCTTTACCTTGATGATCTCCTGAGCAATCTGTCTGGTCTTGTTGATGTCCAGAGACGTCTTGGGGTCCCTCACAAATGAGTGCAACGTCCGCCCTTTGCAGAAGCTGTCAAGAGTGGTGGGGTCAGGCTGAGGGGTGGGGCCAGTGCAGCCGAACCCCAGCCTTCGGGGAGCCTAGGAGTAGCCATGGAGAGAGCTGTGTCCCCAGCCACCAGAGGGCTCTCTCTGTCCCCTCGCCCCTGGGCACTGGAATCCTCGTTCTCCACCAAGCCCCTGACACCCATTCCTTTTTGGGCCTGGCCTGAGTGTGCAAAATCACACACACACACACACACACACGTGTACCCTGTTCCCGTGGCTCTGGGCCTGTGCACCCGAGAACGGGAAACCCAGTTCAGCAAGGCTGTTGGCAACCCAGAGCAACCCAGCCTTGGAGGATTTGAGGCAGAAACATGTCCCTCAAACTCGGGGAAGAACCTGATCTTTTAGGACTATAAGCAGACAACACTGGGGGCTCTCCGTAATGATTCTCATGATCATTTTTACTGTTCTCTGATCACAGAGATTTCATTACAGTAAAGCCCTTGTAGGAGGGGGGTGGGTGGCATCACGGGGGTCAGAGTGATTCCTGGACAATGGGTTCAAGTTTTTGGGCCACTCCTTGCACGGAGTCCTAAAGCCCGGGGTGGGCAAGGAACCAGAGAGAACGCATGGCTCCCTCCCCTGCTCCCAGAAGAAGTTCATGAAGGCATCTCATGAAGGGGCTAGTTTTAGGCAACGTCTCCTAAGAGACAGGATCCTTGGGGCCTCAGAAACTTTAAGAACCGGCTGAGGGGGTCTGGGATATTGGCTGATGGTTCCTTGTCTGCACTCGAATCCCCTCAGCATATCCTAAAATGTGAATTTTAGGGGCAATGAACGTTTTGCTATTTATTCCCTTTAAGTAGACTCAGGTTCTCACAGCCCCAGGTGGGTGAAGAGAGAACAGACGGATGCATGGACGGACAGAGCTGGGGGCTGGGACCCTGGGTGCTGCCGAGATGATGTTAAGCTAAAGCATCACGTTGTTGTGCTTTGGGCTGGCATTCTGTCCCCTGGGTTACGTGGGCGGTACCACCCTGCTCAGGAATCCTAGTGGGTCTGCTTTATGTCTCTGATAAACAGGCAAATGGGAAATTAATTTTTACTTAGTAAATATAGTCTGTTTGAGAGGAGAAAAAAGGTTCTTACAAACCATAGGGTCCAGCCACTGAAAATGTCGTCAGAATATTAATGAGGGGATTCTTGGCAGATAGATTCAAGTGATTTCTACTGTCTTCTTGAAACCTCCATGTATATTCCAAAATACCTTCACTAGCCTCTTACTTCTGTTCCTGACTGTAAAAGTAAACACTCAGCAACAACTTTGTGAAGGCCACAGGCCAAAATGTTTCAGCCTCACACTCTGGGTGCTGGAGGGGGATGAACAGTCACGCACCCAAGTTGCAGGGTCGGGGAGGGAGGATGGGTGGGCACTTTCTGCAGTATGACAGACAGCTTAGGTCAGAACATCACATATGTATACTCTCGCCTAGCATGGGCCCTCCTAGAAGGTCACGGACACGGGGAACCAAATACATTCATTACGGCAAAGCGCCCAGCCCAAGGAGACGGGCTAAATAAACTAGGGGTGACCAGGGATCAGCCAGAGAGAGAACCCAGACCCAGGCCACTCTCAGTGATTCATGCTAGTAGCCTGAAATCAGCCATAGGGAGGGTATTTACACCACAGGAATGGAGAGATACCACAACTAGGGCTGAAACCATGCTGGTTCCACAGTTACGAGAACACTGCTGGGGTCGCCGATGTGCCAGGAACGCTGGGTGAGCGGTAAAGACCGAGACTGGCCTCAGACCCGCACTCAGCCTGGGAAAAGCAGCTACAAGCCCAGGAGACCCCTGGGCTTCTTAGAAAGGAATGGTTTAAAAAATGGGAGTATACACAAACCCTTTTAGTTTAACAACAGGCATGATAATTGGGCTGACAATGCCGCCGGTGCGGGGAGGGGGGGCGGGGGGGGGGGCTCGGTACCTGGTGATGATGGCCAGGTGGGGCGGGTTCATGCAGGCTCCCATGAAGAGCACGACATTCTCGTGCCGCGTCTGCCGGTAGTTCATCACCTCCTTCTTGAATAGCTTCAGGTGGTCCTGGTTGTGGCCATCCATCTCCAGCAGGCGGATGGCCACCTCGCCGTGCCAGCGGCCGCGGTGTACCCGGCCCCAGCGGCCCTGCCCGATGGGCTCGCCCAGCTCCACCTGCTCAAAGGGGATGTCCCACTCCTGCAGGTACACGCTGGTCTGGCTGGCCTTGCGAGAGATCGGGCCCCGCCAGGGCCGGCGGGAGCTGGGCAAGTCATCCACCTCATCCTCGTCATCCTCTGCCTCTGACTTGCCGGCCTCTGGCTCCTCAGCCTAGAAGGAGGGGGAAGGCTTAGAGATGGGTGGCGGACCTGGGCTCGGACGACTCGCCCTACCTACAGGCCCGGGAGAGACTCATGGGGGCTGGAGGCCTGGGGTCTCGTCGCAGTTCTGCACTGGCCTGCTGTGGACAGTGGCCCGGTCACATGGCACCACAGGGTGTTGATGTCGTCACTCACAAAATATGTTGTCTGGCTCAGGTGGGCCCTGAGGCCCTTCTTTCTGAGAGAGCTCCAAGGCGTACGGAGGACACCATCTAATTGCTAGGAAGGAACATTAACAACCCCCAGCACAGACGAATTTAACCCATTTATCCTTTCTGGGCATTCCTTTGTTTAAACCGAGTGTCTGACTGTCCCCCAGGAGTAAGTCAGTCTAAGCCACGCTGCGTGGCTGGGTTAAGACAGCGGTTCTTGGGCCCGGCTAAGCTTTGGGGGCTCTGACATCATACAGATGCCTGGCCGCACCCCAGACAGATGGAACCAGAGCCTCCCACGCTAGGCCCCGGGCCTCAGGCTAGGGTTAGGAACCCTGAGACCTGAGAGCTTACTTTAGCTTCAAAGATTAAAAAAAAAAAAAGAAGAAGAAGAAGAAGCCTGTTTCATTGTTCCTCATCATTCTTCCCCACTATGCACATGCCTCAGTGGGTTCCTGAGGTAGTGGCACCCATGGACTCCCTACACCCCTGGGAGTGCTGAGACAAGGCGGAGAGGAGAGAAGGCAAGGTCTCCGGGCTGCATGTCACCCTCACTCACCTCCGCTTCGTGATCCTCCAACACGTCTGCTTTGGGCTGGTTGTCGAGCCTAAGAGTCAAACAGTTCGTCAGGGAGACCCTGAGGGCAGGCCACTCTGCGCTCGGCCGGGCAGGGGACTCCCGTGGGAGGTCTGACAGAGGGCTCCTGGGCCCGCGTCCTTACTATGACCCACCTGCCTGTGGGAAAGGCAGTCTGGATGCCGCAGAAACAGACAGGAGGCCAAAGACCAAACCCCGTTTCCCTTCTTTGGCCTCGGCCTTCTTCAGACTAACCTGAGGGTGGTGGGGAATGAGGGGAGGGCAGGAACCACCAAGGCCCTTTCAAATCTGATGCCTGGTGCACGGGGTTCTAAACACACACGAGATCTGAACTTCGCCTTGAGAACCGGCTGTCACCTCCTAGCTGTGTGACTTCATATCATTTCTTAACTTCGATACCTGCCTTCACCAGACAGGACTGCGTGAGGAGATGGGAGTCAAGGGCTCAGCAGAGCCGGACATTGGGATTGGGGCTCCCTAAACAGGAGCTATTTGTGGTAGGCATCTCTAACTCTGAGTGGCCTTCGCCCACCTCTCCTGGGTCATGAGACTGCCCCAGATTCGAAAATAGCCCTCCCCACACGGACTGCATACGCTGGAGGCTAATAAAACCCTGTGGCCGAGTTCACTGGTCCAGGGAGTGAATAAGCCCACGGAGAACCCCGGCCAGCCGGCTCAGCATCCAGAGCAGGCAGTCAGACACGCAAAGGCAGGGTGGGAGGTGGCCAGGGGTGCGGGTCTAGCTTTAACAAATCCCCACAGAAGAGAAAGAGGACACAGCATTGCGAGGCCTACCGGGTGCTGTCCGCCGCATCAGGGGATGGGACTGCCTGTGGAAACGCCGAAATGTCTGGAGGAAACAAAAAGCCAATGCAAGGCCTGAGACCCCATTCCCCCCGCCCCTTCCCCAGAAGGACACAGCGCAGGTGAAGCTGGCCCACCCAGAGGAGTGGCTCCTCCCCGAGCGGCCAGCCCCTCGTGAGGCCACATCCGTGCTCTCCAGGCCATTGCCACTCCTCAAACGGGACACGGAGGCCACCTTCAGAGCACTTGGTTTTGCCCACAGGACTCCTGTGCTGGGAAGGGACTCCAAGTAAGTGAAGAGACTGAGATTCTCCAGTGAACCCCATCCCCCTGTGGCCAAACTGACCCCTAGGAGCCAGTGGTAAGACCAAACTCGGTATTATAAACCGGACGTGGGGGGTCTGCTTAGAGGGGGCAGCTGGTTGCAAGGGCCCTTGAGAGCAGCGTAGCCCAGGGCCGGGCTCGCAGGGGAGCTCAGTAGCGACACCTGGTGCCTGGCTCAGAGACTGGCACTGCTGGTGGGAGCCAGAAGCCACGCCCCCTTGGCTTCTGGGTTTGGGTGGCTGGTGGAGCAGCTCTCAGGGCAGAGGAAGAAATGCACGGTCCACACCTCCCGGGGCCCAAAAATTAGGCAGGTGGGTCTGACCCCAAGCCGCAGGCTTTCCTAGTTTTAGCACTGAAAGGCCCACATCCGGGGAACACCAAACAGAAGGGGACCCAAACCCCTCCCTCCCTCCTCTTTTGTAGGTGCTAGGGGCTCAAGCTATGAGCGGCCTCTCCCTGCCTTCTAGGACAAAGACACCCCTAACTCAGCCACCAACCCCCCACCTCAAGCTCTAAGGCTTTATCTAAGGGCACCCCTGAAGATCATTGGATCTCAACATCTTGGGACCTCACAAGACTTGGAGAATCTGATAGAGGCTGTGGGCTTTTTATCTAGAAAATGTACACACACACTTTTCCTGTGGAGATCCTGGGCCCTGCAGCCTCTGCCAAGACCCCGGCCCCATCCCCAGATACCACTTCACTGTGTCCACAGACCCTGGGGGGCATCCTGACCTTTCTACCTATCCAACACAGCTCAAATATTTCTGCAGAAGAGAAGCACATGCACGGGGGTGGCAGTGGGGAGAACCAACAAGTCTCTGAGGCCTTGTGTGCTTTTCCTTAAACATTAGGAGCGTATTTTGCGTTCTGCTCCAAAATATGTCCGTGTTTAACGGAGTTAAATTCCCTCTCCTCCCCCCTGACATATCTTCAGAGGAAGATGGACCCTCCTGGAAGGAAAGCCATGTTTTTTGAGGACTCCCCTGTATGCTGTCCTAGAGCTAGTAACCAGAGAGGCTCTTAGAGGGGCACCAAAACAAAAATGGGTATGACACCAAAGAGGCAGCTCAGAGAGCCTCCTTGGAGCCCCAGGCCCCTGACCCTGCCAGCCTGGCCACATGCCTGGCCAAAGCCATTCAGATAGTCCTATAATAGCTCCAAATCACTCCCCTAACAGAGCTGCGTTGGGGAACAGAAAACCCTGAACTGACCTAAATACTGTGACTTCAAGACAGGTCTGTTTAACCCAGGAGAAAAACAATTAGCTACAGTCTTTGTCTAAACACACCGAGACTTCATTTGGCTAAATTAAGAATTAAGGTTGATGATTAAGTACACAAACGCTTGTCATCCTCGGCTGGAGAAATAAGTACTAACCACATAAACTCCTTGGGGGCAGGAATACAGCCAAATGCAAAGGCAGTGCACATAGTGGATGTGCAAAACAATTTTTGTGGAAGAGAATCAATGAGATTGAAAGTTAAAGCTGCATTTCATCTCATTGCCAGCAGATGGCGCCAAGCAGCAACGCTCAGGAAAGTGAGACCTGCAGACTATTCTAAACTGGCTTCCCCTTCTATGATAGCTTCCTTGTCAGGATGTAAGGGGAAACACCCTAACAGATGCTCGTAAGGCATCGGCAGAAAGATCTCTCTCTTCACGCTGCAAACTGGATTTCTGCCACCTCCCCAGCTGTGTGACCCTGGGTAAGTTGCCTGTAGTCTCTGGGCAAGAGGTTGAACAGGACGGATGTCATGGTCCCTCCCAGTAGATCACTACCCCTGTGAAGGGCCCACTCTCAAGGTGACCCATCCTGTTCCCTTTCCCAGCTGTCATATACAGTCAGCTCTCAAATAGGTGTATGTGAGACTCTGGCACTTAGAGGTGCCCTGGGAGAGGGTACCCAGGTGGGCAGGACAGAGGGCTCACGGCATGGGGCAGTTAGTGGGACCATGCAGAGGACTCACCTGGAAAGATAAACTGCTGTCTATGATGAATGAAGTAGGCAGCTTTAAACAGAAGAGGAGGTGAGTCACACACACAGAACAGCAAATGCAGGGGCTTGGCGAGGGAGGCTGGTTATAGGGTAGGGCTGAGCAGGGTGATCCATGCAGGAAGGAATGGAGCTGGAAGGAAGCAGGTGCAGGCGGAGCCCCCAGGAGGGAAGGGGCTGGCCCTGGAGGACTTGCCCATTCCCTTCACCTCCCAGGCTCGTTTCTCTGTGAAGTGTGCGTGAGCCCAGGAGGGCAAGACCCAAAGGTGAGGAAATAGTGCTTGTGAAAGCTGGCCAGGCCGTGTGCAGAGAAGCGGCCCCCCTTTGGCCCCACATTCACCTCCAGAGGCGCTGAGCCTTCAGCAACCCGACCTCACCATCCAAAACAGAACAAAAACCACCTCTCTTCAGGGGGACCAAAGGGGACGTGCTGGGGAGTCTGGATTCGGACACAGTTGTCACAGGGTAAAACCAGGGTTACAGACAGCCTTTCCCCAGGTTTATTCCTCATGATAAACAGAAATGCTCCCCCATGGTACAGGGTAGGTGCACAGTAGGCATCAATCCTTCCCCAGGTTCACCAGGCTGGGCCCCAGGCACAGTCATAACCAGCAAGATCACAGATCCTGGCCAGAGTGAGGGCTCTGGGCACAGGACAATGAGGGCCCAGCCCACGGATGTCAGAGAAAGCGGAGAGGCTCTGGCTGACATCACAAAATGGACCATTTCTGGGGCTGCTGTTTTTCAAACAAGGCCTTCCTTTTAGAAAAGCCCAAACGAGAAGTTCGGCAAAAGACCCAGTTTCAGAAATTAGTGACAGAGCAGAATGCCAAGAGGGAGGTTACTCCAATGGGCTCCAGCTCTGTTGTGGGAAGGGGACGGGTGTGCAGGAGAGCCCCAGCCAGGTGCACGTGAAGGCGAAGGAACAGGTGCAAGAAAAGATTCCTACAAAATCTCAGTCTCCCAGCATCCCCGAAAAAAATCCCTGGAACCCTGGTAAAACGGGTCCAGAGAGGCTGCCTGGCCTCCTGCTAGCCACATATGGCCCCAGCTGAGGGTTGCCCGGCACAGGAAAAGCTGTGGCTCTGTCCTCTGAGGCCTGGAGCCCCAAGGCCTGACCTGTCCGGGCCCAGAGTAAACCGGAGGGTCCCAGTGGCTGTGCCTATCTCCTGGCCACCAACCAAAATACGTGGAGGGCTGAGACCAGCTACAAGGAGCTTCCAGGGAAGTCAAGGCCTGGTCTCATCCTGAAATAGGCAAGGGGGCCTTGTTCTGCACTTTGGAGAGGTGGGACACCCACGGCCTGGCTGAGAGACAGGGGACCCTGGTCCTACAGAGCATACTGAGACTCTGTGTCCTCATCTGCCCAGTGGGAATAACCTAACCCCAACTTCACGGGGTCTCCTGTTTTATGGGAACAAAAGCTCCCCTTTAAGCAGCTTATTCAGATCAACTGAGCAGGTAAGCAACTGAGCAGGTAAGCAGCCGAGCCCCAGAGTCCCTCTCCCAGGCCTTGAGGGCCTGCCCCAGCTCCCTGTGCTACTGGCCATGCTTCCCAAGTGCTCAGAAGCTCTGAGTGAATGATGCCCTGACAAGCCACCCCATACACAGAATGGCAACACGAGGATTGTGTCAAGAATCAAGGCTTTATGTCAGACAGAGTTGGCTTTGATCCTGGCTCTATCCATTCCATGTTATACAGCTCAGGACAAGGCACTCCCCTTGAACCTCAGTGCCCCCATCTATAAAATGGGTGTGATAATGTCGTCTACCGCAGAGCTCTCATCAGGTATAAACACGGTACTGTATTTGGGCTTGGCACAGCACTTGGCCACCAGCAAAGGCTCTTACTGGCCGCAGGGTTTCACCTTGAGCCTGCTGGAGTGTGCTGAGAAGGGGCATCCCACCCTATCCTGAAGGCACACAGAAGACCCGGGGGTGGTACCTGGGAAGTTGAACCTGCTGTCCCGTTGGCCCGGAGAGGGGTTGGGGGGCGTGGTGGCACTGGATGGATTGGATGATGTTGGGAACGGCGCCGGCGAGGAGGGCGTGGAGGACGTGGTGGAGGACGGGTTGCTGCTGGAGTCCAAGTGGTTCATGGCTGGGGGGTGCTCCTGTGGGCCCAGAGACGCCAGAAGTGGGCAGGGACCGTCACAGCCCCACCCAGCCTGCCCTTTCCATACCCCAGTGCTTAGACCCCTCCCCTCCCTGCTTGAAAACAGGGAAGTCTGCCCCAGGGCATGCTGACCATTTTATCGTCTAATATTCAAGGGGAGGATGGACAGAAAGGCCCTCACCTCAGTGCCCATCCCCTAAGGACTCCTGCTCAGCTTTCTTTAGCTCAAACATACTTTCCTCCCAGAAGCCCTTCTCAAGCCCAGCAGCGACCATGCTCTTCCTCCTTCTCCCCCTATAGCTAGCACTTTTCCTCAGGGCACTTGAACCTCAGTTGGTCAAGTGCAGTTAGCTTGGGCAGTTTTCTGAAGAACGTCCCCCACCTCCAACTGTGTGTCCTGCAAGGGCAGGGACCACACGTGCTCATCATACCCATGCCTGGCTCTCGGCTGAGCACACAGCAGGGTTTTTTAACGAATTCAGGCTCCGACAAGTGTTTAGTGTGCGGTATACAGTGGTATCTAATAAATGTTCCCTCCACTCTTGCGCAGACCTACTGGCTAGGACTGCCCAGGGGTTAGAGCCCTGAGAGAGGGCTATGGGGTGGGGGGGACTCTGTGTTAGGTGAGCCTCTGGCCCTGACCCATTTCCCAGGCCCAAACTCCCATCCCTCAGGGCAGGGCTAGACTTCCTTGGTCAAGAAAGTTGGGGCCAGGG
The DNA here is from genome assembly GCF_964662115.1 of Mustela nivalis. Classification (NCBI taxonomy): domain Eukaryota; kingdom Metazoa; phylum Chordata; class Mammalia; order Carnivora; family Mustelidae; genus Mustela; species Mustela nivalis. Next base: position 21,640,596 of record NC_139036.1, read on the forward strand.
GCACCTGGCTGGCTTAGCAGAGCATGTGACTCCTGATCTTAGGGTTGTGAGTTCAAGCCCCACACTGGGTATAGAGATTACTTAAAAATAAAATCTTTAAAACAAAAAGTTGGGCCCAAATTAAGTTAAATGCGGAGTTCTATGGGCTTCTTTTCTGCAGGCCCTAAAGGCTCTGAGCCTTTAGGAGGGGACCCTGGAACCCACCAAAGCTACACAGTGGGCCTCAGGGTCCAGGGATAGCCCCTGCCACTTGGGGCCACAGGCCGGTGAGTAGGGAGCTGGGTCCCCTGAGCCCTTCCTCTCCCTGCTCACCCTGCAGTGACCCCGCATCCCACCCCTGCTCCTGGGGCTCAGGCCAGCCTGGGCAGGGGGAGTAGCTACGAGGCAGGTTGAATCCTCCCTCCTCCACCCAGCAGCCATGTGAATTGGTTCAAATCAGCCCACCTTTCTGAGCCACAGTGGTTCTGGATAAAATGGGAGTATTGGCAGCTGCCTCACGCTCTATGCTCAATACCATGTCTAAGACCAACACGTCCTCGCTGCCCACTGTGTGCTGGGCTCCAACACAGACACCAGGGACCAGGCAGGACCAGGCAGGAGCGAGAGAGTGAGGCCGCACCCTCCAGAGCCACCCCCCACTGGGGAGACAGGCCCTCAGCATCATGCAGCGGGCTTCCAGAAACACCGGGAACGGCGTGGTGCAGCCAGAGACCCTGGTCCTCAACCTACCTCCTGGCAAGGCCCCCCGGAGGAGTGAGCATGTGAATGCTGAGAAGGGTATTTTAGGCAGAGGGAATGGTAGGCACCAAGGCCCTGAGGTAGGAGTGGGCAGAGGCGCTATGAGCAAGGGCAGCTAGAGAAGAGGCTGGAGAGACAGGCCAGCCCTTGAGATGACTGGGCCAAACGTGTAGCCCTCGGCGCGGCGCCTGGAACCTGGTGAGAACTCCATGACTGTTCGCTCGTGCTGTGAGCATGACCGTAAATCAGGGTGAGGGAAGGACGACCGCTAGTCAGTGCCCTCTGGGAGGTAAGAGAAGGCACCATCCAGAACTATGTCTGGTCAGGGCTGGCCACATGAGTGTAGGACGGGCCTCCTGGAGGAGGAGGAGGGGCCCCGAGTAGGTTCTGAAGAACTGATGGGGGCTGAGCAAGAGGGTGCGTGGGGGGGGGGCGGATGGTGAAAATGGGGGTACATCTGTGGTTGCCGGATAGAACACAACTCTGGCTGGGTGGGAGTGGGGGATGGGGGTGCCCCTAGCATCCCTGCCGAGGAGGTGTGTCTCTATCTGTGACAGGCTGGACAACACTGCTGGTCCCGACAAGCAAGTTCAAGAACGTCCCTTCGTTAGCCCTCCGACACCCTGTCAACAAAGCCTGATTATCCCCACTTTACACACCAGGGACCCGAAGCTCAGAGAGGTGAAGGAACTCACCCAAGGTCCCAGAGGCAAGAAAGGGGACTAGTTGGGATGGGAGCTCAGCTGTGGTCCTACACCTCTCCACCCCACCTTTCTTCCTGGTGGGAATGCCACCATCAGGGCAATGCAATGACAGGTGGAGAGAGGCTGAGAGAGGACATGGGCAGGCCCATAAGCGCAGACAGCTCTGGAAGGCCTCCCCTATTGGGCAGTAAGACATGCAGCAGCCCTCCAGGTTGCACTTTCTGGGTCCCTGGTGTAAATGAGCTGGGCCACTTGCCTCTCTCTTCTCCCTGTCCCAACCTCTACCCTGCCTGGCCCACACCACAGAGAAGCCAGCAGTGTGCCCCTCTGTAGTGAGGCAAGGGTGTGCTAAGCCCTGGTCTGGGGCTGGGGGGAGGCCACTGGCTGCGCGGAGGCTGCGATCCGAGGCCACCACAAGCACAGGCACCCTGCACACCTGTGCCTGGGGGCTGCAACAGGCCTCTTAGACTCTCCTTTCAAAAATCTGTGCGGTGGCAGAGGACCCCTGCTCTGGGCCTGCCTTTCACTCACGGGGGACCCCTGTGAGTTCTTGCTTAGGTCCTCACCTAAAACGAAGCTAACAGCAATATGTGATTTTTAGAACTATAGTGAGGATCAAAAGGATCAATGGGAAAAGTTCCCGACTCAGAGTAAGTGCTCAGGAAACATCCGGCTGCACTGGGGAAGGAGGCCACAGGCACGTCAACTATGGTTTGAACAAAATGTAATGTCTACAAAAATGACAGGACCCCCAAAGGGCCACCCTCTCTGGCCTGGGGCTGCACGTCCCACTTCTCCGCTGACTGCCGCATTGCAGGAGGAGCCCCAGGGCAGGGGTGGCGGGGGCTTCTCCCAGCACAAGCAGCAGATGGGCAGGCGGCCGCCTGTGTACCTTCTTTGTCAGTGCTTTGGGGAGGGTTCCGAAGTGGGGCTCAGCTGCTCTGTCCACCGGGTTGTTGATGTCCGAAGGGACGGATTCCGTCCTCCGAAGCCTCGGTTCTGTTTCCAAAGGAAAAGGGGGACCCCATCAGCAGGGAGCAGATCAAGCTATAGAGAGGTCCCCCCGGCCCCAGAGGGCAGAGAAGAGCGAACACTCACGTGGGAGGAAGGATATTCTACAGGCAGGGGCTTCCTTTGTACACTTGTTATGACACTTCAATCTGGAAAAGAAGGCAGCTGGGTCAGTGCACCGAGGGCCACTGGGGTCTCCCGAGGCACACAGGGGGAGGCTCCAGGCACCACCCGCAGCTCCGGGTAGCACTCACGCGCGACTGCCTCCATCTCCACGCATTCCTCAACAAACATTAGCCCCAAAGTCTGGAATATTCCACACCAATCGTCCTAGCAGCTGCCCTCTGTTGAGCGGGACATGTTTCCGTGGCTGTCTGCCTAACTTCACAGCAAAGCAGTTTTAATTATACCCGTTTTATCTCGCCGGGGGGGTCACACGTCTATGTCTCTTCTCTAAAGAAAAGGACACCCTCCACTCACATTCAGAAAACTGAAGACAAAACCCTGAACTTACAAGAAAGATGAATCAGAAGGAGAGTGTCTACGACCGAGGGATCCCAGGCGTACAAGGAGCGGCCCTGCCTGCTGTATTCCAACACGGGACACATGGTCTGAGGGTCAGCACGAGCCCAAATGGAAAGACCTGGGCCCTCCGTTTGGTCCTATCTTCTGCACCCTGTCTTGGGGCCCTTGACAATCAAATGGGTTGACACAGGGGCCTTACAACTCTCATACCACGATCGTCGGAGAGCATGGGGCTCAGGGGTCATTCTATGCTCTCCATGTGAAATGCATTGCTCGAAAGGGAGTGGGAGGTTCCCCAATTTAAATACCAGGAGCCACAACAGATCTAGACTGGAGGAAAGCTCTGGCATCTCCCCGGTGGTCAGGGGAACTGTCAGGAAAACACAATTTATCCAAAAATACACAGAAGACTGTCACCTCTGGTCTGATGGGAGCCTAAAAGCTTTTCCTACACACACTAGCTCAGAATCTGGCAGCCTCATAGAGAAAGGACCTGGAATCAATCCCACCCCCCATTGTGAAAATGAGGCCCAGGAAAGAGTAAGCAGATTGCCCCAGGTCACAAAACAATGGAGGGGCAGTGATCTGGGAGCAGAAACTCCAGGTCCACCCTCTGTGAGCAACAGAGGATGCTCTGCCCCCACACTGTTCCCTTCCTCGTCCTTCTGCCCCACCAGAAAGCACCATGGCACAAAACAAGAAAGCTGCATTTGTAGAGAAGCAACATTCTCCCTGAACTCTCCTCTTCTGTGAACACCAAGAGCCATCTCTATTCTCATCTCCGCCTGGCCCTTCTCCCCATCTCTGTGCTAACATATGAGGCTGAACTTCAGAACTCTGTATAGTTTCCAGAACGGTCCTCCCATTCCTCTTGGACTCTGTACAAGGCACAACACCTAGAATGCTCTTTCTTCCTGGGTCTCCTTGGTAAACTTCTACTCATCCCTCAAAGCCCACCTCTAATTTCCTCTTCTTCAGGGAGTGCCTCACTCGATGATGCTTCCTTCATCTCCCTAGAGAGGGCTGTGTGGACCACGGCATGCCAAATGGGATTGTAAATAGTAGCCTCAAGAACTCTCAAAGGGGTTCCCATGAACTCTGACTTAACCTAAGGCCAAGGTGAATCACAGAGTAGGACTCCTACTAAACTACACATTTGGTATTCACTCGCCTCTCCCGTCCCTTCCACCCCTCCATGCGTCACCTGCAGTGCTTGCATTTCACTCCAAACATCATGCTCTTCTGGCACACGTGGCAGACCTGGGACAGCCAAGATTTGGTGGAGAACCTGTGGGAGGTGGACACAGGAAAACGCTCGTGTGGCTGGGAGACCAGAGCCTGAACAGGGGAGGGCCCCTGGGAAACCGGGCAACTAGGTCCCATCCCAGAGCCACTGGTGCCCTCTCCCAGGGCAGGGGAGGGACACCCAGGCCCAGTGCATACCCCCGGGGATTCCGAGTTCCCAGCCACAATGTCATCCTTGCCAAAATCCCCAAGTCAGTGTGGTCACGGATGCCAGCCCTCTGGCAGCCGCCATCGAGATGACAAGTGCGCATACCAAGCGATTCCAACGGACACTCGGGGCACGCGGGGGAGGCACGCGGGGGAGGTTCCAGGCACCACCCACAGCTCCGGGCAGCACTCACGCGCGACTGCCTCGATCTCCATGCATTCCTCAACAAACATTAGCCCCAAAGTCTGGAATATTCCACACCGATCGTCCTAGCAGCTACCGTCTGTGGAGCGGGACATGTTTCCGTGGCTGTCTGCCTAACTTCACAGCAAAGCAGTTTTAATTGTACCCGCGGGTGGCAAAGGAGGTACAGACACGGTTACCCCCTGCTGCGTGTCTGCAGCGGCAAAAGACTGAGAACAGCCCGTGGTATTGAGATGTGCCGGCGGCGGACGATGCCAAGTACCGTTCAACTACACCCCTGGACACCGTGCGGCCAGAGAATAAAATAAGCAAGCTCATTCTGTGCAAATACGGGACAATCTCCACGTTACATTATCAGGGGGAAAAGTACGACGAGACTCCTTTTATATGAAGTTCAAATACAGGAAAAATTAACCAATGAGGACAGAAGTGAACAGGATCCCCTGGGAAGTAGTGCTATGCTCCCAGGGGGCCCGGAGATCAACTTTTTGGAGGACTGGAATGTTCTGGAGCTTCCTCTGGGTGGAACACATGGGTGTATCCACATGTGAAAATGCACTTGTGCCCTCAGCTCTAAGTAACGATGCCTCCATCTTTACAAGAAAAGAAGCAAAGGATAGAACAGTGTGTATACTACATCCCCGTATTTGCTCGGATAGAAATAACTCAAGAAACTGCCAAGACCTGCCTACAGGGGGACCCAGAGGGCTGGGGCAGCAGCCGGAAGGGACCACACAGACACCCTCTATACCTCCTGAATTCTGAACATCTTTCAATCCAAACTAAATCAAAATTTTTAAAAATTAAAAAAAAAAAAAAAACCACAAAAGATAGATTGGAAGGAAGGACAGGGGTTGAGTGGGTGGTGTCCAGCAGAGAGAGTCTAAGGCAGTCCACAGGGTGGGGAGGCCAAAGGGCAGAAAGAACTCCCATTTTTTGGAAGGAACAGATCTTTGAAAGCAGAATCTATCATAGTAACAACAGAACAAATAGCAACAGTGTTTGGGGGAGGGTTTGTAATGTGTCCATCAGCATGAGCTCACTCGATGCTTACAAGCCCCAGAGAGTTAGGCAGGTCTGAGATTCCTAGTCCACAGGCAAGTTAGGTGACTTTCCTGAGGTCACACAGCTAGGATGCTGCATAGGGGGTCCGGACCCCGGATCCCTGAACTTAGAGCCGCACAGCTTCTTGCGGAGACCACTGGGGCAAAGCACAGGGAAAGAGCATGGGCTTTGGGGTCAGACCGCTCCGCTGTGAACCTGACCAGCTCCTCCTGGCTGTGGGATGCTTCAGAGCCTCTACAAACAAGGCCCACACACTCCCCTCACAGAGACCTGGGGAGCTCATGTATGCGAATGTGTAGTGTACACGAGCGCTGTCTCTACCCACCCAGCACCTATGTCTCCAGCGTGCCTTGCAAGGAGCCCTAATCCTGTCTCTCTGGGATCCACAGCACTCTCTGGGCTTTCATCTCCTCGTGCAAAGGGTGGGGATAAGGGGAGCAGTGCTGAGGTGTCTGACACAAGCCCCCCTTGGAAATCTTGAAAACAGAGCAAAACAGAAGTCAGATCTGGGCCTGAGAAGGGCCAGCCAGGGTGTGGGGTGTGGAATAAAAGCATTCCCAGACCAGGGAAGACCATGATTAGACTAAAACGCTAGGCCTTCCTGTTGAGAGAGAGAGAGAGAGAGAGAGAGAAGCCTGGAACCTGGGTTTAAAAAACCCAGCAGGTGTAGCCTAGGACCTGGGTGGGGCAAGGCAGGGCAGCCTGGCAACACTGGACAAAAGGGGTGCTGCTACCCTGCTTGGGGGCAGCCTCTGGACCTCGCTGCTGCAGGGGAAGGGAGCAGTGGTCTGGGGAGCGCACGGAGAGCGGCCACGGCCCCCCAGCCTCTGTGAAACCAGATGCACCCGAGACCGAACAAACAGTGGCCGGCCCATCCTGGTGTCCCTCACACACTGGATCTGGGGCTGGAGTCTGTGCTCACATACCAACACGCCCCAGGGCCCGAGCAGCACCTGAAGCTCGGCTGCACCGCACTCCTTTTCATCCTCAGCACTGGACTGCGAGGAAGTCTCATTTGCAGAGGGGAAAATGGAGTCTCCGAGACTAGGATTCCTGTCTGCAGCCGGGCAAACCCAGGCTTCCCGTCCTGTGCCTAGCAGCCCTCTTGTGCCCTAGGACGATCCCACTGGGGGTGCTGCATACGGAGGGAGGCCCCTGGACCTTCCTGTGAAGGGCCGGTCTCCACAGTGGTATCACAGCCTCTCTTTCAGGAGACTCCAGGGGATGGGGATCAGCCCTGACCAGGCTGCCCAAGGGCCTGGGTGCTGGCCAGAGGACTCAACCACGGTCTTCCCAGCAGCATGACCTCAGGCAAATTCCTTAAGTCCTCAGAGCCCCAGCTGGGTCTCCACCTCTGGGCGAGAATTCCAGGCCAGCCTCCCAGGCTCCCTGCAGCTGCAGCTCACCGCTCAGGGGGAGACCAAAGGTCCCGGCAAGTCAAGTCGCAAAGCTCCAGACCATGGCGCCCTGTTGTGTTCCCTATGGCCTCTAGCAGGGACGGTAGGGACACAGGCGTCCCGAGGCACCGTTCTGTGGGCTGTCTAGCGTGACAGACCTGCTGTTTGGGGTTCATACCAATCTCACAGGTATGGGCCCAGCCTTGGGGTTGGTCCATGTCATGGGCCCACGTCAGCCTATGTCAACACGCACCAGCCACCAGACTGCCAAGCTGAGAACTTTAGGGATGGGCCATGAGAGTCATGGGCCCAGGTGGTTTCCCGCGGGACCTGCAGGAAGCTCCTAGCTCCTTTTCCCTTAGACTTCCATGGTGTTTCTCCGAGGGAGGGGCAGGGAGGGTCCAGCAAGCCCACACAGCCACTGGTGATGGGCGGCGGCTCCAGGTGGCTGCAGGGCTGTGTTCACAGAGGTGATGGACAGACCGGGGACAAAGAGCTCTGAGAACAGGGATCAGGACAGACGCTCCCCCCACAATGAAGATCGACCCCTCAGTGGACCCCCGGCCCATGCAGGTCCCCTTCCCATCCCACCCTCGCTGGACCTACCTGTGAGTCACCGACAGCCCGATATCCCTTCGTACCATCTGTGGGGATCCGTGGGGGAGATCTGCAGGGAAAGAGGCCAGGTCGGGCAGGCTGAGGAGGCCTGTGTCTGTGGCCTTCTAGGTCCCAGATCACAGGCTGTGTGGGGGACAGGACCTACTGATCAGTAGATAAAGGTGTCCCTGAACAAGGACAGGCCAGGTGGACCAACGGGGCGGCCCAGTTACCCTCATGCCTCGCCCTGCTTCTCCTGGTAACGGCACTGTCTGGTCTCTGTACATGGTATGGAGACCATCCCCGTGTGGCTTCCAGCTGCCGGAGGAGGCAGCCTTGAGAGGCAGGAGGCAAAGCAATGGTGAGGACAGAAGTCCCCACCAATGTCCACCTCCTGTACTCCCGCACGGATGCATGCACAGGTCACAGGTTTGCGAGGGGTTAATGTGGGTCTCTTGTTTAGTGTTTCAGAAATCTCTGGCCCTTGGCAGCAGAGGGTTTGAGGCTGGTTAGCCCATCCCATACCTTTACAGCTGCAAGCACCTTGAGAACTTTGCTCTGAGCACCTCCAGTGCCAGGTCTCACCAGGCAGAGAACAAGGTCAAGGTAAAGCTTTCCCACACTCCTACCTGGGCCTGTCCCACTGGCTTCTGGAGGGGTCGCACTCACGCCATGAGCTTTGGGGTAAGCATCCTGTCTGTCTTCCTGGAGGGCACCCTAGGCTCTCCCTGCCCTAATCCTGGGTCCCCATAAAAACAGCACCCTCCGGGGTGCCTGGATGGCTCAGTGGGTTAAGCCTCTGCCTTCAGCTTGGGTTGTGATCTTGGGGTCCTGGGATCGAGCCCCGCTCTCTGCTCGGCAGTGAGCCTGCTTCCCCGTCTCTGCCTGATGTTCTGCCTACTTGTGATCTCTCTCCTGAATAAATAAAATCTTTTAAAAAAAGACAAAACAGCACCCTCAGTGTTCAGGCCTTACAGGTCAGGAAGGGGAAGAGTGGTTGGGGGCAACCCCTCCATCTAGCAACAGCCCCCATGTCCCACCGCCTCCTGCCCTGGCCTCCCCACCCTCCTCCATCCTGCTTCTGCCCTGACTCAGTACTGCCTAGCTCCCCCTGGAGAAGGAGGGGTTCTCAACTGAGTTCTGATGGGCTTCAGGGGTTCTGAGAAATCCTCTGGATTGCTAAGTTTCATGGGCTTTTCCCTGGAAGGAAGGTTTAAACTTTTATCTAGTTATTGAAAGGAACCATAACCCAGAAAAATCAGGAACTTGGTGCCTGAGGATCTGTGGCTGTCTCGGCTCCTCGGAGTCAGCAACAACCCTGTCCCCCACTCTGCACCTGTCCCCATATGCTGGCCGGGCATACACTCAGAGCTCATTAAGTGCTGGGTCCCTTAATGCCAAGGACCCTATCCCTGAGCACATAGAGAAGGGCCAGCTGGAGGTGCTGACTCCTTCTCCCCCACCAAGGGAGTCTGAGCAGGACCAAAGTGCCCCCTGCTACTCGGTGAGGATTCAGAAACCCACCAGCACACCACCCTAGCTCTCTCTGGCACATCTGACAGATGTGCAGAGCTCTGGACTCCTATCCTGTCCCCACTGCCCCCCACCCACCACCAACAGCTCCGTCACTGCGCTTAGCCAGCTCCGGATAGGGCAAAAATAAATGGCTCTTTCACTCAGGCCCAAACCAGACGTCTCTGTATTTGCACAGAGACGATCCAAAGCAGACCCCAGAGCCATGGTCTTTGCCCTCTGGTCTGACTCAAGAGAGAGAAAAGGCCCACAGTGCAGCCCAGTGCAAGACCTGCGTCCAGCCTGGAGGTGGACGGGTGGAGAAAGGCACCCCCCCATCTCTTGGAGCCTCGTGTAGAGTCAAGCCACATTCCTGTCTCCAGGTTGCCTCTCCCCTGAGACGAGGGGTCCCAAGACATCAGCTAATATACACTTACACCAGACCGATGGCCACGTGCCTCTGTGTGACCACAAAAGCCCAGCACACAAGGCTCCCTGCCAGAGGTCATCTGTGGGGACGGCCAGGGACAGAGAGGGCCTGAGTGGGAACTGTCCACGGCCCATGACACTCTCCAGGCCCCTGGTTCACAGACAGAGGCTCCTGGCTGGGCGGAGGCCACCTGTCCTAGAGCTATTTCCTGAGGCGATCCCAGCACCTCCGCTTCTAGACGGTGGAAAGGCTGGAGTGGGCTGAGGGTCAAGGAAATCCACCCATGACGGGACGGCGACATAAACACGATTTCCAGGTGGCAGAAGGGATGAAAATGAATCACTCTTACCAAACCTGCAGGAGACAGAAAAGAGAGAAAGCGGCATGACATCACTGTGCTGTCTCAGCGTGTTCCCCAGAACCTTCCCCGCTGGGAGGGAGCAGGCAACATGCTCAGGTAAGGGCTTCAAGCCCCTGGTGCATGGGGCCAGGCCGGATGAGTGACTGTAAGAATGGTTCCTCAATGGAAAGGGCTAGAAGTTCCCGCGAGGGGCACTGGAACTACCCCTGTGCTGCGTGCATCCTATGTCAGCTTGTCCAAGCCTCACCAGCCATGCCGACTGGTAGGGTTCACTCTGCTTCGCCACTGAGCAAACAGCCTCACAGTCTCCCGAGGTCACATGCCCACAAACGGGGACACCCTGCCCAGAGACCTGCGTGGAGGGGGTGAGGTGCTCAGGGTCCACGCAGGAGAAGGGGATGTGGCTGGAGAAGGAGGATGAGGAGAACAGTTCTGAGAACAGTGAGGGGTTCCTCAAGAAGGGCCAGGTGGGCACATGCCCCAAGCAAGCCTCCCCAGGGGCTGCTGCTATCCCAGCGACAAAGAAAACGAGGGGAGCCCCAGACCACCTGGTCTGCCCTCTGGGCTCACAGAGAACAGCAAGATAGCCCAAGTGTCCGTGTCAGTGCTAGCCTAAGTGGCTCTGTGTGGACCCGACTCAGAATCCCAGGGTGAGGCCCAGCTCCCAGATGTGGGGTCACTTGCCTGAGTCTCTGTTCTCCACCCAGAGCCCAGAATGAGACCACAGCCCTTCTGACACTCTTCTCAGGGGAAAACGAGAAACAGACACACTGGCTTTACTCACTGAGATGCCCTCTGATGACCTATGTCCATGTGTCCTCATAGTAGTTACACTGTGCTCTCTGGGACAGGAGGACCCAGAAGGGGAGGAAGCCTGCAGCCCCTTCTGGAGGGTCGGCAGAGACGACCAGGCCCCAGCAGGACAGGCTGATGAGGAGGGGCACGGCACGTCACAGCACAGATTTCTCTCCTTGGGTGACGTATACTTAAAACCACAGAGATGTCCAGCACCCGTCCCATAGAGGACCCAGGACAGCCTGTACTGGTACATGGGGAGCAAGCCTACTCAAGACCAGAAAAGGAGAGCCCATGTCAGGAGAAAAGCCAAGTCCCCGACCCTCAGAGGTACAAGAAGGTAGGAGGCACCCAGAGAGGACTCCCTGCTTCCCCTATGCCCTGTCCACGAGAGTACACTGGTGAGGGCAATTCTTACAAAAGCAGAACAAACAGTGACCTGAAGGTCTGTCAGGAGGGGAGGAAACAGTTAAACTACAGATGCAATAAGATGAAGAAGTTAAAAAAATGAGGTAGCTTGAATAATTATAGGTATATACAAAATTGGTAATCCGGTTGGCTCTGCAAGGGAAACAGGGTGACTGAGGAAAAATGGTGGGGAAACTGCACACTGTCGGCCCCTCCAAGCTACAAGAGCTCTGAAGCTTCTGCCATCTTGGACCATGTCACCATTAGTACCAGTTTAAGTGCCTAGGTTAAGAATGTTTTTTATGGGGGCGCCTGGGTGACTCAGTGGGTTAAAGCCTCTGCCTTCAGCTCGGGTCATGATTCTGGGGTCCTGGGATCAAGCCCCGCATTGGGCTCTCTGCTTAGTGGGGAGCCTGCTTCCCACCCCCCTCTCTCTGCCTGCCTCCCTGCCTACTTGTGATCTTTGTCTGTCAAATAAATAAAATCTTTAAAAAAAAATTTTTTTTATGTAAAAGAGTAAGATATTTTAAGATGTAAAGACATGAAGTTCTTAGGTATCAAGGTAAGTGGAAAAAAAACAGGTTGGGGCACCTGGGTGGCTCAGTCAGTTGGGCGTCCAACTCTTGGTTTCAGCTCAGGTTGTGATTTCAGGGTCGTGAGATTCAGCCCCACAGCAGACTGTGCTCAGTGGGGAGTCTGCTGGGGATTTCTCTCTCCCGCTCCCTTTGGCCGCACCTTAGCTTGTGTCTGTGTGCCATCTCTCTCTCTCAAATAAATGAATAAATCTTCAGAGGAAAAGAGACAGGTTCTAGAACAGAGTACATGATATCTGATAATCATCAGATATTCTAGTTCTCCCCATCTGGGTACACGGGAGAATGACATTTCTTGGTTCCTTTGTTTGGGTGGAGCCGTGCATGGTGAATGGAACTTGCAGGAAAGAGCATGTGATTACCAGTGTGTAACATCTGAAATTCTTTTTTCCTCTGCGGAATGTTCCAGACAATGTTCCATAAAGTGGCTGTTCTGTCAGCCTGGGACCTGGAGTGAGGCCCACCCACAGTGGACAAGTTGCATGAGCAAGAAATCAATCTTTTGTTGTTTTAAGACCCAGAGAGCTAGGGGTTGTTGCTGCAGCCTAACCCAGTCTATCCTGACTGATGCATGGTACCATTCTGTGTGTGTGTGTGTGCGCGAGCGCGTGCACAGAAAGAACCTAGCTGGCAGGATTCAGCCCAAACTGCTAAAGAAGCCTGGAGTGTGGTCTGAGACACCGAGGCACTAGTTACTTCGCACCCTTCTAGGTTGACTGATTTTTTTTTTGTTTTTTTTTTGTCCTTTGAAAATAAAGCCCGCACTCCCTATATGATGAGAAAACCGTGGACAGAACTTCCATGGGGCAGCACACTGAGCGCCAGCCTGGCGGGAACACTCACCTCATCGGGGAGACCTCGTCGATGCGGTTCCCCAGCTGAGACTCGTGGGATTTGCTCCGGGTGAGCGTGGGGAAGCTGGGCAGCAGCTGAAAGACCTTGCGGCTGGGCGGCGGCGGCGTCCGCGGCGGCTTCAGTTTGGTGTGCCTTCGCAGCTGGGGTGTGGTCGGGGGCGTGATGAAGCTGTGCAGGGCCCGGGGGGTCAGCCGGCCACTGGTGTGCAGGAGGACACTGGTGTCCGAGAGGCCCTCGCAGGCGCCCGGGACTGGGGAGTCCGAGGTGGGCAAAGCGGACACAGACACGGAGCGTGGGCCCTGGGCGCTGCCGCCCATTCTGCCCGGCGGGGCGCCCCCTGGCAGCCAGGGCAGGCCGGCTGGCAAGACGGTGTCCGCAGAAGGCCCTGAGCCGCTTTCCCGCCGGGCATCCAATGAACTCCAGCCTGACTCCTCTTTGTGCTCCCCTCCTGTGGGCCAAGAAGTCGAGTCATAGAGGGTCAGAGCTAGAGGGACTTACTAGCTAGTGGTGAGGTGGCCAGGGCCCCAAGACGGTAACACCTTGCCCAGGGCTGCCACGGCCTGTTCACAGCAGGCTTCCACTCCCAGCCTTTATACGGGCTTCTGGTGCACACACAGCACCTCCCATGTCATCTGTGGCTCTGAGGCCACGGGCTCAGATACTACTGTCTCCATTTTATAGGAGACAGAATGGCTCATCCAGAGTTCTCACTGGCAGGTCTGCGGGGAGCAAGCCAGGGAACTCAACCCCAAAACGGGTGACCTCAGAGAGGGAAGTAGTAACTGATCTTGAAGAGGCAGGAAGGGGAAGCTGGGGTGCTCAAAGGGGATAACTCCGTATCAAAAAAATTCAAACACTGGGAAAGGGGGCCTAGTAACCTTTCTTGTAGCCCCAGGAATTTGCTAGGAAAGAGATCCAGTTCGAAAACGATCAACGGGCAATTCCTTCAGAGAGGAGCCCGGAACTTTCGGATGCCCACACAGTGGACCCCTTGAGGCTCTGGGCAGTTCCAACTCAATGGCTCAGTCTGTCCATTCATTCGAGCTTATGCTGGAGGCCGGGTGTCAGGCCATGAAAAAAGGCATCCAGTGTGCTCAAAAGCCCAAAGAAGGGGACAGCAGTGTGCTGAGACAGAGATGCCCAGGTCCTGAGGGAGCACGGAGGAGGGGGACCCTAACTAGCCTGGAGGTCGGGGACTTCCTAGAGGAGGCAGCACCTGGCCTACACTGCCTGGAGAAGGTGAAGCATGGACACGAGGCAGAGGGAATAGCACGTGCAAAGGCACGGAGCACACAGCGGCTTCTGGTGACTACGATGAGTTCCTCGTGCCTGGAGACTGGAGAGGTCAGGACGAGCCAGAGAGATGCAAGAGGCCTCCTCAGGAGGTCTTGGAGGCCTCACAAAGGACTTTAGGTTGAAGCTTATAAAGGATGGGGAGATACCAAAGGTCAGGGGGCAGGGAGAAAGCAGCCCATCTATAGGGACCCCTTGGTGCAAAAGGAAAAGACACCTTCTTCCTTATTTCACCAGTGAGGGGAAAGTACGCGAAGGTAGGTGTTGACTCAAGACAAAATGGGACTTCTGCAGTGGAGTTATTCCACGTCGTGCTTTCTCCCCCGTCTCACTCAGTCTTCCCAGCACATCAGGGAGGCCAGGAACGCTGACGAGGTCAGGCAGCTAAGCACAAGTGGGACAGTGGGACGGGAACAGCGCCCTTGGTCCCGACCGCGGCGCTAGGCCTCCTTCCTCAAGGCTGTCCATCCTGAACAGCCCACAAATACAGCCCAGCCTGACGACCTACAGAGCTCTCTGTCATCAGAGGTGCTCCAGCCCAGCCCAGACAGCCATTTATGAGAGACGGGGCTCTGCACATGTCCTCCCTCCTTGAGGACCCTTCTCCCTATCTCACTGCCTCGGACTTTCTCCTCAGGAATCAGCTCCACGGAGGGAGTGACTCAGTCCATGTGTTCCTTGTGTTTGCTCTTGTAGAACCTGCAGCTACAACTGTGACTTAGAGACTGGCCTCCCGGAGGCTCTGGCCTGGCTCTCGCTGAGGGCACGGAAGAGCGAGTTCCACCTTCCCCGTGCAAGTGTGCCCCCCAAGGAAACGAGTCCCGGGCTCTTCCCATTGCCCATTGGATCTCTGCTGCTCTGAGCTGCCCAGGGACGGCACATGGGTCTTGACGCACATGCCAACACCAGTTAACCAGCAGTGGCTCTCGAGAAAGACGGAGTCCCTCAGTAGGAAGGGCTGGGTAGTGACAAGAGACGTGTGCTATGGACGAAGGACATGAAACATCAGCAGAGATCATCGTTTTTGTTCACCAGCCATCGCTAAACCATTCCTCACTTGCCTTTCTGAAGATCAGGGGCCACAAAAGGCAAATGTGTTCAATATTTTCCATGACCCCGCAAGCCTAATTCGGAAAAGAGCTCTAATGTATGTCAGGCTCTGGTCGAAGCACCTGACCTTCGCTCCTTTCATCCTCACAACAACACGATGAGAGAATGCTGTTACGACCTCCACTGTACAGATGAGGAAACTGAGGCACAGTGGGGGTTAAGTCACAGACCAAGGTCCCGTATGAGTGTTGGGCCCAGGCACATGGATTCCATGGTCCATCTTTAACCACCACTAGACTGCCCTCACCAAGGCCTGTTAGTTGCAATAAAGACTTTGACCAGTGATCTAAGAGGCAAGGCAATGGCAGTACCCAGCTGGTCCCCAGAAGGCCCCCGCTGGGCAGACTCATTTGGGTGGAGTATGGCCAGGACCCTCCTGTGGACGCAGGGTCCACAAGCTAAGACCAGATGAGAGGGATGTGGAAAAGACCCTGTCTTCCCCCCAGAGGCCTCCTCCAGGGTAGAGCAGAAAAGCTCCCTCTGAGGAAGAAACCCAGCTCTGGGGACACTCCTGGTGTAGGACCCCACGCCTCTGATGCTTTAGCCACAAGAGGCGCTCCCCAACACCACTGAGAACGGTGTTGCCATACACAGGCCAAGTGCCTGGCTTCATAAATTAGCGCTTAGTGAGTTGGTGATCCCCCTAGCGTGGCACCCAGAGCGAGCCGTCACCTTCCCAACACAAACAGGTCACCGCCCTTCCGAGTGCTGGCTCCTTCACCGTTCTTTTACCGCTCAGGCTTAAGGAGGGAAGGCCGACAAGTTACCCACCCTGGTCCCAGCTTGGGTGGCAGGTACTTCTGAATTTCCCCAATGTGGAAACAAGCTAGTCGCCCACAGAGACTGGGGCTGGAACCCCAGCTCTGTCACCCAGTGCTGTGTGTCCTCGGCGAAGCCCTTTCCTGAATCTGGGCTCAGTCCCCTCTGTAAAATGTGGGCATGAGATTGCGGACTAGGTCCCTCGAATGTTTATTCTTGGGCCCCTGCTGGGAGGCCTGGCCTGTCAAGGTCTTCGGAACCGAGTAGAGCTCTCCACACTGGGTTCTGCATTCAGAGGAGAACTTGGGACAATGGGGTCCAGGAAAAAAAGAAAAATCAAGCCCAATCCTCTCTGGGGGGAAAAAAATCAAACAGAATATAAAGTTTAGTAGCTTCCTTAAGCCTCAGGCAGCCAGAAATAAGACAGGTGGCTCAGATCATTTAAAAATGGGACTAATTCCTTTCATCAGGCTCACTGTAAAGTCTTCTCGGTGTGGTGGGAACCTGAAATCATGACATTTAAAGTTTCCGAGGCAAGATTTAAAAAGCCTGGAAATAATTCCCAAGGAACTCCTTGTAAAGCCAGGATGACACCCTTTGCCTGGGGCAGCCATGTACACACTCACAGCTGAAACATCACACAATTTCTCTCATCGTACTCTGCCTTCTGAGCACACAACCAGCAGCCAGTGGAGACAGGAGAAGGAGAGAGCAGGCTGGGGGTGAGGTGAGCCCAAGTGGGGAGGGGGCTAGAATGCAGGGAGCCGAGGGAAGGTTCAGAGCCCCACATATGTGCTCAGAAGAGGGGAAATCACACAGGGCCCAACCAGTGGACCAGACTAAGGTCTCTGATGATAGTAAACGCTTCCCTGGGTCCTTCCTAGCCTAGAGCAGTCGAGAGGCAAAGCCTCTATCTCAGATCAGACCAATCACACACACTCTGGCCTTTCCAAGCTGCCCCAGAAACCCGGGGTCACACTCGTCCCACCCCCGTCAGTGGCCCCAGGGAATCAGGACAGGCCTGGAGAGGGCAGGCTGGTGTTCCAAACCGGGTGGAGGGACAGGGAGCTGACGGGGCTGGTCTCCACACTGGGGAGGCCGGTCCTACCTACCCAGACCTGTCACTTTCCGCAGGCAGGCAAGGGCGTACTGCAGACGGCCACACTCCTCGGCACTGGCCCCATAGCGCCGAAGCGTCTCCTTCACCTTGACCTCGTTCATGTCCAGCAGGGCATCCAGCGTGAGCTCGCTGAGGATCTCCTGAGGGAGCACAGAAGGGACAGACGGAGAGCTAGTGAGCACTCAGGCCGGCCCTGGCACCCTCCTCAGCCTCTCTGTGGCCTGGGCTGGGCTCCCCCGCTGAGTGGCAGGGACCAGGTGCTGGCAGGCCGGCCTGCGGACCAGAAGCCACCACTTGCGAGAGGACATAGGCAGCCAGCTCTCGCCCCCACCCCAGCACTCCAAGAGACAGCAGCTGAGCTTGGACGCTGGAGCTCCAGAGCTGGGGTGGGGGAAGGACAGAAAAAACAACCAAGTTACGATGAGGGCACGTTGCCTGCTTCTTTCTTTTTATGCCTCTGCACAGAAAAATGACGAATCACGACAACTTTTGAGAATGACAAACTTCAGATAAAGACGGCCCTTAGAAATTCTGCTGTATCTGAATTAGACAAGATAGATTCCAAATAAAACTGGCTTAAGGAGAGAAGGATTAAAAAGAATGAACCTGGGACGCCTGGGTGGCTCAGTTGGTTAAGCAGCTGCCTTCGGCTCAGGTCATGATCCCAGTGTCCTGGGATCGAGTCCCACATCAGGCTCCTTGCTCAGCAGGGAGCAAGGAGCTTCTCCCTCTGCCTCTGCCTGCCATTCTGTCTGCCTGGAGCAAGAAGCTTCTCCCTTTGCCTCTGCCTCTGCCTGCCATTCTGTCTGCCTGGAGCAAGGAGCTTCTCCCTCTGCCTCTGCCTGCCATTCTGTCTGCCTGTGCTCACTCTCTCCCTCTCTCTCTCTGATAAATAAATAAAATCTTAAAAAAAAAAAAAAAAAAAGAATGAACCCTCACCAAGCACCGTCCAAGACCTTGCAACCTCGCCTTATTTAATACCCAGTCAAAACCTTTCCAGGGTTCAAAGCAGCAGAGAGGAAGGGAGAGACGGACGTGTGACAAGGACTCTATGTGACTCCAAGGATGGAGGCGCCACATGAGAAAGGACGCAGGGGGCCTCCAGGACAGAGTGGCCCCTGGCTGACCTGTAAGGGAAAGGGAACCTCGGACCTACAGCCAGAAGGGACTGGCTTCTGCCAACAACCTGAACGCACCTAGATGCGGCTTCTTTCCAAAGCTTCCAAATAAAAGGCCAGCCTTGCTGACCCCTTAAATTCTTGGGCCTGATGAGATCCTATGCTGGGAAGCTAGCTGAGCCAGCCTGAGCCCCTCTATCCCCTTCTCCTCCTAAAGAACCGTGAGCTAAGAGATGGGGATGTTTTAAGCTGCTGTGTTTGTGGTGATTTGTTGTACAGCAACAGAAAACTAATACAGAGAGAGAATATTTGAATCAAGGCCTGACTTCAAAGCTTGTGCTCTTTCTTCTCTCATCAAGGAGGAAGAAAACCCTTCCAGCTCTGACCACTCTGAAGCATGTGGGATCCCCAGGCTGGAGCAGACACACGGGAAGATGGCATGCGTCTCTGTCCTCCAGTGACTGACATTAAAACAAACAAACAAACAAAACAAGTCGCTGCAAAGCAGTAGAATATGGCTTAGCGCCCTAAAGAAAGTTCCAAGAGCTACCTGATGGTTGGCAGGGAAGGGAGGGTGGCACTGGGGATCAGGATTTTTCTTCTTTTTCAGCCCCTTTCTAGAATTTCTAGATATTCTATGTCAGGGAAGGCCACACATCCCACCTCAAATGATTCACATAAAGCTTATAGTTCTTCAGAATCTAAGCTCATTTTCATTGATGTCAGCAAGCAGTGTGATTTTCTTCTACAAGAGGTATTGTCCATTCATGCTGCTATAAATCATAGACTCAGGCATCGACACTGAAGCTGACGGGAGATACTGGCTGTGAGTCCTTAGAGCAATAGTCTGGGGGGTTTTGCAATGCTGGTGGTGGGGGCCCCCCACTGGGGCCTGGGGTCTGGCCGTATTTCACACCCCTGACCAGTGTCTTGTCTGTATATTCTTCAATCTCCAGGACCGTGGACAAGAATCTCCTAGCTGTTTAGAGCATTCAGATATAAATTTGGAAAAACAGATATGAAATATGCACCAAACAGCTTATCATTGACTGGACAAGCCCTTGGTCATCAGAAATTCTTCCAGATGATAAAACAAGAACATTACAGGAAACCGCTGGTAACAGCACAGACAGGAGGCTGGTCAGATAAACGTCCCCAGCAAGCAGCTTTGTTTAATCCATGTGGTTCCCTTTGTTGGCCTCTGAGGCACTCTTCATCAAAATGCAGTTTTCACATCTTCTCCCTTGCCTCTGCTGTGAAAACCAATTTGGCGATATTGTCCCGAACCAATGGCAGTGGCGTTGACCATCCCACCCTGGAGCGTCCTCTATGCTCACCAAATATGTATCCCCCACCCCCACCCCCCCATGATGACTCAGCAGTTCTCCAGAACAGAGATTCAGAAACAAGCCTAGAAACCCAATCCCCAATCTAATTATCATGCAAATAGGGCTTTTCTTCCTTCCAGTCCGTCTTTCTATTCCTCTCTTCCCCACCCACACCAAGTTTCCATTTCTCAAACGTAGTCAGTTCGTTTATTGTGACAAACCACCTGCCAAGACAACGTGCCCAGTGCCCCGTATACTCTCTCAGGTCAACACAATTCAGCCAAGGATGGGTGGTGAGGCGCACCTGCCGGGGTCCCAGGGACCTCAGGCAGAACAATCTAAGGAACTCCAATCCCACCTGTGTGGGATCCCAAGCTCCTTCGATTATCCACCACCCCCCTCCCACCCCCACCCCATCACCGCTGCCACTGCCATTCCTCAATCTGTCAAAGGCTTGGGAAGGCAAGAGCTACCCTGAGGGGAAACAATTTTTTTCAAAGTTAGTTAAAGGAATTAATTTCTATCTGCTTTCTGGAAAAAAAGTAAAACCCCAAGTACACTATGAAATGGAAATTCTTTGTTCTTTATTGAAGTAAAGTAACCCCCTAGGAAAGAGAAAGAATACGTTCAAATCCATTCCCTTAAAAAAGGGAGAAAAAAGGTACTCCCTTCAAGCTTCGAATTAGTGGAAAGTTTCTCCCACTGCCAGGAGGCTTCACGGATCAGCCCACGGCACAGGAAGGAGGCAGCAGAGGCCACCTTCCTTCTCCTCTGCTCTCCTTATGCTCCATTTTCAAACCAGGGGTCAGCGAAGACAAAACTGGGGGGCAGGTGGGGGGACTGGGACAGAAGAGCCAATCCAGGGTCCCACTTACAGTTGAAGCTGCTCCTCCCTCTCCCAGGACAGGCCTAGCTTCTCGAGGTGTGAACAGCACATGTCCATCTATGAAATGAGAGTGCTAGCACACAGTCATGGTGGTCATTTCTGACTGCTCTTTCCACCCCCCAACCCCTCCCCCCTGCTACAGGGTTGGATCACTGCAGTGGGGAGAGGGACCACTCCACTCTACCTAAAAGCTATCTACAGGTCTTACCCAGAGGAGTAGGGTTTCAAATATACAAGCCTCGGGAAGGGGGGGGGCTGGGAAGACGCGAGACCAGTGAGGATGGGGCCCTCCCATCTGTCTTTTATTCGAGACAAAAGTAGTAAAGACACTTCTTTTCTGGACAAGAAAGCCAACAGCAGCCAGGACAATGCTATCAGAAAACCACCCTCTGCCTTCACTCAGTGTTGGGATCTGAGGGGAGGCAATGGGAGGCCTGCCAGATCTCACTATAAGGAAATCTGGGGGTGCCTGGGTGGCTCAGTGGATTAGGTGTCTGGCTCTTGATTTTGGCTCAGGTCTTGATCTCAGGGGTTGTGAGTCCAAGCCCTGCGTTGGGCTCAGTGCTGGGTGTGGAGCTGGTTTAAGACTCTCCTTCCTTGTCACTGCTCTCTCCCTATCTTTAGAGAAAAGAAATTGAAAATAATGGGGAAAAAAAATCTGGATCTTTATCTTAAAATAGCTAATTTGGGGCACCCGGGCGGCTCAGTCAGTTAAACATCAGACTTTAGCTCAGGTCATGATCTTGGGGTCTTAGGATCGAGCCCCACATTGGGCTCTCTGCTCCGCGGTGAGTCTCCCTCTCCCTCTTCCCTTGCTCATGTTCAATCTCTCTCTCTCAAATAAATAAGTCAAATCTTAAAATAAATAAATAAACAAAATAGCTGATTTTCAAATGGTAGCAACCAATGCAAAGCTGTGCAGACAAATAACCATACCCCTGAGTCCCACAGAGCCCCGAGTCAGGAGACCCTATGAGAAGAATGGGACACCTTCCCAGGTTCTGTCTGATTAGCAACTTCTAAAGCTTCATTTCTGTAGGCAAATGGAGAAGGAAGGCAGCCCTGTGGCAGATGCCCTGGGGCACCACAGCTGGGGTGGCCTGGCCATCTCAGTGAGGTGTCGCATGCTGGCCCTGGGACCCCACCATGAAAACAAACTGTCTGGGCTTTTCAATGCCTACAAGTGATCTCGGACCTGAAGCTAGTTCAGTCAAGGTGGGGAAGTGCCTGCAGGGTAGGGTTTGCAAGCATGCTGGAACCAGGGGAACCCGTATACAAAGAAAAGGCAGCCCCCCCCTCCCCCCAGCTCTCAGCAGGACCTCCAGCTAGATGACAGTCCGGCTAGGTGAGTGGCTGGGCAGGCCTGCTATTTCCTCCAGCCTCGGCCCTACGCAGCTCAGCACCCCCGACCTCACACACGGATGTCATCTGCCACCCACAGTGACAGGCCCAGCTGAGGTCAAGTTAGAAAGTTCTTTCAGACCATGTGCAACTTCTCCGGAGCATCTTCCAGATGGAAAGCACATTAGGGAATGAGCCCCACCAGCTGCTGTGGGTAACCTCACATGCCCACTGACGAGCAGGCAGGCGAAGCTGCTCTGAAGCCTCGCTCAAGCCCAAGAAGCCCCATGGTCCCAGGAGGGCCTCCTGAGAGGGGGTGAAGACTAAGAGTCCATATTGCTTCGAGGAGAATTCCTACCCCGCCCATCCCAGCTTCTGTCAAAAAAGAAACTGTGAACTAGAAACCAAGAAGGGAAGACAGGGCTGCCCAGGCAGTGCAGGGGACCCCAAGCACGGGTTCCAGCAAGGTTCTGGCTCACACCTGAACATAGCAGTGGGGTGGCAAGAACTGGGGACAGAGCCAAGAACACTGGCTCCCGGCCAGTTCCTTCAGGTCCTAGTTTATGTCCTCCAGTAGGTGACAGGCGGCTATTCTTCCTGATGACCTTTAGACAGGAAGGTTGGTGGAGGGCTGAGGTCACTCCCGGTCTATGATGATTCACCTGCCGGTTCTGTTCTCTAGAGCAGGAGTCCAGGATGGGCCTGGCCAAACACAGCTATACCCTCCCCTCGGCAACTGGCTGCAGGTCACGTCAGGGGCCAGGCTAAGGATCAGATGGCATCCTGGGACTTACCAGCAGCCACGGGGCTGCCTGGCATCTATACTTAGAAACCTGTGCCAATGGACACGGACAGCCATCCACACTCGCCATGGTCAGTCAGGAAGGGGGATGCCAGGGGCTCCAACACCTGTGCGTGGGCCATGTACAAAAACCCGGGCAGCTCCGGGCAGAATTCCAGTGAAGGCTGGGGTTAAAGGAAGGCCAAGAGGCAAACCCACACCTTGTGTTTCTAGTTAGCCTTCTGGTCCCAGAGCGTGGGATGGATCCGTGCTTCCAGCTCTCCAGGTCTGTTAGCAGAATCCAGATTTCTTGGGTGCAGGCTGTCCTCTGACCCCCCACTTCCGTGGCTGCGGGTTAATGAGAGGGCCGGAATCATTTACCACAGATGCTCCCCTGGGACTGGTCACACCAGAGAGGCCGGAGGTGGACCCCCAGAGCCCTGTGGATGGGGACACAGACCGCTACACTCTTCTGAGGCCGGGGGGCAGCTGGGGAGAGGGGAAGAGCGAGGTTGCTGTTCTGGCAGCCCAGGTGGGGAGCCTACATGCCTCCAGCTGGGAAGGCAACACCTGCCAGATGTTCCTCCCTGCCCTCTGTCCATGGCTGGGGCTGAGGGGGAGGAACAGTGAGACTTGGGAGACAACAGCTGGAAATTCTGGGAAGCACAGGTGGGGCTGAGGCAGTGAGGGCCTGGATTGGGCAGCCTTCCAGGGCTTCCATGGCAATCAACAGACAACTTTGTCCACAGGGTACTGGCTCGGTCTAGGACCAGTCCTGGGCCCAGTCTCCTCCTATCTCGGTGCTGGGAAATGAGAAATACCCACTCCCCGGAGAAGCCAGCCACATTGTGGAAGGCTTCTCTCCACTACCTCCAGCCGGACAACATAGTAAAGGAAGGGCCAGACCTGCTCACTGGAACCCCCATGACCTTGGGCAGTCCCTATCCCTCTCTTGGGGTCTGGTCTCATCATCTGTAAAATGAGTGGGTTTGGCTGAATTAGACTGGTGGCTGTTAACCCTGGCTACACTCTGGTATCACTGGTGGGGCTGGGGGAGGGGGTCGGGGAAGGGATGCTTTTCAAAAGGGTCCTGATGCTCACATTTCACCTCAGACCAATCAAATCAGGATTGCTCAGGTGGGGACCATGAGAAGAGACAGGCTGCAGGGCCTTAAGTCTGACTAAAGTAGCCCACGACAGAAGGTGTCTGAGAATGCCCAGAAGGCAGGTCTGGCCAGGGGGAGGGGAGGGCTGGGCCCTGGGGTGGACAGCTGCCTGTCTCCTCATGAGGCCCACACTCCTTCAACTCAACCCCAGCCTAGCCCAAGCTCCCAGATGTCCCAGGAGAGGTCTGTGTTTGCCTGCCTGCCTCCCCCCTGTAAGACCGGGTGGGGGCTTGGAGAATGGGGAGCCAGGCTGGAATCCTCAGGGAGTGGCTGTCTCTGGCCTATGCATTTGTACGTCTGGGCTTAAAAGCCTCAGAAAGCTGGGGCAGCGGTGGGGTAAGGTGTGGAAGAGGAGGGATACAAGTCAAAGAAGAGGAGCCAAGGAGGACGTGGAAAAGGACAAGTGATGAGCATTTACTATGCATCTCCTAGGGGCCAGGTGCTCTGCTAGATGAGTTACAGAAGGCAACACTCACAGTCCTCCTAACATCCTGAGGTGGGTGATAAGGTTCAGAGAGGGCAGGTAACTTGCCCGAGACCACACAGCCTGACTGGGAAGACTGAGGCCTGGCCACCTCTTCCTATTCCCAGCCAACTGGCGCTCTCTGAGCTGATGCCCTCTGATCCACTCATCAAGTGAGCTCTTTTGCCCAGGGCAGAGTGCACTCGGCATCATAGGTCACAGCCGGTTTGCCCGGCTCCATACCCACCCTTACCCCTGTGCAGAGCTTAGTCGACCTCTGGTTGTGGAGTTAAAAGGACCCAGGGTCTTCTCCCCCACACTCCCTTCCAAGGCCCTACGTTCTCCTCGTGCCCTCTGGAGGACACCCGTGCTTCCTAACGCCACCTGGGACAGCATTTCCAGTTTCT